>NW_027507748.1:546713432-547313432 GCF_037356315.1 Lithobates pipiens
ATCTATACCATGCACAATGATCCTCAAATTGTATGTAAAGGCAAACCTTTCTTTTTTTTTTTACATTTTGTTATGGATAAGAGCAGGGAATGGTTAGGATCCCGTTCAGGTTTTTTTTCCTGTCTGTATCCCATTGGTAAATATTTCCCTATACTTCCTGTACCAGAGATACACCAGGAAGCAAGAGGTGATCTTTCCAAAGGGAAGGGACATCCCTCGTTATACCAGTTATCACCAAATGTTGAGTTGTTGGATGAAAGATCTCCCCTCTTCTCTGATTCCTGTGACAACTTAAAGATGTTGGTATTTTCTTCACTTTCTGTACCCGAGTCAATGGTCACCAGAGCAAATAATGAGGGTGAATCTCCTCAGTAGGTACACAGACGTGAATAAAAAGCAGACAGGTGCTCTGACCTTTCTACATTCTATCCAAAACTATAGCGTTACATATTAAATGTTCAGCAATCCATGCACTTTTATTGTAGAAGATAATTCATGTTTATGTTTAGCTTTTAGGAGCTTTTCCAGAAGGGCCAGCCAATTTATATTTTTCTGGTTTCTAGATAGATACATTTTACATTGTATCTGCATTTTTATGTTCTGTTTATTTGCAAACACCTGTTCAGTAAAATAATTGCTTCAGCAAATTAGCTATTTGCCATTTATGCTGGCACTTTTTGACTTTAAAGGTGCTCAAAGGACACAGATTTTAGAATGTCTACCATTTCTCTACCTCTACTTTCTATAACGTTTTCCATCATCCTATTGCATTCAAATTAGACCTTTAAAAAAAAAAAAGGAAAAGAAACCACAGAACCATTAAAATTTCTTTGCCAATCTTGTACTAGGACGCTGTCTTCCTGAGCTGGGCACTGAAGAGCAGAATAAAAAGAACACTGTCTAATGGAACATTAATTCTGTCCGCCAGCACCAGTGCACATTAAAGTACTGCATTCCACACATGTAGCTCTCTGGGATCTGCTCCAGTACGTTTTATCATGGGAAGTGTGCAATTTGCAATACATTTCTAGTATAATTTCATGAGTCCCTGGAGACAGCAGCATGTGTGACAAAGCAGTTTCTAGATATTATTAAAAGATGACTGTGTTCCTATCTTGTGTTTATGTGTAACCTCAGGAGACCCATTGGTTTCTTCAGGACCAAGATTTCGTATATAAATTCATAGTCACTGTAGGATATCACACCGCATGTGCTTTATACTAATACAATTTAAAAACCAGGGCAGTCTTATCATCACTTATTTATTTCAACATCGTTGCCTGAAAGCCCCAGCAAATTAGTCCAGGATATAACACTTTTAAATACCACAAGTATTAATGCCTTGGACTTTCCGCATTTTGTAGTGTTAAAAATCTGAATTAATCAGAATTTTTACTGTTTGATTTTTACATTTTTGAAAGTGTAAATTTCTGCTTTTATTGTGACCTAAAGTATAAGGCCCATCTCCCTGGGTAAAATGAATATATTTTGCTTTACAGAGGTTACTTGCTATTAATAATCCTTTTGAAGAAGATGCAATTACCTTTCCTGTGTCTGAAGGGTACAAGTATTAGCTGATTGCATTTGGCCATCCAGCAAATGCCATCAGGTATCTATAGTTGTAATCAGGTCAGGAATAGAAACTTTCACATAATTATGAATCAGTATGGTGACAAACATGGTTACCTTATGCTCTGAAACCATATTTTATTTCATACTAAGCGCGTCGGGACCCTTCGGGGTAAGACCACGCTATATCAAGATTCAACTCAACTCAACTCATATTATTCTTTACTGCCATTATGGGCTAGATTTATACACATAATAACACAAACAGTCAGTTTGGCAAATGATGAATATAGATTTTTCATATTTGCCTTAAGTTTACTTTGTTGAGACAGATGTACATGAATGAAAAAAACAGAGATGCTCTCACAATTCACAATTTTTATCAGTTGCTTGGCTGCATATTAAAGTTGTTCTAAAGTCAAAATGGTATTTACCTTAATGCATTCTCTGCATTAAGGTAAACAATTTCTCACTACCTATCCTACCCACCTTCAGCCCTAAACACTTACCTGACTCCTCTCACTGCTCCTGTGCTGTCTTGGCTGTAACACCATTCCATTCACTTCCTGATCTCACAACAGACACTGAGAACAGTGGGAGCCGTCATCTCCTGCTGTTGTCACTCAAACTCAACCTGGGCGCACATGCACACGGGTGCCTCCATAGCACTCGTGTGGGTTAGGTGTAGGGTTGCCACCTCATTCCTTTAAAATGGAACACATATTAATTACACAGGTTCCGAGGCTAATATAATGCAGATAAGGCACTGAGTTTAATTACTACCTTAATCAGCCACATAACCAGTGTAATTAATATGTGTTGATGTTTAAAGGGATGAGGTGGTAATCCCAGTTAGGTGCAGCATTGTGCGGCAGACAGAAAACACACAGAGTCTGAGTTCAGCAACAACAGTATATAGTAGAAAATTGTAGCAAGTACAAGAGGCTCAGAGAGGGAGCACACCCGACTGGATCCACGTACAGCTGAGACAGCGGTGGACCCATGAAATGCACAATGGAAGATGCTGACAGTGTCTACCACGAGGAGTGGAATGTGGCCTAGCCTGTCTACACCCAAAAGGGAGGTCTTCCTTTAAGGTAGATGTAGTCCTTGCACTGTTCCTACTCCCCTGGAACCTTTCCCTATCTGTAGTACTGTCTCTGATAAAAACAGAAAAAAGTAGCCCGACTGCCACACACCTCACCCATCCCTAGCGGTAAGCAAGTAAAAGAACCCTCAGCTCAGTTCATCAGACCACGACTCCAACATGTTTCACCCCACCCCCAGGGATTAATCATGGAGACCCAAGATGGCCGCCAAATTCACATAGGGTGGCAGCATCTAACTGGATAGCTGCCTACCTGTGACCGAGGAAATCATATAGGAACCAAGTTGCCCCCAACTTCCTTCCCCATTTGCTACATTTGAGCACCAGCTGGATAATACAGACTGCACCCACCTACACCTGGCCCGCTATGAAGGAAGGAGGAGACGAAAACGTTAGTAGGGGATTGCCAAAGAGGAAGTATGGGATTGCTCTGTGCAATATCGCTGCACAGAGTAGGTAAGTATAACATCTTTTTTATTTTAATAAAAAAATCACCTTTAGTATTGCTTTAGTATTGCTTTAACCTTTTGATATCTGTAGTAGCTAAATCTTTGGCTGCTATGTAAAGAGCACTAATGAGCATAAGGGTATGGTGATTTAAAGTGAATGTAAAACCACATTGTTGGCATCATGCTTCACTGAATACATTTTTTTAGAGCCCAAATAACTCTCCTTATGTATTACTGTAATGCATCCTGTCTGAACATATGGTAATATGGTAATATGGAGCTTTTTTTACATTTTTAGTTACACCCTTCAAACACTGCTCCAATCTGGAGATGCTCAGGGAGTAGGGGAACTGTATATCAGAGCAGTGTTGCTGGAGAGCGGGGCCTTTGCCTGTATGAGATGTATGGTATGTTGCTGCAGCATTTAGCGGTGTTAAAAAAAAAAGTAAAAGGACCCTGCATTATACAGCCTGCTTTACAGTAATAAATGAGGATTACATTTTATCTTAACTGGTCTACCATATAAGTTAAACTTTTCACTGTTTCACTTATTGTAGTCACACTTAAAGAGGAAGTAAACCCTTCCAAACAACTTGGACCTACAGGTAAGCCTAGATTAAGGCTTACCTGTAGGTCCAAGCAATATCTCCTAAACCTATATGGTTTAGGAGATATTTGCCCGAAAATGGGCACCGCTGTCTACGGCGCATGCGCCGTAGACAGCGGCGCGCAGGCGCACTAAATGCGGCAAATCCATGAATGGATTTGCCAAATTTGTCGACTCCCGTGCGCATGCGCGGGAGTGACGTCATCGCGGCTTCGCCGAGTGGCAGCGGCGGAGCTGCGAGACGCGACTCCCGTGCGCATGCGCGGGAGTGACGTCATCGCGGCTTCGCCGCTGTGATTCGTCGGAGCTGCGAGACGCCACCAGCAAGATGGATGCGGCGGACTACAGGGATCAGCGGCGACTTCGCTGGCTCCTGTGTCAGGTAAGTGACACATAATGAGCTACTATGCGATGCATAGTAGTCCATTATGCTTTACCTTTGCAGGGAAAAAAAGAGGAAGTAAACCCATCAGGGTTTACTTCCTCTTTAAGCTGCGTGTGCAAATAATGTTGACATTACACACCAGTTTTGGAGCCAAGCTGTAATGAGTGTGTCTCCTGCTACCAACGCCATGACTATCATAGGCTAGCATGTTCAAATTCAATCTAAACATGGTAGTCAAGCTCCGCTCTTAATTTTATCAAAAGATTGAAAGGAAAAGTAAGTGCACATTTAGATGCCAAAATCAATTCCTAGGAAATAATGGACAGTTCTTAAATGCAGAAAATGAAAAAAATAAACTGTAGTGCATTTTTAGCGAGCACACATTTTGATTTATTGTTGTAATATTTCTTGAAAATAATTTTGGATATGACTTCCATATATCACACACTTGCTGTTTCATGTTTTTATTATTTTATTTTATATACAGATAAAATTGCATCATAAATTCTTCCTCCAGAGGTTATCTGTATATTAGACTGTGGTCATCATCACTTGCTCAAATAAATCAATCCCCCCCCCACACACACACACAGAAAGTCTATTGTTTTCAGATGTATATACAGTATCTCACAAAAGTGAGTACACCCCTCACATTTTTGTAAATATTTTATTCTAACTTTTCATGTGACAACACTGAATAAATGACACTTTGCTACAATGTAAAGTAGTGAGTGTACAGATTGTATAACAGTGTAAATTTGCTGTCAACTCAAAATAGCTCAACAGACAGCCATTAATGTCTAAACCTCTGGCAGCAAAAGTGAGTACACCCCTAAGTAAAAATGTCCAAATTGGGCCAAAGTGTCAATATTTTGTGTGATCAACATTATTTTCCAGCACTGCCTTAACCCTCTTGAGCATGGAGTTCGCCAGCACTTCACAGGCTGCCACTGGAGTCCTTTCCACTCCTTCATGACGACATTAAGAAGCGGATGGATGTTAGAGACTTGTGCTCCTCCACCTTCCATTTGAGGATGCCTCACAGATGCTCAATCGGGTTTAGGTCTGGAGACATGCTTGGCCAGTCCATCGCCTTTACCCTCAGCTTCTTTAGCAAGGCAGTAGTCATCTTGGAGGTGTGTTTGGGGTCGTTATCATGTTGGAATACTGCCCTGCTGCCCAATCTCCAAAGGGAGGGGGGTCATGCTCTGCTTCAGTATATCACAGTACATGTTTGCATTCATGGTTCTCTCAATGAACTGTAGCTCCCCAGAGCTGGCAGCACTCATGCAGCCCCAGACCATGACACTCCCACCACCATGCTTGACTGTAGGCAAGACACACTTGTCTTTGTACTCCTCACCTGGTTGTTGCCACACACACTTAACACCATCTGAACCGAATAAGTTTATCTTGGTCTCATCAGACCAAAGTACATGGTTCCAGTAATCCATGTCCTTTGTCTGCTTGTCTTCAGCAAACTGTTTGTGGGTTTTCTTGTGCATCATCTTTAGAAGAGGCTTCCTTCTGGGACAACAGCCGTGCAGACCAATTTGATGCAGTGTGCTGCTTATAGTCTGAGCACTGACAGGCTGACCCCCCAACCCCTGCAACCTCTGCAGCAATGCTGGCAGCACTCATACGTCTATTTCCCAAAGACAACCTCTGAATATGACGCTGAGCACGTGCACTCAACTTCTTTGGTCGACCATGGCGAGGCCTGTTCCTAGTGGAACCTGTCCTGTTAAACCGCTGTATGGTCTTGGCCATCGTGCAGCAGCTCAGTTCCAGGGTCTTAGCACTCTTCTTATAGCCTAGGCCATCTTTATGTAGAGCAATAATTTTTTTTTTTTCAGATCCTCCGAGAATTTATTGCCATGAGGTGCCATGTTGAACTTCCAGTGTCCATTACGAGAGAGTGAGAGCGATAACACCAAATTTAACACACCCGCTCCCCGTTCACACCTGAGGCCTTGTAACACTAACGAGTCACATGAAAAGGGAAAATGGCTAATTGGGCCCAATTTGGACATTTTCACATAGGGGTGTTCTCACTTTTGTTGCAAGCGGCTTAGACATTAATGGCTGTGTTGATTTATTTTGAGGAGACAGCAAATTTACTCTGTTATACAAGCTGTACACTCACTACTTTACATTGTAGCAAAATGTAATTTCTTCAGTGTTGTCAAATGAAAAGATATAATAAAATATTTACAAAAATGTGAGGGGTGTACTCACTTTTGTGAGATACTGTATATAGGTATACAACAAATAGCTTGGTGTGTCTACTTTCCAAAATGGGGTAATTTGGGGAGGGGGGGGTTGTGCTATCTGGGCATTTCATGGCCTCCGAAACTGTGATAGGTAGAGAGGAGTAAAATCAAGAATTTACGCCCTTCGAAAGCCTGAAGCCGGTGATTGGTTTTTGGGGTCCTGCCAAAAAGTCCCACACAGGGGTGCTTTTTTTATTTTATTTTATTTTCAAATTATTTATTTTGCTATTTTATTTTATTTTTACACTGTTACTTCCATTATTATTTTTTTTATAATTGTTATTGTTATCACTCTAGATCTCTCCTCTGCCCTCAAAGCATCTGACCACACCAAGATAAGTGTGATAAGATGCTTTCCCAATTTCCCAATGGCTCTGTTTCTTGAAAAAGTCATGAAATGCTCTTAGCTTCCAGTTTCTTAGGCCATAGAAATGATTGGAGCCATTCTGATCTTCGATCAGCTCTATGGTCAGCTCGTGGAGCCACCAGCTGCATTATCACGTCCCCGGTGGGAAAGGAGAGCCCAAAAAAAACAAGGAAGACAACTGCTGGCTGAAAAGAACAATACCAAGATGATATCTAAACCTGCAGGCATCTTTTTAGTATAACCACTCAAAGTCCAGGTACATTGCAATACATTGCTGGTCCTTGTTGGGAATATAGTGTAATGTTCCTTTTTTTTTCATGCAGCCTGTGGGCTGAACGAAAAAAATATATTGATCGTTGGGTATGCCCACCATTAGAATACCGCGATGCATCCACTCACTTCTAATGATGGGCATACATGCACCATTTTTTTTAACTGTGATGGAGAAATCAACTCCTACAGCGCAGGAGTCGCTGATGTACGTATCGTGAGAGCAAACGATGTTACTGTCAAGATAAATAAATCAGTGCTGCTGATGGTGTACCTGAAAAGAAAATAATGGTTAACAATAAAACACAGTAAACGGTAAAGTACAAAAGAATTACATACCTGAAAAGCAAACATGATAAAAAGTGCAGAACAACGGAGAGAGAACAATAGAGAGAGCAATAAAAGGAGAACTATTTTTGTCTTTTTTTTAACTTTTATTTGTAACTGTTACTGTAACGATTCCAGGTTCGGGTCTCTGAAAATGTGATGGCATTGTTGGAGACTCTGTGAATGTGTAACCCAAAGAAAGAACCGCGCTGTCCTAAGTGTGAACTTAGGTTATGTGCTTCCCCAACGGGGAATTTTAACAACTATAGAATTGTGTTACAATATCAGGAAGTATATTAATACGTAATACCTAAAAAATGTGAAAAATTATAAATTAGTGTGAAATTTGTGATGCATATCACCAGCAAAAATACATAACCGATCTATTATAAATGATGTAAAATAATATCATCTATGCCCTTAATTCAATAAGTGCAAGACAGTGACATATCTGTATATACAATGTATGTACAATGTATGTAAAATAACAACATCTACACCCTTAACTCAATGAGTGCAAAAACAGTGGCATATCTGTATATACAACAGTATAGAAAAAAGTAAATTAGCACAAACATAAACGATAAAGATTCCAGCTCACCTAAAAAACCAACCATGCTGGGAAGGATGTGCTTCTATGTCTGGCATGGTCAGTTTGAAATAAAAAAGCGGTGGGGGGGGGGGGGGGGGCTGGCAGGATCACCAGGGGTTTCACACCAAGGAAGAAATACAAAGAGGACAGGATACTTTTTAACACAAGTACATGGCACAACAGACACATATCAGAAATATGAAATGCCTGTTTTCCCCTCTAATCCTGACAATACGTTTTAAAAGGCAATTTCCCCTCACTTTGGAGACTCACTCTGACTTCCTGTTGTGCTTCTGGAAGAGAATGTGAGGCCAAATCTCCCTAATAAGATACATACAACATAAAAACAAAATTGACATGGATTCTAAGCATTCCTTACTCTAAAACTACATTCAAAAGTTTTTCAGTTTAATAGTTGCACACAATTATCACTATAGTTTTCCTATATATCCCCCAGTGTTATTATGGTATTGTGTGTTATATTTTTCAGCACATGAGTAGTTCGGGGGCTCCACCTCGTAACTGGCGTGGAATTGGTCTGGCAATGTTGGTGATTGCAGTAGTCATGTCCCTTGTGCTACTTTCCATTTTCCTGCTGTCCCCAGGTAAGCTTTTTGTACCTTGTTTTTACAATCGCTCATGTTTTGTAATATACTAGTAGTTCAGTTTCACAGAGATTTTTATATTTTATACAAAATTTATATGATTTTATACTAAAATAAACTGTAGGTAGTTTGGCCCCTCTTTTTTTTAATTGAAAGAACTGTTTCTGTTATAGAATGATCTGTTTTGTTTGGTATTATGTTACAGTTATTAAACCACTTAACTACTGGGCACTTAAACACCCTTAATAACCAGACCAATTTTCAGCTTTTGGTGCTCTCACTATTTTGAATGACAATTACTCAGTCATGCAACACTGTACCCATATGACATTTTTGTCCTTTTTTTCACACAAATAGAGCTTTCTTTTGGTGGTATTTAATCACCTCTCGGTTTTTTATTTTTTGTGCTATAAAAGAAATAAGACCGAAAATTCTGTAAAAAAATGAATCTTTCTTCGTTTCTGTTATAAAATTTACCAGATTAGTAATTTTTTCTTCATAAATTTTGGCCAAAATTTATACTACTACATATCTTTGGTAAAAAATAAGTACAAATTGGTGGATATTATTTGGCCTTTGTGAAAGTTATAGAGTCCATAAGCTATGGTGCCAATATCTGAAAATTGATCACACCTGAAGTACTGACGGCCTATTTCAATTCTTGAGACCCTAACATGCCATAAAATTACAAATACCCCCCAAATGACCCCTTTTTGAAAGAAGACATTCCAATGTATTTAGTAAGAGGCATGATGAGTTTTTTGAAGTTGTCATTTTTTCCCACAATTCTTTGCAAAATCAAGATTTTTTTTCCTTTTTTTTTTCCACAAAATTGTCATATTATCAGTTTATTTCTCACACACAGCATATGCATACCACAAATTACACCCCAAAACACATTTTGCTACTACTCCTGAGTACGGCGATACCACATGTGTGAGATTTTTACACAGTGTGGCCACATACAGAGGCCCAAAATGCAGGGAGCACCATCAGGCGCTCTGGAGCACCCAGGCCAATTCAGACATTTCTCTCGAACATGTAAAAATCATCATTTATTTGCTAGAAAATTACATAGACCGCAAAATATTATATATTTTTTTTTAGCAAAGACCCTAGAGAATACAATGGTGGTCATTGGAAATTTTTATCTCACATGGTATTCGCGCAGCAATTTTTCAAACACTTTTTTGGGGGGAAAAAACTGTTTTGTGCTTTAAAAAAAAAAAAACAGTAAAGTTAGCTCAATTTTTGCATAAAGTGAAAGATGAAGTTATGCTGAGTAAATAGATACCTAACATGTCACGCTTCAAAATTGCACATGCCCGTGGAATGGTGCCAAACGTCGCTACTTAAAAATCCCCATAGGCGACGCTTAAATTTTTTTTTACTGGTTACATGTTTAGAGTTACAGAGGAGGTCTAGGGCTAGAATTATTGCTCTCGCGCTAACGTTCACGGCGATACCTCACATGTGTGGTTTGAACATCGTTTTCATATGTGGGCGGGGCTTACGTATGCGTTCGCTTCTGCATGCGAGCACATGGGGACAGGGGCGCTTTCAATTATTTTTTTTTTATTGTTCATTTTACTTTATTTATTTTATTTTGAAATTTTTTTCCCCAAAAATTTATTTTTGATCACTTTTATTCCTATTACAAGGAATGTAAACATCCCTTGTAATAGGAGTATGGGATGACAGGTCCTCTTTACAGTGATATATGGGGTCAATAAGACTCCACATCTCACCTCTAGGCTGGGAAGCCTGAAATAAAAATTAAAAAATAAATAAAAAGATTCTGGCTTTGATCGTATTGGCGAGTTGGTAGAAGCACCGGAGGGCGGCGAAGGGGGCGTCTATGGCTGGGTATTGCAGGGTATCACCGAGTATGGCTGGGTATCTCCGAGCATGGCTGGGTATTGCAGGGTATCTCCAAGTATGGCTGGGTATGGCAATTTATGGCAGGGTATTGCAGAGTATTGGCGGGGTATTGCAGAGTATTGGTGGGTATTGGCTGGTATTGCAGAGTATTGGCGGGTATTGCAGAGTATTGGCAGGTATTGCAGAATATTGGCCAGTATTGGCGGGTATTGCAGAGTATTGGCTAGTATTGCAGAGTATTGGTGGGTATTGCAGAGTATTGGCGGGTATTGCAGAGTATTGGCGGATATTGGGGGGTATTGCAGAGTATTGGGGGTATTGCAGAGTATTGGTGGGCATTGCAGAGTATTAGCTGGTATTGCAGAGTATTGCCAGGGTATGGAGGGGTTAAATTCGGTGAGCAGCGATGTGGGCACTGCAGATGCAGCCCACAGCGCTGCTGACACCGATCTCTTTCCCCTCCGATGTACCGATCGGTACAGAGAGGGGGAGGGAGGAACCAGCGTCATAACATGACGCCGGTTTGTTTACAAGTGATCACTCCGTCATTTAACGGAGCGATCACGTGGTAAACGGCCGCGATGAGCGATTACCGTGATCCGTGATGCGCCGGGTCCACTGGACCCGGCGGTCACGGGTGCTCTCGTGTGCGCGCCCCAGGGGGCGCGCGAGAGCAGAATTCTGGGAGGCCGTTAATTAATGACCTCTCAGAGTTAAACAACCGCCCTGAAGCCGTTAATCGGCTATGGGCGGTTGTTAAGTGGTTAAAGAAAACATTGTTGATGTCTGGTGTTTCTTTTTTACAGCAAATAGCATAAATAATACTTTTAATATTGATCTTAGAAGGTATTTTATTTTAGAAGCATCTTATTAGACTGCCGAGCTGCTACCTGTAGAGAAGCAAGTGTGGAGCAGTGTCAAATTTGTCGACTAAAACGACTAAAACATTTTAGTCTACTAAATGAATACTATATTAGTCTACTAAAATACGGCTAAAACTAAAAAAATTGATATGACTAAAATACGACTTAAACTAAAATGCCATTTTAGTCAAGAGACTAAAATGGGACTAAAACTAAAATGGCATTTTAGTCAAAAAAACTAAGACTAAAACTAAATTGAAATTTGACTTCAAAATTAACACTGGTCTGTAGTGCATGTTCATACCTCAATACCTTAAATGATGTATGAGATTTTTCACTCCAGCAGTTTATAATGAGTTTGGAAATTGTACAGAAATGTTAACTAATGCATTACAATTTAATTACACCCATTAGATTTTAGATGGCTAAAATGAGTTTTAGTCGACTAAAATGTACTGGAGATTTAGTCGACTAAATACAACTTAAACTAAAAGAATTGCAGAAGACTAAAATGGGACTAAAACTAAAATGCCATTTTAGTCCTAAGATTAAGACTAAAACTAACTCGAAATTTGCTGCCAAAATTAACACTGGTGTGGAGAGCTTATCTAGAAAAGGAAAGATGAAAAAAACAGGAGGGAGGGTATCAGTACGGGAGAATGATATCGTCCTAGACCACATGCGTCAAACATAAGGCCCGCAAGACGAATCTGGCCCCCCCAGGCCATTTCATGTGGCCCTTGCACCTCTCCTGCAGCTGCAGGAAAGCTCCAGTCCTCCCTAGGTCCTCCCCCAGACCCTGCACTTTATGCTTCCCAGCTCCACCCCCACTTTCTTCCCAGCAGCAGCACAAGGTAAGGTGGGTGCACTGTGATGTAAGGGAGGGTGGGGGACTATTGTTTTCTTATGGTGGAGGGGGAGGGTTTGCGCTGGACATCTAGTCTTAAAGATACAACTGGCCCTTTTGAGGGTAACCATAATGCTGATGTGGCCCACGAAGAAATTGCGCTTGGCACTCCTGTCCTAGACCATATGCCATTCGCCAGACCAACTTAATTTTTTGAACATTACTGGATCCACGGAGGCTATATGTGAAGTTTTTATTTGTTAAAGTGATCATGTGAATAAAATACGACATCGAAGAAAAAACACTGCAGGTATAAACCACCCACCAGACATATTGTTTGGTGTTGAGGCCAAATAATTCAATTTTATTTTCATCTGACCACTTTAAACTCAAGATTCTGAGGCCACTTGGAGAAAGGTGTTCTAGTCAGATTAGACTAAAATGGAATGATTTGGCCTCAATACCAAACAATATGTCTGGTGGAAATCCAATAAAGCTCACCATCCAAATACCATTCCTACAGTAAAGCATGGAGTCGTTAATATCCTGTTATAGGGGTGTTTGTCTGCAGCAGGGACTGGAGCACTTGTGAGGATAGAAGAAAAATGAATGGGGCAAAATACCATCAAATTCTCAAGGGAAATCTGCTGCCCTCTGCCAGAAAGTTGTCAATGGGAAGAAGGTTTACCCTCCAACATGATAATGACTGTCAGAAACCATGAATCAGACTGAGACAGAAGTACAGTTAAATCACACTTGTTTAATAATAATAATGAAAAGGTAAACATAGTCAAAACATAGCCAGAGATCAGGAACCGGAATGGATAGTCAGATAAGCCAAAACATCAGAGAGCCAGAGATGAGCGTAGTAGAACAGCAAGCAGGAACTGGAGCCAGAAGGAATGTCAGCCAAGCAAGTCTTTAAAAGGAACACAGGAGAACGTCTCTAGAGATGTGACCAAGGCAAAGTCAGAGATCATCTGGGCTGGATGGTTTAAGTAGGCAGGACAGAAGAGCAGGATATCATCAACAGGTGAGTCACTGTGGAGAGAAAGGAGTTGGCAATTACCCGAAAGCTGAGCGGCCGGCTTTGAGAAGGAAGGCCTGAGCACAGCCCTGACAATGAACCAAAGTTCACACCAAAAATTACTACACAGTGGTCGAAGGAGGAAAGGGTGAATATCCTTGCATGGCTTAGTCAGAGCACAGACTTAAACCCCATTGAAAATCTGTGGAATGACTTTAAGACTGCAGTCCACAAACAATCACCATCAAATTTAACTGAACTTGAGCAGTTCTGCAAAGAAGAGTGAGCAAATATTGCAAAGTCTAGACGTGCAAAGCTAGTAGGGACCTGTCCCAACAGACTAAAGGCTGTAATTAAAGCAAAAGGTGGTTCAACAAAATACTGACATAAGGTGGTGATCCTTTTTCCAACTCAGTGATTCTGTTTTTGAATTTTTTGTTTCTGACATTTTGGTGTTATATCTTTCACTTGGATTTTATAGGTTGCACTAGTAAATACAGCTGGATAAAACAAAAACTGTGTCTGTCTTCATTTCAGGTTGCAAAACAACAAAATGTGATTATTTTAAAGGAGGGTGATTCTTTTCTATACCCACTGTACAGAGGCACTCTTTACCAGAGTGATCAGACCTCTAAATTATAAGGGGTCGCTCTAACATGAAGAAATCCAAAGGCAAACAGAAGCTACCTGGAGGCAACCTCACATCAAGGATCCACCTTTAGTAGCCACTAGCTGGTCTGATATAATGGATCCAGCATCTTCATAAAAATTCCGGTGGACCATCAACAAAATCACCATGCTGGTATAACTCAAAAGAAACACATAGGAATCTCCGTGGCCCAGTATCACAGATTGCATAGATTTTTAACCATTTCCTGCCCATGCTATATTCTATATATGGCCTTATGGCTGTTCTCTAGTTCTGGGAAAGCATCCCTGGATGTCCTCTCGTGTGCGCGCTTCCTGTTGTATACAGGGCTTAAAGCAGAGTTCCGCCTAAAAAAATAAAAACATTAAAAGTCAGCAGCTACAAACACTGCAGCTGCTGACTTTTAAAATAAGGAAACTTACCTGTCCAGGGTGCCCCGATGTCCTAACCTGAAGCCGACCCATCCCTTGGCTCCAGGTGGAGGCGCCGGCATGGAATCTTAAGTAAGAGAATGAGGAAATGAAGCCTTGTGGCTTCACAGCCTGGTTCCCTACTGCGCATACGTGAGTCACACTGCGCATTCTGACTAGTCCATGCTGTCTTCTGGGACCTGTGTGTCTCCCAGAAGACAGCGAGGGGGGACGGAGGAGAGGCCGGACATAGTCTAGATCACAGTGGTTACTGCAGCAGTCTTTTGCCGGAAGTGGGAGCAAAAACCTGTATTAGATAGGTATCTGCTCACCCCTGAAAGGTGCCAAATATGACACCGGGGGGGATCCAAACAGTGAAAGTTCAATTATTGGGTGGAACTCCGCTTTAAGCTCAAATTTATTCATACTATTGAAAAGGCAGAGGAAAGGTTGATCTCTTATGTGACAGTTTGGTCACAGGTTTCAGTGCGACAGAGCGAGCCTGCAAGGAGGTTTCTACTGTTGTGCTATCTTTTTAGATAGTCCAAAGTTCTCAGAGAATCCTTTGTCATGTATTAAATGTTTATGTGTAAAAGAGAGGCTGTATAAGTATAGCATAAAATATATATAGTATTAACTTTGAACAATAAGTATTTATAAAAATGACGTCAAATATTTTCACTAACAGAAGAGGAATTGGTACAAGGGACTACTACTAACTGTGAGTTAGGTCCCTTGTGCTGATTTTTGTTTGTGATTTTGGCTGCACTAGAGGTTAATAGAGAAAGGTTTCCCTAACTTGGCAGTAGCAATTAATACTGTCAATAAACATAGAACATCAGCCTGTGGGATACCCTGAAAATATTTTAGATTGGTTTGTACATCAAGCCTACCAAAGAAATTTCTGTGATCTAACTTTACTATTACAATTGATAAAGCAATAAACCATAATCGTAAATATTCTGACTGTAGAGCATGTCCACCATCTGTGGTGCAGAAAACCCATCTGTCCTCAGAAACTAAGGGAAAAGCTAGTGGAATCTAAAAAGCAATTGTTTCTATTATTGAAGTATTGATTGTGAGTTGAGAAGTATGACTTGCTTTTGGGCCATTCGTTCAGCTCTAATTCTTCATTTTTGTCTTGTTCCTATAATCTCATGCTGTTAAGTGTGCTTTTGGTGAAGCTAGGATATTACAGAGAAATAAAACCTCAAGCTGAAAAATTCAACATTTTAAAGCCTCCACTGTGCTGTCAATGGTGTTGTCTAAAGTAATAAGACATCTGATTATAACACAAATATTCAGAAGCTGGGAGATCATAGTGGTAGAAAAGAGTTTTCATTTTCTGTGTTGGTTCTTATCATTGTCAAGATGAACACTAAAGGACATGCACACACTCACCAGCCACTTTATTAGGTACACCTGTTCAATTGCTTGGTAACACAAAATGCTAATCAAATTGCTAATCAGCCCATCACATGGTAGCAACTCAATGCATTTAGCATCTAGACGTGGTGAAAACGACTTGCCAAAGTTCAAACTGAGTAATGGGGAAGAAAGGGGGGTTAAGTGACTTTGAACGTGGCATGGTTGTTGGTGCCAGACGGGCTGGTCTGAGTATTTCAAAAACTGTTGATCTACTGGTATTTTCATGCACGTCTATCTCTAGAATGGTCCGAAAACGCAAAAATATCCAGTAGAGCTGAAGGATTCTGGCCAAAATGAGAATCGCAATTTTTTTGCTTAGAATAAAAAGATCACGATTCTCGCAGCGTAAAAAATCTTTCACATTATACAAAAAAAAATGGCCTAACTTTACTGCTTCGTTTTTTTAAAAATTCATTAAAATTTTATTTTTTCCCCAAAACGACTGCTGCGCAAATACAGTGCGACATAAAATATCGCAACAACCATTTTATTCTCTAGGGTTTCTACAAATATATATATATATATATATATATATATATATATATATATATATATATATATATATATATATATATATATATAAACCGGTAAGCCCAAAATGTAAGGCCGCCCTGCGAAGGGTTATGGCCGCTACACACACACACACACACACATATATATATATATTTTTTTTTTTGGCAGTAGGATCCTGTGCTACCTGGAATATTGCTGGTTTATGCCAGATTGTGGAGGGAAAGGCATGCTGATTGCGCAGCTGTGTGCTGGGCTATTTAGTTGTGACCTGACTATGGCTCAGGGTTCCACCCAACAGACAGGAAGTCTGTGCACGGGAGTCAGGTGGACGCCCATTCCGCTGAGAGGCGTCAGGGGTGGCAGAGCTTTACCTGTATAACAGCAAGAAGGCCAGCATTTAATAGCATCCCAGCTGACTTGGCAAGTGGATTAGCGTTCCGCTGAGCAACACATGTTTTCCAAACAGTGATGAGGATGCCGAACTATGGGTGATAAACCAGAGAGGCGGTCCAGCGTTCCTCTGAAGATATCAGCAAGCGGTAACGTAATGAACCACAGAATGATTAGATTGCCATGTATGGGATAGACATTATGTGTGCTATATGAACGCTATAGCCTCACAGTGACTTGGTAGAAGGTTACTTTGCTCTGAACTGGTGATCTTTACATATATGTAAGAAATGAACACTGAATCCACCTGAAATTTATATCATCATTTATTGATCGGAGTGAGGAAATCCCGTCTACTGGCTGTTGTATGTAGACATTGCACAACTTTGTTTTATTCGCAGGCTTAACTTTTCACTAAATGAATGGACGGCATGATGGAAGCAATACCTCAGAGTGGTGAATGGATTATGCAGGAAATAGTGAAAAGCAAATTGTCAGGATAGCTGTTAAGTCATCTCAGCCCTGAGGCAACACTTGACACTGACTAATTGGTTAGCACATTAACTAATTACAGTGAACAATACTGATGCTTTGACCACCACAACCCCAGGGACCATGCATGCATTGGATTCTTGTTATAATATGTTATGAATTATTTGATTATTTCTGTATTAAGGGTGTTTTTCCCACAAAAATCTCAATGCATGCCTGGTAATAGTGGCACCTAGTCCGTTTGTGTTTTATGTGAGTCTATTGTCTATATGTGTCTTTGTGATTGGTTGTAGGACGCACCAAATATATTCAAATAGTACTTTGGGGTGTCACTATCTGATATACAGCAGGATCAGATGTACTCTAGCCCTATGGCTGGGTGATTTTATATTATTGTGGTTTTTTTGATATTCAATAAATATAATTTTGGAATAATTGATTTCCTCTCATATTTGCCCGCTACAGCCATGGTAGCCATTTTTTTCCTTTCAGTGGGGATTAAGTCTCATCTCCGTCTGAAAGCCAATTCTTTTAGTGGGCTACCTTGAGGCCTGGTTTACTAAAATATCCTGAAATCTGACTGAGGGGCTGTCATCTGAGGATTTAATTTGGTATCACAGGGTGAAAGTGTCACAAAGATATTGAAAGGATACAACCAATTTTCCAAGGACACTAACAGACTGAGAAAGATCCTAGAGACTGTATGTTGAGGCGATCTCTCATGTGCTAGAGTCAGTGGGTTTAAATCCAGAAGAGTTTAGTCTATTTAATTCCTGGTGAAAGGACAATCCAGAAGGGAAGATTCATCTCATTAAGTTGCTACTACAGAGCTCAGTCCATTGTTTACTTGTACAAGAACTTGGCTCACAGTTCAACAAAAAAAAAATCCAGTGTCCTCATATCATTGCTACGGGTTACTGGAATAGTCTACCATTACCCACTACCTATCAAAAATCTACAATAAAGCGTTATAAAAAGCATACCACTAGACTGTCTAATGAGCCTAAGACCCCTTTCACATCGCTGAGCCTACAGCGTCGGCAGTAAAACGCCGCTATTTTTAGCTGTGTTTTACGGTCGGATTTGCAGCGCATTTCGGCCGCTAGCGCGGCGCTTTTACCCCCGCTAGCGGCTGAGAAAGTGTTAAAACCATCCGCAATAGCGGCGTTTTGCCGGTGGTATAGCTGCGCTGCCCCATTGATTTCAATGGCGAGCAGCGGTGGAGGAGCGGTAAACACCCCGCTCCTTCACCGCTCCAAAGAAGCTGCTGGCAGGACTTTTCCTGACGTCCTGCCAGCGCACCGCTCCGGTGTGAAAGCCCTCAGGGCTTTCTGCTGACGTACATTGTCGTGCGCCGGTCGGGAACTGGTTAATGTGACCTATATACTGTACAACTCAGTCGAACAACAAACTGAAATCTTTTAGGTGCAGGTAAGTAAAAATAAAAAAAATAAAATATTATGGTTGCATAAATGTGCACACCCTTAAACTGTTGAAGCACCTTTGAGTCTATGAGTCTATTAGCATGGCACATTTTGACTTGGCAATATTTGCCAACTGTTCTTTGCAAAAATAATCGAAATCTGTCAGATTGCAAAGGCATCTCCTGTGCACAGCCCTCTTTAGATCACCCCACAGATTTTCAATCGGATTCAGGTCTGGGCTCTGGCTGGGCCATTCCGAAACGTTAATCTTCTTCTGGTGAAGCCATTCCTTTGTTATGGATGTATGCAGAAAGATTAAGTTCCTCTTCATGTTGAGCTTTCTAGCAGAAGCCTGAACGTTTTGTGTCAATATTGACTGGTATTTGGAACTGTTAATAATTCCCTCTACCTTGACTAAGGCCCCTGTTCTGGCTGAAGAAAAATAGCCCCAAAGCATGATGCTGCCACCACCATGCTTCACAGTGGGTATGGTGTTCTTTTGGTGATGCGCAGTGTTGTTTTTACGCCAAACATATCTTTCGGAATTATGGCCAAAAAGTTCAACCTTGGTTTCATCAGACCATAACACATTTCCCATATGCTTTTGGGAGACTTCGGATGTGTTTTTGCAAAATTTAGCCGGGCTTGGATGTTTTTTTTCGTAAGAAAAGGCTTCCTTCTTGCCACTCTACCCCATAGCCCAGACATATGAAGAATACGGGGGATTGTTGTACCACACAACCAGTACTTGCCAGATATTTCTGAAGCTCTTTTAATGTTGATGTAGGGCTCTTGGCAGCCTCCCTGACCAGTTTTCTTCTTGTTTTTTCATGAATTTTGGAGGGATGTCCAGTTCTTGGTAATGTCACTGTTGTGCCATATTTTTTCAACTTGATGAGTACTGTCTTCACTGTGTTCTTTTGTACCCTTCTCCTGACTGATACCTTTTAACATTGAGATCCCTCTGATGCTTTGGAAGTTCTCTGTGGACCATGGCTTTTGCTGTAGGATGCAACTACGAAAATGTCAGGAAAGGCCTACTAGAGCAGCTAAACTTTATTTTTGGGTTAATCAGAGGCACTTTAAATGATAGCAGGTGTGTACTGACTCCTATTTAACATATGTTTGAAGATGATTGCTTAATTCTGAACACCGTTACATCCCCAGTTATAAGAGGGTGTGCACACACACCTATGCAACCACATTATTTTCATTTTTTTATTTTTACCCCCCCCCCCCCTACTAGGTCACATTAAAGGTGGAAAAAGATCTGAAATGATTTATCTATGTCTAATTTTTTTTTACAGAAACCTGATATTTTAACAGGAGTGAAGGCTTTTTTTATCCAATGTAGCAGCGTTATTACCCCATGGGCAATCTAGGCTTAAGTTGACATATAGTTTAAAATAGATTTTTTGTAAGGCTCAAAGATATTAAAGCCTAACACCTGCTAATACATTAAAAGCAGAACTCTGGGATTGACACAAAACACTAAATCATTATTACATTTGTGAAATTCCTTACCATTGAAGAGAAAGGTCTTAACAAATTTTCAGGAAGTCCTCTCTGTAATTAAAAAAAAAGCAGCAAATATTCTGCCAAGGAGGAACTGTTACAACAGGGATTACATCATATCCTTTACTCTCTTTGCACTATAATCAAACTACATTTCCCATCATGCTTTGGGAATTGCAGTGAATGTGGGAGGGTACACTAGGCCTGTACATGTTAAATGTGAATTTATTTACAGCAACAGTTTAAATTTACAAGTTCCCTTTTAGTGAAATTGTACTGTATGTACTTGTCTCTTTAGTACAGAGTGGTATGATATATACTTATTTTGTACCCCATTCTAGCAATCTTTATTGGGCAGCCCTACCTTATGGCACACAGCCTTTTTAGCAAAAATAATATATGGTTTGTCCCAACAACAGTCACTTTTGTTGCACAATTGGTCTGCATGTTAATGTCAGATTTGTAAGAAAGGCAATTTAAATAAAAAGACTCCATATACTGAATATGGTGTTCATCACATACAGTTACAGAATACAATATTTTTTACAATTGTGGTACTTTAAGCATACCTGTACTGACACATTGCCAGTAGCTCACTAGAAATGCACTGTATGAAATCACTGGGGACAGATATATTACAGTACGAATTCTGACAAGTGTTACAGAAATTCGCTGCTTACCTGAATTGTGCATCTTCTTGATAGATAACCCAAAGCAGCCTGAGAAGTCTCCTCTGATACTGTCTGATCTGGAATATTTGGAAGACCAGGCTGTTTTACGCCAGCTTTCATGGGCAAGTGGTAAGTGATGTAAATATAACATGTTTGTTAAATCAGATTTGTATATACTGTACAGTATGTTAGAGAGTTGTATTGGGTTTATTACTTGATATGCAAAATAATACATTTTGATATCAGTTTTGGGTAGACAGTTGTAGGCTGAAGTGTGTCAAAGCTTCATTCAGGATGTGGGCAATGATGGTAAGAGAAGGGGAAGCGGAGTTGGGGGAAAGAGACACCACTGTTCTACTTATGTGGGGTTGTTGTATCACGGTCAAGTGATAGTTTACATCATTTGGGGTTGTATTTGACACAGGGCCGGTGCTACCGCCTAGGGTGCACTGCCGCCTAGGGCGCCTGGCCCCTGGGTATTTTATTCCTGCACTGTGCTTGCAGCTGTCAGTGCCATGTCAAGCAGCAGCGCCATCGCCCCCCCCCCCCCCCCCACCACGCTCTGGCTTTCCACTGATGTGTTTACACAGACAGTAATCCTCCTCTCTGTTCTGCTATCACGCAGTGAGCCAGTAATATGTCCAGGTCACTGTTCAGCTGCAGCAACCCCCAGGGCACTCTCAGTGTCAGACAGCAGCCGGCCCCCCCTCTCCGCTCTCTCCCCTGTCAACTCTCCGCTCTCTGACTGTCAGTCCGCCTGTGACACATGTAATATGACATCTTGCCGAGGCCGCTCTCCGCAGCGCTCTACAGTGTCAGTGTGTGTCACAGTCCATGCCATGTCAGTCCAGCAGCATAGCACCCTTGGCCCCACCCCCCTCACGCTCTCCTGGAACGGAGTATGGATGGAGGATGGATGCATGCATCATGGGATACAGCATGACGGCGTGGCGCCTGACGGACGCTCTCCGGGCTTGGGGTCAAGTGCCTGGGCTGGCTGAAGAGGCACCACACAACGCAGGTACACAGGCTGGCAATTACAGTAGAGTTGGTGCAAGCAAGGAACAGGTGTTACTGGTGTGGTAAGTAAAAAACTGTTGCTTTCTCTCTGAGTTAATGAGACTGTATATGTGAATGTGATGACCATGAAATGTTAAAATGTGAGTGTATATGTATTATATTAACTGTTGACTGATATGCCAAATGCCCCCCCCGAGTCTGTATTTGATGGGCGTTGGTGAGGTGGCATTAATGGGCGTTGGTGAGGTGGCATTGATGGGCGCTGGTGAAGCGGCTTTGATGGGCGCTGGTGAGGTAGCATTGATGGTCGCTGGTGAAGTGGCATTGATGGTCGCTGGTGAAGTGGCATTGATGGTCGCTGGTGAAGTGGCATTGATGGGCGCTGGTGAGGCTGCATTGATGGGTGCTGGTGAGGCTGCATTGATGGGCGCTGGTGAGGCTGCATTAATGGGCGCTGGTGAAGTGGCATTGATGGGCGCTGATGAAGGCGACTTTGATGGGCCTGGTGAAGCGGATTTGATGAACGCTGGTGAAGTGGCATTGATGGGCGCTGGTGAAGGCGGCTTTGATGGGCGCTGGTGAAGTGGCATTGATGGGCGCTGGTGAAGTGGCATTGATGGGCGCTGGTGAAGTGGCATTGATGGGCGCTGGTGAAGCAACTTTGATGGGCGCTGGTGAAGCGGCTTTGATGGGCGCAGGTGAGGCTGAATTGTAGGAGCGCTGGTGAGGCGGCATTGATGGGCGCTGGTGAGGCGGCATTGATAGGCGCTGGTGAAGCGGCATTGATGGGTGCTGGTGAGGCTTTTGGGGGGGGGGGCGGCAAAATGAGATTTGGCCTAGGGTGTCAAAAATCCTTGCACCAGCCCTGATTTGACATGTGCAAAGAGAGATCACACAAATATTTCTAAGTATAAGATTTATTAAAAGTACTGACAGATACAGATAAAGTGAATATAATAATAATACTTAACTAAAGATGCTGTTTCTGCAATGGGTCCCTCCAATTATATAGCATGGCATATGTGTCCACAGATGCATGCATGATTGCAAGCTCAGAAGACCAGACATGTATTACAAGCCATGTGTGTGTTATAAAGAGGTATGTCCAACACATCCCCCTCTGAAGCAGAATGACCTCACATTCCTGAAAGCCAGTTTACAACAGTGTTAATTTAGTCGGCTAAAACAACTAAAACATTTTAGTCTAATAAAATGACTAAAACATTTTAGTAGACTAAAATGACTATAACATTTTAGTCGACTAAATTAATACTATTTTATTAGACTAAAATACGACTAAAACTAAAAGCTAAAATTTAGTGGACTAAAATTTAATGGACTAAAACGTAGGACATTTTAGCCAACTAAAATTTACTGGAGATTTAGTCGACTAAATACAACTAAAACAATTGCAGAAGACTAAAATGGGACTAAAACTAAAATGCCATTTTAGTCCTAAGACTTAAATTAACACTTGTTTGCAATCAGTTTCCTATCAAACGAGTCAGCTAAGAGTAAATAGACTTTATCCTGTATAGCCCTTTAGCCACGGCTTGGAGGCATTCCTAAATATCGTGAGGCAATAACTTTAAATAAAGAAGTATATAATATGCAATTTCCCCATCAGGGGTACAGCCAGGAGCTTCAAGGAGATCACCCCACTGCTGCTTCAAAGGGAAAGAGGAAGCTGCCTGGTCGCATTAATGAGTCATGTAAGTTTTAGGTGGACATAGGCTTTAGTGTGTGTCTATGGTCAAAGCTTAAAATCCCATATTAATTTCCAAATTTAATTAAATAATTTCTAGCATACTTTTTTTAATTCTGAATGATCTTGACGTTTTTAACCTTTTTTTTTTAGAAGAATCACAAACATTAAGTTTCTTGAATGCAGTGATACATATTCACAATACCTGTGAGTAGGCCCTGCTGTGTCACACATTTCACAGGGTCTACCTTCTGAACTACAGAGGCGCTAAGAGGAGGAGTTTTAGGAGGTGGACATCATCACTGACAGCAAGGTACCATGGAATACCATGGAATAGTACTTAAAATTTGAAAGTAAACCAAAGTAAAGAGGACTGGAGATGCTGAAAATTATGCAGAAAATCTACAAAGTTATGTAAAGCGATGGCCACTTGGCCAGTAGATAGGCAACACTCACAACATGGGAGCAGATTTTTCAACTAAGCTTATATTATATTGTCAAAAATAACTATTGTTTATATTGCTACTATAATGCTGATGCTATAAAGGGAAAGTGTATGAGCTCACTATAAATCTCTTTTATGTCATTACTAATATAAAATAACTTTTATATCAAAATGTATTCTCTCCACATAGATTCTGAAATTATTCTGGAGACCAGAGACGGAAATCTAATTCAACAGAATTTGGAAACAAAAAAGTCAAATTTATTACTTAATAATGTCACCTTTGTAAGTATTCATAAGCTGCCTATATCGCCAAAAAACAAGTTTATATACCGTATATACTCGAGTATAGGCCGACCCGAATATAAGCCGAGGCCCCCA
The DNA here is from genome assembly GCF_037356315.1 of Lithobates pipiens. Classification (NCBI taxonomy): domain Eukaryota; kingdom Metazoa; phylum Chordata; class Amphibia; order Anura; family Ranidae; genus Lithobates; species Lithobates pipiens. The sequence continues at coordinate 546,737,646 of NW_027507748.1, forward strand.
ATTTACCCCCAAAAAAACTGGCAAACTTATTGACTCGTGTATAAGCCGAGGGTGAGACATGCCTGTCCATCCCTGTGTGTGTGTCCGTCCATCCCTGTGTGTCCGTCCATCCCTGTGTGTCCGTCCATCCCTGTGTGTCCGTCCATCCCTGTGTGTCCGTCCATCCATCCCTGTGTGTGTGTGTGTCCATCCATCCATCCATCCCTGTGTGTGTGTGTCTCCATCCATCCATCCATCCATCCCTGTGTGTGTGTGTCTCCATCCATCCATCCATCCATCCCTGTGTGTGTGTGTCTCCATCCATCCATCCCTGTGTGTGTCTCCATCCATGTGTGTGTGTGTGTGTGTGTGTGTGTGTGTGTGTGTGTGTGTGTGTGTGTGTGTGTGTGTGTGTGTGTGTGTCCAGCCTACCTTTGTCCCGAGCCTCCGTCCCGTGCCTTGCCTCCTTGCCTCCGTCCCGTGCCGTGCCTTGCCTTGCCTCCTTGCATCCGTCCCGTGTCGTGCCTTGCCTTGCCTTGCCCCCGTCCCGTCCCGTCCCGTGCCGTGCCGTCCCGTGCCCTCTTCGTCGGCGGCCATTGTAAAGTTCAAAAGCTGCGCCGCCGCCTTCGCCTGTGATAGGCGGAACACTGAATTTCCCAGCAGCCTGTGTTCCGCCTATCACAGACGTCGTATCATCCTCGTCCGTAGTACGAGGATGATACGACGTCCGTGATAGGCGGAACACAGGCTGCTGGGAAATTCAGTGTTCCGCCTATCACAGGCGAAGGCGGAGCCGGAGGCGCGGCTTTTGAATAGAATGGCCGCTGTCTGTCTGCTCGACACGCTGATCGAGCGGGCAGACAGCGATGACTCGAGTATAAGCCGAGGGGGGCACTTTCAGCCTCAAAAAAGAGGCTGAAAATCTCGGCTTATACTCGAGTATATACGGTAATGAATTTGATTCCTGTTTTTAACATACATTTAATGCCAAAGTGTGTTTTGTACTTTTGGAAAGAATAGCGGAAGGGTTAAAGCTCCTGTCACTCCTGTCTTTCTGTATTCCCACTAGGTAGGTTCATCCTCTCTATTTGTCCAGCTAACCATTGTCACTGGGACAGAAAGTGATGGGAAATTTGTTGCTTGTGCAGGAAGAGAGGTAAATCAGAGGGAGGCATCATTTCTGATAAGAAGGAAATATCCCCAATGGGAAACGTGCTGAAAAGAGGCTGACACAAAATGTAATCATTCCTAAGTTTAACAAAAACTAAAAATGCCTTTAGATGCATTTAAACGCCTGTTCCTAGTCATATTAATTATATGTCATTATATGTCAAAATAAATGCTATCATCTCCAAATGTGCAAAGCAATAAATGATCATCCCGGCAGATTAGAAGAAACCAATAATCAGTAAAAAACAATATTATCTTTTATCTATCTTTTGTAATTATCAGGCTCTCTGTACGCAGCTTTATTCAGTAAAACATGACAAATGGCAGGGCGGATTTGCAGTAATGCAAAGCAGTCAACAGTCGTTCAATCAGAAATCTTTTCACGGATCAGACAATTGCTACTATCCGATTGGCTGCCATGGGTTACTGGTTAATCCTGCCCCTATTGAATAAGCCTGTTGTTATACCATAAGCATAGCCTTTAACCATCTTTATGTTAATTTCTTAAAGCAGACCTTCAGAGATTTTTTCAACTTTTCATCTAGTAAATCCTCTGCCCTTATTGTTTTAACTTTGGATAGTAAAACTTTTTTTTTCTGCCCGTAAATGCCTTATACAGCCCACGTCCTGTTTCTTGTCTGGTAAACAGTCTAGGCTTTTGACATCATGCACAGCTCTGCTCTCACTTTTGTGAGAGTTTGCTAGGAATGGAGGGGGGATAAGTCATAAGGGGGCCAATGAGAGCTGCAGGGCTGCAGAGCTAGAGTTGTGCCTCTGTGTGTTTCTGTAAATCCAGAAAGTGAAAAGGCAGCAATTCAGCTGCCCACAGTTAAAATGGTTGCAGCCAGACTCAGTGAGGGAGATTTCTGCAGCATATTTGGCAAGTGCAGAATTACAGTGTATATATAAAATAATATGCAAAGTGGTTGGAAGGAAGCTTCAGAATGGCAAAGATGTTTTTATTACAAATTATCAGAGCAGACTACAGTTCCTCTCTAATAAAAAAAGTGTGTGCGACTTTTGGCTAAGTGAGTGATTTAATAAAATGTATCTAACCCCCCCCTAAAATGTAATATATTGCAGCTTACCAGGCTTTAAATGATGTGGCTGCTTTATTTTCTTTTTTTAGACTTTTCCTTAATCTTTTACCTTATATCATTTAGATTGATACTGCAGCCATCTAGGCGAGTATGTATGTTTGTTTCTTGTAAACTCGCATTTCTCTTTAAAATGATATCTCTGCCTCTGTGTTCTGTCTGTGAGCCATATCCCTGCCTGATCCTGTATCCTGCATTTTATTTAACAGAAAATTACAGCACTGAAAATTGAAAAGGACAGGTCATTTTTAATAACATTCAATTACAATATCACTCGTGTCCCGTAGTTGTATATGCTATGCTATTTGCTCTTTTTTTTTCTCCTCCGAAAGTAGAGTTACCCTTTAACCATCCAATTTGTAGCCTGTGAACATTGTGGTTTCCAGGTGTAATGACCATAGCTTCAATGCAGAATCGATGTCTAGTTTTAGCAATTAAGCATTCTCCCCTATTTCCCTCATCAAGCCTTTTGCATCCTCAAAAAATTCAACTCACTGACTGACTATTGGGAAAGGAATTGTATTAATGAGTAATTAACACTTTCCTTCTTGGGCACCACCCCCAATAGTGACACCGCCATTTATGGGTGGATTTTGTAAGGAGCCTATGCCATCTTGGAAAGAGTGACCCTTTGTTATCTTATTCCTGAGAACCCCTGTGAATACCCCCACAAATTTCAAATGTTTCCTGACCCTCTCAAATTTTCCAGATACTGCAAATTTAAAACTTGAATCAAATCCTTCCCTGATCTATTTTGTAGCCAACGGACTAGTCTGTACACCATTATAGATGTCACAGATCTATCCATGTGCATGGAAAGGCCCAGGGGATGTGCCACAATTGCATTCTGGTTCCCCAAACCAAATTTTCCATGTTGGGTCTGGAAAAAAAGAAGATATCCTGCAAACCCACCCTAAATCATGCTGGAACCATATGTCCCAGTGCCTTAAAAAAAATTTTTTTTACCAGGTGATAGTGTAACTACCCAACATTTTGGGGGAAGTGTGCTCCGCTGAAAATCCACCTTCATGTCTTCCCCTTTGTGCCTGCCCACCAAAGTCTCTTGGCTTAAGGTTGAACTGGATGGACTTGTGTCTTTTTTCAACCTGACTAACTATGTAACTATGTAACTATGTAGATGCTCAGTCTTCTGCTGGGGGAACTGCTGTCATCCTGCTCTGCTGTACATGCTGAGTTGCCTCAGAGAATTTTATGGGTGACCAAGGAAAAACTCCCAGCTTTAGGAGCTTTTTCAAAATCAGGAGTGATGACATGACCTATGGAGTTTTGATCCAGGTTCTGAAATGTGGGAGGTGGAGCAGCAGCGGCAGTCTCCAGACATTCGATGTACCTTGTGAATAGCCACAGACTGCTTTACTGGTCCAGGACACCTGTCCTACCTCATCTTCTACCTCTGTAGCTAAGAAGGGTTCATTTAGTTTCTGCCAGTCCCTTTAAGTCTAAGGCCAAGCCTGGGATTCACTTCCACTTTAGGCCTTGGACTCCATAAGCTCCAGGCTAGCGAGTAAGTCCTCATAGCAATGATAGGGTATCCCCAGTTCTCAAAGTGGGGGGGGGGGCACACCCATTAGCCTTTGTACTACCTGGCCCAAACATATTTCAAGAAGACACATTCTCTTGACAATCCCATGTGTCTGACATCCAGGACCAGCTTATCCCTGGTCTGGTGGCTTAAAAATTTCAGCCCTGAAGTTGGGGTACTCCTTCTGTTCATGAGTCTGAAATATTCTCACAATGGACAACAGAACAGTCTAATAAGCTGGGAAGGAATCCTAGACACCCTTTCAGTGCATGAGACTTGGTCACTGGAGGTAGCTCATCTCCCAATCAACATACTAGAACTGAGAGACAATCAGTTATTTCTTCAATACTGTATATCTTGACCTGTGGGGTCATCCAACCTGAATTCAGTTGGAAGATGCCACAGCACCACTGTATGTCAATCATCAGGGAGGATATCTCTTGACTCAAAGAGAGGTGGACTAAATTCTCGCATTCCAGTCCAGTCAGAAAATTTGCAGGTGGGCCCTCTAGGTCTCAACATCTGGAAGTTTGGAGAATGGTCTCTTTACTTGGGGGTATTTCAAGAATTCTGTTGCAGGTGAGGAACATCAGCCATGGACCCCCTGGCTTCCAGATTCATAAAAAAACTGAGCAGGTTTATCTTTAGGTCTGGCAACCTTCTAGCCATAGCAGTGGATGTCCAATGACTCTGTGAAATTGGTTCAACCTTATTCACGCCTTTCCTCCTCTAATGCCCCTTCCTCATCTGCTTTACAAATGAGAAAAAGGGGAAATTCCGGTGATACTCATTGCAGTAAACTGACCAAGGCAAATGTGGTATTTGGACCTCATCAGATTATGTGGTATTTGGACCTATCTGATTCCATTATTCCTATTCTTCTAAAAGCTCTGAAATCATTTTCCCACAAACAAACATGAAAAGCATACTTCACATGGTGCAAGAAATTATGGTAAGCACAAAAGTTTTTCTGTACTTGCCCAAAATGTTCTTTGCCTAAAAAAGTAAACTAAGGCAACAAACATATTTAAGGACAGGTAAGCCACAATATATGGTTTTGGGGTTTGGATAAACTTTAATAGTCACACAATTATTTAATAATTAATAATAATAAATTATTTAATAAAAGGAAATTAAGCTTCACATTGTACACACATAACAAGGGACACACTGCGCTGTCAATAATGCAGACAGCCCAATCTTATAAACATGCCTCTCAATCACTGATTACTTATACAGTGAACACTGTATTGTGGAAGGCCAAAAGGATTGTGCATGTATGGCCCATATTCGAGAGTTCAGCTAAAGCTACAAACTAGAGCACAGGATAGGAACAAACACTTTAGGGTGCCTGCTTTGCTTAGTTTATTTTGTTTAAAATGTATAGATATTTCTAATTTATCTGTGCCATATAGCTAACAGTAGTTTGTCATATTCAGCTGGACTCCTGACCTGAAGAAAGTGCTTGGATAAGCAGGGAAACATTATCAACAAAATAGAAAAAGTCCAATTGAATGCGACTAATTCTAGACATTTATAGACATTTTCATGTTTCTGCATTTTTCATTTGGAAAACGATGGTCCAGTAGTTTGCTTTTTAATTTCCTTGACCACATCAAAACCTTAACTACTGTTCTGTACATATGTAACCTGTATAACTTTATTGAAACACCCAACCATCATCTGGCTAACCATTCACAGGTAGAGCATCGCCAGAAGCAACAAACAAATTAGAGAACTGTCTATTACCTTGGCCACAGCCAAGCTAACCCTGACTCAACTTACTCTCTTCCAGAGTTTTGTATAACTGAACAGATTTTGGAAAGCTTTCCAACTTGCATGAAAATCCTTGCAACTGTAGCCAAGGACATATTACTAGCAAACTTTGTATTAGGTACACGGCTAGTGGAAACTACACGAGATATGGCTGGCCTTACACTACTGATCAATTACTGTCTAAATACAAATATGTCAGAGTTTTCCAAACCTTAAAGCGGTATTAAATCCAAAAGCAAACATTTATAGTGCAACTTACCAATTTTTGGATATAATGGCTGCATTAGTTTACTTTTGAAGTTTTTTTTTTTTTTCCATAATGTTTTTATTAGATGATGATGATATGAATACAAAAGAAGTGACAATTTGTCGATCCCTAACATTGCAGGATATGTCGTAAGAGATCAACCTTTTACAGTAAGATGGAGAAAATTCTTGACATCCCAAGTCAAACAGTATGACATAAAACAGGCTAATTGCAAAGACCACAAGGACACTTAATACAATGTACATCCTTTAATCTAATAAAATATGACCAATTATCCAGCAGCCTTAAATAATGTTTAATGATACATCAAAATGTAATTACAACAATGGCAACAATCCTCATTTGCGCTTGAAGCTAGACATAATAATATATCTGTCATGCGGTATAAAGTGTTAGATGTACTAGCAGGTTTAGATACACTAACAAATTAAAGCCACTCTCCAGCTAACACTAACCCCCCCCCCCCCCCCCCCTCAAACGGACAATGCTGCTTCTCCTGTAGACACCCTCATACAGGAAGTATGTTAAAGCGGTTCTGCACTTAAAAAAAATATATTAAAAGCCAGCAGCTACTAGGGTGGAGAACCGCTTTAATGGCCAGATCATCGGGTAAAAACAGAGGCAAAAAGAAAACGAAATCAGCCACCACATCTAATTATTGGTAAACTGCAATGCATTACATTTTTGGTTTTTGGCTTATTACCGCATTAAGCCCAAGATATAGAATATCTGCTCTTAGATGAAAGATTGCACAACAAAGGTAAGCTATGATAAATGTAATTGTCAAAACATTTTAGAATGATGCCTTCAGTTTTACAAAATTCTCCCAAATGAACTTTGGAATTAGAATAAATATTTTCTACAGGCTAGTTTCTCACTAATTTCATCAATAGGCCATATTGGTAAATTTTTGACGCATTACCTTTTTTGACAGTTGTCTTTCCAGACATCCCATGCCAGACTGTCTGCAGATCTTCAGAACTTGCTACTGGCATCCAAAAGCCAAAAGGTAAGACGATATACTGTATATAGCACTGGGAATTCCTCCTTTTTTTTTAACATGGGCTGTGATCCATATAAAAAATCCAGAATCTCACATGATTTAATATCCTTCACTTTGAATCATATAAATGTCAGAAATTTCAGGATAAGCATTTGAGTTTGTAGATTAATTTTACCAAAAACAGGCATTTACTGCCATTTTACATGGCAAGCATTTAATTTTTTTTTTTAACAACTAAAACAAAATGACAGCAATCGTTCCTCTCACTACCCCATCCAACAGTATTTGTGCATATTGTATCAACGAGGGAATTGAAAGGAAAAAGAGGAGGGGAGGGGGAAGGGAAAAGGGAAGGATGGGGAAATGTAGCATCAGGTATAACAGGTATTAATAGGGCTATGAATGAGACGATGACTAATAATAAGTAGCAACATCTCAGTCCCTGATGATAAAAAAGAGAGGGAGGGGGAAAGGGAAGGGAAGGATGGTATAGGGAAAAAGGATGAAAAAAATGGAATTTGGGACTTTATATGCAACACACCACCGGAATGTACTGAATCAATTGATATAGTAAAGAATCATTTATTGGGTACACTAGAGCATATTAAGCAATAAAATTCATTAACAGTATATAACATACAGTTTGAAATAAACATGATTGGTAAATCACATAGAAAGAAAAATGATAATATTAATTACACCCTTCCCCCCCTCCCCTGCTCTTTTTCCTTTCAATTTCCTCGTTGATACAATTGATAAGGATGGAGACAATGGTTTATTTATACCGCTGCCTCATTCAAAGTCCCATTGTTATGTTTTGTTTTTTTAAGTACTTGTGCATAGATGCTGTTATAAGAGCTATCTTGCTACCATTCTTATGTCACAGCTCTCTAGATATCAGAGATATTCCTAGATATCAGAGTGATTTCACATTCTCAACCTCGCTCAGTCAGAGAATGCTTTGCATTCATTGAGAAAATGCAAAGCATTCTCTGAATGACATCCTGCCGAGCTACCAGCCTCCTGTGTTCACAATACAGCAGGCAGCCACATAACATGAGACACAGAGGAAGTGGAAATCACAGTAGTAGGGGTGCCTACTACATTGATTTTCAACTTCTAGAAATCTCACAGGTATGGTAGATGCATAGCATGACAGTGGGTGGTTCTGCCACTTTGTGAGTTTAGGAAATGGACAGAGATTTGACACAGGATTCTCAAAGATGCAGTTTGAGGAAGCTCCGAAATATTTGTTTTGAGCAGAGAAAGCTGTATTTTAAGCTATTTTGGGGTTTTATAGTCCCAGATTGGGGGCCTGGCATTTGAAGGTTCCAAGGTGTCTTGGTTAGGATGAAACCAGGTTTTGCTGAAGGCCTGTAGGGTTGTTATAAGCAAGGCATGTGGATTGCTCAGGGTCCCTATTTTGGAGACAGAGCCCAGTCAGGAAAGCTGCTAGAGACTACATCCTTTATTGGGGGGGGGGGGGGGGATGCCACAGCACTAGAAAGGTTCGGGATAGCTGGGATTTGGCAGACCAAGAGTGTCTGTGACAAAGTCGAGTAAGTTGAGGTAACCAGTGAGTCAAGGGGTGTGGAGGGTGTCCGGATGTCTCAGAAAATGTTTTGGGGGGTTGGAGAACCCTATTTGGAGGCCAGGAGTGGTCCTGTGCAGGGAGGTGCTGGAACTAAGGCTGAGTGAACTTGAAGTAACCTGACAAGAGCAGTGGTGCTGCTGATGTGTGGCCATGTGGCAACTTTTAGTTTTGTTTTTCAATAAAAGTAGGCTGCTATGCCCTTAATATGCATTTTGAACTGAAGAGAGCCAAGTCCATCTAGTTCAACCAATAGAAACGAAAAAAAGACATACACAAATATAAAACCTCCTATACGCAATCCTATACCCACACTGAGCTTCATTACCCCATAGCACAAAAGTAACATTGGTCCAAGCTGAGATACTTGTTTGTTACAGATGAGGGGTTTAATAGCCTCCCAGCAACCGGCATCAGGTGGTGGCTAATTGCAAGAGTATTCTAGATGCCGAGAGACATCTAGTGGATGCTGTATTTACCCCAATCTAGCTCAGAATAATCCCAGCAGAAGGTATTTTGGCTGCTCTGCAAGCTCCTGACAATGCCCCTGTTTTACAAAGCAGCCTCAGGATATGCAAACTACCAGGACCGACTAGCAGAGTCCCTGTCCAATCCTAGTTACCGTATACAGAGATTATTATATAAAAGAATGTCCAAGTCCATATAGCACTTGCTGAATCCTGAATGTTGAGCCAGGGTTCACCATTAGGCAAGGTGGCTCTCTGCCAGGGTCAAGAGCCAAACCAAATTTCTGCCAGGACCGAAACTAGGGCGGACAGGGGGGCACCTGCCCTGGGTGATGCATCTAGGGGGTGCCGCCAAGAGTCACCCCCACCCGCACTTGGAACTGCTGCTCTAAGGGGGTCAATGCCGCCCAATTAAATGTAATGGATAGGCAGCGCCTGCTGCATAGTTCTCCAAATACTGGAGAATCAAATAGGAGGGAGACTGCACAGATGCACTAGCGCTGAATCACTCTGCTTCTCCCGCCCACCCTATAGAAAGGCATTCCAGAGTGACGCTTCAGTTACTGCTGCTATGTTGCTAAGCAACAGTAGCTGCAGCGTTGCTCTGCAATGCTTTTATATAGGATGGCCCGGTGGGAGGATTAGAATGATTCAGCGCTAGTGTGTCTGTGCCTGTGTGTCTCTCCTATATGATTCTCCAGTATTTGGCAAACTATGCAGCGGGCACTGCCTGTCCATTACACTTTAACTGGTGGTAGTGACAACCTAGCGCAAAGACACCCGGTGCAAGCGCCACCCCCTGTGGAGTGCTGTGTGGTCTCCCTCCTAGTCCTGCCCAGTGCCCTAACAGCCTATGTCTTTTCTGCGTGAGGCATCCCAGAGAAGCAGACGCTTCAAAGAAGGCCCTGTACACAGGAGGCCCTAGACGAGGGGGTGCAGAGGAGGCCCTGGACTGGGGAATGCAGAGTAGGCCCTGGACTAGGAGGGTGTACACCAGAGACCCTGAGCTGGGGGTTTAGAGGAAGCCCTGGACTTGAAAAGTGGGGTTGATGTGGTAAAGGACCTGAATTTGGAGCACAAGGTACAGAAGAGGCTCTAAACTTGGGGTGGGCTGTAGAGGAGGCCTTGGACTAGGAGAGGAGTGCATTGGAGGCCCTGGACTAGGGGAGTGGGTGTAGAGGAGTCCATTGACTAGGAAATGGTGGTTGGAGTGGCAAAGTCCCCTGGATAGGGGTATAAGAGAGATACTGGACTGGGTGAGGGGGTGTCTGGAGGCCCTGGACTATGAGAGGGAGATCGTGGAAGCCCTATGGACTAGGAAAGAGGGTGCCTGAAGGATTCCAGCTTCAGGGATAAGAGCCTGGATTTAAAGCCTGGGCTGAGGAAGAGCCTGCCTGCAGCCTGCAGGGTGAGTTTACAACATCTATGGGGACAGTAATGCCAAACAAGAGCAGAACGACAGGTCCGGTGATAGATTTATTAAAGAAGTACAGCCAAAGACTGATTGTATTTCTCCTGTTGATCACAGCACTGCAGATCGTTCTGCACTCCCATGACCTGTTTTCAGCTGACAGCAGGCTTAAGCCTGCTCTCGGCTGATGTTACAGAGTCGGGTGTCAGAGTGACTGACAGTCACCAGCTCTCTGCTCAGGGAGCACTGAGAACTGAGTAATTGACTGTTTGATTACTCGGTTCTCAGCTTTTCAGCGGGCAAGGGACAGATGCAGCATCTTCCTAAGTAAGTATGATTCATAAATAAAATTCCTATACTTCTCTTTTAACCACTTCAGCCCCGGAAGGATTTACCCCCTTTCTGACTAGAGCACTTTTTGTGATATGGCACTGTGTTGCTTTAACTGACAATTGCGTGGTCATGCTACGGCCTTAAAAAAAATTGATGTCCTTTTTTTTCCCACAAATAGAGCTTTCTTTTGGTGGTATTTGATCACCTCTGTGTTTTTTTATTTTTTGCACTATAAACAAAAAATGAGTGACAGTTTTGAGAAAAAAACTATATTTTTTACTTTTTGCTAAAATAAATATCCCCAAAAAAGATATAAAAAAACAATTTTTTTCTCACTTTAGGCTGATGTGTATTCTTCTACATATTTTTGGTAAAAAAAATTGCAATAAGCATATATTGATTGGTTTGTGCAAAAGTTATAGCGTCTACAAAATAGGGGATAGATTTATAGCATTTTTATTATTATTATTTTTTTATTAGTAATGGCGGCGATCTGCAATTTTTATCATGACTGCGGCATTATGGCGGATACATTGGACACTTTTGACACCATTTTGGGACCATTGTCATTTATACAGGAATCAGTGCTATAAAAATGCACTAATGACTGTGTAAATGACAATGGCAGGGGGAGGCTTAAACACTAAGGGGCGATCAAGCGGTTAAGTGTGTCCTAGGGAGGTGTTCTAACTGTGGGGGGATGGGCCTCCACCGACATGACAGCAATCACTGCTCCTGATGACAGGGAGCAGTAGATCCCTGTCATGTCACTAGGCAGAATGGGGAAATGCCTTGAGGGCACGGTCACGGATCGTGCGTCCCTTAAAGGGGACGTACCTGTACGTCCATTTGCCCAGCCATGCCATTGTGCCGACGTACATCGTTGTGCGCTGGTCAGCTAGTGGGTAATTACCCGACATCTCCTATTTCCTGCTATCTGGCCCACATGACAATTAGGTCTCATTCACATGGAGCATATGCGTCTATGCCCAATGTGATGGCCGTGTACTGTGTGGGGATGCATATTGTTCTGTGCAGGCAGTCCAGTCAAAGTCAATTGGGACGCAGCAGTTGCATGGACATAGTCGAATATCAAAATTTGACATGCAGACAGGAACGGATGCATGTATCCAAACGCACAGTGTTACCTCCTCCACCTAGTTACCCCCCCTGTAGATAGTTACCTTCTCCACATAGTTACCCCTGTACAGAGTTACCCCATACATATTACTCCCCTCCCCCTGTACATAGTTACCCCCTGTACATATTACTCCCTCCCGATGTACATAGTTACCCCTCTCCTTATAGTTGTGGTGGTGGTGGTGGCCATTTTTTGTAGGCCGCCGGCCGTTTTTGACCAAAATATTCCCGATTTCCTGGGAAAATCGGGACTGTTGGCAATTATGTGAATGGACATATAGATCTGCGGCTTGGGAGCACGCTTACTTGGGTGCCCCCATAGCAAGCTGCTTGTTGTGGGGGCACCCAGAAAGAGAGAGGGGCCAGGGGTAGCGGCAAGGGACATGAGAAGCAGGGGATCTGGGCTTCTCTGTGCAAAACCACTGCAACAGAGCAGGTAAGTATAACATGTTTATTATTTAGAAAAGGAAAACAAAAAAACAAGACTATCACTTTAAGGTTAGCTGTGTGTAGTAAATGATATGCAATAGAACAGTTTTATTTTATTACAATTAACATACTGAGGTTTGTACTGTCTGCTATATACTGGCTTGTGGCACAGTCATTAAAGCATATGGCCCTTTAAGCCTCTCCCACTGTTAACGCAAGCTGACCACACCCAGAGTTTTGGCGTGCCACTATATTGCCACATACCATCTTTTTTTGGGGGGGGGGGCAAAAAAATTACCAGCCCCAGGCGTCAGATGTGCTAGCTACACCACTGGGTCTGGTAATTTAGCCCTCTCACAAGTTTGCTAAAAATTCACTTCCAGAGTCCATCCAAACATCAGGTGCTCCAACACTTTGATATAACTTTGCACTACAGGAGACAAGAAAACCGCGTACTTCAGCATACTCAAAAATTCAGTACCAGGGTATATCACACGTTTGAGTCCTACCACCAGCAGTGGTATATGCCCTAGACCTGACTATACTTCTGTACCCACTAATCTAAAAATGATCCACCCCTTCCTGTCAAGGCCACACCCCTTCCCATTTAAGACCCACCCTCTCAGCGCAGCCTCATCAGTGCCCATCAGCGCAGCCTCATCAGTGCCCATCAGTGCAGTCCCATCATTGTCCATCATTGCACAATATCAGTCCTGCCTTATCAGCTCAGCCTCATCAGTGCCGCCTCATCAGTGGCCATTAGTGCAGCCTTATCAGGGGCCACCAGTGCTGCCTTATCAGTGCAGCTTATCGGTGCTGCCTTATCAGTGGCCATCAGTGCAGTCTATTAGTGTCCATCAGTGCAGCATATCAGTGCCACCTCATGGCCATCAGTGCAACCTCATCAATGCCCATCAGTGCAGCATAACAGTGCTGCCTAATCAGTGCAACCTCATTAGTGCAGTTTATCAGTACCAATCATTGCTGCCTCATCAGTGGCCATCAGTGCCGCCTAATCAGTGGCCATTAGTGCTGCTTCGTCAGTGGCCATCAGTCCAGCCTATTAGTGCAAATCAGTGCAGCATATCTGTGCTGCCTTATCAGTGCAGTCCCATCAGTACAGCTCATAAGTGTAGCCACATCAGTGGCTATCAGTGCAGCCTCATCAGGGACCATCAGTGCATCCTATCAGTGCAGCCTTATGTAATTGGATTAGTAAAATTACTCCTATCTTGTAAGATATTTGGACATGTGTTTGCTGCCAGTGATTGTAATCATAGGATTGTTTGACTTTTCACATTTGGATAATAATAATAGTAAGTCCCTAGGCATTATACAAATAAGTGAAATACTCAGTGGCAACAAACACAAGTCCAATATATATTAAGATATGAGTAGTCTTACTAATCCAATGACATATTGTGATAGCACATATGAGGTGAGCAGGTCCAAAATATTATTGCCATCATATACAATAAAAATTCTTAATTGTATATGATGCAATTCAATATGCTCGCTCAAGCAAGGACAAGGATGTTTAAAGAAATGAAATGAATTATGTTGAAGTGATGCCATACCTGGGGGCTCCGGCTTCCCTACTCTTCTCCACGGTATTGACACAGAGTCGGGAGAAAGTTACATATCGTATCGTTCTCCCGGCTCTGTGTCAATACCATTCTCTGCTTTACAGAGAATGCTGAAACATTCACATTAGTCATTGTCCTCAAAAGTGATATATTCTTTAGTTGGATTATTAACCACTTGTGCAACATTATTGTCTTGCAGTATGGATACAAACTGCAACCTTTACTAGAGCCGCTAGTTTTAATGTTCCAGTTGATGTGTAGATAGTTGAAATCACTCACTGATAAAAACCTATTTCTGTTTGCTGTAATTTCGATTTGTAATGGTAATTGCACTTCAGTTCAATTATTTCTGTGGGATGGTTTTTAAAACAAACGTCAGTAAGAAAATTACAGATATAACTCTTGCTGTTTATAGTTACGAGTGTAAGCTCCAAAGTTTTACAGATGGTTCTAACGAAAAAGCAAAGTCTTTACAAAGTTGCCCACACAGGGGTTTCAACTTCTCAAAGCAAAAGGGGTAACAGAAAATGCCAGGCCACTATCTTTCTCGCCAGCTCTCCTGACACTCTAGAGCCTCTAGATAAGGCTTCTCCTGACGCCCCAGGTTCTGTCACTCCTCTGAGACTTATGCCGCGTACACACGGGCGGACTATATGGCGTACTTAGTCCGTCGAAACACATTTCAGCGGACAGTCCGCTCGTGTGTGAGCTTCAGCGGACTTTTTCAGCGTGCAGTCTGGCGTACTAAGTATTTCGGATTTTTCTCAATTCTGTCCGTCGTACTTTGGTTTCAGCGGACAATCCGCTCGTCAGTAGGCTAGTTCGACGGACTAAGAATGGCGCATGCCCAGAAAGGATTTACACGGCGGAAGGGTGCTTTGCTGTGTATTGGACTTCCTATTTCTAGTCCCGTCGTACGTGCTGTACACGTCATCGCGCAAGCTTTCGACGGACTGTTTGGGTATCCGTGTGTGGTCAAGTCCGTTCAGTCGAAAGTATGACGGACTGTCCGTCGGATTGTACGACGGACTAAGTACGCCATACAGTCCGCCCGTGTGTACGCGGCATTAGATTCCTTCAGTGCCCTGGACTCTAGTTCTCCCTGACTCCAAGACTCTTTCTCACTCTCCCAGGCTCTCTCAGCCTGATGGACATGGAATCTTTCCAACTTGGAGTTCTGTTTGCTGAGTAGATCATTTTGGTCTCCAGACAAGATCACACACCTTCCTTCTGGGTGGAGCCCTGAGCTATGCCCAAGCCTTCATTAAAAGGATAGTATGAACCTAGACACATACCTCGTTGGTCACTGGGTTGGATATTTCCTCTCTCCCAAAGTATTTTAAAATCTCCAAACTATGGAGGCCAATCTGGAAACACCAAAATCCAGAGAAAACTGTAAAAGAAATTCTGCTAATAAATGATATTCCAAAGTACCACACCCTGCATATGTGCGAATCACGTGTCCTTTTTTCAACCATTTTCACAGTGGCAGAGCCTCGCATTGTCACAATATATACAGTATAACACAAGTCCCTTTATCAGTTCCTTTCTGCTAGGGCTCATTCACACCATGTATGGAGATCTGTATTTTTAGGCACTTGATCAATGTAGATCATTGCAAATCATTGTTCAGGGCCCATAGGAAACACTTCCTTTCTATGCGGCCCATTCACATCACAGAACAGAGAGTTACATATCTGCATTTTTCTGCACCACATCAAAACTCATCTAAAGTATCATCTCTCTTACACCATTTAAATAAGTTTAATGTCACTTTGTGGCATTCTTTTTAAAAGTAAACACAGCCACCAACAACCCGTACAAAACAGACACCAGCCTGCATGCTTTAGTGTTTTAGCAAGTGGGACGGTGTGTACGAGCCCCTAGATTCATGCTAGAGCTGCACGATTCTGGAAAAAATTTGAATCACAGTTTTTTTGCTTAGAACAAAGATCACGCTTCTCAGCGTAACATCATCTTTCACATTATACAAAAAATTGGGCTAACTTTACTGTTTTTTTTTTTAGCTTATTGAAGTGTATTTTTTTCCAAAAATTACGTTTAAAAGACCGGTGCGCAAATACAGTGTGACATTAAATATTGCAATGATTTTATTCTCTAGGGTCTCTGTTAAAAAATATATATACAGATATAATGTTGGTTGGTCCTAAGTAATTTTCTAACAGAAAATACTGATTTTAACGTGTAAGCAACAAGTGTCAGAAAAAGGCCGGTCTTTAACCAGTTCCCGACCAGCGCGCGCTGATGTACATCAGCAGAATGGCACGGGCAGGCATATTGCCGTACAGGTACGTCCAATCTTTAATGCCACCCTGCCATCGCTCACGTGCCGGCGGCGGCGCACTCGCGTGCTGGTCGGGACCTCTGTGTCCGGACGCGGGTCCCGCAGACTCGATCGCCACGGGGATACCCGCGATCGTCTCACGGGGCGGCTGAACAAGGAAATGCCGTTGTAAACATCATTTCCCCGTTCTGCCTAGCAACTAGTGATGCTGATCTCTGCTCCATGTGATTGGAGCAGAGATCAGTGTTCACTAAATTAAAGCCCAGCCCCCAAAAATTAGTAACACACCCCTAGGAACACAACCCCTACACTGCCACCCACTGGTTAACCCCTTCACTGCCAGTGTCATTTACACAGGAATCACTGCATTTATATAGCAGTGATTGCTGTATAAATGACAATGGTCTCAAAAATGTCCTATGTGTCCGCAATAATGTCGCAATCACAATAAAAATTGCTGATCACCGCCATTACTAGTAAAAAAAATATTATTAATAAAAATGCCATAAAACTATCCCCTATTTTGTAAACGCTATAACTTTTGCGCAAACCAATCAATAATCGCTTATTGCGATTTTTTTTTTTTTTTTTTACCAAAAATATGTAGAAGAATACGTATCGGCCTAAACTGAGGGAAAAAAACGTTTTTTATATATTTTTGGGGGATATTTATTATAACAAAAAGTAAAAAATAATGCGTTTTTTTTCAAAATTGTTGCTCTATTTTTGTTTATAGCGCAAAAAATAAAAACCACAGGGGTGATCAAATACCACCAAAAGAAAGCACTATTTGTGGGAAAAAAAGGACGTCAATTTTGTTTGGGAGCCACATTGCACGACCGCGCAATTGTCAGTTAAAGCGACGCAGTGCCCAATCGCAAAAAGTGGTCTGGTCTTTGACCAGCAAAATGGTCCAGGGCTGAAGTAGTTAAGTGGTTAACCTGCCTTAATTAACAGACCAAAGTTCATCCCTTTGATCTAAAAGAACTAAATTTTACAATGTTTCCTTTTATCTCATCACTGAGCATATTTGATAAACATTTGCTGGATGTTTTTTTTTTTTTTTTGACAGCTGTGAGTGAGCAGAGAATGGTTCTGCACTTGTTACATGAATGAATTGTGGAAATGCCGGATTAAAGCATATGTTAACCCAAGAAAAAATATATGGATCTCGCTCCTTTAAAGCATGTTTTATGACACAGTGCTTTTCTGTGTCATTTGGACCTAAAACACCTGGCTGATCCTGCCAGTTTCTCCCCACACCTATGTAAACTGACCACGGTAATCATGGCTGCTGAGCCCTGACACCATGGTCAGTTTGCGTGCCACCGTCAGCTGCAGCCCTGCTGTCTCTCCTCTCTGCTCCTGTGTCCTCCTCTGCCCTCCATGCCCAGCTCCACTCCCCTGCTGTTGCTGTAATAACATGAATTATTGTATATAATCTACTCTGTCTTATAATGATATGTCCCCCCTGTGTGTGTGCTGTATAAAAAAGCCGTATATATGTTATCTGTGAATGCTGATCAGTGGTCATGTGACGCGCCGCATCTCTCCTTCTCTCGCATCCTCTCCTCCAAACTGATGTCAGCGGGGAATCTTGGCCTCTCCCGCTGCATCTGTGAGACAGGGGGGGAGGAGAGATGTGGCGCGTCACGTGACCGCTGATCAGCGCTCACAGATAAGATATGTACAGCTTTTTTTTTTTTTTATACAACATACACACACACACACACACACACAGGGAGACATATCATTATTAGACAGTGGATTATATAAAGTACATGATGTGGGTTAACAAAACCTTTAAGATCGTAAGGGGGGTTGAATCGAGATCCTGATTTTTTTAACGATTAATCATGCAGCTCTAGTTCATGCTTGAGGTGCTTCAAGCTTTTTTGGACCTTATTTTTTCAGATACTTTCAGGCTTGAGAATTTTTGTTTTAGCTAGTGAGAAGCTGGGAGAGAGAGGAGCAAGAAAAAATGACATTATGTACAATATGTTTTTCAGGCACTCCCACTGAATTTTTTAAAAAGTACACAACTCTTTTCCAAAAAACCTCATGTACATTTTCAAGCTTTGTGCGACATGCTTAAAGTGACCTGATGCTCAGGACATCAGAGGATACAACGGGAATCCTCACAATGAGTGTTGTGGTGCTTATAGAAAAGTCATATAAATCACTTAGGTGTGAAGTGAGCATAAAAGGTCTCTGTCAAGAAGATGAATGAAATCTGAAACAACTGCTGGTGGCACTATAATTCACAAGCAGGGTTGCCACAGTTTCAGTGTCCACCATCAGGTGTGTCCCAACAGTCAGCAGAGCTTAGTGGTTATTGGAACTCTGAGAAATAGGAAGGAGGGAGCACCCACAATGCCATATCCGTAATGTATCAAGAGAAAACAAAGAAGATACCAAATGGATATCAACACTTTTAAGGCATGGAAGCAAATAGGAAAGTAGAAAAAAATATTTATTTTATTGATAAATACAATATCATAACAGTGTTCAAAACAATATAAAAATCATATGAAATGATATCATTTGTACATTGAGCCCTTGTGCGTCGCGTCTACGCATTTCGCCGTAAAGGCTTCCTCAGGACACGGAAAAAGGTTCAAAGACGTAGCAAGAGAGAACAACAATAAATCTCACTATCTTAAATTGAGCTGTGCCTCAAGTACAAATGTCATAGCAACCAGGACAGATCCAAATATATGGAGCGGTCAACCACACTGTGATAGAGTGGACAGCAAGTGCCACATTCTGATGAGTACAAACAGAAATTGATAGTTGCTTATAGCAGGGGCAGGAAAGAAGTCTCAAGCCTCATACACACGATCGGACTTTGTACAAACTTTTCCGTGGACTTTTGTACAAAGGGCGTAGTCCACAAGTTTGTATTGCATACACACGATCAGACTTTTTGACAACAAACACGAACGTAGTGACGTCACAACGTACTGATGACACTTCAAAAGAGGACGTTCAATTACTCCAGCACCACCTTTGGTCAACTTCTGTATTGTAGTCTGATCTTTTGCATTGGTTCTGAGCATGCGTGTTTGTACCTTGTACAAAAGTCCCATGGTTTTGCGTACACACGATCAGACTTTGCTCCATCGGACTTTTGTTGCCAGAAAGTTTGGCCGTTCGCACAGCAAACAAAAGTCCAATGAAAACAGAAAGTTTGTCCGATGGAGCGTACACACGGTCGGATGTTGCTCCAAAACAGCTAATTTGCGTGTTTGTTGTCAAAAAGTCCGATCGTGTGTATGGGCCTTTAGTCAGTAAATTACCATCAATGGGGACGGCCAATAGAGAACATAATCCCACCCTCATAAAGCTTAGTAGATGCTGATGACACATAGTATGGCCAAACAGCATTTAAAGACTAAAGGTAAAAGTATTTTCATGGAGACAATGAAGGCATACCCCTGGGAAACAGGGCATACCATGGCTTAAATGTCTGACCTGTTGATATCTATTTGGTATATTCTTTGTTATTGGCCTTCTGTTGGCTCTTGGGAGGCTGTCTGATCTGGTCTGCCTTTCAATTTCTCAGGAGGACCTGATCAGAAGCTCCAAGCAAATCTATGGGCAGGTGGGCATAAATAGACATGCATCTGTTTATATATGCTTATCGCTGAGTCCCTCCAGGTCTGGAAATAAATGGAAATGGACTTCATCCTTTTCCAATATTTCAAACCTAAACATGATAAATCTTAGGTAATCGGTTGTAAATTGCCTTTTTAAATGGAGCTTAACACTGAACAGACACAGATGTCACAAAAGTAGCAGTCGTCCCATTCTGCTTCAAAGTTATTTATTTCAGGTACTTATATAGCGCCCTCAATTTACACAGCACTTTACATACTGTATGTATTATACATTAACATCAGTCGCTGCCCTCAAGGAGCTTACAATCTAAGGTCCCTAACTCACATTTATACACATACTATGGCCAATTTACACAGATGCCAATTAACCTACCAGCATGTCTTTGGAGTGTGGGAGGAAACCCACGCACGCACAGGGAGAACATGCAAACTCTGTGCAGGCAGTGCCATGGTTGGGATTCAAACCAACAAACCCTAGTGCTCTCAGCTGGAAGTGCTAACCACTTCACCTCTGTGCCACCCAAATTATTAGGGGATCTGTTCTGTTCTGTCTTATGTTTCCTCTATATGATAAAACTGTGAGATCTTGGAGGACAGCATCTGTAAATTTGCTAAAAAAAAGCTTTTCCGGATTGTTAGAAATTAAAAAAATATTCTGGCACCCACACGTGTCACACATAATATATGCTGATAGATGTTATACAAGTCTTCAGTTGGCAGACCCCACAAAGATAATCTCTTTCTTCGCCCTCTCTTAATTTTCTGCAAATAACACCAACAAGTATTAGAAATTGATTTATGTAATATACTGTGTACATACCAAAAAAGCAAACTTTCTAGTGCATACTATTTATCTTTTATATTATCTTATAATGGAGTGATAGATTGCAGCTGTACAAATAATACAAACACAGCATGTTTCCATTACCTTTGCTGCATAATATGAATCAAATCACTGCAATTCAGAAACATCTTGGTAAGCTATTTTAAAGCAATATCAAATGATATATGTGATAATGTTTTCTGTTCAAACAGGAATAAAAAACAATTCCCTAAACCGCATTTAAAAAGACAATGTTGTAATAATAATGAGGCCTGAAACCCCCAAAAATTAAATTTTGAACAGTACATTACCCTAAGCATTCAACACTATTTTTAATTCAAAGTTTTGTTTCATTATAACCAGCTCCAGCCAGTTACTCCCACGCAAAACACAATCAATGTGAATACACAAAAAACCTTGAAAAACAAATACTTTTTAATTATCCTATCATAAATCTCATAAGTAGGACATAAACTGAACCTAATGCAGGTTGTAACTACTTTACCTGCCAGTTGTGAGAATAACCATTGTGAAGTCTGGTATTACATAAAGGGCTGTATTTGATCATCATAAAGCCTTTTAGCTGTTCCGCACTTGGGATCTGGCAGATTTTAACCTAGAAATGCTCTTCCAGCTCTCAAACCTATACATAATTTATAAATCTTGTGTGATAACGTTATATTAATAACAAGAATAAATCCATATATATATAAGAAAAGACTGGTTAAATAGATACCAAGCACCTCTGTCTTGTGAGGTGCAGAAAGCTAATTGTGCCCTTTACATCTTCTTAGGAAAGCAAATTTTAAAGGTATGTCATGTGTGGTCTTGTTGAAAAGGTAGTTTCACATTCGACAATAACATTTGTGTTATTAGAACATAGATTGTACTATGTGAATATGGATAAATATTGGTACAGTTAGAAAAAATTGAGGGTTTTCTGATTACCATGCAACACTCCCACCCCTCAGACCCTTTGTGTGGTTATGTCATTTCTGCAAACGCCCTCCTCAGGGGTCACAAAAAGCTGGTGCATCTGCAGCTTGGAAGCTCTCCATATCCATCAAAATTATGCACTATTGCTAAAAATCATTCTGAGGGGCAGTTATTCTGATACTTTATTCTACATTGAATTGGACTTTGGATCCCTAATAAGTAATTTTTCATTCTTAATCCTGTTTTATTTGTTATTGCTAACATTGTCTCTTTTGTGTATTAAGTGCAGAGCTGATGGTTGACACTCACACCCCAGATGATGTCTATTCAGACGAAACGCATTGGGTCGAGTGCTGCCATCACTACTGCGCCATTTTATGTTCGATAAGCCTTTGATCTCTTTTTCAAATGTGAGCGTTCAATTTTATTCCTTTTTTTTTTTTTTTTTTTTATAAATATTCGTCTAAAACGATATCACCAGGGCTTTTTTTCAGGGGGAACTTGGTGGAACTCTGTTCCACCACCTCTGGCTCAAAGCCTTGGGGGGGGGGGGGCTGCTCACCCCAATCACTTGTAAACACAGAAGTCCAGTTTCTGTGTTTACAAGTGGCAGCTCTGCACTATGTGTGTAACCCCCTTGAACTCTGCATGTAATACAATCCTGGTATTTAATGCCCCTTTAAGACCCTCCTACTGTTTGTGAAATTTGACTGACCCCACCCATTATTTGATATGATTTGGAGGGTGTGGGTCTTGGGGGTTCGTGGTTGAGTTCCAGCACCTATTGTTTGAGAAAAAAAAAAGCCCTGGATATCACATTATGTGGAACTTTGTTTAATTTCTTGGTTTCTACGTGTGGATATGAGAAACTTCCTTGGTTGTCTCTTCATCTGAAATCGAATTGCCAATTTGTGAGAATAACTTGCTGACCAGTGCCGTTCATAAATTCTAAAGTGATCGTGGCTATCCGGATTGCTGAGAGTTTTATATCGCATTGACTTAGGTGGTATATGCCCCTCTTAGTCCACTAGTTCCGGTAAGCCTTTACGCAATTGGTGGCGGTTCACTCACAAGATTCCCTTTACTTCTTTTTCAACATGTCTATTTTTGAAGATTTTTTTAGGAATTATTTGAAAAACTGTTGCTGCATTTTTTTGATGCCAATCATTATTCACGTGGTGGACTTTATATATATTTGGTGGATTTTGTCACAATTTGTCAGTATTGTTGATATTTAATATCACTGTTTACACTAACTAATTTTAAGCTCTGCATTTTTCTATTTTTCTCTTTTGTGTATTACCTTTTTCTGTAATTCTTTTGTTTTGTCCTTTTTTAATTATTATTAAACAATGTTTTAAAATCATTTAATCTTGGCTCTAATGCACTAAATCAGAACATAAAGAATTTAACATCTGTTATATCCCTATCTGGTGTGACAGCGGGTATTGTAGACATTTCTTAAAAGTTTGTTACAGCACTTACTGTGAATGGTGTGGGCTTAAACAGTGTGTGTGTGTGTGTGTGTGTGTGTGTAATGGGTTAACTACAGAGTTAACCAACAGTTTGATGACACGTAGATTGTTGCGGGGCAAGCTGGAAAATCTATGTGTAGGGTGAGGCTGAAGGTGCCATTGTCACACCTGTCTCAATACTATAACTACTTGTCATAGGATTATACCTTACGTCAAATAACCTTGTTCCATGCAATTAATCTCTCTGTGATTATTGCGGATTTTCTGTTTCAATCCTTTTTATTACGTTTTTCTTACCAAAATATAAAAGAAATACAAAATATAGCAACAACAGTAAATTGCTAAGGTAACATACACAGCAGTATACATAAGACAATAAAGCAACACAGTTGAACTGCTCGATAGTTCGATTAAAGGTCCAGGTAGTTATTGTGGACTGACTCACAGCAATTTCATGAAGTGAAAGACCCTGATTGGAAGGAAAACAGTGTCTTTCCAAGTAGGAAACGTAAAAGCCTTTAAAACCTAGGGCATCATAAAAGCTGAACATGAATGAAAACTCTACAAAACTCTACAACAACAATACTTTTTTTTTTTTACAAAAGGTTTATTGTTAATACAACATATCAGGACAGCCCTGAGATGGTTACAGCTTGCAGTAAACAAACATAAGGTTAAAAACAAAGAGAAATAATAGTAAAAATGAGAACATAAACAGTGTCATTACACAGGTTGCAAACATAATGACTCAAGTAGCAAAGAGAGTAAGAGGAAGTCCAAAAGCAACCTTTCAAGGTATCATGGAAGTCATAGCATACCTCAGGGGCGTTGCTAGGTGGCAAAAAGACCAGGGGCTTCAGCCCGAAGTCAGAGCCCAGCACCGGGGGGGGGGGGCGGTGGGGTTGTATGGAGGGGGGTGAGGGGGTGTTACCTGACTGACACACACTGACCTACCTGGCTGACACAAACGGACCTACCTGACATGCACTGACCTACCTGGCTGACACGCACTGACCTACCTGGCTGACACGCACTGACCTACCTGGCTGACACGCACTGACCTACCTGGCTGACATGCACTGACCTACCTGGCTGACACGCACTGACCTACCTGGCTGACATACACTGACCTACTGTGCCACTGTGCCCGTCAATTGCCCCTCAATTGTAGCCACAGTGCTCTGTCAAATGCAGCCACTGTGCCATCAATTGCAGCCACCGTGCCCCGTCAAATGCAGCCACTGTGCTCCATCAAATGCAGCCACTGTGCCCTGTCAAATGCAGCCACTGTGCCCTGTCAAATGCAGCCACTGTGCCCTGTCAAATGCAGCCACTGTGCCCTGTCAAATGCAGCCACTGTGCCCTGTCAAATGCAGCCACTGTGCCCGTCAAATGAAGCCATTGTGCCCGTCAAATGAAGCCACTGTGCCCATCAATTGAAGCCACTGTGTCCCCGTCAATTGCAGCCACTGTGCTTGTCAAATGCAGCCACTGTGCTGGTCTGTTGCAGCCACTGTGCCCGTCAATTGCAGCCACTGTGCCTGTCAATTTCAGCCACTGTGCCCATCAAAAGAGAGAGAGAGAGAGAGAGAAGATAGAGATAAGGATAGAGAGAAGGAGAGAGAAAAGAGAGAAGTGAGAGAGAGAGGCGAGAGAGAGAGAAACACAAACGTTCTGTCCCACTTCCAGTCACAGCCACCACGGCCGTTATTCAGCGTGACTCTGGAGGTTGAGGGAGAAGGGAGCATCACTGCGCCAGCGTTCTCCTGCTGCTTTCCTCAGGCTTTGCACATTGATACAAATTCTGCCCCAGCACTGCCCATCATTGAAATATCCGCCCCCTTCATGTAAATATCCATCCCTCACCTACATGAACGTGCCTCGCCAACGCGAGACAACAGCTGATCGTAAACTCAGTTGTTCTGAGGCTCAGTTACACAAGAGCACTATTCGATAGCCGGGAACTTCTCGACAGAACACCGGCGCTTGGACACTCGGGGCTGTTGGCCCCACATTCGGGGCTCCAGGGTCCATAGCCCCACCTAACGATGCCTATGGCATACCTGCAAACATAAATGTCGAATTATAGAATCTGGCATATCTAAATGAAGGCATGCATGGTTTAAACTAGAGTATCCCTATTGGAAAGGATAGAACATAAAAATAAAAGAAAAACAATTAAAGATAATATAAAAAGCAATATTATCAAAATAACCATTCTGACCAGAACAATACCTGAGAGTCCACGGGGTATGCGTCGAAGGAGCGTTAAATTGAAAGAAGCATACTGTCGAACCAGGAGGGCTCAACAACAATACTTTCATCCTATATCCAGTACCCTCCCAGGGCCAGGTCCAGGCATCTGTTCGACCATGTATTTGGGTCCAAGGACCCCTCTATTAACACAAGGAGGGCCATATACATATAGAAAGAAATTAAGGAATCAAAGAGAAGAGAAGTACTAAGGGAGTATGATTGAAGGAATAGGTCTAAGAAGAAGAGAAAGAAAGAGAAGAAAGTGGTTCAGCCCGGAACTAGCTGGGGGTCAACTCCATGTGTCCGGTACCTGCAAATAACTAAGCCAGGGGACCACATTCTTACTGAACAACCTCTCATTTATCTGATGACAGTGCAGAGATTGATATTTGGAGCTCTAACGACTACACAGATAATATATTGCTGATCTTGCCTAACAAAATTCCTAAAGTTTGCTAACATGCATTGAGCTCTGTGCAGGCGCCCACACAGAAGCAGGGGGAGGTGGCAGGGGCCAGCACATACCGTATTTGGCACTTCCAGGAATTGGTCAGATTCCTACCAAATATTCACAGGTCACAACATGAACTTTTTTTTATTTTATTTGGGAAACAGGCAAGTGCTTATTATTATTACTACTACTACCTCAAGGTTTTCATTTAATAAGTGAGGTCTGGTGTCAGGGTCTCTTTAAGTGCAATAAAAAGTGAATGGATACTCTTTCTGCTAGCTTTCACTTTGACAAATGAATAGCCAGATTCAAACCAATAACGAGACTTTCTCCTTTCACAATTTCATGTATAACCACGGATGACTGATTTTCCATGAGAACAGATTGTAGATAAGGCAGTATGATCACATTTTGTTCTTCGTCGTTGGAGTGTATCTCCTCCCATTAATTTAACTGCTCGTCGCACTATGTATTGGGGGTTCACTGTGTTTTTTAGCTTCAGCATCAACATACACTAAAGCATCCATATACCATCCATATAATTGAGTTAAAGCCTTTTTATCGCTTGTAAAACTCATGAAATATAAATGAGCCTTTTATGTTCTTGTGGGAAACGATCGGAAAAATCAAACCATACAGAGACTCCATCTCTATAAGGTTGGTTAAAATGGGAATTACTTCATACAGTTATTAAAGCACAGACTGTAGACTATGGTAGACTATGGCGTCATTTAGAGATGCTTTGCTTATCACTCGTGGCAAAGTTTATCTTGTGGGGATCAGCGGGCAGCAAGCCTGTTGAGCTGTACACACTGAAGCAGATGGGGAAGCTCCGCAAATGCCATGCAACCGTGTTTACTGCACATGGTTGCAGCGTGTTTGTTGGGAAAAATTTGGTTAAAAGAGGCGGCGAGGAGGCGCTGCATTGCTTTGTCACCACCTGTCAGTAGCCTCTGGAGCACAATCCAAATGCAGATCAGGCTTAAGAGGAAAGGGAGATTTAGACTTGAAGCTCAAAGCCCCAATATGCCGGAGGAGAAAAAAAGCAATTATTCTCAATGTAGTTGGTTCACATCTCCACTCCAAGTCACCTGAAGCCAAACATCTGAAGCTCAAAAAAGTTCTGGAGCTGTTTTTGTAGCTCAAATTGTTTTTGGTGCATTTTTATTCCCATAGAAATTAATGGAGACGCCTAACTCGCGTGTTGTTGTGCGGTTTGACATGTGTTTGTGTTATTTTCAGTTTAAATGCAAAGATTTAAAATGAATAGTAATAATATATGAATAAATAAATGGCAAATACACAAACAGAAAATAAATTAATAATATGTAATAATAAATAACTAATAACCCTTAACCTTAAAACAAAATATATTAAATAAATTATTATTATTATTAATAATAATAAATAATAATAGTTAATAATTTTTTCATTTTGTGTTAGGGTTAGGGTGTTTATTATAATTTTATTATTAATTTTTTTTACATTTTAAGGGTTGTGGTCAAGGTTAGGGATTTATTATTTATCAATTATTTCATAGTATTAATTTATTTTTTGAATTTATTTATTTATTATTTTTATTTGTGTATTTATTTTACATTTATTTATTCATTTTATTATTATTATTATTATTATTAGTAGTAGTAGTAGTAAAAAAATAGTAATAAGACAATAAATAAAATAATAACCCGTAACCCTAACCCCAACCCCTAATCCTAATGCTAACCTAACCTTAATGCCCCATACACACGATCGGAAATTCCACCAGAAAAAGTCAGATGTTAGCTTTTGGTCAGAAATTCCAACCATGTGTATGGTCCATCAGACTTTTGCTGGCGGAATTACCACCAGCAAAATATTGAGAGCAGGTTCTCAATTTTTCAGTTGGAAAAAGTTCCAATTGGAAATTCCGATCGTCTGTACCAATTCCAACATGCAAAATTCCTACGCATGCTCGGAAACAATTCGTAGCATGCTCTGAAGCATTGTACTTAGTTTCCTTGGCTCATCGTAGTGTTGTACGTCACCGCGTTTTTGACAGTCGAAAGTTCAGAGAACGTTTGTGTGACCGTGTGTATGCAAGCCAAGCTTGAGCGGATTTCCATCGGAAAAACTGTCCAAGTTTTTTCCGACGGAAAATCCGCTCTTGTGTATGGGGCATAACTCTAACCTCTTACCCTAACTAAAAAAATAAAAATGAATAATAGTAATAATAAAAAAATAAATAAAAGCTGATGGAAAAGTTAAAAAAACCTAGCAACAAATTATGCAACAGATGATATTTTTCTCTATTGGCTAATAAAAAAATGCCAAAGCTCAAAAACGGTGTATAAAACACGCAAAGACACCGGAAAAAACGCTGAAAGACGCTACGCTGAGGTGAGCATGCAGCCTTAGGGTGAGGTTAGGAAAGCTTTTTACAGTTAATTTACATCTGTAAACAACTTAATTTGTTATGATTGTTCATACCACAAAGGCTATCACTTTATTCTAGGACTGTGTAAAGATTATGCTGTATAGAGACCAATGGTAGGCAAGAACTGTTATGTAGAAAATAAAGACATAACTAAACCTAAGAACAAAAAAATGTAACAGTTGTGTTGATTTCTTGTGTTTGGGCACCATTTCAAATAAATGGCACCGCAATGCACATGCATAGTGAAACACAGCGAACGAGTGTTATAATACATGTGAAGTGGGCTTTAAGCTTCAGAAACGAACAAAACACTCAAAAGTAAGAGTCCAGCTTAATCCTCCATATAGTTGTATGAATATTTCTGTTTCTCAGAAATGGTTTCTCCTTGTGTTCAAATAGTTGCTATTTGCTGCCATAGCATCCTCTGTTTTGAAGGTACCTCAAATAATAGTTTATCCTTTACGCTTTCTACCCACACTTTATCTTTCTCATATTATTTTGTTATTAAGACATTTTTGCTTTATTACTTATCTGCTGGTTGTTTGATTTGCTCTGCAATTTTTGTCAGTGCAACTATAGCTCTGTTCTGTAAGCTTATCTCTGTCAGGTCACCTTGAGGCGAGGTGACAGGTGCACACCGTAGGGATCAGGAGTGCACCGCAAGGTTGTGGACCCTACGGCTGACTGCTGCAGACGGGGGACAGATCCCACTGGAGTTAGAGCGCAAGATTCCCTGGGGCGCGGAGTCTAAGAGCCAGCAGGTGTTCACCAGCGCCTCTAGTGGTAAGGATGAACTTGGCTGCAATTGGCTCCAGGTCGTGACCCCCAGGGTCCCCCAGCTCACACCCACAGTAGGCAACAGGAGGATAGGGATGGTGAGGGACAAAGCCAAGGTCGGGGCCACAAGCAGACAAGAATAGTTGGGTACATGCCAAAAGGTCAGGATCACAGGCAAACAGGGATAGTCAAGACACGCCAAAGTCAGTAACGGAAAACAGAAGCAGAGCACATGGCAGGAAACAGGAAGCTAACACACAAAGGAATACACAATGGTTGATCAGCACTGATGGCCTGCAGTGCACAGGTTAATATAGGGCTCCCTGATAGGGCCTGGGGTGGAGCCATGCTTAGAGGAGAGGTTATAAAAACCACCAGGTGAAAGTGGCTGACCTCTTAGTTTGAAGACAGGAGGCAAGGTAAGCAAACACAGGAAGATCACAGCATAACCATGACAGTACCCTCCCTCTTACGAGGCCTCCCCCTCCCCCGCCTGGGTCTAGGCTTAAAGGGAAACTCCAGATGGAACCTCCTTAACAGACAGGGAACAAAGACCTCAGATGCAGTGATCCAAGACCTCTCCTCAGGACCCAACCCTTTCCAAAGTATGAGGTACTGAAGAATGCCTTTACGGAGCCGGGAATCCAAAACTTGATTAACCTCGTATTTTAGATTATCCTCAGAGACCGAAACAGAGGTAGGGAGAGGAGGAGAGGACTTGAGGACTAAAGGCTTTTTAGGAATGGATAAGGGCATGAGAAGATCAGGAGTCTGAGCAGGGTCCCCCACACCCTTAAAGATGAGCTGGGCATCCATAACAGGACCACCAGACTGGGCAGAGGTCAGTGGATCCCTGAGGTCAGGTTGGTTAGAAAGTGACATGTCACAAGGTGATGACACTGTCCAGATCAGCAGGAAGGGATCTTCCTGCTAATTCATCCTTCACTCTATCAGAGAGGCCATGTAAAAATGTTGCAACTAGGGCCTCATTATTCCAGCTCAATTCAGCTGTGAGGATACGGAACTGAAGAGCATATTGTCCCACAGACGCAGACTCTTGACGGAGACGTAAAAGAGCGCTAGCCGCTGAGGAGACACGACCCGGTTCCTCGAAGATATTCCGAAAAAGTTTCAAGAAATCAGACAGGCTAGAAACCACTGGATCATTCAGTTCCCACAGAGGGGCGGCCCAAGCTAACGTCTCGCCAGACAGCAGGGATATGATATATGCGACTTTTGCCCGATCGGACAGGAAGTTGTGGGGCTGAAGTTTAAAATGAATTGTGCACTGGCTAAGGAACCCCCTGCAAGCCTTGGAGTCCCCAGAGAAACGGACCGGAGCTGGTAGTTGTAATGAATGTGTGGCTGCGACTGATGCGATAGGTGCAGCGGCAGATAGCGGTTGAGGTTGTTGAACCGGGGGTCCTAATGAGGCCTGAACCTGTTCAACACGGGATGCCAAATCCTGAAGGAATCACATCACCTGGGTCTGATGCGATTCTTGGGTCTCAAGTCGCCGAACTAAGCTCTGCAATGGATCATCTGCAGGAAGCGGCACGTCAGCCGGGTCCATGGCTGATCAAACTGTCAGGTCACCTTGAGGCGAGGTGACAGGTGCACACCGTAGGGATCAGGAGTGCACCGCAAGGTTGTGGACCCTACGGCTGACTGCTGCAGACGGGGGACAGATTCCACTGGGGTTAGAGGGTAAGATTCCCTGGGGCGCGGAGTCTAAGAGCCAGCAGGTGTTCACCAGCGCCTCTAGTGGTGAGGATGGACTTGGCTGCAACTGGCTCCAGGTCGCGACCCCCAGGGTCCCCCAGCTCACACCCACAGTAGGCAACAGGAGGATAGGGATGGTGAGGGACAAAGCCAAGGTCGGGGCCACAAGCAGACAAGAATAGTCGGGTACACGCCAAAAGGTCAGGATCACAGGCAAACGGGGATAGTCAAGACACGCCAAAGTCGGTAACGGAAAACAGAAGCAGAGCACACGGCAGGAAACAGGAAGCTAACACACAAAGGAATACACAATGGTTGATCAGCACTGATGGCCTGCAGTGCACAGGTTAATATAGGGCTCCCTGATAGGGCCTGGGGTGGAGCCATGCTTAGAGGAGAGGTTATAAAAACCACCAGGTGGAAGTGGCTGACCTCTTAGTCTGAAGACATGAGGGAAGGTAAGCAAACACAGGAAGATCACTGCATAACCATGACAATCTCCAACCATTTATGTTTCTGGGTGCTACTTATTACAAATGCCCTAAGCAACCAGTAGGGATTTGGCCCAGAGCTAGAAAGCATTTGGACTCCAACTAGAGTCATGATGGTCTCTGTGTCTGTGGGGCCAAAAAAATAATCACATTGGTTCTTAATGTTTGGTAGACTTGCAATGCTTATATGTCACCCATCCAACACAAGTAATACTGTATATGAATCCTTATGCCGCGTACACACGATCGGAATTATGGTCGGAAAAAGGTCTGATGGTTTTCCCGACTGAATTCCAATGGAATTCCGCTCAAGCTGTCTTGCCTACACACGGTCACACCAAATTCCGACCTCCAAGAACTCGGTGACGTACAACGCGAACAACGGGACTAGAAAAGGAAGTTCAATAGCCAGTAGCCAATAGTGTCCGTCTCGTAGTTGAATCTGAGCATGCGTGAGTTTGTGCGCGTCGGAATTGCATACACACGATCGGAATTTCCGATAGAAAGTTTTTCCATCTGGAAAATTGAGAACATGCTCTCACATTTTTGCTGGCTGGAATTCGGACAGCTAAATTCCGATGGAGCATACACACGGTCGCATTTTCCGAAGAAAAGCTCTTATCTGTCTTTTGCTGGCCAAAATTCTGTGTATGTTTGCATAAGTTTGCATTGTGGACCACAAGGAATGCCGCATTGTCCATCACTACTTTGTGTAATGCTCTTCATATAATAAGATGTCGTTAAAGAATTTTAATATTTAATTTTTTTTTATTTGTTTGCTTTATTAATTCAGCTTTGTGAAAATTGTGTCCATATTGGCAAAACAATAAAAACTGAATGTTAGTTTGTGCAAAAAAGTAATTTTACTATGTCCTCATGAACGAGGTATTGTGCATAGGTGGAATATTATTTTTACTATTATTTCATCCTACTACAGGTTGCTGGGGTGTCCCTCATCGCTTCCTACAGCTTATACAACATAAGGAACAGGTAGAAAAATATTCCAGTTTTATATATACATATAATATATCATTTATAATTAAAGCCAATCTTTCATTATCTTTTCTTTGACAAATACATTTAAAAAATATTTAGTCCATTTGTCGTGAGTGTGTGAGTGTGTATGTATGTACATACACATGGAGGTAAATGTCGATCTTGGCAACTGGTTTAGGCTTTGAGGGACAGTTCACACTACATGCAGACCAGTGTTTTGTTTTTTTCTGCATCAAAAAATGCATGGCTAGTAGGTTATATGGTTTCCCATGTCATAGTTCACACCAGTGCAGTCAGTTCCAGGGCGTTCCAGTTCCAGAAAAAAAGTACTAAAGCGATTAAAAAGCACACCAGAATGCACTGGAATGCAGTATTAGAACCACATCAAAACCGTACTGGACCCCAGCCAGTGAAAAAAATAAACAGGTAAAAAGCATCTGGAATACATCCAGAAAAGCATTAAAAATGCACCGGAATGCGACAAAAAATGTGCATGCCAAAATGCATTAGAAATGGATCTGGAGTCTTTTTGTGGTGTGGACCAGCCCTTAAAGGGGTTGTAAACCCTCATGGTTTTTCACCTCTTGCAGTGCAGCAGCCCCCCAGTGCCCCCCGTTTTACTTGAACTCTCTCTTTTTCGCGCTGGGGATGAGCACACCAGCTCTAGCCCACGTCTTGTGTCCTGATTGGCTAGATTGATAGCAGCGCAGCCATTGGCTCCCACTGCTGTCAATCAAATCCAAAAACATGGACGCCAAGGGGCGGTGCCGAGTTTGGCATTTCGTGTCTGTGGACACAAATGCTGGACTCGGGATCGCGCCGGCAAGGTAACCCCCTCGGTAGAGAGCGTCTCCTAGGGGGGTATCTGAAGCAGGGAGGAGCCGCAAGAGCTGCCGGGTGACCCCCGAAGACGATGTTCAGGGCCACTCTGTGCAAAACGCGCTGCACAGTGGAGGTAAGTATGATATGTTTGTTATTTAAAAAAAAAAAAAACGATCCTTTACAATCACTTCAAAGCATCATCTATGCAAAATGTTAGGTACCATAGTTTTTATCCATTCTACATGTGCACGCAATTTTAAGTCTTGACATGTTTGGTATATATCTTGTCAATGCAATACCTTATTTTTTTTTTATTTTTTTTAAATGGTTATTATATTGTGTTTGTGTGTAATAAAATTTATTTTAGCGTATTTTTTTTACTAAAATTCGATAAACTGTTTTACAAATATCATAAAATAATTGCCACTTTTTATGGGGTCTCTGCTTTCAGAAAATGTATAAATGTTTATAAGTGGGGTTCTAAGAACTTTTCTAGCAAAAAAAATTAAAATGCTAATTTTAGCATGTCAAAACATGAAAACGAAATAAATTGCACTGGATATAAAGTGCTTAATAGGATGACCACCATATCTTAATGCCCACATTTATTAATTAATTATGCCCATAATTCTACTTTAAGGGGACTGCTTAAACACAATTAATATTTCCAGATGTTCTCTATAAAAAGTCTTTAAGCTTTGAATTCAGATCCACTAAGTTCATCTTTTCTGGAAAATAACCCATCCAGGCAAGGGGCCCCAATAGATATGAAAAACAGATTTTGCTTTGTAAAATGTTCATTATTATATTGTTCTACTTGTAGGACCTGAGGGGTAGGCAACCTGGGGCCCTCCAGCTGTTGTGGAACTACATTTCCCATGAGGCATTGCAAGGCTGGCAGTTACAATTACTCCCAGAGGCATGATGGGACTGCCACAGCTGGAGGGCCCAGGTTGCCTACCCCTGCTGTAGGCTATATGAGCCCTCCAGAAGCCTGGCCACAGAAACTTCCATTCACCAATCTTCACGCCTTGTTGCTAGGACGTGAAAACCACTGGACATTCACGCCCGGCATTACAGCAGTGAAAACCGATGGTTTTCATGTCCTAACAAGGCAGAACATGGGGAATGCTAACTGGGAGTTTTTCACCCAGGCTTTTCAGCAGACCCAATTGACCTGCAGGTATAACAATATAATTAATGAACATTTTACAAAGCTGCACAGAATTGTAATGCTTACTGGGGCCTCTTGACTGTATAGAATATTTTATGGAAAAGGTAAACTTGGCCTTTAATGCACGAGCAGATCACAGTCAGCCACCAGCTGTAATAGAATAACAGATACATATCAGCAAAGAGATATCATTTATACTCTTCACTTATTTGCCACCTTTATCTTAATGCTTTTGCAGATGGAACAAATTGCTGAATGGAGCATGTAGTTCAGCAATATCTGATTTTTTTTTTTTTTTATCATTGTTATAAATAATGGTGCAGACATGATGCTCAGCGTAGACTGCATAGTTATTTCTAAAACAGAACATGTTTTATGCTTTCATGTGTATGTCCTATAAGACATGTAAAAGTGCATTTTAACATTTTGCATCATTTGGGCATCTTTGTTATTTACAGGCATTTCTGGAATATCAGTCCACCTGGTACAAATGAGACCATGCTGCAGTATGCTGGCTGGGGACCTAAAGGGAGTCAGCTGGTAGGTTTGGAACATACTGTATAAGCACCTATTTATAAAGTGAATGAGACTTTCACTAAACATTCACTGGTGGTAAATAAATCAGTCACTGTCATTTAAAACACATGCATCAGGAAGATTCACTGCAGTGAATTTTTGGTGAATGGCAGATGTTCTGCTTTATAAACATACTAAGATGAATTGTTGTGATGTCACAGCCCGTCTATGCATGCATGCATTTAGTACAGTTTTTATCAGCAATGTCTGCTACATCTGCCTGACTGGTAAGACCCAACCTCTACAGCAAGTGGCCTACATTGTGTGGCAGTTACACCTGCAGCTCAGAGCAGTGTTGCCAACCATCTGTATTTTTATTGGCAGTCAGTAAAAAACAGGCAATTTTCTCCTGCCAGTTAATGCCAGTAAAAAGAAAGGGCTGCTAGTAAAAAATATGGCTGTGATGCTCGGCCCGGAGCCAGCCAAGACCATACAAGTGCTCGCCACAGTGTGTTCGGGCGGCTCTAGTGAGGGGGGTGCCTGAGCATGTCCTGTGATGTCATGGTGCAAGGGAGCCAAACAGAGCAGCCAGAGCCTTGTGTGTGGGTCTGTGGGATGGGAGAAAGGCAGTGCTTTTTGGACTGGAGGGACCACCTGGCTTGTAGAGAGACTGTCACTGTGACTCTGGAGGGGACACCATGTCGGTAATCTGTACTGCTGCACATTGCTGTCAGTATCACTGTGAGAGTCAATTTCATGTGTGTGTGAGTGTGTGTGTCCCGTCCATTGTAATTTCTTGCCCTCCTGAGTCCTGTCCCTGAGCTACTTACTTATTATATTGAAAATAAAATAAGAAATATGTTTTTTGCCTTATTATTTACCTTAAATCACATTGCTACATATTATATTTGTTTGTAGCCTAAATAGTGAAATTTGTACTTAAAACTGTAATTTTGCAACTTTTGGAAATGCCAGTAAAAACTCATCTGTGCCAGTAAATTTTGGGCGTCGTTTCAGTAAATTTCAATCTGTTAGGTTGGCAACATTGGCTCAGAGTTACAGCTAATATTGGGCTCTTGCACATGGGCAGGCTGAGCCCATGAGTCACTTTGGTCGGAGGACCCGTGGAACCGAGAATCCCTTGGGGAGGTTGGGAAACCCTTGTTTCAGATCCCTATGCACCTCTTATGTCATTAAGTCATCCTGTGTCTCTAATAGGGGCGCAGGGTGCAATGCCAAGCTGCTGCTAACAAAGCAAACAGAATATTCATATGCATTAAAAAGATAATCAACTCCAGAGATAAAACAATAATTCTCCCGCTCTACAAGACACTGGTCCGGCCGAATCTAGAGTATGCTGTCCAGTTCTGGGCACCAGTCCTCCGGAAGGATGTACTGGAAATGGAGCGAGTACAAAGAAGGGCAACTAAGCTAATAAAGGGTCTGGAGGATATTAGTTATGAGGAAAGGTTGCGAGCACTGAACTTATTCTCTCTGGAGAAGAGATGCTTGAGAGGGGATATGATTTCAATTTATAAATATTGTACTGGTGACCCCACAATAGGGATACAACTTTTACAAGACACGTGGCCACTCATTAAAATGAGAAGAAAAGAGGTTTAACCTTAAACTACGTAGAGGGTTCTGTACTGTAAGAGCTGCAAGGATGTGGAATTCCCTTCCACAGGCGGTGGTCTCAGAGGGGAGCATCTATAGTTTCCAAAAACGATTAGATAAGCACCTGTGTACCTGTGTTTAAATAATAATAATAATCAACAGTTAATGTCGAGCAACCAAATTCGTATTGCCTTGTTCCTGGTTGTAATATGCAGCTAATGTCTAATATCTATATTCAGACTGGAGGAAGCAGTATATGTCGAAGGTACTCAAGCGGGACATTTTGTTACAATACAAAAGTAGCAGTCTTGTGTGATCCCCACTATAATATATCACTGATATATAATATTGGGAATCCCAAAAGACTGCTGCTTTTGTATATATTATATTTTCCTGATGATATACAGTAATATTGGGGAATGGGGATCACACAAAACCGCTGCTTATATTTACTGCTGATATAATCACATGGTCCATCTGTCCCCTTCTCTTGTCTCATCTTACCTTCTCAGCTTCACACTGTGTGGAACAGCCAGAGACTGCGGGCTCGTCTGCTCTGTTGTGGGTGGGACTGGAGGCAGGAATGACATCACGTAAATCACGCCGTGCTCAGCACCTCATTGGCTGGAAGCGCATGGCATGGCACCTGTCCTGGCACACTGCTGGCAGCCAGGCCACAGCCTAATCCTATCCACGTTTCGGGATTAGAAGGGTCAGGTGGCGGCGAACATCAACCAATTCATTTTGTGTACAGGCCAGGCAGCACAGATGACCGTGACTGCGTGAGGCCTGCACACCTGCTCAGTGAGTGACAGACAGTCAGCACTATGCTAGCAGAGCCAGGGAGTCTCGTGGTGTGGCTTCGGCGCAGCCACCGATGGGCCCAGCGAACAACATGAATGGAACACATGGAACACCTGCCTTGCAATTCTCCTGCAGCACACTAGTGTGCCATGGCACACAGTTTGAGAAACACTGATTTAGAGCCTGTGAAGTTTTTATTTTATCTTTATCCGTGTCCCTATTGGGGTGATTTACCAGGAAGTGATAAAAATCTCTTTGACTGATGTACAAACAAATACAGGAATACATTTTTGTTACATGTGGAAAGGCTAAAGATACTGGCAATATCTTCTTGCTGTATGTGCCTTCCTGTTCCTTTAATGCCCACACCCCTCTTTTCTTGTACATACTTCACAGGGACTGGAAGTGAGGGAACATCTATCTTGTGGGTTTACAGACAGAAATAATCTGACAGAAATGTATGTCAAGACAAAAAAATAAAAAAAAAACATATGCAGTACATCTCTGCAATACATGAACATGTTGCCAGGTTTTACTGTTTTAAACATCCAGCAAATACAGAATTATACCTGTTGATCTGCCAGAAATGCATTTTTGTGGACTAAGTTTCAGCCCTGAGCAGTTTCTTCTGTTAAACTACTCAATCACTCCCACTGTCTTCATCTTTAAAGCATAAGTATTTATTAAGTTATATGCAAAAAAGTATGTGGCGCTACCTCATCTACCAAAAACCTTCAGATAATTTAAAATAAATAATAATAAATATGTGCAAAATGAGCAAAAATAAATACAATAATAACCATGTGCAAAAGGCTGAAGTGCAAACAATGCCTAAAGTGCAATAATGACCACACTTAGGAATAAACTGTGCAGTATACACATATGTGCAACCAACAATAAAAGTGCAAATAAAGTGCAAAAAAATATTGCATGAAGTCCATATATCACAAAATATGGTATCTTGATAAAAAGTGCAGTGCAAACTCCAATATATAATAGTGACAGTCCACAAAGTTCATGCAGTGAGACAAAAATTGCAGCAACTCCTGATTGTGACAGTCCACCGATATTTCAGTGCTCAGCTTGTGCACCCCCTGTTTCCCCCAGCCTCTCACCTCAATAAAAGACCATCAAAGGCCATGCAGCGCTGTATATACACTGGTGACACTCTTACTCTTCTTTCCCTCCTCATGAGTTCAGCCCGTCAGTGTTAACAATTCATCAGCCATATATGAGATAAAAAGAAGAAAGAGGGGGGCTCCCTAAGTTAACTAAAATTGGATGATAATAGAAGGACGTGCATACAATCGGCAAGTCTAAGGCAAATTTTCATGGGTTGCAGGAAATAATTTTACATGATCCCCCCCCACCCCATCAACAGGCGCCCGTTAGGGCGGCACAGTGGTGTAGTGGTTAGCACTCTCACCTAGCAGTAAAAAGGGTCGCTGGTTCAAATCCCAACCACGACACTACCTGCCTGGAGTTTGCATGTTTTCCCTGTGCCTGCGTGGGTTTCCTCCAGGTACTCCGGTTTCCTCCCACACTCTAAAGACATGCAGGTAGGTTAATTGGCTTCTGTCCAAAATTGGCCTTAGTATATGAATGGGGACCTTAGATTGTGGGCTCCTTGAGGGTAGGGACCAATGTGAGTGTGCAATGCACAGGGATAGGGACAATTGTAGACACTCACTCAGGTTGAACTGGATGGACTGGTGTCTTTATTCAACCTTACTAACTATGAAACTATGAAACACAGATAGTGGTGACAGGAGAATCCCTCCTGCCGAGGCATTGTCTGCTCCCAGCCATCCTCACCGAGAGAAGACAGTGATTATCGCTAGCGGCTAATCGTTATAAATTCTGGCAGGCTGGTTGTACCCAAGTTGATTGATCAACTTGGTACATTCAGCCTGCCCATTAACTGTTTGAATATTGGCTAGTGCTTAATTATACCTATGAAGAATAGATTAAAAAAAGATAAAAAAAATGTTCAGGATAGTTCATGGTTGAATTGCATATATCCAGTATGGAGTACTGTAAAAGAAATTTAGGAAATCTGGTCTTTTAATGCACTTTTTCAAAGTTTATTTGGTAATAAACTTAATTAGAACACTATACTAGTCTATGCTATTAGAAGGCCCTCGTGTACTGTATAAAAGGTACTTATAAAATGCTGGAACACCTGCAATGTATAGAAAAAGGAATAAAAGACATTCATTCAGCAGCAGTACTACTCAGTGACCTCCCATGCAGCTTTTATCTTAGATTAGAATTAATTAAAAGCAAACTTGTGTTTGAAAAGAATCTTACAACAGAAAATGCATAGAATACAAATAATATGCCACAAAAAATTTTTAGTACAAAGAGCAAGTTACGTACAGGCAGACTACAAAGTTTAGTGTCCTGGAAAAAAATCTGCCAAAATGATGAGGTAAACAATAAAAAACGACATGAGTTTAAAAATATATAGAAAACATACCCTAAAAATGGTGTAATATACTGTACATAATTCCATCACCAGATTTACAAGTTAATTATAAGTATTTTTTCACTAAGTATTATAACTAATAGATATTTTATGGCCTTAGGACAAATGAGTCTGTAGCGTACTGCCTCTGGAACCATCACCAGAAAGGTACTCATCACATTGCATCTACTTTTGATAATAACCTGTTGTCAGTGAAAAATCTAACAAACAGCATAGTGCATTTAAAATGACATCTGTATAATCCCAAATGGGAGACATACATACCGTTTCCCTGAAAATAAGCTCTACCCCGAAAATAAGCCCTGATTAAAGCGGAGTTCCGCCTGGAAAAAAAATAAAAAGTCAGCAGCTGATATATAAGTACTGCAGCTGCTGACTTATAAAATAAGGACACGTACCTGTCCAGGGTGCCCACAATGTCCTCACCCGAAGCCCACCCATCCTGCATGCAGACGCCTGTGTCTTCAGTAAGGGAATCAGGAAGTGAAGCCTTGCGGCTTCAGAGCCTGGTTCCCTACTGCGCATGCACGAGTGGAGCTGCGCGTTCTGAATGGTCACCACTGTCTTCTGGAACCTGTGTGTCTCCCAGAAGACATGGCATAGTTCGATGCGGATTCTGCGGTGCTCTTTCGCCGGAAGTGGGAGTAAATACCTCTATTAGACAGATATCTGCTCCCCCCTGAAAGGTGCCAAATGTGACACCGGAGGGGTGGAGGAACCGGATCAGCGGAAGTTCCATTTCTGGGTGGAACTCCACTTTAAAGTAGTTGAAAAACATGTAATTTGTTTTGTAAAAAGATTATATAATGTGTAGTGTGTCTCCTTTTGTAACTTTATTGTGGAAAATACCTTATTTACAGCGCTGCTGGGCTCTCAAGTGATCCGCCGGAGATCTTCTCCTCTCAGCTGACGTCAGTGCTCAGAGCGGGGCTGATGTCAATAGGGATCTCAGCCTCCCTCTCTGCAGTATTTGGAGCGGGAAAGAATGTGAGCGCCCAGCAACGCTGTAAATAAGGTATTTTCCACAATAAAGTTACAAAAGGAGACACGCTGCACATTATATAATCTTTTTACAAAACGGATTACATAATTTTACAAGGACTTAATTAAGGTTTATTTTTGGGATTACAGAATGTCATATTGCTGACTCCTGAGCTGACAGGGGAGAGGGGGAGAGAAGACCGCAGGCTCCATTTTTCCATTTTCCATGCCTGAATTGTTGTCGGAGATGTCCATATACATGAAAACAGTGACTACACGCAGTCGTTTGCATTAACCGTGTGTAGCGGGATTGGAACGTTTAATCCAGGATTGCATCAGCCGGGATTATAAGCCATTACTGACCCCTGAGACATAAGTCGACTTGGGTCATGTACATCTGGTAAGCCTGCACTTCTTAAGGTGGTGGGATCTTCACAGGGTGGAACAACAGTTGGTTGCAGCAACGTGGTACCTCTGTGGACACTAAAGTTTACTGGGACTTCCATTTTGCATTTTTTTTGGACTTTATCACCCTTATTATGCACATTTTTATGTGTTTACACTGATGCTTCTTTTTATATACTCTGTTATTTAATTTTTTGGGGTCGCATTAGGACTCAGTGTGACCTTATCTATTATTCACTTAGCTATATACTTATATGTCCAGTTATTTTGATATATAGGTTGCGATTGTCACTATTTGGTTTTTTGGTTTCTTATTTTTCACGTTATTATTATCCCCACCCTTGGGGTCATGTTGTAATCATCTGTCATTGGTGTGTGCACATATTAGGGCTTACTATTCTCTTGTTTCATCTCTCGAGCCAGGTGTGGCTCCTTTGATGGCTGCATCTGGCTCTCACCTCTCAATCTGCGGACTGCGTGTTATGCCGATCTGTGGATTGAGCCCATAGGAAAGGCCGCAGCTTTGGCCTACCTCCTGAGCTGCGCCCATCTTGGTACACCTGGCATCGGCCTAAGCTGACGTCATCATCACCCGCCTCAACTGTTCATGGATCTGCCTGCCTGTGTAGTGGTAAGAAAGCAGACAATTGTATGGGGAGATGTGGATATTACAGCGGGGGAGAGGACATGGATATTACAGTTATAATTGAAATTAGTCGATTAATCAATAAAAAAAATAAAAAATAGTTTTAAACATATTGTATGGCTCTCGCGGAATTACATTTTAAAATATGTGGCGTTCATGGCTCTCTCAGCCAAAAAGGTTCCCTACCCCTGCCATATAGAGTATTA
The DNA here is from genome assembly GCF_037356315.1 of Lithobates pipiens. Classification (NCBI taxonomy): domain Eukaryota; kingdom Metazoa; phylum Chordata; class Amphibia; order Anura; family Ranidae; genus Lithobates; species Lithobates pipiens. Next base: position 546,779,366 of record NW_027507748.1, read on the forward strand.
CAGTTGAAAGCTGATTTTTTTTTTTCATTTTTATTACTCATCTGAGTTTAGTTGGCCTTTCATTCTGCTTTAACAATATCTTGACCAAGTAAGCAATAAATTAGAAAAAGAGTGCCCCATACAGATAATGAGACGGAGTACACAAGTTGGAAAAAAGCAATTCTGAGAAAATATGGAAGTAGGTTTCAGATTGCTTTACCATACAACTCAAAATAAAATGGCATTGCAAAACATTTTTTATCTTTTAAGTGTTAGACGCTTTTTTTAATGTAAATTTGCCAGACACGTAACGAGAGGAGACAATTAGGGCCGGTTCACACAGCGAGGCGCGGCGAGGCGTCTCCGACTTACCTCGCCGCGACCTGCGGGGAGCTCAGCGGCGACTTGCAGAGGACTTCTGTATAGAAGTCAATGCAAGTCGCCCCCGAAGTCGCCCCGAAGTAGTACAGGAACCTTTTTTCTGAGTCGGAGCGACTCGAGTCGCTCCTCTCAGAACGGTTCCATTGTACAGAACGGGGGCGACTTGCGGGAGCGAGGCGAGGCGAGCCGTGTCGCCTCGCCTCGCTGTGTGAATCGGCCCTTATATTAACCTCCTACTGAGAAACTGTTGCTCAGAAATCTCCATATGAACTTTGAAAGGGAAGCCTGACATGAAACACATTACATTTTTTGGAAGGCAAAGTTTACCTTTGTCTAAGGAAAAAATGCACAAAATATGAAGCATATGCAATAGAAAGTATACATGTAGCCTACAGTGAGTAAAGAATTCTGCATCAAGAAGACAACAACATCACGATCAGCAGGAGTATAATTACTTATGGCCCCATGTATTTAAAATCTATTGAAGTGATGCAAATTTCTAAAACAGAGAAAAAAACCTAAGCACTAACCATTCCAGTATAATGAGGAACAAAATAACATTAAAGCTGAGAATATCCATCTACTACAAAGGAACATATTGAACCTCCTGAAATGTCAGTCTTAAAATCTGGTAGTTTAAGTTTGTGCTTCCCAACCCAACAGTGTCCTGCGTGGTTAATTTGATACCACGGGCTGAGCCAGAGTCATCGATGGAAATATCCAGGAGAAAGCAAAGGTGGATAAACATTTAGCATCATTCAAGTGGCTCCATGCTTGGGAATTTATTACCATACCTAAAGGCAAGAACCTATTTGGGTTTAAATGGGTTTTTAAACCCATATGACACTCTGAAAGACCACAGATAAAAAGCAAGATTGGTTGTAAAAGACTACTAACTAAAATATACTGAGTTTTAATAACAATTTAAAAAGTTTGTCGATAGGTATTAAGTGCAGATACCTGCAGAGGTGCCTGTACTTACCTTTAGAAGCTTTTAGTCCTCCATGTTTTTCCAAACGCCTGGTCATTCTTACAGGCAAAGTTTTGGGTGGTGTTGGGTACCTTGGTTATTGTCTGAGCTTTTCTAGGTCCCTCCTGCACCCCCACCCTCCCCCCTGCTCTCCTTTATTTTTGTATTCACAGGTTTTACTAGGAGCAGTGGGAGCCATTGGTTCCTGTTTCTCTCACTTAACCCCCTCAATACAGTGCACTTACACCCCCTTCCTGACCAGACCATTTTTCAGCTTTCAGCGCTCTCACAGTTTGAATGACAATTACTCAGTCATGCAATACTGTACCCATATGAAACTTGTGTCCTTTTTTCCACACAAATAGAGCTTTCTTTTAGTGGTATTTAATCACGAGTGGGGTTTTTATTTTTTGTACTATAAATAAAAATATATTTTGTTAAAAAAATGCCTTTTTCTTTGTTTCTGTCATAAAATTTTGCCAATTAGTAATTTTTCTTCATAAATTTTGGCCAAAATTTATACTGCTACATATCTTTGGTAAAAATAACCCACATTAGTGTATATTATTTGGTCTTTGTGAAAGTTATAGAGTCTACAAACTATGGTGCCAATCACTGAAAATTGATCACATCTGATCAGGCCTTCAGTACATCAGGTGTATCTCATTTCTTGAGACACTAACAAGTCAGGAAAGTACAAATACCCCCCAAATGACCCCTTTTTAGAAAGTAGACATTCCAAGGTATTAAGTAAGTAGCATGGTGAGCTTTTTTAAGTTGTCATTTTTTTCCCACAATTCTTTGCAAAATGAAGATTTTTTAAAAAAATGTTTTTTTACAAAATTGTCATATTATCAGGTTATTTCTCACACACAGCATATGCATACAAAAAAATTACACCCCAAAATACATTCTGCTTCTCTTCCCAAGTATGGCGATACCACATGTGTGAGACTTTTACACAGTATGGCCACATACAGAGCACCAACATTGAAGTGGCACTTTCAGACGTTCTACAAGCAAAAATGACGCATCTCATTTCACAGCCACCTATTACACTTTTGAAGGCCCTGGAGTACCAGGACAATGGAATTGCTCATAAAATGACCCCATTTTGGAAAGCTAACACCCCAACGTATAATCTGTGAGGCATAATGAGTCTTTTGAACGGTTCATTTTTTTCCAGAAGTTTTTGGAAAATGTGGAAAAAATTGTTACCACGGTTTGTTTACATTTACTGATCGGCTGTGAAAGGATCACAGCCGATCACATGGGTAAACAGCCAGCCAATGGCTGTTTACCAGCATCGGTGACAAGCAGTGTTCCCGGGAACACGCCGCCACTGACGTGCACGGGCAGCGCACTCGCGATCGCGTGCAGTCGCCGTGCATAGTGGGGGTGTGACCATCTGTGATCGGCCGTGACTTCATCACGGCCGCACACGTGGTAAACAGCCATGCCCAATGGCTGTTCACCCCCCTCGGAGGCGAGCAGTGTCTCCGTGACACGCCGCCACCGAAGGAACGGGGATGAGTGCACACGATCGCGCGCATTCCCCGTTTAAACAGCGGGACATCATATGATGGTCGACGGTCAGCATCTAGTTAAAGCAGAATTCTGCTTAAAAAAAACATTAATTCAGCAGCTACAAATACTGCAGCTGCTGACTTTTAATAATCGGACACTTACCTGTCCCAGGGTCCAGCGATGCGGGGGTACAAAGCCCCGCTCATCTCCCCCTCCTCTCTGCCGTGCCGGCATTGTAACTGTGGGCGCCCGCCTGTAGCTTCACAGCTGGGCACCCACTGTGCATGCATGAGCTACGCCACGTGCCGTGACCTGTGACGTATCCCAGATGATTGCTGAGAGGGAGGGGGGAGTGATGATCTCCCTTCCGATGCAGCGGTGCGCTGGGAAGAAGTGGGAACTGGGACCTTCTGAAAAGAGGGTACCGGCTCACCCCCCCCCCCTAAAAAATTACATGCCAAATGTGGCATGTCAGGGGGTCACCTCCCTTAAAGTGGAAGTTCCATTTTTGGGTAGAACTCCACTTTAAATTCTGTGAGGCAGGAGTGGGCAGCTGGGCTGATACGCACTGTGTATGTCTATGAATGCACACAGCCTAGGACAGGAGCATGCCCTTATGGGTGTGCCCACAGCACACAGCTTGCTATGGAGGACATTTGGAGAAGATGAGGAGTGGACAGCACAGACAGGGGACCCTCAAGGAGGAGGTAAAGGACTGCTCTGTGCAATACCACTTCACAGAGCAGGTAAAGTATACACCTCTTTATAACTAAGGGCAAAACTTTTTGTTTTTGTTTTGGATAGAGTAGAGAGGGATCGGAGCTCTTGTCCGTTTTTATTGCTGTCTGTACACCCTCTCTATTTGCCCTGTTTATCATTGAAAATTAAAGAAAAAGAAAATCACAAATTTTGGGTTGTCCCCGAAAAAGTAATAGAGGGTAAATCTTCCAATGGGGACATTAAGTTCTGGTTACCCAGGGGTCCCCAAGGAATTCTCTTAATTTGCAGGGATTTACTTTCAGTTTCTGTTTGGATATGGGACAGGAAGTGAAGGGAAATCTCCGCAATGGGACACGGATGGCAAAAAAAAGTTATAACAGGGTTTTTAATCCTCCCTTACTCTATCCAAAATGAAGAAAAAAAAAAGTCTTGCCTATAGTTCTAATTTAATTTTAAAAAAAACATTGACTTTACTATCACTTTAATGGCCTCCTTGTAATGTCCTCCGTGAGCTCCGGAAACTGATCTTTTTTTTTCCTCACTTCCATTTGTTTGTAACAATAAGGGCATAATATTGCAGTCAAATGCACTGCTCTATGTACACTACAAATCCCATATTCCATATTCCCTAGTCTGTTTTGGGAGTAAGCAAGAGAGGGTGGCTATGTTCCTTTATACAGTGGGACCATGGAGAATGAATGTAGCTATCCTATGACAGGAAGTCGGATCACAGCAGCCAAACAAAAAAGATTGGAAATTTGAAGAAGGCTGAAAAGAAGATATGTGTATGAGTTAAGAATAAATACTTGAATATATTTTTTTAAACCAGAGTTTAGTTTTAATTTTAAGAACTACAGTATAGGCACCATTTGTGATATGATTTTGAGATATCACTGCAAAAAAGCCTTTCTTAATGGTGACATCATAGAATAGCTGCCTTCGATACCACCAGAAGTATGTTCCATAAGTTATGAAGATGAATTCTTGGCCACAAAAAATCTGAAGATTGAACTGAAAAATGAATAAGATCATGTTATAGAAAGGACTTTCATGAAGTAGCACTTCTAAACTGTTCTAGATGGACAGATGTAATATGAATGTTTTTGGTAGTCTGATGGTTTGATTACAAAGAATTCACAAAGAGAATAAGTGCAGCACTCAGCAAACACTTTGAAAATGAGCACTTATGAGATGTGACCTACATACTTAGGAATTCAATTACAGCATGAAGAGGATGGAAACTTTCTGAAAGTGCTAAAATATGATCTTTAATCAGTTTGCTATGATAGAATCCAAAGATATTGTACTCTTCTCGTGTCCAGCATTTCTCTGGGGATACTATACAAACCTTGCGTTTCCTTACTCAGTCAAAGGGACTTCTAAGCCATCCACAGGCCATAAGTCAAAAAGAGTATGTGCTATGGTGCCTGATAGCTTTGTTTGTAATCTACATCATGTAATATGATGGACATCCATATGGATTTGAGAGTTTATGAAATAAGTCTACACTGGGTTTTAAAAGTGCCTTAAAGGAGTTGTAGCGTTTCATGGGTTTTCACCTTAAAGTGATTGTAAAGGCAGAAGGTTTTTTCATCTTAATACATCCTATTTATTAAGATAAAAAGCCTTCCTTGTGCAGCAGCCGCCCCGGCACACCCTAATACTTACCTGAGCCCCATCTCTATCCAGCGAAGTCCAGGAGTGCCTTGGTCATCTGGGACTCTCCCTCGTGATTGGCTGAGACACAGCAGCGGCACTATTGACTCCCACTGCTGTCAATCAAAGTCAGTTAGCCAATCAGGAGAGAGGGGGGCTGACCCCAGAATGGACAAAGGGAACTGTGACTCAGCTCAGGTGCCCCCATAGCAAGCTGCTTGCTGTGGGGGCACTCGACAGGAGGGAGGGTTAGGAGCACCGAAGAGGGACTCGCGAAGAGGAGGATCGGGGCTGCACTGTGCTAAATCACTGCACAAAGCAGGTAAGTGTAAAATTTTTTTTTTTATAGAAAAAGGAATGAGACTTTACAATCACTTTAAAGTAGATATAAACCTATTCTTATAATTTCTAAACTACTGCCATAGTGCTTATGTATACGGAAATACATGCCTCCTGTATATATCCTTACCTGTCAAATATCTCCCCTTTGTCACTAGCCCCACAAAACTCCAGATTCTGTGGGTGTGTCTTTTGTCCGGAGCTCGGTGGGCATGTGATGTCAGTAGACTCTCCGCCCACCTCTATCAGTTATCTGTCTTCTTTCTGCCAGCATCTTGGGAGCTGCAACATATATTTTATCCTGTGTATTTTTTACACTGCACTTCTGCTGGTCTCGTGGAGTATGCCCCCTGATCACTAACATCCAGTCAAAACCCAGGAAAGTCACCACATGACTTCAGCATGCCCAATCATGCTGAGGTGTGCAGCAGCCAATCCTGGGAGAGCTGGAAAAGAAAGGAGGGGGATGTGAAGTACACAGAATGCCTCTCTCACACTCGTGCATGAGATAAGGAAATCACCTGAAGGTCACAGCAAGGGGGAAGAAGCGGACACCTATTTCTCTGTGTGTCCGTTATTTTTATCTTACTGAACAAAGATAAGAGGGTTTCTCAGAGCTGTATTAACTCTTCGTGGCAAGACTGGGTACAGATGACATGACATGCTATACTTTACAATGTAGACGTCTTAATTTAAAAAAAAAAAAAACATTTTGGGTTTACATCCACTTTATTAATGCATTCTATGCATTAAGGTGAAAAACCTTCTATGCTGCAGCTGCCCCCTCCCCCTTTTTCTTACCTGAAAACAATTGTTCCCGCAATGAGCATGAGTCCAGCAGCTCCAGCCACTGTCTCAGGTCCTCATTGGATATGTAATCAAAGGATAGATTGGATAGCCAAGGGCGGGGCTGAGTCCTGCTGTCTGTGTCAATGGACGCAGCAGCAGGACTCAGGAGCGTGTCCACATGGGTGACCCCATGGAAAATGGCTCTCCGTGGTGGCATCCAATGAAGAGGAGGGGCCAGGAGTGCCGCCGGGGGACCCCAGAAAAGGACAATTGGGGAGCTCTGTGAAAAACCCTTGTACAGAGCAGGTAAGTATAACATGTTTGTTATTTAAAGAAAAAAACCTTTAAATCACTTTAAGACAATTAGATTAGAAATATTTCTTACTTCTACTATGACCTACCATTAAAAGAATATGTGCAGCAGCACTTATCTATAGGAATTTCTGCAGTTTCTCTTAGACCCCCTGCAAAGGCTCTCAAATACCTGATGAGCCGGCCAATGAAGTCCACTTAAATAAGCTCCCGGCGATGGTGTGACAACAATGCTGCACTGTTCCTGAATTCAGAGCAGTGTTGCCAGTCTTATGCAGGCTGTGTTTGCTTGCACTACAGTGAAATAAGGAGATATCCTGGAGGGCCGTGGCTATCACCATTGTCACTGCCATTAGTAATGCTACCTCCAGAGGGGCAGTAGAATTGTTTTGTGATCTCTCTACATACCTGAAATAGACACACCTCACTCACCTACACACTTTGAGGTATTTCAAAGGATTTATGAGGCCAGGTATTGCCTAGGTGAAGAGAGAATTACCAAGTAAACTTAAAAAAAAATCAATAAGATAATAATGTTACTCTGATAGATATGGTTAAACACCTGGAGTATTCTGTCTAACAGTAATTAACAGACCTGAACTGCATTCATCTAACAATTAGACATGTGCATTCGTTTTCGTCCGAATGCATTTTCGTCCGAATTTCAGCTATTTTCGTTTTCGTTTTGACAAACGATAATGAAAGCACAAAATCCGAAAAACGAAAGATCCGACATAAATAAATGCTTTATTTTCGTTTTCGTTGTTACAACAGTTCGATATAGAATAGGAGATTCGACATGACTCTGACAACGTGTCTATAGAACCTATGGTCGAATGTGCCTAACCTTACCTCTATTAGTCCAAGATTATATAGAGAAAACATTCGACAGAGAAAAGATTTGACGGAGAGAAAAGATTCTGCAAGTTACTGTCCTAAAAAGTGTTTGGGGACCCGGGTCCTGCCCCAGGGGACATGTATCAATGCAAAAAAAAGTTTTAAAAACGGCCGTTTTTTCGGGAGCAGTGATTTTAATAATGATTAAAGTGAAACAATAAAAGTGTAATATTCCTTTAAATTTCGTAGCTGGGGGGTTGTCTATAGTATGCCTGTGAAGGGGCTCATGTTTCTGGGGCTTAGAACTGTCGCTGCACAAAGTGTCATTTATGCAGGAAAAAAAGTCCTTTAAAATCACTCGCAGCTATTATGAATTGTCGGCTCCCGTAATACAGAGAACACTCATTGAAAGTCATTGATAAAAAAATAAATAAATAAATAAATAAAAAAGCGTGGGGGTCCCCCAAATTCAATTACCAGGCCCTTCAGGTCTGGTATGGATATTAAGGGGAACCCTGCCTCAAATTTAAGAAAAAATTTGACGTGGGGTTCCCCCTAAATATCCATAACCAGACCCTTCAGGTCTGGTATGGATATTAAGGGGAACCCCGCGTCAAATGTAAAAAAAAATTGACGTGGGGTTCCCCCTAAAAATCCATACCAGACCCTTTATCCGAGCACGCAACCTGGCAGGCCGCAGGAAAAGAGGGGGGGACGAGAGAGCGGCCCCCCCTCCCTCCTGAACCGTACCAGGCCACATGCCCTCAACATTGGGAGGATGCTTTGGGGGTCTGTGACCCCTCAAAGCACCTTGTCCCCATGTTGATGAGGACAAGGGCCTCATCTCCACAACCCTGGCCGGTGGTTGTGGAGGTCTGCGGGCGGGGGGCTTATCAGAATCTGGAAGCCCCCTTTAACAAGGGGACCCCCAGATCCCGCCCCCCCCCCTGTTTGAAATGGTAAGGGGGTACAAAAGTACCCCTACCATTTCACAAAGAAAGTGTAAAAAAATGGTTAAATAAAACAAACACACTTTTGAAAAATTCCTTTATTAAAAATAAAAAAATAAAAAAAAAGATTCCAGCGGCGGTAATCCACTCTTGCTATCCAGCGACGGACGGTCATCTCTCCAGCGATGTCTCATCTCTCCAGCGCAGCGAATCCTTCGTTCTTCTGTCTCCGCAGAGGAGACAATGCAAGGATTCCGGCTGCCTGACGTTTCTTATATACGGAGGGCGGGGCCACCCGTCACCTGACCCCGCCCCCCTCTGACACAAGGGGAAACCCGGGGTTCCCTGTGACGTATGGGTGACCCCGCACCCCTCTGATGTAACACAGGCAGGTTTCCGTTACATCAGAGGGGGGCGGGGTCACCCATACGTCACGGGGAACCCCGGGTTTCCCCTTGCGTCAGAGGGGGGCGGGGTCAGGTGACGGGTGGCCCGCCCACCCTATATAAGAAACGTCAGGCAGCCGGAATCCTTGCATTGTCTCCTCTGCGGAGACAGAAGAACGAAGGATTCGCTGCGCTGGAGAGATGAGACATCACTGGAGAGATGACCGTCCGTCGCTGGATAGCAAGAGTGGATTACCGCCGCTGGAATCTTTTTTTTATTTTTTTATTTTTAATAAAGGAATTTTTCAAAAGTGTGTTTGTTTTATTTAACCATTTTTTACACTTTCTTTGTGAAATGGTAGGGGTACTTTTGTACCCCCTTACCATTTCAAACAGGGGGGGGGGCCGGGATCTGGGGTCCCCTTGTTAAAGGGGGCTTCCAGATTCTGATAAGCCCCCCGCCCGCAGACCTCCACAACCACCGGCCAGGGTTGTGGAGATGAGGCCCTTGTCCTCATCAACATGGGGACATGGTGCTTTGAGGGGTCACAGACCCCCAAAGCATCCTCCCAATGTTGAGGGCATGTGGCCTGGTACGGTTCAGGAGGGAGGGGGGCCGCTCTCTCATCCCCCCCTCTTTTCCTGCGGCCTGCCAGGTTGCGTGCTCGGATAAAGGGTCTGGTATGGATTTTTAGGGGGAACCCCACGTCAATTTTTTTTTAAATTTGACGCGGGGTTCCCCTTAATATCCATACCAGACCTGAAGGGTCTGGTTATGGATATTTAGGGGGAACCCCATGTCAAATTTTTTCTTAAATTTGAGGCAGGGTTCCCCTTAATATCCATACCAGACCTGAAGGGCCTGGTAATTGAATTTGGGGGACCCCCACGCTTTTTTATTTATTTATTTATTTATTTTTTTATCAATGACTTTCAATGAGTGTTCTCTGTATTACGGAGCCGACAATTCATAATAGCTGCGAGTGATTTTAAAGGACTTTTTTTCCTGCATAAATGACACTTTGTGCAGCGACAGTTCTAAGCCCCAGAAACATGAGCCCCTTCACAGGCATACTATAGACAACCCCCACCCTACGAAATTTAAAGGAATATTACACTTTTATTGTTTCACTTTAATCATTATTAAAATCACTGCTCCCGAAAAAACGGCCGTTTTTAAAACTTTTTTTTGCATTGATACATGTCCCCTGGGGCAGGACCCGGGTCCCCAAACACTTTTTAGGACAGTAACTTACAAATTAGCCTTTAAAATTAGCACTTTAGATTTTGAACGTTGGAGTCCCATAGACTTTAATAGGGTTCTAAAGTATGCTATATAGTATATATACTAGCTCCGTCTAATCTTCTTTATACATTCGACAGACACCATAAGCCTTCAAAGACAGATTCGACCGTAATTCATGTGGATTTTCGGACGAATGCAATTTTTGAACGAAAAACGAAATAAATAAAAACGAATTTCGGGAGTAACTAAATAAATTAAGTTTTCGGACGAAAACGAAATTCCGAAACGAAATATTTTACTCTGCACATGTCTACTAACAATAATCTATAAAGACAGTCCTAACTTGCTATAACAGTCCCAGTTTTATCCCACTGGTCAGTGATTAAAAAAAGAAAAAAAAGAACCCATTGGCAGGCAAAGTTGGGGCCCTTGAAGAAAGCATAACAATTTCCAGTAGACAATAGATTAACTTGTGCAATGTTAGTCTCTATCTAGACCCTGGGCGCCCTCCTCTTGCTCTTCATTTTTTTTCAGCCCGCAGGAGCTCAATAAAAGTGTTGGGCTAGCTTTGTTAACCCTTTTACAAACCTCCTTTAATAGGAACAGACCCCCAGAAATGATCTCAGCTCATTCACATTTTGGGCCTAGGGCAGGTGGTGATGGCTTCCAAATTCTTGGGGTCAATGGCCACTCTCTCAGCAGAGACCTCAGCATGCCCACAGTACGTGATCAATGACTAATAGAACGGGTAATTCTCAAGAGAAGATTTCATCCCTTCTTCATAGAGTCGCTTCAACTTTGTCCAAATGCTCCTTATGCTCTTCTAAGTCCTTCCAATAAAGATTATGTTGTCCAAAATTTTCAACACTTCAATAAGGTTTGTGTATCCAACAGTTAGTTCCATCAAATGCTGTGATGTTGCAGGGGCCCCTGTTTGAGCTTGTGACTTCCGATTAAACTCAAAGAACCCCACCAGGCAGGTAAAGAGGTTTTCTCTCGATCATCAGGATGCAGGGGGATCTGATGCTACTTGCTTCTCAGGTCCAACACATTGAACCATTTGATCGCCAACATTGCAGAGTGTCTTCTTTTTAGGGAGTGGTGTACTGGTCTGGGATGATTCTTTTGTTGAGGGTGTGATAGTCAATGCTCATTCTCAGTGATCCATTTTTCTTCCTCACCACCACAATGGGAGAAGCATATGGAGTTCTGGATTCCTTTATGATTCCCATCTTCAACACAGCAATCTGTTTACTGAGGTCATCTAGGTGTGCTAATAGGATTCCTGCAGACAAATGCGAGTTGGGGCCCTTGAAGAAAGCACAACATCTCCCAGCAGATAACAGATTAACTTGTGTGATGCTAGTCTCTTACCAGACCCAAGGTACTGTCCTCTGGGTCTCCAGAACGCATGTCTGGTATCTGCAGACAGGCATAGGAATTGCTGTGAATGATGTCTCTTTTAATCCTGATAAGTATGTCCCTCCTTTCCTTTCTCACAAGCAGTAGTGGTGGTCTCCAGTACAGCTTGATCTCACAAAGCGCCCAAATCACACCTCACCACCACCCAATGGAGAAGGTTCTCGATCTCTGAGGCAAGGTGAGTAGTCTCTTTGCTTCTCTTGCTTGTGGTCAGCTATGGCAGTATTCTGTTCAGCCAGCAGCAGCCCAGGCTTGTTCCTACACATCTGCTTTTTTTTTCAAGACAGTACTCTCCCTCACCAGCCTGCAGACCCCTTCTCCTTGATCTGTTACATCAGCCAATTACCTCCAACATTGCCTCAGACCCAGCCAAGATGGCTGCCCCTTGCACTGGAGACACTTTATAGACAAACCCTGCAAAGTGGTCTCCTCAAAGATGGCTGCTGCACATCTGCACTAATCAATATTCAGAGTAACCCTCCCCATACTGCAGATGGAAAATACAGCCGAAAAAAAACAAGAAGCTCAGCAGCAGTTATCAGCTACAGTCCAGGTTACATTTATCACAAGCCTATACTTTGTCAGTCAGAATTTAGCCACACCTAGTCCTTTTTGGATTGGAAGCACTATCTGTGTTGTTAACCTATCCAATTTCAGGCTGTAGTGTCTGGGAGGGGGAGCACGTGAGACACTAATGAAGAATTTAGCTCAGGCAGGAGAGGTAAAGGACATTTTTTGTATAGTTTATGAGACTTGTGTATTATAGTAACTGGATTTGGAACTTGTTCAGACTGCCATACAGGTGCCTTTAGCTGTACTTTAAGGACATAGTTGTTATACTGCATTGATCTTAGAAAGCACCTTTGATGTTTGTATTGCTTATGTTGCTCTTGGCTTTGCTACTTTAATTTCAGAAGATTACCTTTTGAAGTTTACATAGCCTAAGCAGCTCTGTTCTCTGCTGTTTAATCATTTAAATATACCTGCCAATTCAACGCTGATATTTTGTAACTTATATTCTTACACGCTTGGCTGCACGTTATGCTGTTGTTGTTGAATTAAATATCATTAACTTCTGTAATATTGGATTATAAGTACGGTACCAAGATTATGAAAGATTCATTGTACAACTGTATTGTGGAAAATGTTTTTCTTATACCCCGTACGCAAGGTCTGATCGGATTATATTGTCAGAAAGTCTGATCGTGTGTGGGCTCTATTGGACTTTTTCCGTCGGAAAATCAGACGGAAAACATTTGAGAGCAGGATCTCAAAGTTTCCGACAACAAAATCCGATCTGACTTTTTCCGATCATTTGTAGAGAATTCCGATCGGACAAAGTGCCACGCATGCTCAGATCAAATTACGAGACCAAAGCTATTGGCTAGTAGCCTCAACGTAGTCCAGTCGTAACGAACGAACGTCATCACGTTCCAAACGATCAGATTTTCCGTCAACTTTGTCCGACCGTGTGTATGCAACATTAGTTTCGGACAAAATCCGTCGGAAACAATCCGACGGATTTTGTGGTCGGAATGTTGGACCGTGTGTACGGGGGCTTAGTGTATTAGGCACTCTTATGCATTTAACAAGCAAACCAAACCAGAATCTGATTATAATGGGGGAGCATGAGTGCTAGGATTCACCTGGAGCAGTTTGCTTGACATTTATTTGAACACTAGACTATATAGTTAGTTAGTAAACAGACTATAGTATTGTTTTATATATTTCAATCTTTTTACCAAGGTTTCAAGTGACAAACAGGCTCCCCTAGCAAGGGAAAGATAACTATAGTACTGTTTCTAAACAATGTAAAGAGGTATTAAACCCATAAACAAAAAAGTAAAAATTTGAATTTCGTCAATCTGTAGATGTGGTGGCTGTATTTGTTTGTATTGGGTTTTTTTTTTTTTGGCTTTTTTCCTTCATTTCACCTGGTGATGCTGCCAATAATACAGGTTGTAAACCTCAGACATGAAATATGAACAAAGCAAATTCCTCTATAGTGTGTACTTCTCTCAATTAAGAGCACTAAGGCTGGGTTCACACTAGTGTGAATTGGATACGGGTTTTCCACATGCAATTCGCACAACAGGAAATTGTGACACACAGGAGCCTTGTGCATCTTTTGGTCCGTTTCAGGTCCGAATTCAGAAAAAAATTGGGCTGAAATCGGACCTGAAACGGTGAACCAGGATGCACTGGGCTCCTGCTGTGAGCCGCTGTATTCTCATATGTGAACCCAGCCTAAAGCCGCATACACACGATCGGAAAATCCGACCGTTTGTATGCTCCATCATTTTTTGCGGACAAATGTTGGATGACAGGCTTTAAAATTTTCCACGGACAAATGTCTGTTTTCAGATTTTCCGAGCGTGTGTACAGAAGTCTGTCAGACAAAAGTCCAAAGTACAAACACGCATGCTTGGAAGCATGGACAATCCAGAATTGGTTGGTCTTGTAAACTAGTGTTCGTAATGGAGAATTAACATTCGTGACCCGGCAAATTATGAAATCTTGAAATGCAGCGCATAGTCTCTTCTTCTTTAATGGGATAATAATGAAGCTGCTTTGCTGGTGATACTGATGGAGTTATTGCAAACTAATTTTCAAAGGCTTTTTTTTCTAGTGATATCAAAAATATTATTATGCTTGTTTTTTTTTTTTTTTTTTGTTTTTTGGGCAAGTTACCACAACACCATTATCCCGTAGTTTTTAAGATCAAAGATACAACTATGTTGGTGTCCCTTGTTAATTTTACATTGCATTTTTTAAAATGTAACTGCATACTCCCAAACTGTCATTTGAAGTAAAACACATAGCCAAGTATTATTCTACAGAAAACAAATAAAATTAGACATGCTATCGGCCAATAGAACTTAACCAAAATGTGCATTCTATGCATTCAAAAATCTAGAAAATATACCAAATCAAATCATTATTATTCAACCAAAAAATAAAATAAATGCCTCATGCATGTGTCCTGCTAATATAGGGTGTCAACAATGAGTTGGTGAAAGCAGGGGTCCGTCATCCGGAGCCAATTCCGAAAAACATCTGGATTATTCTCCTGGAGCTCCCACAGCAAAGGCTTACATGACATAATGGGTCACGATTAATAAAGCAACCAATTTTTGGTCCAAGAAATCCTGCTCCTTCTGTTCCTGGAGTGGACTTGGGTCAAAGCAATAACTCCAAGCCCAATAATAAATAACATGTTATCTCCTCCAATACCACAACATGGCCGTTCAGAAATTAACTCAAAAGCGCAAACTGAAAAGCGCAAAATGAAAAGCGTGAATCAACACTCACCGAATTTCTACTAACACAAAGTTAGCAGAAGGAGCTCAAAAGGTGGCGCTAATGAAAAAAATATGTAGTACGTCACTACATTCGTGTTTGTTGGCCGACAATTGTGTGCCGTTTGTATGCAAGACAAGTTTGGGGCCCAATGCCCTTAGGACAAAAGTCTGCGGTTTTGTCTGAGGAAAATCCGATCTTGTGTACGAGGCTTAAGTGTCACTTTTGTCTGCTGCTTCATTCCTCTGCAATAGGTATGAATCACTTCTGACAAGTTTTCCTGACACCAAGAGAAAAATTATGACAGAGGAGAGAGCTCCTGCTGATTGACAGCCATCAGCTGAGCTCTGCAAAATGTTACTTCAGCTCTCCACCCCCTTTTTTATGGACTCTCAGACAAGCTTTAAAATTCAGCACTTTGAACAGATCTAGGGAACAAAGGGCTGCAAACAGACAAGTACAACTTATAAAGGGTTTTTTTTTTCATCTCTCTGTATCACCTGAGGCCAGTCATTTCCCTGGGTATATGCAAGGGCCCTTTTAAATGGGCCGACTTGATTGGATCCTCCATTCTCCTCTATGAAGCAGCAGGTGTCAATGGACCCCCCAGCATCCAATACGATCCTGTGCACTAAAAACTGGCAGATTGGGAAATGTTCCCCATCCCTCTGGCGGATCAGATCAGATGGCAGTTAGGTGCATATGGACAAGTGATCCATTTACATCCAACTGCCCATAGAGGTGAGTGGGTTGTGTCCATGTCCAGTTTACGACTACTAAACTAAGGCCCCTTTCACACGGGTGGATCGTATGTCTGTCTGTTTTTCACTCATCTGTTTTCGGATGCAAAACGGACGTACATGTATCCCTATGGGATAGTGGATGTCAGTGGATGAACATCCACTGACATCTGATGACATCAGTCTCCGCTATGATCCGAAACTGATGAGGGAGGAAAACCCTATTTTACCATCCGTCTGCGGATCGGATGAAAACGGACAGATGGTCCGTTTTCATCCGATCCCCCCATAGAGGAAAGTGGAGATCTTTACTTTTCCTTCTCTGCACAGTGTGCAGAGTCGGACTAGTCATTCGCCAGCTCAGCAGGGATCAACGGAGTGATCCCCGCTGAGCCAGCGGATGGCTGGATATGGACCCTCCCAGGATCAGCACGTGTGAAAGGGGCCTAACCCATCTATTTAAAAGTTTCAAAAAAGTTACATTCCTTAAATGCTGGGATTGCTATCTGTCGCATTTTCTTGTTTCCTCAACCAAACTGACAAACATCCAATGGCTGGAGTCATAACTGATCACATGTGCAGCATCATGGCAGTTGAAGATTAAACAGAGGCCACAATGGCAGTTTCCTTAGCTGAAAACAATAGGAGAGTTTATGTTGAATATACTTGCGACGTGCCAAATGACAAGCTGCATCTGGTGGCAGGCAATAGTGGCAAGTGACAATTCGCATTTGGTGCCAGGTGACGTGGCAAGTGAGAATCTGTATCTGGCGGCAGGTGATGTGGCTAGTAACAAGCTGCATCTGGTGGCAGGTGATGGTGGCAAGTGACACACTCAGGGCTCCCACTGATTCTGCATTATGGTGAGTCGAACTATTTCATTTTATATTACAATGTTATAATAGAAATAATGCTCTTCAATCATCCTGACACCATAACAACCATGTTGCCGGGATGAAGCGCCAAAACCAGCCATTGCCCCTACAAATTGCCTGCGAGAACCTTATTTTCTGGAAGTGCCCCTCCTGAGACTAGACTCTGGATCTGCCCCTGGAGAGAACAAGGGTACACATGGACTGAAATTCAGCCAGTTCTTGCCGAACCAACTGAATTTTGGTCTGCATGTACCCGGCTTTAGGGCGTCTTCACTTTAGATGAAGGAGCAACAGAGACGCCTTCAGACAGCAGCATTATGATGGGGAGTAGTGTTAGCCTAGAACAGTGATGGCGAACCTTGGCACCCCAGATGTTTTGAAACTACATTTCCCATGATGCTCATGCACTCTGTAGTGTAGTGGAGCATTAAGGGAAATACAGTTCCAAAACATCTAGGGTGATGGACTTGACTAACAAATTAAAGCTGAACCCCAACTAATACTTTATAAGCAGTTACAGCAAACCATTTTGTTTTTTCCCTTTGGGATAAAGGTTTTACATAAACTAATAAAGCTGATCATTGTAAGCACGCCTATCAGTGGTAAATGGTTTTGTCTTAACCCTCTAACTGCTGCTGAGTGGTAACTTTGGATGATATGTGATGTGCTTTCCAGGTGTTTGTCTTCAATAATGATATATACTATCAAGAGTCGGCTTTAGGTCCAATGCTACGACTTACTTCATCGGGGGATACAGAGAGTGTGCTGAACGGTATCGGTGACTGGACTTATCAAGGTCAGTCTGTTTTACATGCACAGATACTAAGATTATTGCTTGATAAATCATTTGCTTATAAGAATTATTCCCACTATTTTACCTGCTAAAGCCCAAGAATTTGCAAGAGCACCTTCAATAAAATTCTAGACTTTCAGTGTGGTAAAATTGTTAGCTACACTAAACGTGCGAACAGTAAATGTACCTACATTTGCACTGTACGTGTCCATGCATGTAGCTGCTATCACCCAAAAAGAACTAAGATATTTGTTCTTGTTCCATGAATTATATATTAAGCTCTTTATTTAAAGTGGTTTTGTACAGAAAATTTCAAGTTCATCTTATCCAAATCGCTTTGGAACATAGATGCAGTTATGAGCATTGAAATAAAATAATATGCAGTATTTACCTTGTATTTGTAATGTTTATGCCGACTTCCGGGCTCTCCTCCCGTGGGAGTAGGCATGTTTATCGGCTTCGCAATGT
Source organism: Lithobates pipiens (assembly GCF_037356315.1). Classification (NCBI taxonomy): domain Eukaryota; kingdom Metazoa; phylum Chordata; class Amphibia; order Anura; family Ranidae; genus Lithobates; species Lithobates pipiens. Next base: position 546,797,056 of record NW_027507748.1, read on the forward strand.
TCCCTGGGAACTTTTTTAGCTATTTCCCATGAATCCGTGGGGGGACACAGTCTTGCCGAAATCTCGTGAGATTTCAGAAGGAGGACGCCGGTCACGTGACGTGACGTCTTTTGTTACGTTCATTGCCATCACAACAGGGCGGGAACTTCCGAGGACGCGGCCCGTTGCGATGGCAACCAGAATCTTTTACAGCGCTGCTCACTGCTATCAATGAGCATGTGCGAGATGGAGCGGTGGATGCTGGGAGCACAGCGTCATCGCATCCAGGAAGTAAATGCTTGTGGGCTTCAAACGCCCACAGTGAAAATGGAAACCGCCGGACTGCATTTTTAAAAGTTATCCTTAGAAATTAAATCGTCACGCCGGGGGTTAAAAAGACGCCGATCGTGACTACAAAGACACCTTAGGAATCGCCCACCAGTGACACAGGTAAAAAAAAAACGGCAGCGGAATCCCGCTTTAAATAGACATATATTAATATCAAAGACCAGAAGCTTGTGGGCTTAATAATTCAAAGCAGATGCTCTTCCTAAATCCCATCCTCTAGTAGTTTATATGGCTCTGTACAGAGTATCCGTTAGAGAGAGGCAGCCCACATGTGAGGGTATATTGAAGGGCTGTTTTACTAGAAATGCTTTATGAACCATTTGTCATGGAAGTACCCATTTTTAAAAAGTATTTAATACAATTAAGGAAAATGAGGTACAAGGTCAGTTATCTTTATATACACACCTTCCCACCAACTGTACAAATATACATATATGATCCTTCATGGAAGTGGGTGATAGGTTATCTGTAGGGCTGCATATATGCATGCATGTGTTTGTGCTGGGAGCGCACAGCATGCTCCCAACAGAGAGAGTCCTGAGTTGTGTACTAATGATCAGGAACCGGGAAAACCAGCTCCTGATCACCTGAATACTGTGATAGCCTCTGATTGTATTTAACAATATGCGGTGTCTGGGGCAAATTCAAAAGCCGCCGGAACACCGTTAAAGTCTATGGGACATTAACATAAAAAATCAAAAGTGTTAATTTAAAAGGCTTATATGCAATTATTGTCATAAAAAGAATTTGGGGACCCAGGTCCTGCCCCAGGGGACATGTATCAATGGAAAAAAAAGTTTTAAAAACAGCTGTTTTTTCGGGAGCAGTGACTTTAATAATGCTTAAAGTGAAACAATAAAAGTGAAATATTCCTCTAAATTTTGTATGGGGGGGGGGGGAGTGTCTATATTATGCCTGTAAAGTGGCACATTTTTCCGTTGTTTAGAACAGTCCCTGCAGAAAATGACATTTCTAAAGGAAAAAGGTAATTTAAAAGTACTCATGGCTATAATGAATTGTCAGTCCCGGCAATACAGATAAAAGTCAATGAAAAAAACGTCATGGGATCCCCCCCAGTCCATTACCAGGCCCTTGGGGTCTGGTATGAATATTAAGGGGTACCCTGTGTCAATTTAAAAAAAAATGGCATGGGGTCCCCCTCAAAATCCATACCAGACCCTTCAGGTCTGATATGGATTTTAAGGGGAACCATGCGCCAAAATTTAAAAAAACGGGGTAGGGGTCCCCCCAAAAATTCATATCAGACCCTTATCCAAGCACACAACCTGGCAGGCCGCAGGAAAAGAGGGGGGCACGAAAGAGCGCCCCCCTCCTGAACCGTACCAGGCCACATGCCCTCAACATGGGGAGGGTGCTTTGGAGTAGCCTCATCCCCACAACCCTTGCCTGGTGGTTGTGGGGGTCTGCGGGCAGGGGGGCTTATCGGAATCTGGAAGCCCCCTTTAACAAGGGGACCCCCAGATCCCACACCCCCTCTTTGAAATGGTAACAGGTACCCGTTACCATTTCACAAAAAAAGTGTCAAAATGTTAAAAAAACGCAAGACACACTTTGTGACAAGTCTTTTATAAAAAGAATAAAAAAACAAAAATGTCCCATGAAGTCCATTCATCGTCTTCTCTCGCTCCACCGAGGGACCGATAAAAAAAAACAGCAGGCCGCCACGATCCGCCTCCATGGGAGGCTCCCACCGTCTGTCCTGTCCTCGCAGGTGACAGTTCTTATAAAACTGAGGATGGGCCCACATGGCAACGTACCCGGGTTACTCCACCCCCATTGAGGCACGAGGACTTCCCCATGGCATCAGAGGGGGCAGGGCCACCCGTAAACCTCTGACCCCATTACCTCTGACCCCCCCCCCCCGGGAAAGCTCTTTCATATTCCCCTCTTTTCCTGCAGCCTGTCAGGTTGCGTGCTTGGATAAGGGCCTAGTATGGATTTTTGGGGGGACCCCCAAGCCATTTTATTTTTAATTTTGGAGCAGGGTTCCCCTTAAAATCCATACCACACCTGAAGGGCCTGGTATGCAATTTGGGGGGACCCCCATGCAATTTTATTTTTAAATTTTGGTTCGGGGTTCCCCTTAATATTCATACCAGACCGAAAGGGCCTGGTAATGGACTGGGGGGGATCCCATGCCATTTTTTTCAATGACTTTGCTGGGACCAACAATTCATTATAGCTGCTAGCACTTTTTAAATTACTTTTTTTCCTTTAGAAATGTCATTTTGTGTCTGGACTGTTCTAAACACGGGAAAAAAATGGCATGCTATAGACACCCCCCAAGTACGAAATTTAAAGGAATATTACATTTTTATCGTTTCACTTTAATCATTATTAAAATCACTGCTCTTGAAAAAACAGCCGTTTTTAAAACTTTTTTTTGCATTGATATATGTCCACTGGGGCAGGACCCGGGTCCCCAGACACTTTTTACGACAATAACTTGCATATAAGCCTTTAAAATTAGCACTTTTGATTATTCATGTTCGTGTCACATTGACTTTAACTGTGTTCATGTGTTCTGCCAAATTTTTTGCCTGTTTGGTATGTTCTGGTGCAAACCGAACCGGGGGGTGTTCGGCCCATCCTTAGTAACCAATCAGCTTCTAACTTCAGCTTATTCAATTAAGCTTTGACAATAAAACCTAGAAGCTGCTTGGTTATTATGCACAGCTGCGCCAGATTCTGTGTGATCCTGTTTTTGTAAATCCCCCTACTGTATCGTATTCCTCTTGCTAGAAGAGAAAATGTAAACAAAGAACAGTATGTAAAAATAATAATAATATAATAATAAAATAAAGAAAAAAAACACTAGATCAGGGTTTCATCTAGGTCAAGGTCAGGGTTAAAGGATAAGTTCACGTTTTCGAAAAAAATAATAAATGCACATTTTTTTGCAGGTAAAAAAATGTGGATTTATTATTTCTTTTTGGAGCCTGTAACGAACTGCACCAGTGATCAGCATATTTCTGGTGTTATGCAGGTCTCCTGCAGATCTATCAGAGTATCTGTGTTCCTGTACATCCCGTATGGGCAAGCAAATACAATAGGACAGGAAGAATCAATTAACTACCAAGGTGGGTAGTTAATTGAGAACTACAAGATGACAGCCGCAAAGAATCTCAGGCTTATAGTTCATTCACACATAGAGCTGTGTGAATGAACGATGCGGCTGTGTGGGTGGAGCTTCTGTCCCCGTACTTCTGTCAGAGGAAGGGTGGGGATCTGGCAGCTGCTGCAGCATTTGAATCATGTTGCATGTTCCACCCCAAAAACGTGTATGTGACAAAGGTGAACTTATCCTTTAAAGGTCATGGTCAGAATTGTTGGTTAAATAAAGGAATTACAAAAAAAAGGTCATGGTCAGAGTCAAAGGTCAGGGTAAAAGCTAAGGGTTTGCGTATTTTGAATATGAATAAAAAAAGCATTTTGTAAATTAGTATCAGTGTCAGTTAGTGTCAGTAAAGTTGGATTAAAAAAAAGCAAACTGTGTACTATTGTTCTTGGGAAGGTAGGTACACACAAAAAATAGCATATGCATTTGTGGTATCGCTGCAATCCTAAGGATTAGAAGAATTTGTTTGGGGGTTTGCAGAAACCAAACGTAGAATGAATCAGGCCGCGTACACACGGGCGGACTGTTCGCCCAACTTTGTCCGCTGAACAGTGTTTGGGCGGACAGTCCGCCCGTGTGTGGGCTTTCAGCGGACAGTTTCAGCGGACAGTTTGACGAACAAGGTTTTTCGGAAATTCCGTAAAACTGTCCGCTGAAACCTTGTTTGAGCGAACAGTCCGCCCGTGTGTAGGCTTGTTCGTCAAACTAAGTTCCGTGCATGCTCAGAAAGGATTTACACGCCGAAAGTTATAATGCAGTGTATAGGACGTCGTATTTTTCATCCCGTCGTACGTGCCGTTCACGTCATCGCGCACGGTTTCAGCAAACTGTTCGTTCGTCGTGTGTGGGCATGTCCGTCCATGCTAATTTTGAGCGGACTGTTTGCCGAAACTGTTGGACGGACAAAGTTGGGCGAACAGTCCGCGCGTGTGTACGCGGCCTCAATCTTTCATCCATGCTAAAATGGACGCTATAGATGAAAACCAGATGACAAAGTTTGATATCATATGGAAACCCTGGATTAAATATTTTACGTCAGATAATATTGACAACCGAGTTTTATTGTTATGGTGATTAAGATTTTTTATAGAATTACAACATTAGATGATATATAAAACCTCCTCCGGAGAATTATTCCCTTCCCTTCCCCTCCTATATACCTTTTATGTTCTTCCCTTACTATATAATACTTACTATAAACATACTTTAGAAGTTATGGTCAAAACTTTAAAATCATATATTTTATTTTAGACATATTTATATTTTCTTGGGATTAAAATGTTTAAAACTCAGCTATAAGAATGTTTTCAAATTCTAAAATATATAAGGCCATTTATTGTCATTCCCACGAGAATATTTTGAAATTCTTCTTTGCTTTGTATCATCCGTACTTCAATATGTCTACTTTTTATTTCTGGTATCACATAATTTGTCTTATATTCTGTACATGTAATTTATTTTAACATAAAATAAAAAAATTTTGAACGAGAATTTGTTTGGGGGTTTGTTTGTTTTTTTTGACCGTAGGTTATGCCATTGGCTTGAATTAAACAGTTGAATTTAAAAAAAAAATATTTTTTTCTAATTAATTTTTTTTTTGCCAGATTTTCTTTGATGATAATAAAAAAAACAGGAGATATCAATTATTATTTACCATCAAATGACGACCCAACTTGTCCTAACCTGGATATGCTGAGTAGTTGCCATAATATGAACAGTTTTACTAAAGCTTGGTACACACTACAATTTTTTTCCCATTCAACTTAGCAGTAGGGATGAGCCCAATGTTTGAATGAAATGTAAGTTCGACTCGAACATCAGGTGTTTGTTTGCTCACAAATTAACCGAACATATGGGGCGTTCACCGCAGAATACCCTATAATGCACTGCGAGATTGCAGTGCATTGATGTCTGATGATTGGCCAAATCACAGCGCACTCTGCTGCGACAGCCATAATTGGCCAATCGTGGCTCAGGGGGACTAAGTCCACACCCCACAATATATAAGGCTGCTTACATAGTGGCCATATATAGTGTGTGGACAGAGTTAGATTGAGCTAGATTAGGCAGGTTAGTTAGTGGTGTGTAGGCAGTGTATTTAGTATATATATATACATATAGATAGATAGATAGATAGATAGATAGAGATATAGATAGAGATATAGATAGATAGATATATAGATATAGATAGATAGATATAGATAGATAGAGATATAGATAGATAGAGATATAGATAGATAGAGATAGAGATAGATAGAGATAGAGATAGATAGAGATATAGATATAGATAGAGATATAGATAGATAGATATACATATTTTTTTATATATATATATATATATATATATATATATATATATATATATATATATATATATATATATATATATTTATTACACTGCCTGCACTGATTGAATATAGATTCTACACTGAATATCTAGTCTACACTAAATGCAGCTGTCACCGCAAAAAGACAGCAGTCGGCGGGATGCCAGAGCTCTTTTTATTTTTCTATTTTTCAGGTCCGTCAGTGCCGTGATTGAAGATGGATGGACATTGCGGAACACTTTTTTTTTTTAGTAAAGGAATTATCAAAAATGGTCTTTTGTGTTTTTTAACTCTTTGACACTTTTTTTTGGTGAATGCGTAGGGGTACAAGGTACCCGATACCCATTCACATAGGGGGAGTGGGATCTTGGGTCCCCCTTGTTGGTGGTGCTTTAGTGGATGTTTTTCTGTTTGTTACTATTACATTTTGTATGATAAAGCATTATTTTTTACCATACCATGCATTGGCCTTTATGTCCTGTGACCATACAGTATCTGTGGCTATTGGAGTTTTTTGTGAGTAATGGTAAGATATTTTTAAATATAAATTTGATCAGAATTTTTTTTACTTTTCAGAGGAAGTGCTGCATAGTTATACCGCTCATTGGTGGTCTCCTGATGGGGCTAGGTTAGCCTATCTTTCTATCAACACTAGCCGTGTCCCTAACATGGAGCTGCCACACTTTGTTGGTGCAGACTACCCAGCCAGTACACGTTATGCTTACCCAAAGGTAATTATTTCACTATGTCTTTAATGTACTGTAGGCCTTATTATTTTCTATAGAACTTGTAGAGAATGATTTGTTTATTTTTATGTACCAGTTACATGGTATATGAGAAGTGAGTCAAATGCTGGGTTAGACATACAGTAGATATCTAAGGCAGGAGTAAAGTAACTTTGTGGTGTCCTGGCTCCGATGGAAAAAAAGCTGTATTGTGCCACACAGAGCATTTAAATCTGTGCATTATGGTGCACTATGGGACAGGTTTTTTTTACTGCATGTGCATTTAGGTGCATTCAACATAAAGGGCAACTCACATATTTACTGCAAAATTTGAAAGTTTATGTCAGCTCAAAAAAATATATAGCTGATCTCTGTAATACATGCACATCATTTTAGTTTAAAAGACCCTGCAAGTTCAGGGAAATACCTGTTGATCTGCCAGCAATGCACCCAGCTCCTATGCCCTATTGGGGACTACCAACACACAGTATTTTTGTGAACTACCGGTATGCAGTGTCAGTCCTGCCCAGTGTCTTGCTAAGCCACTCAACCACTCTCAGATCTCCACAACATTCTGTAGTCTCAAATAGAAACTAGGAGGGTTCTTTCAGAAACCCAGGAACTGTGCAGGGGACACACGAAGGCTCTGAATTTCTGACAAGATCAACAGGTTTTTTTCACTCATCAAATATAACAGAATTCTTATAGTAAACAGACCAAAAGGAGCAAATAACAGAATTTTTTTTTTTTTGCTTTTTGGTTTGTATACACTTTTAAAGCCCCAGTCCCCTCCCAAGCACCCTCAGTACACTAGCCTGTAGCCAACCTACCTAGGGGGCACACAGGACCATACTTAGAGTGATGACTTCCGGAACTGTTTACAGCCTGGCATTTAAATATATAGTGCCAGGCTGCCCATGCCCAGAGACTTGATTGGCATGGTGTGCTTGCAGTGCAAATACATTCTATTTAAGTCTATGAGATGTTATTTGGCTGACAGGCAGTCCAGCACTTTTTTTTGGCAGTTACTGTAGGCTATAGCGCAGGCATCACTAAACGGTGGACCACTGTTTGAATGCAGACCGAGTGGCAGTCCCACATGGACCGCTGAAGTCACGCCACTTTCTTGCCTGGACGCTTTCTTTCTTGAAACTATGACACAAAGGGGGGATTGTGACGTAAAGGGAGAAATTGAATTTTGAGGGTCACCTGTGAGGTGAAGGGAGACTTTGATGTGAAGGGGGGACTGAGGACACTGATATCAAGGTGGGGGCTGTGATGTAAAGTGAGGGGGGGACTAATGTACAGGGGGGACTGAGAACACTGATGTAAGAAGGGAACTGTGATATAAATATGAGGGGGGGGGGGGGGCTTTGATGTGATGGATCTGAGTCGTCACACAAACATACAATTCGGGCCTCTGCTGGAAGGACATTTTACTGACCAAACCTCCATGAATTTTAATTTGATACCTTTGCTATAGAGAGTGTGAGAGAGAGAGAGAGCCATGTTCTATAAGAAGATGAAAATAAGAATTTGGAAAGGGAGGAGGGGAAGGCACTGTACAGTGTACTGAGGGGGCTAGGAAAGGGGTTTGGAGAGTTTCCTTTCACTAATTGCTGCAAGAAATGCATATCATTCAAGAATTACTTGTGGAAATCATAGGACCATCAAGCTACCCAGGGGCTTACTCGTACTTCTGATCTTTGGAAGTGCTGAAGGCTCTCTTTTGTTTGTATCTCAAAAATGTAACCAATTTATCATTATGTGTGGATCCACTAGTCAGCTGAGTTGTGAAGAAGGTCCCAACAGTTTTCCTTGCTCTTTCAGTGCAAGAGAAGATGGGCACTTGCCTCGGCACTGGTTACTCTTGACCCATCTGCTGAGTCTGGCAGGTTTTTCTCCTCTTTCTTAGTAGGAATGCCTCTTAATAGCCTTCAGTGCATGTCTTCTTTGCTCAAAAAGAAACAGATACCTGATACTTCCAAAATTGATGGGGATCTAAAGTCTATGGACACCTTTATATCATTTATTTTTCCATTATACGTGTGGGCTTATTTAAAATTCTATGAGTTCTAGCTGTGGTTTCTTATCTGTGCACTATTATCTTCTAACTTCTTGTCCTTGGAGAGGCTTTTGCACATTTTATTTAGCTGGGCTAAAGCAGTATGTGGTGTGTAGAGCATGCTAATTAATCAGCTAGTGATTGTTAATTCAGTCATTAGCATATAGATTTGCAAATAAACTTTATTACAAGCTCTGCGCACTTCTGGCAGTAGCTTCTCTAGACGTTATAAATGTCACTTTCATGTATTAACTTGTATAATACCTACTTAACTGCTGAAGAAGAAATTAATTAACTATGGAAATGCCTACTTTGTCTTATCTTAATTTTTTTTTTAGCTATTTTGCAGGCTTACAGAAAATTAATTTAAAAAGTAATTCTCTATAAAAAATGATTTTAGAAAGAAGCTTTCTTGAACCTGGCAATGTGTGTTTGTTAGAGGAACAATCGCAGAGGAGATTGGTCAAAGCAGTAGAAATTGCAGTTCAATGTTTCTAAATGTAAAATAATGCACCTAGGGAAAAAGAATCCCTTGACAGAGTACAACAGGGGTGCCCTGCTGGTGGCTCTCTGATGTGACCTGCGACCTTGTGTTCTAGTATAGTAGAATAGTGGGTCCGCAAGCCCAGATTGCAGGTTGCCGACCCACCATCCCAGAGCAACAGTGTTGTGGATGGAGCCGGAGGTAGAGGAAGCATGAAGCTGCAGAGGGAGCCTAGTCACATGAGCCGATGCTTCCTCTATGTCGGCTCCTGTCCCAGGCTTAGTGATACTAAGGCCCCTTTCACACTGAGGCAGTTTTCAGGCGTTACAGCGCTAAAAATAGCACCTGTGTAGCGCCTGAAAAAACCGGCCCCTTTCACTCCAGTGTGAAAGCCGGAGGGCTTTCACACTGGAGTGGTGCGCTAGCAGGACGGTGAAAAAAGTCCTGCTAGTCGCATCTTTGGAGCGGTGAAGGAGCGGTGTATTCAGCGCTCCTAAACCGCTCCTACCCATTGAAACCAATGGGACAGCACGGCTATATATATGCAGCGGCGCTTTGCGTGCGGTTTTAACCCTTTTTCGGCCGCTAGCGGGGGTTAAATCCACCTAAAAATAGCAGCACTTTACCGCCGACGGCCGCACCGCCCCAGTGTGAAAGGGGCCTAAATGTACTCTGCCTGGGAGAGCAATATTTCTACAGCTGGTGATTTCTAGAGATCAGAATGTGAAGGATCGGCTTGCAACTTTATACATCAGAAGTCTATGCAAGTCGCAATGAAATCAGTAAAAAGGCCATCTTTAGAGTGTATGTATGTTGAAAGAAAGTAACTGCAAAGATGATGCAGGGGTTCAGAAAACAGATTTAAGGATGGAAAAAGTGAATGCAGTAATTTATTTGCAATTATTTGTCTCATTAAGCATGGACATATTTAGGCTGGGCATACATGGATTGAAATTTGGCCAATTTAGCAGGGTCCAGACAAATTTTGATCCATTTATGGCCGTTCCTATACATGAGGAGTTGTTCTAGTCAACTGTCTCTACATTTTTGCTCAATCAACATTTCCAGCCAATCAGCTGCTGCACTAATCAGTGTATTCTGGCAGCAGAGGAGTCCCACTACCAGAATACAATAGTTCAGCTGGGGAATCACCCCATCCACCTCAAATGTGTAAATAGAGAAGTCCAATTTTTTTTTGTTTGTTTTTTGATCAGCCAGCTGGCTGCTCACAAAACTGATCCATCTATGACCAGTTTTAGAAATAAATGCTCAACGTGACTAAGGCTGGCTATAAATGGATAGTTTTTTTATTTTTTACCAACCAGCCGTCTGATGAAAAGAAAACGAATGGATTCCTCCATCCACACATTTGAGGTGAATGGGGTAATTCTTCCTGCTGCGCTATTGTATTCTGCCAACGGGGCTCCTCCGCTACCAGCATACACTGATCAGTCCTGCGGCCAATTGACTGCAGGTGCTGATCTAACATAAATATACAGACAGTCCCTTTTGGGAGGAGTCACTAGATCAACTCTTCTTGAACAGGAAAGGCCATAGATGGATCAAAATTCTGCTGGTCCCTTCTGAAGTGGCCAAATTTTGATCCCTGTATGGCCAGCTTAAGGCAAGTGCTGAGAGACATTTGGATTCCCAATTCTTTGGATTCCTTTGCATGCATTAAGACAAGGCAAAGTTTGGTACTCGCAGCCGACCCCTGTGAACAAGGGGATGTGGGACTGGCTCCCTTGCTGCAGCAGGGATCTAATTGTTTTACATGTCCATGTGAAAATGCTGATTGTCTGGCTGTCTCTGGTTTCAGTACATTAGGTCACCACCTGGAACAAGCATGCAAAAAAGGTAGTTAAAGTCAGAACTCCTTGTTTTGCATAGCTTTTCTAGGTCAGCTAAAATTTAATAGAGGAACCCTCATTAGGATTGTTTTGTGTGCTTGTTTTTGCATATTCTCTTAAAAAGCATCAGAAAGTGATTAGCACTTTTACTATTTTACAGGCCGGACAGCCCATTCCTTTAGTGAAAGTATACATTGTCAATCTTTATGGTCCATCACACACTGTGGAGATCCTTCGACCCGACTCTTTTGATTACAGGTAAACCAGACCAGTACCTATATATCATTTATTTCCATAAAATCTGGATGGATGAACAATATGGATATACACTCATCAGTGGCGGCTGGTGAAGTTTTAGGATGGGGGGGCGCAAGACCCCGCCCATCCACGGTTGGCCCCTCCCACTTCCCATAAGCCACACCCAGAATTTGTAGAATGATATTGGCGTGTATCCAGAATTTCATTGTCCTGCAAATACAGTAGCTGTGTACATAGACATACTGTACTAACATTATCTATGTATCCAGAAATACAGGGTTATGTATAGGCATACCTGTGTATAACTGTGTATAGGCGTATCATTGCCCCAGAATTGCAGAGAGCTGTCTAGAAACTGTATATATTAAAACAGTAGTGTAACATTGTAGCTGTGTATTCAGAATTACTGAGTTCTATATGTATAGGTGTAACATTATTCAGGATTACAGACTTCTGGATAGACACATCTGTGTGTATATATGTGTACCACTACCCAGGATTGCAGAGTGCTGTATAGATATATACTGTGTATTTATAGGTATACCATTATTCAGGATTGCAGACTTCTGTATAGCTATCTATGTATAGATGTGATATTATGCAGGTTTTGCAGACTCACATGGATTGCAGAGTGCTGTATTGATATCTATATGTATAGGTGTACTATTATCCAGGATTGCAGAGTGCTGTATATATATCTATGAATAGTATACATAGATATATATACACAGCACTCTGCAATCCTGGATAATGGTACACCTATATATAACTCTGAAACCTATACATATAGATATCAATACAGCACTCTGCAATCCTGGATAATAGTACACCTATACATATAGATATCAATACAGCACTCTGCAATCCATGTGAGTCTGCAAAACCTGCATAATATCACATCTATACATAGATAGCTATACAGAAGTCTGCAATCCTGAATAATGGTATGCCTATAAATACACAGTATATATCTATACAGCACTCTGCAATCCTGGGTAGTGGTACACATATATACACACAGATATGTCTATCCAGAAGTCTGTAATCCTGAATAATGTTACACATAGGTGTGCTGTTGCTCTCCTGTGACCATTCCTCCGCAAAGCACATTACAGGGAGGACAGGTCAGAGTGGCCAGTGAAGTGTGAACAATAGGTTTTGGCAGACCAGATTTCTAGATTTCCTGGGCAGATTAGAAAAACCTGTCAGTTTGTGGGAAAAGCCCACCATGGACAAGTGACAAAACAAGTGCCCCCCCCCCCCCCCCCACTAATCATTGCCATTGAGCAGAAAGCAACCTTCCTGGAAAGGCAATATGACAAATGTCCAAATTCTTCAGGGGCTACATATCCTGGCAGGTCTACTTTAATATAGCAAGTCAATGCAACAACCACTCAGCTCTTGCACCTCATTCAATTAAATCTGGAGAGGACTCCACCATGCACTGACTTAACCCATAATCTTCATTGTAAAATTCAGTTGGCTTCTGTGTTGCCCCAGAGCCACAACAGTCTGCATTTCTGAGCCTTCAGATTTCACCCTTATCTGTATTTCAGCAATGCTTCAGATGATCAAGACACACGGCATCTGGAGTTCAGAGACACCCACTCAGTATCCAAAGTCCACACTTTTCCCCCAACAGCTAACGTCACATCTCAATTAGGGCAAGGTCCAGTCACAGCTGGCTGCAAGGACACCGCATGTCCCCCTCATCAGCTGTCATCTTAAAGAAAAATAAAACCCCCAAAAAGGACCTGCATGCCCCTGATAAAATAGGTTTTAAACCATGGCAACAACCTGAGTCATCTACAAAAAAGGCTAAAGCTTCAAAATGTTGGAAGAGTGAAGGAAAGGGTCTGAACAACGATTCAAGGCTCTATTACAGGATTCCCTGCCCCCCCCCCCCCCCCATTCAAAAATATAAAAACCCAAAAGAGAAGTGTGCCGAAGTACAGTGCATGGAGTCCTCTTCCTAAGAAAGGACAGCCATGTATGCGGCACGTAGTGTACTCTGGCTCGTCACCAGCTGCTCACCTTTTTATAGCATTGGGTGGCATGGTGCCACAGCAGGAAGTGGGACACGATCCCATGTATGCCCAGGACCCGCACACACACCCGAAGCCCACTTACCTGACTGTGTGCTCCTCTCCGGTGTTCTCCGCAGCCGCTCCTCTCCTGCACACCGCTGTACTCCTCTTACTTCCTGTTTCCTCTCTCAGGTGAAATGGGAGAGAGAAGACAGGAAGTGACATCTGAGTCAACTCAGATGTCAATCAAACTGCCCGCCCGGCCATAGTAACACATACTACAGCGCCGGGCGGAAGCTACTCAGCGCTTCAGAAAGCGCCCTGAGGCGGGCTAAACGCCCGCAAATGAAGCGCCACGCCTGCAATCTCATGATTGCATTGGCGTGGCATTTCCCGGCGTGCACTGTTACCGGCGCTCGAGCACTTCCTTAAAGAACTTTTTTTTTTTTTTTTTTTTTTTTAAAGGGGCAGTTTTAAAACTTTTTTTTTTTTTTTTACATTTTTTTTTTTTTTTTTTTTTTGTGACCACACAGGGGGGGGCGGCGCCCGGGCGCCCCCTATGGACGGGCCGCCACTGACACTCATTCTAAAGTGCATTTTTTTACTTGTGCATATGCTGCACATACCGTGTAAAACTGTGGCGTAAAATACCCAATCACATTGTACTGAAGTGACTTCATGCAATATATTTCAGTACAATGATAAAGAGTTGGCAAGATCATTCTATTATATTGATGTATGCATAGGCAAGGATGTTTATGTTCCCCACTGTTTCACTGAATTATAATATGCTTGACAAGAGGTAATTTTTTTCCAGGTGAGCCGACTTTATCTTGATCTCTGACAAATTCATTTCTTAAGAGAGTTCTGAGGTTGCATTTTCTCTCTGCTATGTAGCTGTGTGTCATTTGCATGTGCAAATATATTACTGTTTGTTGTTCTAATATAAATCATCACCTAGTTTATATTAGCTTGCTTTATAGGTTTTCTTGGCATTACATTCCCAGTTCATGTTTCATTGCTAAGTATAATGTGACAGTTTCTGTGCAGTTGCATTAACACCATTATTTATTTCCAATATTTTGTAGCACTGATATATTCTGCTTTTTTCAGTCCCTAGAACTCTGTCGCCCAATCTGCGCCCTTTCGCAATTTTTGTGCAGTTCTCTGAGCTCTGCAGACATTGGGGTTGATTTACTAAAGACAAATAGACTGTGTACATTGCAAAGTGCAGTTGCACTCTGCAAGAGCAGTTGCTGCAGAGTAAGGATGAGCTCAGGCGTGTTTGCACACTCCACATGCAGAGCCCGCCAGGAAATCTGCGCAAAGCTGCGCTAATCACAGGCAGTGAGACGTTTCCTGATGTGCGGCTGCAGAGACCGGGAAATGTCTCACTACCTGTGATTAACGCAGTGCTGCGCCGACTTCCTGGCGGGCTCTGCGTGTGGAGTGTGCGAACACGCCGGAGCTCATCCTTACTCTGCAGCAACTGCTCTTGCAGAGTGCAACTGCACTTTGCAATGTACACGCCGGAGCTCATCCCTACTGAAGAGCTTAGTAGGGGGACCTCTGCTGACTTCCATCATCCAATCATGTGCAAGCAAAAATGCATTTTTTTTTCATTTTCCTTGCATTGGATTGGGTATTCTTTGCAAAGTGAAGCCTTACCTCATTTACTAAGCTCTGAAGCAACTGCACTTTCCAAAGTGCACAGTCTATTTGCCTTTAGTAAATCAACCCCATTGCATCATGTCTGCAGTCCCCGATCATCTCTTCTATTATATCCACAGTCTCTGACCATCTCCTGTACCACTCTTGCAGCCTCTGATCATTTTTTATATCATGTCTGCAGTCTTTGACCATCTCTTGTATCATAATGGCAGCCTCTGACAATCTCTTGCGTCATATCTGTAGTCCCTAACCATCTCTTGTGTTATATCCATAGTCTCTGACCATCTCTTCCATCCTACACACAATCTGACCATCTCCTGTAATATGTTAACACTCTCTGACCATCTCCTATAATATATGTTAACAATTTCTGACCATCTCCTTTAGCATACTTAGAATTTTTGACTCCTGTGTGTCAGCTGTCTCTGACATGGTGTATTCGCCAAGTTTTATGTGTGGCCCTTTGTTGCACTTGAGGTCCCCCTATATGAAGAAAGTTGACCACCACTGACAATTCACTCCATGCGCTGTCTCAGAGGAACCTGACCACAATCATGTACTGTACACACGCAATGAGGCTGGTTTACTAAAGGTGTAGGTTGCTGTTCAGTTAGCAAAGTAAATGTTCATTTGATAAGTTAATGTTAGTGAATAAGATGAAGCTGTGTCCACTGTCAATATTCAATCATATGATGGCAAAAATATTTATTTGTTCAATGTCCCTCACATCTTTTGGTATTCACAGGTTCACTCTATTGCCTAAAACAGTGGTCATCAACCCTGTCCTCAGGGCCCACTAACAGGCCAGGTTTGCAAGATAACAGAAATACATCACAGGTGATATCATTTGCTGCTCAGTGATTGCAGTATTCTAGTCTGCATCTCCCCAAGGTAGTACATAAAACTTGGCCTGTTAGTGGGCCCTGAGGACAGGATTGATGACCACTGGCCTAACATTTACTTCTGCTAATTCTGTGACCAGTTCTAAAAAAAATCCTTTTAAATTGAGGATATTCTTAGATTGTGGAATGAAACCAGAGTACTCACTTGAAACCTATAAATCATTAAAAGAACATTTAAAATTGTATGCTAATAGTGACCCTGGTAAGGGGAAGTAAAACAGTATTAAACCCAAAAATAAAAATTGCATATTTTGCAGCTTATCAATACATAGATGTGCTTGTAATTCAGCATATAACACACTTCCTGTCTTAATCCTCGTACACACCACTAGTTTGTACTGACCGCTCAAGTCAGAACTGATGTACTAACTATCTTTCCTGTTAGTACAGCGATCCCCCCCCCCCCTGCCAGAACACTCTGGTCACCGCCCTCAGCCATTGGTTGAGAGCACTGATCGGGAGTCAGTCGTCAGACCCTATTCCGTCTTCTGTTGGACCGGCTGCCATGCACATGGGCTGAATGTCAGCCGGCAATGGCTGGTTCAATAGAAACCTGTCAACATACGGCCCGTGTGTCAGATGGTTTCTTTTGAACCACCCAATGCTGGCACTAGGCTTTAGGGTGGCTTGTCTATGTATGTCAGTATACCGCTTCCTCCAGTCTGGACATAGATACCAGATATTATAGCTGCATAGTATAGAAGACAAGCCAACAAATAGCTTGTATGAAACTGTAACGTTGTTTGAACAAACTCACACAGAATATATACCCCCACAGAAGGAAATCCCCCCTCCTGATCATACAGTATTACCCTAACAATACAACCAGCACACAGAAATATAATTACCATAGCTAAACAAGAACCAACATATACTAGAAACTTTAAGTTGATTAACCACTTAAGGACCGCCTCACGCTGATATACGTCGGCAGAATGGCACAAATAGGCACAAGCACGTACAGGTACGTTGCCCTTTAAGAGCCCAGCAGTGGGTCCTTAGCTCCGTGTCCGTGCCCACGGGACCCACGGACCCGATCACCGCCGGTGTCCCACAATCGGGTCACAGAGCTGAAGAACGGGGAGAGGTAAGTGTAAACAAACCTCTCCCCGTGCTTCCTAGTGAGCTTGTCACTGATCGTCTGTTCCCTGTCATAGGGAATGACGATCAGTGATGTCACACGCCAAGCCACGCCCCCTACAGTAAAAAACACACATTAGGTCACACTTTTTACAGTAATCAATGCATTTTTAATCGCACTGATCACTGTATTAATGCCAATGGTTCCAAAAATGTGTTAAAATTGTCCGACGTGTCCACCATAATGTCACCGTAAAAATAAAATAAAATAAAAATAAAAATTGCTGATTGCCGCCATTACTAGTAAAAAAAAAAAATTATTACTAAAAATGCAATAAAACGATATCCCCTATTTTGTAGACGCTATAACTTTTGCGCAAACCAATCAATACACGCTTATTGTGATTTTTTTTAACCAAAAATATGTAGAAGAATACGCATTGGCCTAAACTGAGGAAAAAATATTTTTTTATATATTTTTTGGGGATATTTATTATAGCAAAAAGTAAAAAATATAGCGTTTTTTTTCAAAATTGTCGCTCAATTTTTGTTTATAGCGCAAAAAATAAAAACCGCAGAGGTGATCAAATACCACCAAAAGAAATCTCTATTTGTGGGAAAAAAGGACGCTGATTTTGTTTGGAAGCCACGTCGCACAACCGCACAATTGTCAGTTAAAGCGACGCAGTGCCGAATCGTAAAAAGTCCTTTAGCTGCAAAATGGTCCGGGGCTTAAGTGGTTAAATAACTAGCCACTTAGAGGTCTAATTCCAGGTCAGACTTGCCGGCATCAAGCTTACAAAGTACAATACACATTATTATACACATTATTACAAGTATAAAAACATCCCCACACTAGTTTGCTAGCAGACAATAGATTAAATAGCACAATTACCAATGAGTGAAAGACAGGTGGCTTGAGCCGATGAGATTACCATCTGCTATGAGTTTCCCAGTGTTGAGCAGTCATGGCTGGTAATGTGCCATCTAGGCCTTTAACATGGATCCTGGGCCTAGAATCCCAGAGTCTGTGTGTTCTGGGGAGACACGAACCCGATTTAGAAACAAAACTACTCCAAGGGTCCCCCAGGCACCCACCTCTAAAGCCAGGGCCCATAGTCAGGCAAAAGGCTAGCCTGCAGTCCCCTCCAAAAGCCTCCTGTCCTGGGTGACAGAGTAATGCAGAGTATTGCAGGGTATTGCAGAGTATTGGCGGGTATTGGCGGGGTATTGGCGGGTATTGCAGAGTATTGGGGGGTATTGCAGAGTATTGGGGGTACTGCAGAGTAATGGCAGGGTACTGCAGAGTATTGGGGGGTACTGCAGAGTATTGGGGGTACTGCAGAGTAATGGGGGGTACTGCAGAGTAATGGCAGGGTACTGCAGAGTAATGGCAGGGTACTGCAGAGTATTGGGGGGTACTGCAGAGTATTGGGGGGTACTGCAGAGTAATGGCAGGGTACTGCAGAGTATTGGGGGTACTGCAGAGTAATGGCGGGTACTGCAGAGTATTGGGGGGTACTGCAGAGTAATGGCAGGGTACTGCAGAGTAATGGCGGGGTACTGCAGAGTAATGGCGGGTACTGCAGAGTAATGGCGGGTACTGCAGAGTATTGGGGGGTACTGCAGAGTAATGGCAGGGTACTGCAGAGTAATGGGGGTACTGCAGAGTAATGGGGGGTACTGCAGAGTAATGGCAGGGTATTGCAGAGTAATGGGGGGTACTGCAGAGTATTGCAGGGTACTGCAGAGTATTGCAGGGTATTGCAGAGTATTGGCAGTGAATTGAGGGGTTAAATTCGGTGAGCAGCGATGTGGGCACTGCAGATGCAGCCCACAGCGCTGCTAACACCGATCTCTTTCCCCTCCGCTGTACCGATCGGTACAGAGAGGGGGAGGGAGGAACCGGCGTCATAACATGACGCCGGTTTGTTTACAAGTGATCACTCCGTCATTTGAGGGAGCGATCACGTGGTAAACGGCCGCGACGAGCCCACTGGACCCGGCGGTCACGGATGATCTCATGTGCGCGCCCCAGGGAGCGTGCGAGAGCAGAATTCCAAGAGGCCGTTAATTAATGGCCTCTCAGAGTTAAACAACCGCCCTGAAGCTGTTAATCGGCAATGGGCGGTTGTTAAGTGGTTAAAGTTAGTCCGTAGTTCCAGTCCCCCAATGCCCGTAACCACATCGTACCCACATCATACCCCAAACAAACTGTCCCAAACAGAGCATTACTCACCCAGCCAACCTCTGCTTCTCTTGTAGAACATATAGATCAAAAAGAAAAATAAATGCCACGCTAAACCAAAATCTACACTAGTACAACTAAAAATCGCTGCAGCTTAGTTTTACAAGATACATGTAAACACAATAAGATAACAAAAGAAAAAAAGCCACGCACATACATAAATACTGTAAATAAAATTAAATATAAACACCTATGAGTGATTAATTGATTGCAATAGTAGTGAAAAAAAGTTGATCTACCCCTCTAATAAATCAAACATACCATAATTTATAAAAAGAATTATAAATAACAATTGTTAATAATGAAATTCGAATAATCCCAGTGAAGTGATAAAAAAGTCCAATAAATGAAAAATAGTCCAGTGAAAACTTAACAAATACCTAAATTTCATAAGAATTCATGAAAAAATAAAAAATATTAGATTAATAGTAGCAATTAAAATGAAATGTAAAAAATATATATTAGTGATAATAATAAAAAATGGTGATAATAATAATGTAAAAATAAAAAATAAAATAAAAAATACAGAGAGTTCGATCTTCTGTGTAAACAAAACACACCAAGGATCGTGACCACCACCGCACAAAATTTTCGCTTACCAAAAGGCAAGCGATTTCATGCCCATAGTCAATCTCCACAGCACCTCCTCAGACCATGATCACAGTAGGCTCCCTTATTGAATGAAACAGGACGGGACCGTCTTGTAGAACATACCCACCACTGGGTAGAAGTGTGGACTGGCCCTTCTCCCTGGAGTCCTTTCAGTCGGTGAAGAGAAGAAAGGGTGGCTGGACTTACTCCGTGATGCTTTTGGGGATTTGGGTTGACTCCCCAGCATCCCTGGGGTATACAGGTGGAGACCATAGTCCCATCCACTATCACAGGAAATCCATCTTTTGTTAGTTGAGGGCAGAGGACCGCAGTGTTCTGCCCTGTTAGCAATTCAGCTGGGGACCTCACATCATCCACTGTTGGGGAGGGAGGCCAGCTTTCTCCACTCCCAGACTGTGGATCTGCTGTTGGGGAGGAAGGATGACCTCCTTCTCTCCCAAACTGTGTAACTGCTGTTGGGGAGATGAGCCAGCTGCTTCATCTCCCGTTCCCTTATCTGGTTGCTGGGATGACATTTCTCTGTCACTGTCTCCCAAGTGCAGAGGTCCTTGCTTGGGAGGGAAGACCATTTCCTCCACGTTGGCTGACAGTTGGGGAGGGAGGACAACCACCTCCTCTCCTAAACTGTTGATCTGCCATTGAGAAGATGAGCCGGTTGCTCAGACTCCTAGACTCCCGCTGTGGAGCAAGGATGACTTATTTTGCTACTAAATCACTACACTGCCGTTGGGGTGGGAGTACGAACACCTCCTCTCCCTTCTCCCATTGGATCCTGATTGGCTGCTGGGAAATGACTGCCATTTTTTCACCCTGGGCCTCCATAACTGCCGCGGGTGTGAAGCAGAGGTCCTGGACCCTCTGTCCAGTTGTCAGCTTGATAAGTTTCTTTTAACTCTACATATGCTGCTGGCAGGAAATCCCATTTCCCTGTCAGTGTTATGGGAGAAAGGCTGGCAGCCTCTTCTCTCAGGAAGGCTGAAGCTGCTGTTGGTGCTGGGCAGAGCTCAGTGATGTTTGGCCCTGATCCCAGCTCTTCTGCTGGAGGCTCACCGGGCTGTTTTTCCTCAGCAGAAAAGTCTATTAAATACCCAGTCTCTGAAACTGGTGTCTGGGGATAGAGGTTCACCATCTCCTGTCCATGGAACCCAGAAGATGTTACTGGTGCTGGGCAGAGGCTAGCAAAGCTCTGCCTTGTTGTTAGCACTCAAGTTGGAATTTCAGTAAATGTTACATCCTTCAATGAAAAGTCAATTGAATCTATGCTTTCTGTGATCTGTGGCTGGGGAATGAGGATGGCTTCCTCTTCTCTGGAGCCCTTGAACTGCAGCTGGGAAGATGAGCCAGCTGCACCATCTCCCATACCCTTATCCAGCTGCTGTACAGACGCATTTCTTCTGCTTGAGTACTTCCATTAGTATACTGCTTCCACCAGTCTGGACATAGATACCAGATATTATAGCTGCATAGTATACAAGACAAGCCGACAAATAGCTTGTATGAAACTGGAACATTTATTGAACAAACTCACACAGAATATATACCTCACAGAAAGACCTCCTCCTCCTGATCATATTACCTTAACAATACAAACAGCACTCAGGAATATAATTACCATAGCTAAACAACAACTAACATATACTAGAAACATTAAGTTGATTAAACGACTAGCCACCTGAATACTCAGAGGTCTCATTCCGGGTTAGGCTTGCTGACATTGAGCTCACAAAGTACAATAGACATTATTACAAGTATAAACACATCCCAACAGTAGTTTGCTAGCAGACAATAGGTGTGTTAAATAGCACAATTAACAATGGGTGAAAGACAGGTGGCTTGAGCCGATGAGATTATCATCTGCTATGAGTTTCCCACTGTTGAGCAGTCATGGCTGGTAATGTGCCATCTAGGCTTTTAACATGGATCCCGGGCCTAGACTCCCCAAGTCTGTATGTTCTGGGAAAACACTAAGCCAATTTAGAAACAAGATCACTCCCAAGGATCCTCCAGGCACCCACCTCCAAAAGACTAGTGTTCCCTTGAAAGCCAGGGCCCATAGTCAGTAGGCAAAGGCTAGCCTGCAGTCCCCTCCAAAATCTTCTGTCCTGGGTGAGTCTGTCACAAAGTCTGTCATAGAGTATATTCCACATTTTCACAGCACTTACTGTGAAGAACCTCCATATGTGGAGGTTAATCTGTTTTCCTCCAGGCATAAAGAGTCCCCCCTTGTCCTCTGTAATGACCTGAAAGTGAATAATTCTACAGCAAGTTCACTATATGGACCACTTATGCATTTATACATGTTGATTATAAATTCAGGTTAGCCAATCTTTATTCATAGCTGAGCTCCTCCATGCCTCTTATCAGTTTGGTTGCCCTTCTTTACTTTCTCCAGTTCTCTGATACCCTTTTTGTGAACTGGTGCCCAAAACTGCTCTGTATATTCCATATGAGGTCTTACCAATGATTTCTACTGGGAGAAAATTATGTATCTCTCTTTCTGCAGTCCATACCTCTTTTAATACAAGAAAGGATTTTGCTAGCTTTAGAAACTGCAGCTTCGCATCACTTGCTATTATATAGCCTATAATCTACCAGAACACCCAAATCCTTCTCTGCCATTGACTCCCTGAGCTGTTCTACTAGAATGTACGATATATGCATGTTTTTATCCCCCAAGTGTATAACTTTACATTTATCAATATTAAACTTAATTTGCCACATAGTTATCTAATTAAACCGTGTGATTGGCTTGCAAGTTGGAGACATCTTGTAACCGCATAGCAGGGCTTCATCTGTAAACACTGAAATGGTACTTTTAATCTCAGACTCTATAGAATTTATAAATATATTAAGAAGCAAGGGTCCCAACACTGAACCTCGGGGGACACCACTAATAACCTTAGACCATTCAGAGTATAAATCATTAATCACTACCCTCTGAATACATCCACGTTTTTGCTTACATCTTCATAAAAAGAAATTAGATTTGTTTGACAACTTCAACTTTTCATGAATCCATATGGTCTGTTGCTTAAAATATTATTTTCTAGCAAAAACTATTCTATATGATCTTTTTGTAAACTCTCATGTATCTTCCCAACTATAAAAGTGAAACTAACTTGACTGTAGTTACTTGGTAAAGACGTTGACCTCTTTTTAAATATAGGCACCACATTGGCCTTATGCCAATCCAGTGGTACCATGTCAGTATTTAAAGAGTCTTTGAAAATTAGAAACAATGGCTTAGATATAACAGAGCTCAACTGTTTGATGACCCTAGGGTGATTGCCACATACCTGGTTGGAGGCCAAATCGCTAAAAGGGCTTCCCTTGCTGTTGAGTGCAGAGCACCCCTGAAGGTGGAGACAGGAGGTGCTGCACCCACAGAAGCATGGGTTGCCAGCTGTGGTAGCCTGAAGAGCTGAGATGATGACCAGGGCAGGACAGAGCAGGATCGACTGCAGGGAAGGAGTTGCAGATGGGTCTGCACAGCATGGCAAACCGAAAGCAGTCAGAAGCCAGGCCGAGGGTCATGCACAGTAGGTCAGTCAGGAACAGAGGTAGGTTTCAGGGTCAGGAACAAACTGAGTTCATGGACAGATAACCAGGCAGCAGCAAAGTCAGTAGAACAACCCAAGATCAGAGCCAGGAGTGGAGACAAGACAGGTCCAAATGCAAGCCTAGTAGGTAACAGGAAAACCAAAAACAGCATACACATAAGCATAGGAACACAGGGGGGTTGATGATCATCCATCCTGCCATCCTTATAAAAGCCAATAGGCACCAGAACCTATAGCGCTCTGTGTGCGCCACTGCGGGAGCGCGCACAGAATGGCTATGCTGGGTATTGGCAAAAGTGGCAGTTCTCTGGTTTGTCCCCTGACTGTGATGTGTATAACTGTCGTAAATGTTTTTTAAAAGCATACAGGGTGACACTTCATCTGACTGCATAGCAGCATGGTGCATTGTGCTTACTGTGTGGCAACACGTAGAGCCATCCAGTGAGGTGCGATCATATGCAACATGCCTGCATTTTATTGCACCTCACTGCACCGCTAATTCAGGCTGCGTTGTAGTCTAAGCTTGAAGGTGTTTGGTGGTTGCTTGGAAAACATTTCTATATAATGACAAGTACAGATAAAGTGGCTTTTAAAGAGGATTTACAGTTTAAAAAGTTTTTACTGTATTGCACATTGCCCAATAAAAGCCTATGTGTCACCTCCCTGAACTCACAGTAGTTGTCTCCATGGCCACTAAAATGTGTATGTTTATTTTAGCACAAAATTACCTATTTTTATACCATGGAACTTTTCCAGTATCATGTGATGATTACACGGCAGTTGTAAGTTTAAGCTGAAAAAATAAATAAGCAGAAGTGGTAAGATGGAGTAGAGCGCAGTTACAGTTTTAAATTGTACTCGCTTCTTGATGAGTCTTGTCTCTTTCCTGTAGGGAATATTACATCACTCTGGTCAGCTGGGTGACAAACATTCAGCTGGCTGTGCAATGGCTGAATCGTTCTCAGAACTTATCAGTCCTCACCATTTGTGATGCGATCACTGGGACCTGTGTAGAGGTCAGTGTTCTGTCATACAATCATTTTCATTATTAACCATTTCATGAAATACTGTACATCGACCTGACAAGTATTCAGACAATTAAAAAATGTAAAAAAAAATTATTATGATGGAGTCGTCATTAATCAATGTTATACTGTACACCATATTACCAAAAGTAATGGGACGCCAGCCTTTACAAGCACATGATATTTAATGGCATCCCAGTCTTGATCCGTAGGGTTCAAAATTTGAGTTGGCCCACCCTTTGCAGCTATAACAGCTTCAACTCTACTTGGAAGACTGTCCACAAGGTTTAGGAGTGTCTCTATGGGAATGTTTGACCATTATTCCCAAAGCGCATTTGTGAGGTCAGGCACTGATGTGGACTAGAAGGCCTGGCTCACAGTCTAGACTCTAATTCATCCCAAAGGTGTTCTATCGGGTTGAGGTCAGGACTCTGTGCAGGCCAGTCAAATTCCTTCACCCCAAACCTGCTTGTCCATGTCTTCATGAACCTTGCTTTGTTTACTGGTCCAAATTATTTGGTGGAGGGGGGATTATGGAGTGGGGTTGTTTTTCAGGGGTTGGACTTGGCCCCTTAGTTCCAGTGAAAGGAACTCTTAAGGCGTCAGCATACCAAGACATTTTGGACAATTTCATGCTCCCAACTTTGTTGGAACGGTTTGGGGATGGTCTCTTCCTGTTCCAAAATGACTGTACACCAGTGCACAAAACAAGGTCCATAAAGACATGGATGAAGAAGTTTTAGGTATAGGAACTTGACTGGCCTTCACAGAATACTGACCTCAACCTGATAAAACACCTTTGGGATGAATAAGAGCAGAGACTGCAAGCCAGACCTTCTCGCCCACATCAGTGCCTGACCTCACAAATGCGCTTCTGGAAGAATGGTAAAACATTCCCATAGACACACTCCTAAACCTTGTGGACAGCCTTCCCAGAAGAGTTGAAGCTGTTAGCCCTTGTACACATGGTCGGACATTCTGACAACCAAATCCGTTGGATTTTGTCCGACGGATTTTGTCCGAAACTGTTGCATACACACGGTTGGACAAAGTTGTCGGAAAATCCGATTGTACATAACGTGATGATGTTATTTCGTTACGACGGGACTACGTTCAGGCTAGTAGCCAATAGCTTTGGTCTAGGAATTTGATCTGAGCATGCGTGGCACTTTGTCTGTCGGAGTAGGCTACACATGATCGGGGTATTTCCGATCAGAGCATTTTGTCGGAAAATTTTACGGACAAGTTGGAAAACTTGGTCCGTCGGATACTCCGACGGAAACAGTCCGATGGAGACCACACACAGTCGGATTATACGACAAAACGTTCCGATAGGACACATTCCGTCGGAATCTCCGACCGTGTGTACAAGGGCTTATAGCTGCAAAGGGTGGGCCAACGCAATATTGAACCCAAAGACTGGAATGCCATTATTAGTTCATGTGCTTGTAAAGGCAGGTGTCCCAATACTTGGGGTAACACCGTGTATGTGAATTTTTACATAGAATTACTACTGAAGAAGTCAGAACTTTGAGGTCATGAGAAGCTCAAGATTAAATTCTAATGGCAAGTTCTGTATATAATTTATCAGAATGAAATAAAAATGGTTCCGTGATAAGCCTAGACATTTTTTAGGAGTCTATTTGTATGTTAAGTATTGTTATTAAAATTCAGGCCGTAGCTTTTGCCTAATCAAGGGTGTATTAAGATTGGTTATCCTGATGAAAACCACACCAGTGGCTGCTTACTAAAAATTAGATTTTGCCACAAAGTTGCCAATTTTCCTAAAATGTCACTGCAAACTCAGTTTATTCTCTTTACAATCAGTTGTCATTGGAGCCTAGATGGCTAGACCAAATTTATTAGCATCAGCACGTGTCAGCTAATTTAATAATAGCTCTATGACTATTTGCCTACCCAAATAATGTTTCAGTGTTTTTAAGGACACATAACATTTTTCATGTGGCATGCTGTTTTAATACACACCTTGCTCATGTTTTTTTGTAAGCTGAGAAATGGATTTAAATGTTTTTTTTTTTCATTATTTCATAAATAACAGGTTTAACATTGTTGTAGTTTTTTCAAATGTATTTATTTATTTTTAGACAGTAAACTGCAATGTGACAGCTGCCACCTACTGGCTTCATCAAAAATTGAAAGGAAACAAGATGGAAATATACATTTTTATTGTTACAGAAACCCTAATATCACATTAAGTCACATTAAAAACATGAACACATAAAATGTATGCATATAGAATCTTCCTTAATGCCTCCCATAGAGTAAATGATGCCAACCCATATCAAAATTACACTATATTCGATTCACAAAACGTAATGATAGGTAGATGTCTTCCATTGGTAGGCAATTCCTCAGCATGTTTCATGGGAACACCCCACTTCTTCAGGAGGTGAGGGGCGCTGCAAGAATGAAAAGTAAAAAATTCAAAGTACAAAATATTTGCTACACTTGCTTCTTAAATTTCTGCAAAAGATCTGGGGCTAGAGCCCATAGCATCGGTCACCAACCTTTTTGCAGGCCCATGGGGGGGGGGGGGGTTGGGGGCACACTGGTGGTAAGAAAGTGGTTCAACTCACCATAATGCAGAATCAGTGGGAGCCCTGGGCGTGCCACTTGTCACATCTCCTGCCACCAGATTCAGCATGTCACTTGTCACCATTGCCTATAACAAGATGCAGTCTATCACCTGCAACCGTCACCGGCACCTTCACCTGCCACTAGATGTGGATTGTCACTTGTCATGTCGCCTGCCACCAGATGTGGATTGTCACCTGCCACTATCACCTGGCACCAAATCTGGATTGTCACTTGCCACGTCACCTGCCACCATTTGCAAATTGGCACTTGCCACGTCTCCTGCCATCATTTACAGATTGCCACATCACCTGCCACCATTTTCAGATTCTCATTTGCCACGTCACCTGCTACTAGATTTGCGTTGTCACTTGCCATGTCACCTGGCACCAGATGTGGATTGTCACCTGCCACTATCATCTGGCACCAAATCTGGATTGTCACTTGCCACGTCACCTGCCACCATTTGCAGATTGTCACTTGCCACGTCTCCTGCCATCATTTACAGATTGCCACATCACCTGCCACCATTTTCAGATTCTCATTTGCCACGTCACCTGCTACTAAATGTGCGTTGTCACTTGTCATGTCACCTGCCACCAGATGTGGATTGTCACCAGCCACTATCACCTGGCACCAAATCTGGATTGTCACTTGCCACGTCACCTGCCACCATTTGCAGTTTGTCACTTGCCACGTCTCCTGCCATCATTTACAGATTGCCACATCACCTGCCACCATTTTCAGATTCTCATTTGCCACGTCACCTGCTACTAGATGTGCGTTGTCACTTGCCATGTCACCTGGTACCAGATGTAGATTTTCACTTGCCAACTGATGTGGATTGTAAATTGCCATGCCAGCCAGTGCCACCAAATATGCATTGTCGCTGCATTGGTGGCAGGCTGGCAGCACTGGTCCATTTAGTGAGGGCAGGAGAGCAGTGATGCAGGGCAGGCAATGAGAGATGATGTCATTTCGCTGCTCCCCGCCGCACCTCCGACATTGAAGCAAGGGGGTCTGGCTCTGCAGAGTGGACTTCCACCGATGACAGGAAGCATGTGACCTCCACTCCACCGCGCTGTGAGAGTGAAGAGCACTGATGTGTGGCGGGCAGTGAAAGCACCTCGCTCCCACATTGAAGAGGCCTGGCTGTGAAGAGTGCTGATGGGGAGCGGTTGGAGAGAGATGATGTCACCTCTGCTCGTCTGCCCACTTGCTTCTCTCCTCTCCTCTGCCTCTCTCATGCAGCCAGCCTGCCTGCCACAGCCGCGGCCACGGCCGGCTGGTTAGGCAGGGACCCAGTGGCAAGAGACTCGGGGCTATGGGCCCCAGATTCGGGGCTATAGCCCCAATAGCCACCCCCTAGTAATGCCTCTGCCCTGGGGGCAGGTGTGGGAATAAAACAAGGCAGCTAGCAACTACACTGTTATGTAACCAAAATAAAAAATTGATGACAAAATAAAAAAAGGGGAACATTTTTTATAAACCACACACCTAGTGGACTGGCTAGGCTTGTCAAAATATTACACCAGATTTTTATTTCTTGTGAAAACATTTTTTTTTTTACCGTCTCAATCTGGTGTAATATTTTAAAGAGCCTGGTCTGGGTAGACTCATTAAAATGTTACATCAGATAAGGATGTTATGCAGTGTACTTACCTTGTCCCCAGGATCCTGCGATGTCCCCCCCCCGCTTTGTCCGTGTAACGCAGGTGCGTTACATCAGAGGGTGGCGGGGTCACCCATACGTCACTGGGGAACCCCATGGGTTCCCTCATCAGCGTCAGAGGGGGCAGGGTCAGGTGACGGGGTGCCCCGCCCTCCTAATATAACAAACGTCAGCGATGGGATCCCCGCATTGTCTCCGCAGTGGAGACAGAAGACAGATGTATGGACAGCGCTGGACTGAAAATCACCCATCGCTGGATCAGATCAGCTATCGCTGGACCCCGGAGAGATGATCATCCGTCGCTGGATAGCAAGAGTGGATTACCACCGCTGGAATCTTTTTTTTATTTTTTTTACTTTTAATAAAGGAATTTTTTTAAAGTGTGTTTGTCTTATTTAACCATTTTTACACTTTCTTTGTGAAATGGTAGGGGTACTTTTGTACCCCCTTACCATTTCAAACAGGGGGGGCCGGGATCTGGGGGTCCCCTTGTTAAAGGGGGCTTCCAGATTCTGATAAGCCCCCTGCCCGCAGACCCCCACAACCACCGGCCAGGGTTGTGGGGATGAGGCCCTTCTCCACATCAACATGGGGACATGGTGCTTTGAGGGGTCACAGACCCCCAAAGCATCCTCCCAATGTTGAGGGCATGTGGCCTGGTACGGTTCAGGAGGGGGGGGCGCTCTCTCGTCCCCCTCTCTTTTCCTCAGACCTGCCAGGTTGCGTGCTAGGATAAAGGGTCTGGTATGGATCTTTAGGGGGACCCCCACGGAAAATTTTTTTTTAAATTTGATGCGGGGTTCCCCTTAATATCCATACCAGACCTGAAGGGTCTGGTATGGATATTTAGGGGGACCCCCACGTCAATTTTTTTTTTTATTTGACACGGGGTTCCCCTTAATATCCATACCAAACCTGAAGGGCCTGGTAATTGAATTTAGGGGAACCCCCACGCTTTATTTTTTTAATTTTTTTTATCAATGAATGAATTGTCGGCTAATACTCATTGAGTGTTCTCTGTATTACGGGAGCCGACAATGGAAAGTGATTTTAAAATACTTTTTTTCCTTGCGAAATGACACTTTGTGCAGGAACAGTTCTAAGCACGGGAAACATGCGCCCCTTCACAGGCATACTATAGACACCCCCCAGGTACATAATTTAAAGGAATATTACACTTTTATTGTTTCACTTTAATCATTATTAAAATCGCTGCTCCTGAAAAAACGGCAGTTTTTAAAACTTTTTTTTGCATTGATCCATGTCCCCTGGGGCAGGACCCGGGTCCCCAAACACTTTTTAGGACAGTAACTTGCATATTAGCCTTTAAAATTAGCACTTTAGATTTCTCCCATAGACTTGTATAGGGGGTTCCGGCTTTTTGAATTTGCCGCGAACAGCCCAAATTGTTTACTGTTCGCTGAACAGGCGAACAGGCAATGTTCGAGTCGAACATGAGTTTGACTCGAACTCGAAGCTCATCCCTAATGTATACATTGTATGTGTTCATGTTTTTAACTATTTGATTTTATGGATTTTGTAACAATAAAAAATGATATATTTTTAATTGTTGCATTGTGTTTGCACCTAAAAGTCCATCTTAGTTTTTTTTTAATTTTTGATGACACCATTAGGATGTTGGTGCCTCTAGCGGTCCTGTATTTGTTATACTCCTACACCTACTTGTCTTCAGCTGTGACCATGCTTCTCTCTTTGCAGGACACAATATCAGCTGACAGATTTGCTTGTTAACAAACCCATGGGATTATTATGATAGGTGTCATAGTGATCATATAATAGCAAACCACATTGATTGGTTCTTAATTGTGAGTGCAATTCAGCTGGCAACAGGACCTAAGAACATTAATCTACAGATTGAGAGCCATTTGGTTCTAACTGCTAATGAATAACATACCCTAATTATAATAATACAATTATACATTTCATTGAGTTGGATGATGATATTACATAAATTTACAATTCAGCATCAGCCCAATCCCATCAAGAAGCCTTGTGACCACAGACATATCACATGCTTTAAACCCATGAATTAGTGGTCAGATGGCATGTGTCACATATCCATCAGTTTTGACTAACAGAGCAGTAGTTGTTTAAACAGTAAATTAGAATTCTAACCTTGTCTGATGCTGGTAAAATAATTCTACCTCTTATGCACTAATACAGATGACTTAATAAATATACATATTAGTAATTACAAAGTTGTTACCATATTTGAAAGCAAGTCAGAAGATGAATGAATGCACACTGTTGTTGAATGAATGGATATCTGTGTCTTGTTAAAATGAGTGATTACTAAAAAAAGCATTTAGCCAGCAGATTACTAATAAAGATTAGTAAATCTAATCTCTGCACTGTTGCATGCACATCCCTTGTGTTACTAACATATTCAAATTTGTAAAAATAACCAGGGTTACAATGAAACACTGTAACTTTGATGGATTGAAACTGTAGTTGGTTTAGACCAGTCTTCCCGTATTTCTCAAAGCTGTGCAGGTCAATTGAACAAGCAGCTAAATCACATTGCACAGACCCATATAACTCCTTATATGCATATATTGGGTTGAATGCAAAACGTGTACTTCACTTGGCCATGAGAATAGTTTGGGAAACATTTGCATAGGTTATACAAGCACACATGCGCTGTGTGCAGATTAAAAGATTGCGGTGTGTGCCACAATTTTCTTTACTGGAAATATATCAATGTTCAACAGAGAGCCACTATTAAAAGTGTATTCCCCCTTAAGTTTTGAAATATGGGAAGAATAAAGTTATTGCACAGTATACAAATTCGGTAAACACTGAAACAAAACAGGAGCACATGTTTCAATGTATAAATGACAAAAACCTATTTAGCATACACTATATTACCAAAAGTATTGGGATGTCTGCACATGAACTTTAATGGCATCCCAGTCTTAGTCTGTTGGGTTCAATATTGAAGTTTGTAGCTATAACAGCCTCAACTCTTCTGGGAAGGCTGTCCACAAGGTTTAGGAGTTTGTCCATGGGAATGTGTTATTCCGCATACACACGATCGGAATTCTCGTCGGAAAAAGCTCTGATGGTTTTCCCATCAGAATTCTGATGGAATTTCGCTCAAACTGCCTTGCCTACACACGGTCACACCAAATTCCGCTGGCCAATAACACCGCAACATACAACACGTTCGACGGCACTATAAAAGGGAAGTTTAATTCTTCGGAGCATGCGTCAAATTCTTTCCGAGCATGCCTCGCAATTTTGCGTGCCGGAATTGCATATACATGATCGAATAATCCGAAAGGTTTTCCGCCTGAAAAATTAAGAACAGGCTCTCATTCTAAAGACCGTCAGAAATGGCGACAGAAAAAGACTGATGGTCATACACACGGAAAATCCGATGAAAAGCTCCCAACGGACTGTTTCCATCGGAAATTCCGCCCGTGTGTACACGGCATAAGAGTGAGCTGTGTGTGTAAGGGGGACACGGTGTTCAGTGTCCTGAGGAGCTTAGTCTATTTAATTCCCAGTGATAGGACTTTGCTTGGACTTTCCACCAAAGGAAGATCAAGTTCCTCAAGTTTACTATAGGCTCAAAGTTCTATAGAAGATAAGTGTCCTTCTATTTATACATAGGAGTATATATTTGGAGTATCCTACGCAATCCCATCCAAGTTACCCAAAAAGAAAAAAAAGAAAAGAAAACCCCTGGACTGTTCATTGAGCCAAAGAGTGACTGTGACTGTGGGCCAGGCTGCAGGGCAGCTATTAGGGGAAGGACCCTGGGTAATCTACTAAGCAGCTCCTTTGGGGGTAGCACTACAAAAATATAAAATATTCTCTGCACTCATTTAAATGCGTTTAACAAAATCTGCAGATTCTTTTCATAGTGGCACAAGTTCATGTTGGCAATTTCTACTGACTTGCATTTAGAAATGTTTTGTGTGTAACACTCCTACCTGCATAGCCTACAATGTACACAAGCACAGTTAATGCACACAGTCTTACTTGTTAGTTTAATCAGCTGTTTAAGAAGGCCTTCTGCCAATGGGTGATGCCTGCTTTAGAGTGCTTCTGCAGTTCCTGTGGATGTATTGCACTCATTTTTATTTCAGCCACCAACCTTTTCTTTGTTTCTCACCTTTGGGAGTATGCACCAAGGCCCTGACCTTGGTGCATTCCTAACTTCAATTCCTGTCACTAGATTCATTTCTGATGCCCAGTTTGACTGATCTTCTGGAACTGACCATTGACTTGTCTTCTGACCCTACCTCAACTTGGTACTGTATCTGTCTATCTGGTTCTGAGCTGTGGCTTTTCTCTGACTATGCTTTGCCTAACCCTGCTTCAGTTTACACAGATTCAGATATGACAATCTGGCTAAATAGGCTAAAGACCCCCTCGAAGTACATCAAAACAATAAATTTTGAGGAAAGGTTGCTGTTATGATTGATAAGCACTGCATAATCGGTTATTGCTTTTAAATGTTTGGCGTCTAATTGTTTTTGTGCCCATATTCTCCATGGCTTCTTGTGGTTGTAGTACTTGCATTCACACTGAATCTGTTGTTTTCTCCCTGTCATATGGTGGTTTTGTGCCTGTAATTCCCTTGTTGCCTAGCTGGTTTTGTGACCATATTCTTCCTGGCCTCTTATTGTTTTTGTGCCCATATTCCACTATAAATCCAATAGTTATTGTGCCCATATGCTTTTAACCAATTTTCTCCGGTCATTTAGTGGTTTTCACTGCTATATTAATCCAGACATCAAGTATATAGGTGTAATAACTAATATGGGATGTCATAGTAGGTTGGTATAATTTATAATATGGTATAATACATAATAGGATTTTTATAACAGCTTGCCTGTAAAATCCTTTTCTTTGAAGTACATCAGGGGACACAAAGCCATAGTAATTACTATGGGGGTTATAGGCCACCTTCAGTTGATGGACACTGGCACACCCTAAACAGGATGTTGCCTCCCTATATAAACCCTGGCACTACTGGGAGTACCTCAGTTATTCTATCAAAGCAATACACATGTTTACCAGTAAGAGCAGAGGGACCTCTGTGTCCCATGATGTACTTCAAAGAAAAGGATTTTACAGGTAAGCTGTTATAGAAATCCTATTTTCTTAATCGTACATCACGGGACACAGAGCCATAATAATTACTATGCGGAATTTCCCAGAGCAATGCTAACTGAGGGGAGGGAGACACAACAAAAATAGGACAACATGAGATCAGAGGACTAATACTGCTGCCTGCAGCACACTGCACCCAAAGGTGGCATCCTCATGTCTTTTTTCATCCACCTGATAGAATCTGGTAAATGTATAGACTGAAGACCAATTGGTGACCTTGGAGATTTGAGCCATGGAGGCTTGACGATGCACTGTCCACGAGGCACTAACAGCCCTAGAGGAGTGTGCTTTGAACTGAGAGGGTGGAATCTACCACTTTAAACCATAAGCTAGAATGATTACTTGTCGAATCCATTTAGAAATAGTAGATTTCGATGCTGCCTGTCCTCTTTTAGGACCTTCAGGCAACACAATCAAAACATCAGTTTTTCTAATCTGAGCAGCCTTTAAGTAGACCTTGACTGCTCTCACCACATCAAGAAAATGTAGTGATTTTTCTTCTATAGAACAGGATTCTGGAAAAAAAATTAAGGTAGAACAATATCCTGGTTTAGATAAAAACCTGACACTGCCTTCGGTAGAAAGTTAGGATGAGGACACAATACTTCCTTATCCATGTGAATAATAATATGGCTCTTTACAAGAAATATCAGCCAAATCTGATACCCTTCTTGCTGAAGATATGATTACCAGAAAAACTAGTTTCCTTATCAAAAGGATTTTCCCCTTTGCATATGTTTGTCTTATCGGCTCAAAAGGGCTGTTTTTGTAATGCCAACAAAACTAAATTCAAGTCCCAAGGGTTCAGGGGTGACTTAACCGAGGGATTAAGCCACGTTACCCCCTGAATAAAACTACGAACCAAAGAATGCGAAGCAAGTGGTCATTGAAACAATACTGATAAGGTCGTGACCTGGCCTTTGAAAGTACTCAGGGTCAGCTTCATTTCTAACCCCATCTGCAGAAAGTCAAGGATTCTACCTATGACATACTTCCTGGGGTACCAACCCCTGGATTCAACCCAGGAGACATATGCCTTCCAGATTCTATAATATGTGATTCTGGAGGCCAACTTCCTTGCATTAACCAAGGTAGATACCACTGAACTTGACAGCCCACGTTTCTTCAGAATGTGGGTCTCAATAGCCAAACCGTTAAATTTAGTGTTTGTGAGGTAGGATGGAATACCGGACCTTGCGAGAGAAGGTCTGGATGTGGTGGTAGGGTCCATGGGACCCCTACCGCCATCCTTATGATCTC
The DNA here is from genome assembly GCF_037356315.1 of Lithobates pipiens. Classification (NCBI taxonomy): domain Eukaryota; kingdom Metazoa; phylum Chordata; class Amphibia; order Anura; family Ranidae; genus Lithobates; species Lithobates pipiens. The sequence goes on from NW_027507748.1 coordinate 546,832,028, forward strand.
TGCATACCAAGATCTCCTGGGCCATGCTGGGGGCCACAAGAATCACAGACTTCCCTTCCTGCTTGATCCTACGAAGAATTCGTGGACGCAGGCAGAATAGGAGGGAATGCATAAATCAGTGAAAACTGATTCCACAGGAACACCAAGGCATCTGTTCCGCATGCTAGCGGATCCTTTGTTCTTGACACAAAGTTGTTTGATTTCTTTGTTGAACCTGGACGCAAACAGATCTATGTCTGGGATCCCCCATCTTTGACATATTGACAGGAAGATATCGGGGTGAAAGAACCATTCTCTCGGGAACAACTGCTGGCGACTCAAGTAGTCCGCCTGCAAATTTTCTACTCTATTCTATTCTATTATATTGCCGATAGACAACGTACATTGTTTTCAGCCCAAGATAGGATATGATTCACCTGTTCCTCAGTTGGAGGGTCATGGGTAATGCAAGGGAACCTGTCACATTTTGTCCCAAACTGGGATGCGATTAAAGCTGCTAATCTTTTTTCCAATCCTATCATGGCTGAGGAAAAATAAATTTTTAGACAGGGGCTGCAGTGTTGAAAACAGTTGCAAACATTTCATGGCCCTGATGCTCACTCTGACCAGGCACCCCCTTTCAGGGGAGGATGCCATTCTAGAGATGAGTAGGCTTTCCAGATCTTGTGGGAGACTCTTTTAGCCCTTTTTTGGGGGTGTTTCAACCCCCCTTCTGACCACAGCCCGATGCACAAACGCAGAGGTACTACCAGAAGAAATCGCATCCACTGCTTGAGCCATAGTCCAGCAACTGTCGCTGCTATTAATGCTCAGCCTGCTGCTTTTAGTAAATGTGCCAAGGGAATGCCTGTGTCACCAACCTCTTACATGCTCCTATTTGCTCTTGTGTCCCTCCGACATCTGGAGCCAGCAAAAATTGAGCTTTTAAATATACTCCCACGCTGGACATTGCTGCATGCCAATGCCACGCTAAGCCCGGCCTTTTCTATCACATCGCGCCCCCCCCTTTTCAAAAGAGGGTTTTCCTGCGCGATCGCGGGCTTCCAATCCGACGGGATTGGTGTGTGTGTGTGGGGGAGGGGGGTGGCGAGGAGGAGACCTGTGACAAGCCGCCGTGCAGGGGCAGTGAAAAAAATAGAGAGGCAAGCCAATCGTTTTGGCTTCCCCCTATCCAGGGAAAGGGGGATAGCTTTGTCCAGGTGGGGGGTGTTTAGCGGAAAGAAACCCCCCCCCAATCTTACCAGAGGTCTGAGCTGCTCGCTGGAGGGAGCGTGATCTTTGAGGAAAGCATGACAAGGTACGTGCTCTATACAGCCCCCAGTGGTGACTCTTAGGCATGACAACATTTACTTTTTTTTAAAGGAGACATTTCGTAAGAAAATTTTAAAATTCCTTAGAAACCTCCACTTACCTTTCCAGCCACAGAGATTTCTGTGGTAAAACCAACAGACCTAATCTTCACCCCTCATGGTGGGCTCCATTACAAAACCTTCAGGAACCAGGGACCCTTGGGGAACACACACTCCTGGACCCGTAAAGCACCCCGCCATTAAAAACATGGCTGAAAACACCAAAGCACTGGATCCCAGGGTCCAGCTCTCTAAAAAGAGAAGCGTTAGGGGCTAAACCTTGTTTCTTTTGCCACAAGACCATTCAATTCGGCCTGAAAAGACACTTTGAATGGATCCGGCTGCATAGCTATCCCCAGCAAGGATTGCTCCAGTGGAGCTCAGCACAGCACATCTTTACTCGTGACCAACACCTTAGACACTGGCGAAAAAACTGAAGTACTCCCAGTAGTGGGAGGGGTTATATAGGGAGGCAACTTCCTGTTTAGGGTGTGCTGGTGTCCATCACCTGAAGGTGGCCTCTAACCCACATAGTAATTACTATGGCTCTGTGTCCTGTAATGTACGATTAAGAAAATTCATTTAATAGCCCCTGAGGCATCACCTTCCCAAAGGTTAAAAAATCAGACTCTGGTTACGATCCCATCTGTTCAAAGCAGTGTGGAAGGAGGGAGATATTTTTTTTTTTTTTGTTTCGGCCATTGGAAAGTAGAAAACCTGAACTGGGACACAGTAAACTCATATTATTTGTTTTGTTTAAAATGTTACTAAACCCAGGACCTTGCATCACTATATCTGGTCTCCCACAGTGCACAGAACATGGAAATGCAATTATTTTAGTAAATATAAATTGCTAAATACCTTTTCTCATTGGGGAGAGTAAAACAAGGGGAGGATAAAAGAAGACAAGATCAAAAAGCCTTTTTATACAATGCAGGGGATTAACCCCTTAGGTTCCAGTGAGTAAAGCATACGTTACTGCATATACAGTCTGATTGTACTGTTGGAGGTTTAGTAACACTTTAAGAGTAATATAGAAAAATTTTACCAAAGGTGGGGGGGTATTTCGTAGTACAATAGAATGGATAAGGGATCCTTCACCAATTCCCAGGGAAAAAATTGCAGCTTGCTTGTTTTCGAAGGGGATCAGACATGTTGGCACAAGGGTAAACCCTCCCATGTCTGTGCCTTTTCTTAAACATCCCGCTAAAGCATCCCCAATGCTGGCTATTGTGGCTGATATCAGTATGACATTGGGCCTTTAGACCCATTACCTGCTTTCCATGGGGATCTCATTCCTGATGTGAGAGACTAGTTTATTAGATAAAGTGGGCATGTATTTTTATATTCAATATTTTTAACAGTTTGCAACCTGACAGAACCACTGTTGGTCCTTTTTGATATTACCTATTTACATGCTTGGAGCAGGTGAAAACCTAAAGCACCTGAATTTAGCATGTTCACCTGGTGAAAAATCATTCTGAAATATGATTATAAAGTTTGATATACAACTTTAGCTTCTGATGTGTACTAATGCAGATTGATGTATCCACAGTAAAGTCCTGTGCACTTTTTGAGTCTCGGCTAGCATCTGAATATTGGCTTTAACTAAATGTGAGCTTTTGACCTTGGGATAATGTTAGAATGAGTAGAATTCTGGCCTTTTAAGCAAGTCTCTCTTTATTATTAATGTATATACAAGGGTAAAAAACGAAAACATATACAAAACCCAGTGTATAATACATAGTATAGTAGCAGTAGCATTCATTCTGAAAACTCTATCCATAATGACTATTTTTGTAATAAGGCACTAAGATCACCGCCATCTTCAGTATATGATTCTTATATCACCCTTCTCACAGGACAGTGCAGCATTGGCTCCAACAGAACCCTCATAATTTCTATCAAGAGCTATTCCATTATTATCAGACCCATCAATACATCAATTATTTCCATGGACACCTGTAGTCACATTCATTCTCATTTCCCATCATCCAAGATATTAATGATATTGCTTATTGTGTGTTTAGAAGCACAGAGCCTCAGCGGATATGTGGATCAATACCCAGGTAAAAAAAAATATGTATATTTTTTTCTTTTCTTTTTTTTTTTAAGTACTATAGAGCTAAAAATTAAAAACAAAACATTAACAAAAACAAAAATCAGCTTTATGTTTAACCAATTTTATTAGCAAATAATACATATGTATAATAATACATATGTCTATAAAACAGAGGCAAAACAGATTGAAACAATTCTGAATTATGACACACGACATGTGATACAAACTGAAAGGTAATGTTATATAACAGTATTGAAGCATGTATAGAAGGTATATTATCAAAACCTGTTCAGGAGACTTAAAGCAATTAAACCATGTCATATATCCTGTCTACTGAACAGGAAAAGGTATTTAAAAATAATAAATAAGGAGCATCCGGCCCAACCTATACAATGTAAAATATGGTCTTGTAGGTGATACCCAATATGGTCAAACCTTTAGCGAGGACATAATAAGAATATTAAGAAAGAGGCAAGTTAGAGAATAGAAGGGAAAAAAAGGGGGGTGGCGAGAAGGGGGGATGCCACTGGGAGGTTAACAAGAGCAAGTAAGGTTTCACATTTTTGAAGAGATAAATGGGTCAAACTCTGAAGAGTAAGGCCTTTAATCTCAAGGTTCTGTCCTATGGCTATGGCGAGGTGTTCCACAATGAGAATGTACAACAGAGGGGAGAGAGAGCAACCTTGACGGGTGCCATTATTTATCCAAATAGGATTCGAAAGGAGGCCATTAGTAGGGATCCTCGCCGAAGGGCAGCTATAGAGGGCTAAAATCTTTGCCAGAAGGCTAGGGCCGATCCTTATCTGCTAAAGTCTGTGTTGAAGAAACAACCAGTGCACCCAGTCAAATGCCTTTTTGGCATCAACCGATAGTAGACAGGCCAGGATTCCACACTTATGAGCATGTCCCATTAATGTTATTGTTTTAAAGATATTATTCCTAGTTTCTCTGTTAGGCGTGAAACCCACTTGGTCAAGATGGATCAAATTGGGGCTCAAAGGCATAAGTCGGTTAGCTATGGCTTTAGAATACATCCAAATATCTATGTTCGTCAGGGATATAGGCTCGTAACTACCACAAGAGGCAGATTCTTTACCCGGCTTTGGCAATACAGTGATGTGGGCCTCAAAAGCTTGTCTCGGAAAAGGGAAATTGCCATCTATTGTATTAAATGTTTTGGTCAGTATCGGGGTGAGGGGGTCATTAACGCATTTTGAAAACGGGCCATATACCGATCAGGCCCTGGACTTTTTTTATTCTGAAGGGAAGAGAGAACTACCGCAATCTCTTCTTCTGTAAAGGGTTGTTCTAATTCTTGCACTGTCGAGGGAGGGATGGTAGATAAGGCTGTCCTAGCGATGTAGTCCGCTATGGTAGATGTGTGGTCTTCCAAAGTCACATTAGAGGGACAAATAGGCAGATTGTACAGGCCACCATAGAAAGAACGGAGCCAACTATTATTTAGGGTGACTTTTGGTGACATTTGTTTGACACAGAAATTCCAGGTTATTTGGATAGCACATTTCTTGATTCTACCTTTGCCCTGCAGGCCATTCCTGTGTTCTCCACTGATAACATCTTCCTCTTGGTGCCAGAAAAGCCGGGTGGACAAGGGGAACATATCCATGTCGCTATGTTATCCACACAGGTAATTTAGATTTGCAACGTCTGATTCAAAAACTGTATCCTAATCATCCACAATAAGGAAGAAAATGTTAATATATACATATACAGCACAAAAGTTGTATTTAATATTTTATTAGCAAAATTTATTTATTGAAAAACTCTACTTGCTGGCATATTTACCTATAGTTTAAACACTGGATGGCACACAATAGCAGATAAGCTCATATGCTTACTAATCACATGGGAATTCCTGCTTTGTCAGAGTCACATGGTCAATGACGAAATGCATAACAATGTTATCATGCATATCTGGAAGGGGAGGAACTGGTTATAATACAGAGCTATCATGAACAGAAATGCAGCACTAATAGTACCAAAACAGAAATAACAAATATATGAATGAAAACAGTATATGAAAGGAGCAGGGTCGCTCATGTGAACCATAAGAGATAATTCTTAATTGCACAACAAGGTCCAAGAATAAAGTCCAAAAATAATAATAATAAATCTTCCTCCGTGTTCCATGCAAAAGACACAGCCAGGGAAGGGAAATAGCATGTGAGAAAAAGATCCCATCCTGAACCCAATGTGAGTCACACAAACTGCTTAACAGATGTAAATGTCCACTGAGTTACAGGTGGTCAGACAGGGTGCAAGGAAGTAGGTCTCAAACCAAACAGGCTTCATCCACCTTGACTGTTTTCGGCAAGGCTCAAAAATAAAAGCAAAACGCCTCCATAGTGTATTATGATAACACCAGTTTAATAATGAACAAAGTAATGCATTTACAGGAATCCAGAGATAAAACGCCATGTGTAAAAAATCGTCATGTCTTGCCGTGTCCCTACGGGCATCTCTCCAGGTGCACTCGTATACTGACCAATCAGGATTAGGTCACATAATGACATCACCGTCGTAGGCTCCACACTATGCGTTTTGTCACAAAATATGTCATCTGGGGATGGGCCGGTATAATACAGAGTTGCCAATCTGAAATCCCCTTAAGGGGGCAACATACCTTTATATTTATCATTGTTATGCACCAAATCTAGTGCCCACGTTGAAGTGAGTGTATATTTATTACTTTTAGTAAAGGATACTTTTAATGTAAACAGTATCGCCATGATATTTTTTTTTTTTTTGAGCCAAACATTTAAGCCCTCTATAGGAAGGAGGGAGATGAACTGAATCAGATTTTGAAAACACGTTTTCCCCGGAAGTAAACAGCGCCATTTTCAAAAATGAAAAGCATCGATCTTGGGACCCCAGATCTCTCCATAAAGTGTACCTGTCACAAGTGATGCTTACATTTCTTGTGACAGCAATAAAAGTGGTAAAAAACAATTATAATGCAATAGCATTAAAATAAAAATAAATAAATAGTTGAAAAAAATCTAAAAATTTAAAGTGTCCCCGCAAACCCTCTCGTAGGTCCTGCATGCATATAAACAGCGATCATACTACACATGTGAGGTATCGCCACAAACGTCAGATCATGGGTGGTGATTGTAGCACTAGACCTGTGTAAATTTAAAGTGGTAACCTGTAAAGGCTTTTAAAGCTTCGCCTATGGATAGTAAAAAATTTGGTGGTTTGTCACCATTGCAAAGGCGTGCACTATTTTAAGGCTTAATGTACACGGGACCTTTTTACAAACTCTCCTGAATGATTTAACTTGACAGATGGTAACCCACGTTTAAAACGTCCGTTTTGCCACGTTTACATGCTGTGTTTACCCTTGTTTAGCCGCGTTTGCGTTTAGAAGCGTTTGAAAAAAAAACTATTTTGTTATTATTATTTTTTCAAAATAGCCAAAAATGAAAACGCCTGTAAACAAAATACGGCTAAATGCAAGTTACTACGTCTAGCCATGTTCAGAAACATTTAGCGCTTGAAATGCCTCTAAACTCAGCGTCTAAACAAATTTTTTTGCCTTCCAAAAAAGGCCTCTAAACTCAACTGCCTAAATTGTCATTAAACGACCTGTGTACATGTACACATAAGATAACATTGGATGAGTTCAGGGGAAGCTGAAAAACAATAGCCAACTGCCTCTGAACATCCGTTTACCAGTAGCAGTGTACATGAGGCCTAAAGCCTGACATGTTTGGTATCTATCTGGGCGTAACATCCTCTTTTATATTTAAAAGAAACGAGGTTAAGTAAAAACCACTGCACAAATACCGTGTGACATAAAAAATTGCAATACCCACCAATTTATTCTCTAGTGCAGCCTTTCTCAACCTTTTCAACACAGAGGAACCCTTGAAATAGTTCTCCGGTCTTGAGGAACCCCTGCTAAAAATTTGAAATCTATTACTCATGATACATTAGAGTGATTGTCAGTAAGAGGAATGGTCCTTACACTTGTGGTCATTGGGAAGAATTACCTCCTTATAGATAGCTAAAAAGATCAATGGTGTCAGTGGGAACTTATCTGAGAGGCACAAATTGCCCAATGCTGAAGGAACCCCTAGCAACCTCTGGAGGAACCCTGGTTGAGAATCACTGCTCTAGGGTCTCTGCTTTAAAAAAAAAATCTATAATGCTTGGACATTCTATGAAATTTACAAGTAAAAAAATACTGATTGTTACATGTAAACAAAAGGTGCCAGAAAAGACCTGAAGCTAAAGTGGTTAAAACACTTTGGACTTCTGTCATTGAATGCATCTGTACCGTGTGTCATTCTGAATAATAGAAAAAATGTACACTGGTCACACACGATTACACATGTGGACTATTTTTGTTTTTCAATATTTTTTTATAATTTTCATGTTTTTATATATATAATGGTGTATCGATAACACGTGTTATAGAGTTAGATTGTGCAGCATTTTCAGAAAGCAAAATTCTATATTGAGGTGTGGTAACACATATAAATGCAGGCTGCAACTACATACATTCACAAAGAGGTTTTTATTGGTAATTGATCAATGGAGTTTTTTTTTGTTATCACTGATGCTTAGGGGAATGGGTCTGATGTAATGCAGAGTGATGTTGTGAAAGGTTACATTCTCTCTTGTGCTGTCAAGCGGAGGGTACATCATCATCCAGTGCAGATGTGAGCATGCTTCAGCCCAATAAATACAATTTAGGACTGAGATGCCTTGCAATTTTGCATACTTTTAAAGGGTGTTACGACGGAAAAAAGGTCAGAACATGCTGGCCTAATAAATGTTTTTTTTGTTACACCACAGGAAACAAAGGGAACTAGCGTTCCTTGTTTGCTCATGTACAGGGCCACTGTTAGAAATCATGGGGCCCCATACAGCCTACCTGATGGGGCCCCCTTGACCCCACCCACAACCCACCCTGGCTCCGCCCACAATCCCGCCCCTTGTTCCGCCCCTGCCTCCACGCTGTCAGGGTAGGGTGTCTGGAGGCAGGAGCTGGAACATGTAACATTTACAGTGCCCAACCAATCATAACTGCATCTGAATGGGAGAGATTTCAGTGTTTTGACATCTGTGCCCATTCAGTTTGTGTCTTCATTACCACTGACTTGTATCCATTTACATCAGGCTACCTCAGATCTGTCACATTTAGGTCTGGAAAAATAGAAAAGAATATTCTTTTCCATTTTTTTTTCCCCACCTGAATGGACACGGTGGAAGGTGGATCTAAATGCACACAAGTCAGATCATACCTATAAACCTACATGGAGCTTTCAATCAGGTCTGCATGAAAAAGGACCTAATTGCAAGCTTGGGTGAAAGGTTATCAAAAGGGAATGGTTTGGGGGTGGTAAAAATGCAGCTTGGCTGTGTGTTTTTACTGTCCCTTCCCCCCATCATATGTGTAAAAGTAGCATCTCACTGTGTGCTCATGGTCATTATCATTATGATGATCAGAGCACAGCAGGTTCTGTATGGCTCTGTCAGTGTAACATGACTGTGTGGTGCTGACTTTCTTATGGCTGTGCTGAGTTATAGTCTGTAACACACAGTACAGCCATATATCAGGAAAGTCAGCACCCAACAGCCATGTTACACTGACAGAGCCATAGAGAACCTGCTGTGCTCTGATCATCATAATGATAATAACCATGAGCACACAGAGTCTGGGGACTGCACATTCTACAATAGTGTAACATGTCATTGTGTGTGTCTGTGCAGGGGACTGCTAGCCTGTGCACCACTGCCGTTGTCCAGATTACTCCTGCTACTCTGTCTGTCTCAGCCGCCTCAGTGATAAGTCCCTCAAGCTGCAGCACTTACTGAATGAAGAGAGCCATATAACAGTAATATCCATCCGCCGGAGAGGCATACAGTGAGCAGGAAGAACTTTAGTTTGTGCAGGTATACTGAGAGCAGCATGCGGCACGGAATTGTATCCCTGCACCCGAAAATGGAAAAAAGTCCCTCTTCTGCTTTCACCTCCTGGGGCCCTCTGGTAACCTGATGGGGCCCAGGAAATTAATATATATTCCTTATATACCTTAGTAATCAAGTGGGTGCGGGTTAATATAGTTATTTAGCTTCTTTTTTTTTTAAGCTAGAAGTTAAAAGCTGCTTGGGCCCCCCTGCTGGCCAGGCCCGGTACAACAGGGCTGGTTGTACTGCCCTATCAGCGGCCCTGCTCATGTACCACGACTCTACTACGCAGAAGTAATATCAGGCATCAGGTATCTGTCACACATACCTACAATGCCATCAGGAAGAACTGGAGACAGGAAGAGCTGACTAGAGAGGGTAAAATAAAAATTATGCCCCCTGACTTTTTTACTGCATCCAGGGCTGTCTTTAATATTGATTGGACCCTGGCAAACGTTTTCTTGCCCATCCCCCTCCCCCATACAATTTCCCTCTCCACCTGCTCTGAGACATACAATAAATAGCAGCTAGAATTAAAATCAGTTTACTGTGTCAGATCAGGCAGCGATTGCGATTGGTTGCCAGAGGTTGCAGTGTATCATTACTGCTTACTAACTGGTTGCTAGAGGTTACAGCACACATTACAGCTCACTGATTAGTTGTTAGATGTTACAGCACATGATTTCTGCTTGTTGATTGGTTGCTAGAGATTACTGTACAGTAATACTGCTCACTGATTCGTTGCTAGAGGTTACAGCACATCATCTCCTCACTGCAGAGGGCATGATATACATATGAATGCCACCTTTATTTACATATCTATGACGCCAAATGCAGTTATTTACATATAAATGCCAGGTATTTACATGTAAACACAGGGTCTGCAGGTGTGTCATCTGTGCACAACAATAGGGCAGAGCTGGGCAGCATTAGTACTAGCACTTCACACTGAGATATCAGGACACAGCAATGGACTAAAACTTCAAGGGAAAAGGGAATTTAAACTGGGATAGTTGGCAAGTATGAGGCAGCTGCTTGGTCCCCACAACAATGACAGGGCCCAGGGTGGCTGCCCCTTTTTCCCTGCCTTAAAGACGGCCCTGACTGCATCCCAGATCAGACAGGCTAGATCCGACTCTGAGCTTAGGTAGTTACTGTGCTCATCATCATATCAAAATAATTTCTTGTTTTGTCCTATTTATATTATGGCACTCCAGCTCCTGTGTCTGCAGAAAATGTTCTCTTTGAAATGATTATTATGATTATTACTATTGCATTAATAATAAAACATTTATAACTGTCCAATATACATTTATTTCCTCTGCAGCTTGGTAGTAAGGACAATTCTTTGCGTATGCTGACATCTGGTGACTGGGATGTTACAAGGATTGTAGCGTACAATGAAGACAATAAAACAGTGTGAGTTATTGCTATCCACTGTATAGATGGATTTCCAGGAAAAAGAATGGTACAAGAATCTATGTGGGGCATTAAAGCACGAAGTTACAAATAGATAACAGAAGTTTAGAAAATAATTCAAATTTTTGGGCTATACAAATAATGGCCAATGGTTAGAATTATTGCAAGTTAAAGTGTATCCAAAACCAGTGAAATTACACTTTAAGTAACTTTTTGAATAAAGAATAGAGATTTCAACCTACTAAAAGGCACTATAATTGAAGAAATTTCAATTATCAAAATTATACAAAGTTTAAAAAGTTGCATAACTGAGAAATGTTTTAGATTTATGCATTAAACCTGTTATCCCCGATGGGTTAAATGAAATTATTTAAGTCCTGAAATTCTCTTAGTTTTCAGTTTTTTACCCCTTTTATACAGAGTGTTTTCAGCACATTATCACTTACAAGTCTTCTCTTGGTAAGTTGATTTACTAAAATTGTAGAGTGCAAAATCTGGTGCAGCTGTGCATTGTAGCCATTTGACTTCTAACTGTAGCTTGTTCAACTAAAGCGGAGGTCTGCCGAAAAAAATAAATATTAAAAGCCAGCAGCTACAAATACTCTAGCTGCTGACTTTTAATATATGGACACCTACCTGTCCAGGGAGCTCGCGATGTCAGCAGCCGAAGCCGATCTGTTAGCAGCTCTCGGCTGCTGCCGCCGCCATCCTCAGTAAGGGAATCAGGAAGTGAAGCCGCACGGTTCCCTACTGTGCATGCACGAGTTGCGCTGCGCGTCCTCACTGGTCCCTGCTGTGTTCTGTCTTCCAGAAAACAGCGGGGGAGGACAGAGTAGGCGCCAGAAGTGGCATAGATCACCAAGAATGCCGCAGTGATTTATACCAGGAAGTGGGAGCAAATACCTGTATTAGACAGGTATCTGCTCCCTCCTCCCCCCTGAAAGGTGCCAAATGTGACACCGTTGGGGGGAGGATTCCAAAAAGTGGAAGTTACATTTTTGGGTGGAACTCCACTTTAAGCTTTAACAATAAAAAGTGGAAGCTGATTGGTTTCTATGCAGAACTGCCCCAGATGTTGCCTTCTCCAGTTTTAGTAAATAAACCCCTATATGTTTAAACTGGACAAACATGATTAAAATTTTAGCAGATTCCTGCTGAATTGGATGAAATTCATGCGGTAGGTGGCCCTGTTGGCACAACCTAGCTCAACAAATTTCAATTGAAAAATGGAAAGTTGTCAGCTGAACAGTGGCTGCTCCCTTTAAAATATGGGCGCTGTAGCTGTCTGAATATTATTATTTATTATACAGGATTTATATTTGAATAGCTTATTTGAATATAAAAGCTGGCAGGGGAGATTCCTTCATCCATGCTGATCAGCATGGATGGAGAAACCTAGTTACCTATCTCTTGTTCAGCAAGTAGGCTTGAATGAGATAAACCTATGGGGTTGATTAAAGCCCATTCATATTTGAGAATTATGTCGCCTGAAGCAAAGCACCTGTTGCCCAAAAAAGTACATGAGCTTCTTTTTGGCAGATTACAAAAGTTTTTGGCCCCATAGACCTCAACAGAAATGACTGATTTGTGCATTTTCTCAATCATTTTCTTCCCAAACAGCAGCTCTCCACCCCTAATTTCTTCTCCCTCTCCTCCCCCTAGTGCTTTCTATTGGCTAAACAAAAACCTCTGAAGCTGTAAAATGCTTGTAATACGCTTCTAAAATGCAAAAAAAAAAAAAAAGCTTGTAAAAAGCTGCAAAAGTTTAAAGGTGTGAATGGAGCCTTACTAAAACTGGATAGTGCAAAACCTGGTGCAGCTGTGCATGGTAGCCAATCGGCTTCTAACTTCAGCTTGTTCAATGAACCGCTTGCCGACCAGCGCACGACGATGTACGTCAGCACAAAACGCCCCCTTTAACCTCCCTGGCGGTATGATTCATTCTGGTTTTAGGTGCTGAAAGCGGTACAATTATTTTGCATGGAAATTTGGCGTTTTATATTGTAGTCCTGTAATTCTTAGGAATAACTCTCTTAAATTCTGTTCAAACCAGAGTCTATTAGACATCCCGGGTATGATAAAGTTTATAATATAATAAAGAATAATAAAAATTATTCAATAATGTAATCAAATCCTAAAACACTGAAAAAGGGACACATTTTGGTTGCTATGGACAATCTCCAAATTCCAGGCAGAAAAAACAGTATTTATATTATAAAAGTGCATGCAGGGCACTGCACAGACCACTAGACCAAAGGGGGTGTGTATTTTTTTTTTAATACAGTACTGTAATCTGTAAGATTACAGTACTGTATGTGTTTTGTGTCTTTTTACTTTTTTGAATTTGCCGCCGATCTCCGCTCCCGTGCGCCGTAACGTCGCAGGGAACGGAGCTCGGCGGCATTCGGCACTGTGAATCGAGCGGAGGACAGCTCGATCACACAGCGCGGAGGGCATCGCTGGATCCAGGGGACAAGGTAAGTAACTCTCCCTGTGTCCTCCCTGCATCCAGCGGTGCGATCCTGAGTCTGGCTCGGGGTTACCGCTCGTGTTAGTAAAATCCCAACCCGAGCCAGACTCGGGATTACCGCTAGGAAGGTTAAAACACGGCATTGTGGGTGTGCCTGCCTGCTGCGTACTCTGTGAGCGTGCCCGCAGGTCCCGCAGACACAATGTCTGCTGGGGGCCCATGATCGTGACACGGAGCAGCAGAACAGGGCAGAACATGACAGGGATCTACTGCTCCCTGTCATCGGGAGCAGTGATCTCTTTCATTTTGTAGTGAGCCCATCCCCCGACAGTTAAAATCACTCCCTAGGACACACTTAACCCCTTGATCGCCCCCTAGTGTTTAACCCCTTCCCTGCCAGTGTCATTTACACATTAATTAGTGCATTTTTATAGCACTGATCGTTGTATAAATGACATTGGTCCCAAAAAAATGACAAAAGTATCCGATGTGTCCGCCATAATGTTGCAGTCACGATAAAAATCGCAGATCGCCACTGTTACTAATTTAAAAAATTATAAAATTATAATAAAAATGCCATAAATCTATCCCCTATTTTGTAGATGCTATAACTTTTGCGCAAACCAATCAATATGCGCTTATTGTGATTTTTTTTTTACCAAAAATATTTAGAAGAATACATATCGGCCTAATCTGAGAACGAAATTAGTTTTTTTAAATATTTTTGGGGGATAATTATTATAGCAAAATGTAAAAAATATAGTTTTTTTTTTCAAAACTGACGCTCTTTTTTTTTATAGCGCAAACAATAAAAACCACAGAGGTGATCAAATACTACCAAAAGAAAGCTCTATTTGTGGGGGAAAAAAATATATCTATTTTGCTTGGGTGCAAAGTCACAAGACCGAGTGATTGTCAGTTCTGTGCCATATCACAAAAAGTGCTCTGGTCAGGAAGGGGGTACATTCTTCCAGGGCTGAAGTGGTTAAGCTTGGACAAAAAAAATTGGAGGCTGTGTGGTTTCTATGCAGAGATGCACTAGATTTTGCAGGCTCCAGTTTTAGTAAATCAATCCCTATGTGTTTATGGCTGACAGTCTCACACCTATTCAAACATTCTTTTTTCTTTTAATACAGGTCATTCATTGCTCAACCTCTATGCTTTAGTTTTCATCTTTTAGTCATTACAGTCCAATGCTAGCAAATAAAGATAGGTCAACCATTCATTTATTTTATTCCATCACTTACCACACTCAATATTCATTTCATTATTTAGCATTTATCCAGTCACTTATATAATCCTTTATCACTCCCAATATTCTTTTTCATGACATACAGTATAATTTATTATTTACATTTATTATATTCCACCGTTTCACTATACTGGATGCAATCCACTATTATTATTCAAATTAATGTATACCGTATAATGTATGCATCTTATCTGTTTTTTCATTCACACTGTTTTATTTATTCCCTTGTATTCCCCTACATATTTGTCTGCATGCATTCCACGTTTCACACTTGTCGCCTAGTTCTATCAATCATCACAATCAATACTCCTTTTTTATGATTGTTTAATTTTCATTATCTCTCTTATTGTACTTTATGCTCCTTTTTATGATTTAATTCTCATTATTTATTATTGCTATGCCCCATCAATAATCCCATTTATTCACACTGTTCCATGCATCATATTATCATCTGTTTTTTATTCACATTGTTCTAAGTACTCTCCTTTTTCAGTTTTTCTCTATGTGGTTTCATCCCTATTCTATTCTTGTTTTCAGTTACTATAACATTGTTCATCATTGTTTAACACAGATCTGTATGGTCATCTGTTACTTTGAGGTTGTTTTACTAAAGGCAAGTAGGCAGTTTGCTTTGCAAGAAAATTTTTGCTTAGTAAATGTCATGAAAATAATTATTTTGCAAAGAATACCCAATCATGTGCAAGAAAATAAAAGAAGCAAAAGTATTTTTCCTTGCAGATTTTGGATGATGGTCATCAGCAGAGTTACACTTCATTCACTAAACCAGTGTTTCTCAAGCTTTTTTTCAGTCAAGGCACCCTTTAAAGTTAAGGACAAGTCTTGAAGCACCCCATTCTAAAATGTAAAAAACGTTTCTAATAGTTTTACATAATGCAGCAACATCCAAACATGGAAGGACATCCAATGGCAGAGGTGATTTAGCCCCTGTTTACACAATTTGTCATGCAATTTGATAGTTCCAAATCGCATGACAAGTCGCACCCCATTGTCAGCAATGAAACAGTTCAAATTACCGCAACTTCTCACAGCGACTTTGAAAAAGGTTCATGCACTTCTTCTTGCCAATTTAATTGTGACTTGCATAGACTTCTGTTGTATGAAATCGTAAATCGGCAGTGCAAAGCGCACTGATGTGCGACTTTGAAATCGTGCTGAAGAAGCATGATTTCAAAGCTGCACTGGTGTGAATGGGACTAACCATATACACCTTTGCACACTGGTGCTGACTAGTATTTCAGTGTTTTTCTTCTTTCTTAGATTCTCTCTATCAGTCAGCTAATGTAACCCTAGTGCTAACGGAGAGGGGCAGGGGAGGGTCACACAAGGATGCTGTGTAGGTGACTGACATCCTCCTTATCAACTGATGACATTCTTGGTTGTTGGAATGCCGGTGTCCGATCAGATAGTGTCCCCCATCACATAGTGTCCGCCCTGTACTGCGCTTACGGGGGACAAGGAGAAGCCGAACATTTCCGAAGATAGTGTCCCGGTTCAAGCCCCACCATCCAAGTGGACATAGAGTTAGAATATAAAAGAGCCGAGCGAAGCGAGGCTGTGACAGAAGCGTGGCGAGCAAAGCGAGCCAGCGAGGGGCCCTGTTACTATGAGCAACCCTATGTCCACTTGGATGGTGGGGCTTCAACCTGGACTCGATTCTTCTTCAGAGATGTTCGGCTTCTCCTTGTACTGCGCAAGTGCTGCACCTGAGCAGTACGGCCTGGAAACTATTCGATAGGCAGATACTTTGTGCCAGAACACCGGTGGCTGGAAGGTCGTAATTATGCATAATAAAAACCTGTGGCTTTGTGTAACTAAAAGGCAGGCTTGATCCACCCAGTGGCTTGTATACATATTATATTGAAGCAATTTTTAGGCATTTTGCCAAGGCACCCCTGAAAAAACCTTGAAAACCCCCAGGGTGCCTGGGC
The DNA here is from genome assembly GCF_037356315.1 of Lithobates pipiens. NCBI lineage: Eukaryota > Metazoa > Chordata > Amphibia > Anura > Ranidae > Lithobates > Lithobates pipiens. The sequence goes on from NW_027507748.1 coordinate 546,848,469, forward strand.
ACCCTGGCTGCAAAAAGGCTGGACTAAACTAATGAAAAATCACTTGTAAAGTGAAATTTCCTTTTGCAAAGGGAAGAGCCCATTTACCTTTAATAAAAAAAATCTATTGAATTTACTGAGGCCCTCATACCAATTTCGAAGCATGCTTCATTTTTATATTTAGTGACAAAACTAATATTGTTTTATTCCCTATGCAAATCCCTTTTACAAGATGTAAGCACATAACCAAGATTTGATTAAAAAAAAAATATTTTTTAGTTCAACCCTTTTGCTGCCATAGATGCGTTTGAATTTTTTTCCACACACTTAAAAAAATATTTTCCCCCTGAAGATGCTGTAAAACTCCAAAATATTATATATATTTTCTGAACACTTAAAGGTAATATGTATGTAACGTGTCGCACAATCAATGTTTTCATATTTGGGTGCTCCCGATATGTGTGTTTACATTCACTTTTGCGTGTATGTGGGGGTCGGGGGGGGGGCTAAAAATTATTTGGGGGGGGGTTAAGTGCTTGGGTGTAACTTTGTTTTTTATAAATTTTGTAACTGAACTTTTTTACTTTGGGAACCAAAAGTTTCAGGGGCTGTGAAAGCGATCACACAGCTATACAGCCGCCCAATTACTTCCACCCAAAAGTTGACAGTTGGTTTTGTCAGAAATACACAAATTCTCAGCTACTGTAGCTGAATATAAGTATAAAGCCTCCTGTTACTGCTGACATATGCCATATGTCCCTAGCAGTGAAAGGGTTAAAACTGAATTCCAGGTTGGTATAAAAGACACAAATTAGTGCAGCTCTCTATTTGTAATTTATCTTAAATTTGTTTAATGATATGTTACATCTCCCTCATATGGGTATGTTAAACAAACTCATTAAAGAGGAGCTCCACCCAAAAGGGGAAGCTCCACTTGTACCTCCACTGTCACATTTGACATTTCTTTTGGTGGGGGGGGGGTGGGTACCTGGTTTTGACAGGTAACCACTCTCACTTCCTGGTAAGATCGCTATTGGCGAGCTATGTCATGTACAGCCCCTCCTCTTTTCACTACGTTGGCGCCTGGGACCTGTGTCCCAGAAGATGAGGGGACCATTCAAAAGTGCAGCACGACTTGTGCGGTAGGAAATCAGCTGTGAAGCCTGAAACCTTCACTGCCAGTTTCCCTTACTTGCAATGCCAGGGTCTGTACCCAAAAACGATGGACGAATTAGCTTGGGGTGCTGACATTGTGGGATCCATGGACAGGTAAGTGTCCTTATAGTAAAAGTTAGCAGCTGCAGTATTTGTAGCTGCTGACTTTTAATTTGCTTTTTCCCTAGACTGGAACTCTGCTTTAAGCTAATACATTTCATACTGTTTGCATTCTTCTTGAAAACAGTCAAACATTTCATAGTTGTCACTCTAACTACCCTATGTGGAAGATTTACCCTCACCTCATTCACTGACATCGGCTTGCTGTCCTGGAAACAGCCTGATCTCTCCTGGTTCAGAAATGGTCATTCAATAGTGGACATAGGTTATAAACAGCATGTGTTAGTTCTCCATTTAGACGGCCTGTATCTATATTTCATTTATAGTCAAAAACCTGAAAACATTCAGCGTGAAAAATGTTCAGGTAGAGGGGAAATCACTGTATCTGTATCTTTTGCTTGGGTTGGGTTCTCTTTCAATTTGCCTCCATTTAAGGCACATGTCTGTAATGTTTGTTTTATATTTATAATAAATTCTAAGTCCTCCTTTTTGTATATTTCCAGTTATTTCCTGAGCACTGAAGACATGCCCAGGAGAAGACACTTGTATAGGTATGAAGCCATGGTTTTCTTCAAATGTTGAAGAGCTTTATCAACTATAAACTGGCCATACACTTACAGATTATTATTTTTTTTTTTTTTGAAAATATTTTTATTGAGTTTAAGACAGACAAATAGACAGTCAACAGTAAACATGCCACAGCATTGGGACTAGACCCACGCAGGGGTCAGTGGGTTGCTTCCAACATTATTAATCTACAGCTGTAGCACGTCCACAAGAACAAACAAACAACTAACTTAGTGCTGGGTTGGCTCCCACTCAATTGAGATAACTAAGGACCAAATTATTCAGTCGGGCCCCAAGGGACTATAAAAGAAATGAACTAAACCCATATCAGAGGCTACAATATATAAAAAAGTAAATAAAGAAATAAATCGATACTAATCACCTACTGCAACAAAATCACATCCACCCGTAGAGTGGTATTATGTACATGCTCAGTTTGTGGAGGCCTCAGCCAGCCACCTGGCCCACACTCTTGTGTATTTTTTGGGGCATCCTCTATTATGGTAGGTTTCCTTATAACGTGGTAATACTTTATTGACATGTGTTTTCCACAATAATATTGACGGCAGGGTCTGCTTTTTCCAGCATAAAGTGATCATTTTCCTGGCATAGAAAAGTCCTATCAGAGTTCTGTCCTGGGGGCTAACTCCCCTACTAAGCCTAGAAGGCATATCCGCGGGGTTTGGGCTACGTCTATTCCCACCACTTCTTGAATTACAGATAGAACCTGTGATCAGTAGTTTTTAATTGCCGGGCAGGACCAGAAGATGTGTATGAAGTCGCCCGGATCCCCAGTACATCTCCAACATTCCGAGGACCATTCCGAGGACAGGGAGGTTCTCATTTTATGCAATCTATACGGGGTAATATATGCCCGGTGTAGTATTTTGTATTGTATGAGACGGTCTCGAAGTGAGACCAGGATTTTGAAGGGGAAGTCCCACATGTCCTCCCAGTCCTCGGAGTCCAGATCCGGGATGTCCTGTGTCCATCTTTGACGGAGCTTTGACAGATCTGGAGAGGAGACCCTAATGAGGTGCGCATAGAGAACCGAAGTCGGCTTCCTGGTGCATTCATACCTTGCGACCTTTTCCAGATCGGATTGCACTATTTGCGTGTCATTGGGTAATATTTGGGCTTTAAATGCACGGGACAGCTGCATATATCGGAATACATGCGAGGGGGGTACATTATTGTGGGATACCAGGTGATTGAAGGGGTGTATAGTTGTGCCGGTTGTGAGGTCAGATATGAGTTTAATACCACATTTGGCCCATATTTTGGGGTCTGGTAGTGAGTAGAGATGGGGTAAGGTAGGGTTGTTTCATAGGGGAGCGTTTGGGGAGATTGCATTCCGTGGAAACCCCTCAAGTCCCAGTCCCGCCCTCCAGGCCCTTAGAGTCGTGTGCATGGAGGGTGTCAAATCGTAGGGAGCTTTGGGACCCCGCAGGGGTAAATGTGTTAAGGCCTCCACAGATCGGACCACTGCAACCTCCAGAACCGCCGCAGAGTTGGACGCGTCCAGTACCAGCCACCAAACTACCGTGACCAGCTGAGCTGCCAGAAAGTATTTCTAGCAGTCTGGAAACGCCAACCCGACCCCCCCCCCCCCCCCGCAGCACTGGACGCACCAGCGTGGACAGTTTAAATCTATGGGGGCTGGAGCCCCAGAGGAAGGAGGAGAACATGCGGTTCAGTTTCGTAAAAAATGAGGAAGGTATCCATTGTGGGGAATTACAGAATAGGTAGGTAAATTTAGGTATGATTTTCATTTTAATTAGGTTAATGCGGCCTAATAAGGATAGAGGAAGGTTTTCCCAGGCTTTTAAATTGGCCTTGACTCCTTGGACCACCGGATCTAGGTTAAGGGGGATAAAGCTGGATGCATCTCTCGAGACCCTCACCCCCAGGTACACCATTTCTTCTACCCATTGCAGTTGGAGATCTGGCGGGGCTAGTCGTTTTGCCTCAGGATCAATAGCTAATAACTGGGATTTCGTCCAGTTCACCTGCAATCCTGTTATTTTGGAGAAGTCAGTCAGTACTTGCAGCGCTCCTCTAAGGGAGGGGTCCGCGTCATTCAGAGTAGGAGGTCATCTGCGTACAGTGCTACCCTCTCCTCCAGCCACGCTATTTTTAGTCCTTTTATGTGGGGTGAGACCCGCAGTGCCTCCGTCACCGGTTCCATAGCTATGGCGAATAGTGCCGGAGAGAGAGGGCAGCCCTGCCTGATACCTCTGGACAGCGGGAAGGGAGCAGAGACATCACCTGCCAGTCTGATGGCCGCCTTTGGGGATTTGTATAAGGTTTGTAGCCACCCAATAAAAACCAATGGAAATCCCATCCTCCGCAGAGTTTCCCAGAGATATGGCCACTCGATTGAATCGAATGCCTTTTCGATATCAAAGGAGGCAACCGTTCTAGTGCCCACATTGTCATGTATGGCATGCAGATTGGTGAATAGTCTGCGGAGGTTGATATCCGTCGATTTCTGGGCCATGAACCCAGTCTGGTCTGTGTCTATAATAGAGGGTAGAAGTGGGTTGAGTCTAACGATAATTAATTTAGATAAAATTTTGAAGTCAGTGTTGAGAAGAGCAATGGGTCTGTATGAGGCGCACTGTTTGGGATCTTTATTGGTCTTAAGAATTAGAAAAATATGTGCATCTGCCATGGAGGGTGGGAGTGCTCCCCCCTCCAGACACTGGGTATACAGGTCTGCCAGCAGAGGGGCCAGAAGATCCGCGTGGGAGCGGTAGAACTCAACAGGCAGACCGTCCAGGCCTGGAGCCCTCCCAGTTGCCAACGAGTTAATAATAGCATGTACTTCCTCTGCAGTAATACAGATTATTTTTTAGTTCAACCTGTGAGCTAAATGAAAAAAATCTAACAGATTAGTGCATTCATGCTATACACCACAGATGGACAAATCTCCTACTGTAATGTATTTTGACAGCCACCCCACCAGCGTCAACAATTTTCTACCTGGCTCTTTCGATTTATCAAACAAGGGATGTCAGGTAGGAGGGTGCCAAAAGGGTCACCCACTGAACAATTTTGTCCGATTCATTAGCAACCGCCAAAAATCTGAACTCTGTATGGCCAAGAATGGACAATGAGAGGTGACTCCCCATCATGGATTTCCTGAACAAATAGGAAGTTACTTGTAGCAGGGAAGACTGCATGCAAGTGAAGTCACTTATTTCCTGCACATAGAAGAGCTAGAGGAGGGAATAACAACAGGTCCAGTTCTTCGGTGTCCCTCCCACCATCTTCTGAACAAAGAACGCGGAGGAGTGATGGGTTTGCTTTAAGAGCATATTAAATAAGGGCATTAGCCAACACATCCCATTGGGTAATAAATTTAAAAGAGCGAACAAAAGTCCTGGATGGCTTAACTCCAATAAAAAAATGGATATGAAAGCAAAGGAGAAGGCCTTCAAGAAATACAAGTTTGAGGGATCATCATCAGCATTCAGACATTATAAAGAATGCAACTAGTAACGTAAGGGTGCAATAGCGACGGCTGAGATAGAACATGAAACACATAGCAGAGGAGAGCAAAAAAAATCCCAAGAAATTCTTTAAATATGTAAACAGTAAAAAAGGGAGGACAGACCATATTGGCCCCATAAAGAATGAGGAAGGGCATCTGGTTGCAAAAGATAGGAAGATGACGAATGTATTGAATTTATTCTTCTCCTCAGTCTTCACGAGGGAATTGGGGGGGGGCTTCAGTAACCAAAACTGCAGTGTTTATCCTCATGACACATCACAGGAAAAACCTGTTAACCATGGTTAACAAAGGACAGAATTAAAATTAGACTTTGGAAACTTAACATTAATAAATCACTGGGACCAGATGGCTTGCACCCAAGGGTACTTAGGGAACTCAGTCAAGTAATTGCCAGACCATTGTTCCTAATTTTTACTGACCGTCTACTGACTGGAATGGTACCAGCTGAAAATCCAATGTAGCACCAATATTTAAAAAGGGCCCACAATTCATCCCTAGGAATTACAGACCAGTTAGCCTAATATTAATAGTATGTAAACTTTTGGAGGGGATGATAAGGGACTATATTACAAGATTTTATTGATGAGAACGGTATCATTAGCAGTAATCAGCATGGATTCATGAAGAATGGTTCTTGCCTAACCTTCTATGAGGAGGTGAGTTGCCAGCTAGATAAAGGAAGGCCCATAGAGGTGGTGTATCTGGATTTTGCAAAAGCATTTGGCACAGTTTCCATAAACGTTTACTGTACAAAATAAGGTCCATTGGCATGGACCATAGGGTGAGTACATGGATTGAAAACTGGCTACAAGGGCGAGTTCAGAGGGTGGAGATAAATGGGGAGTACTCAGAATGGTCAGGGGTGGGTAGTGGGGTCCCCCCAGGGTTCTGTGCTGGGACCAATCCTATTTAATTTGTTCAGAAATAACCCGGAGGATGGGTTAAACAGTTCAATTCCTGTGTTTGCGGACGATACTAAGCTAAGCAGGGCAATAACTTCTCTCCAGGATGTGGAAACCTTTCAAAAAGATCTGACCAAATTAATGGGGTGGGCAACTACATGGCAAATGAGGTTCAATGTAGAAAAATGTAAAATAATGCATTTGGGTGGCATAAATATGAATGCAATCTATACACTGGGGGGAGAACCTCTGGAGGAATCTAGGATGGAAAATGACCTGGGGGTGCTAGTAGATGATAGGCTCAGTAATGACATGCAATGCCAAGCTGCTGCTAACAATAATGGAATAGAATATTGGCATGCATTAAAAAGGGTATCAATTCCAGAGATAAAACGATAATAAGTTTTATCCCTATTGTGAGGTCACCACCAGTATGGTATTTGTATATTAAAATCATATCCCCTCTCAAGCATCTCTTCTCCAGAGAGAATAAGTTCAGTGCTCGCAACCTTTCTTCATGCCTAATATTCTCCAGACCTATTATTCGTTTTGTTGCCTTTCTTTGTACTCGCTCCAGTATATTCTTCCTGAGGACTGGTGCCCAAAACTGGACAGCATACTCCAGGTGCGGCTGGACCAGAGTCATGTAGAACAGGAGAATTATCACTTTATCTCTTGAGTTTATCCCCTTTCTAATACATGCCAATATTCTATTCCATTATTGTTAGCAGCAGCTTGGCATTGCATGCCATTACTGAGCCTATCATCAACTAGGACCCCCAGGTCTTTTTCCAACCTTGATTCCTCCAGAGGTTCTCCCCCTAGTGAGTAGATTGCATTCATATTTTTGCCACCAAAATGCATTATTTTACATTTTTCCACATTAAACCTAATGTGCCATGTAGTTGCCCACCCCATTCATTTGTTCAGATTTTTTTGCAAGGTTTCCACATCCTGCTGAGAAGTTATTGCATTGCTTAGCTTAGTATCACACGCAAATGCAACAATTAGAACTGTTTACCCCATCCTCCAGGTCGTTTATGAACAAATTAAATAGGATTTGTCCCAGCACAGAACCCTTGGGGACCCCACTACCCACCCCTGACCATTCTGAGTACTCCCCATTTATCACCACCACCCTCTGAACTCGCCCTTGTAGCCAGTTTTCAATCCATGTACTCACCCTATGGTCCATGCCAACTGACCTTTTTGGTCCAGCAAATGGAATGTTCCATTTTGCCTTTATTTTCCTTTAAATTGTTTACAAAAAGCATAAAAAATGTTCATAAAAAGCTTTGACTTAAACTCAACACAAATGTGAAAAATGACTCCAGTTAGCATAAAATCACCAGTGCACTTACGTTAATATAGGCCATGTTAAATGCTTTATTTCAGTTGGCCAGCTATAGATTTACCTGATGTTACTTTAATAAAAAGTACAAATGTTATTTTTCTAATTGTTTATAAAAATAGCTTATGTTTTGGTATAAAGCATGATAAAGTTACTTCCAAATGAGATAAAAAGATGTTTAAAAACTATGTCTGTATTTTTTAATGTGATACCCATAAACTGAGCTAAATAAAATAAAAAATAGGTAAGGGCATATTTATGAAATAGTGAAGGTGACATTCACCAACTGCAGGTGAATTTTCCTGGTGCATGTGTTTTAAATGACAGTGACTGATTCACATAGCGTGAAGCCCCACTCTGGGATCATTTTTCCTTTCATAATGCCAAATATTTCTGAATAGTGAAAAAGACCTCATATAAGGCATCATGCAGTAAAACTAAGCAATGGAGCCTTTACCTGACTTCACACAAAGTAAAAGAAAGCAGTTTGGATATCATTTTAATAAACCTCTCTAAATACAGTGTGGAGACTTCAGGAATGCTGAACAGAACTTGTGTGACCTGTGACCTCATTCCAGACTGCCATTTTGTGGATGTGGAATTCAGCCCTAGAGGTGGCTACTTCATCTTGTTCTGCAAAGGTAAATACAATGGAATGGATGAGACAGGAGCTAAGTAGGGTTGCCACCTCATCCCTTTAAACCCAAACACATATTAATTACACAGGTTCTGTGGCTGATTAAGGTGGTATCACTCACTTGGTGACTTATCTGCATCCAATTAGCCTCAGAACCTGTGCAATTCATATGTGTTTGGGTTTAGGTGGCAACCCTAGGGCTAATGAGTAATGCTATACTCCTGTGGTAGAAACTGAACTGGGCTAGTATAATGACTTGCAAGGAGAACTCTATCTCTGTCTAGAGGTTGCTACATATGATTATTAAACATGTATTATCTACTGTATTTGAAGAACTTTTAATCAGTTGAATTTTAATTCAAATAAGAATATTTAAATGTTTGAAACTGGTGTTTTATGTCTTGTAATTTATTAATACTTCATTTTAGAAGCAAACACTTAATACAGGGTTCCTCAGAACATTCTGGGCTTAAAAAAGAATACAGCCCAGCAGCACCAGGGCTCTATATAGGGATCTATGAACCTGAGACAGGGAGGAGGATGTGCCTCCTCTAAAGCTTCATACACACGATTGGATTTTCCAACGGGAATTGTGTGATGACAGGCTGTTGGCAGAAAATCCAACCGTTTGTACACTCCATCGAACAATTGTTGTCGGATTTTCCATGGACAAATGTTGGATGGCAGGCTTAGAAATTTTCCGCAGACAAATGTCTGTTGTTGGATTTTCCAAGCGTGTGTACACAAGTCTGTCGGACAAAAATACAAAGTACAAACATGCATGCTCGGAAGCAAGAATGAGCCAGAAGCGGTCGGTCTTGTAAACTAGCGTTCGTAATGGAGAATTAACATTTGTGACACAGCAAATTATGAAATCTCGAAATGCATCACACATTCTCTTCTTCTTTAATGGGATAATAATGAAGCTGTTGTGCTGGTGATACTGATGGAGTTCTGCCAAACGTATTTTAAAAGGCTTTTATTTTCTAGTGATATCAAGAATAATATAATTATGCTTGTTTTTTTTGTTTTTTTTGGGCACGTTACCACAACACCATTATCCCGTAGTTTTTAAGATCAAAGATAAAACTATGTTGGTGTCCCTTGTTAATTTTACATTGTATTTTTTTAAATGTAACTGCCTACTCCCAAACTGTCATTTGAAGTAAAACACATAGCCGAGTATTATTCTCCACAATTTTTTTATTGTGCATTAAAAAAAGAAAACAAATAAAATTAGACATGCTATCTGCCAAGGCCAATAATAAATAACACGTTATCTCCTCCTATTCCGCAACATGTCTGGTTGACGATCAGCCGTTCAGAAACAAACTGAAAAGCATGAGCTGAAAAGTGAGAAATCAACACTCACCAAACTTCTACTAACACGAAATTAACAGAAAGAGCCTAAAGGGTGGCGTCTGACAATTGAACTTCCTCTTTATTGGCTTGTAGTACGTCTAGTACGTTTCTACGTTCATGTTTGTTGGCCTACAATTCCTTGCCGTTTTGTATGCAAGACAAATTCCTGGCCAATGCTCTTCGGACAAAAGTCTGACGTTTTGTCTGCAGGAAATCTGATCATGTGTATCAGGCTTAACTCTCTACCTCTTTTAGCTCTGTGTGGATTTTTTATTCATTTTAGCAAAAGGCTACTAGACACAATACATCGGCAAAAAAAAAAAGTCAAGACAATATTCATACAATGAACTAACAAAAATTAAATACATTACAAAAGACCAACACCAACAGGTCCCATACACAGCTTCACCATAAATATTATTACAAACTTATATAAAAGGTGTATCTCCTAGAACCTTATCATAATAGTCATATACAGTATATCATAATAATAATTCTTCTCCAAAGAGAAGGCAAGAGGCAAAGTGTGAGGAGAAGGCTCCCCACATCCAAATACAAAAAAGCTTTGATTGGTCTTCCCCAGCAAAAAAACAAAACTAGGGGTTACCTCTACCTAGCTCTGTGAGTATTCTTAATAGCAGAAGATTACCTTCTCTTTACAGCATAGAGGTAAAAAACTGTAGGAAAGTAGTCTGCAGCTCCACGTGCTGGCTTTACACAAGTGATTTAAAAAATGTATATGCAATGTTTTATATATAGAATACCTGCCAGAATAGTAATTTAAAAAGATAGAATTAAAACAGTAAATGTGTACAAAAACACTATATATTGTCTTTAACTATAACTGGCAGTTTGCCTGTAAAAGCCACATTCACGTGGGCATAAAAATACATACCCCCAAGCAAAGGGCCATCTTATCTCATGTGTTCTATGAAGCCACGTGCAGTCAGTTTCTTCATGGATCTTCAAACACACCCCAAATGTACATGAAGCCTTACTGCTATATACAGCCTCTTAAGACTAAGAATGTAATGTATTATATTTCTTACAGGTCCAGGAATTCCTCAGATTTCTGTACATTTAACCAACAATCCTAAGGGTGAGTGGCACATTCGTAACACGATGAGATCATTTAAAATAATATGTACATACAGATGTAGCACCCTGGGGTTTAGTCAGCAAGCTCCATACAAATGTACTTGCTAGGAGTAGTTATCTTGGTCGATTGATAGAGATCTATTAATTTCTCCCTAAGTTTTGCCTTGTTGCACTTTTCTTTTCTTTCACTAAGTGGCCGGGTACTTGGTGGTACAAGATAGGAGAAGGGCAACCCAAGGTCAGGTTATGGGTATATGGGGTGTCTCAGCCAATGGGCAGGGGTTTTTTGAATCTCTTGGACTGCTGGGAGAGCCTATATATTCTGGTGAGGTCAGGTGATCTATGTTCTGTGTCACCTGGACGGCTGTCTGGGTGGACGTTTGTCATAAGCCCTGGGCTGCAAGACCAGAAATTGGGCCTATCCCGGGGGCATCTGACTGCTAGGCTGTGTGAGGTCCTGTCCAGAAGTAAGGAGAGCAGCGCAGGGTTGGGATTGCAGCTTACAGTCCAACCAGAAGTGACAGTTCTGCCGGCTGGAGAACAGTGGTCGAAGGTAGAAGGGAAGCTGTCGCCACAAAGGGGCCAACCACCTTTACCAGGGACCACAGTGAGTAACTGAAGCAAGTAACAGAACCACATTCTCAAAAAAAAGACACGATGGAGAATTGGGAAAATTCAGGCAGTAATCAAGTCAGGGACTTAACCCACAGAGGAGACGCTTGCAGAGCAGCTTTGTGAGCCAAACCAGGGACTTTGCCAGTTAGCAGGGGTGAAGTTTGAGAAGTATATGGAGTGCCAAGCTAGGGACCCAACGGAGAAACAGGGGTGACACTTGAGGGAGATACCACCTCAAACCTTAGAGGAGCTCAAGGGATTCAGAGTCAGTGAATCAGAGAGAGCTCAGTGTTGAAGAACTACAAGAAGCAGCTATAGTGGAGCTGAAAGGACGCTTGAGTTAGGAACTGTTAAAGACTGTTGCCATAGGAGACAGCATCCCTGCAAGTGCAGATGTGGCTTCTTGTTGGGGCCTTTCCCTGCACGGATTTTCTCTTATTGAAGTCTCCATCGGACAATTCAATCGCGTGTGGGGACCTAGAAATAGAACATGTTCTATTCCTGAAGCCCGTTCGTCTGTATGCTGCTCCGACGGACCAATTACAATGCAAGGGCAGCTACAGCACCTGCCCATGAGAATGTTTCCAGCGCGATCCTGTCGCGCTGGTTCTCGGCGACAGGGTACTGTACATCTCGCACTAGCTGCAATAGGAAAAATACATTTTCCTATCGCAGCGAGCAAGAGGGGGAATGCCCCTCCAGGGGCATAAAAGGCCCTTAGATCTGATATGGATTTTAAGGGGAACCCCTATACCAAAAAAAACGCCATGGGGTCCCCCCAAAATCCATACCAGACAATTATCCGAGCATGCAGCCCGGCCGGTCAGGAAAGGGGGTGGGGACAAGCGACTGTCCTGAGCCATACCAGACCACATGCCCTCAACATAGGGGGTGGGTGCTTTGCGGAAGGGGGGGGCCCTGCGGGCCCCCACCCCAAAGCACCTTGTGCCCATGTTGATGAGGACAAGGGCCTCTTCCCGACAACCCAGGCCGTTGGTTGTTGGGGTCTGTGGGCGGGGGGCTTATCGGAATCTGGGAGCCCTCTTTAATAAGGGGGCCCCCAGATCCTGACCCCCCACCCTATGTGAATGAGTATAGGGTACATCGTACCCCTACCCATTCACCTGGGGGAAAAAGTGTCAATAAAAAAACACACTACACAGGTTTTTAAAGTAGTTTATTATGCAGCTCTGGGGGTCTTCTTCTGACTTTGGGGGTCTCTTCCGACTTCTCCGCGCTTTCCAGTTCTTCTCCCGCTCTCTAGCCTCTTCTCCTGCTCTCCAGTTCTTCTGCTGGGCTCCTCCGCTATCTTCTGCTCTTTTGCCACTCTTTTGCTAGCGGTGGCCCAGCTTTCTCCTTCATCATCGTCCATCGACGTCGCTGCCTTCTTCTTCCTTCTTCCTTCTATGATGTACCCCGTACTTGATCACATAGGGTGAGGGGCCAGGGTCTGGGGGCCCCCTTATTACCCTTATTAAAGGGGGTTCCCAGATTCCGATAAGCCTCCGCCCGCAGACCCCGACAACCACAGCCAGGGTTGTCAGGAAGAGGCCCTTGTCCTCATCAACATGGGGACAAGGTGCTTTGGGGTGGGGAGGTTGCAGGGCGCCCCCCTTCCCCAAAGAACCTACCCCCCATGTTGAGGACATGCATACGGTTCAGGAGGGGGGCACTAGCTCTTCCCCACCCCCTTTCCTGACCGGCCGGGCTGGGTGCTCGGATAAGGGTCTGGTATGGACTTTGGGGGGACCCCCATGCCGTTTTTTCGGCGTAGGGGGTTCCCCTTAAAATACATACCAGGCGATGGGGCTCGTAAGGTATCAATCTCGCCAATGAAAGCTGCGAGATTGACTTTCCCTTTCTAGTCCCGTCGCTCCTGGAGTCACGTTCAAAATGAACGGACTTTAGTCCATGTGTGGGCAAGTCCATTCATTCTGCAAGTCCGTCGGAACTCCGACGAAAGTCCGTTGGGGAGACCGTCGGACCTAGTCTGCTGGAAAGTACGATCGCGTGTACGTGGCATAAGGGGGTCCAGGCCCTAATCCTCTTTCTCCCAAAAATACAAAAAGGACTGTTAAGAGAATTAAAACCTCTTTTACATCCAAGAAGTGTTTGGCACCCAATAACTTTTTCCACCTCTCACCCACTATGCCTCACAACCCACTACATACAGGAGGATGTCAGCTATCTTTGGTAGTCATTAGATTGGACAAGGCCAGAGACTTTGCTACATAAATAAAATCTATTTGATTCTTCAGTGGTTAAGTGCACCCTTCATGGGAGAATTATATGGGCTATCATTGCTGATTTCTTCTTTTGAGAATGCTTTATAATTAAATAACATGAATTCAAACACCAAATAACTGCTGCAAGTTGATTTTACTGTGGCCAAGACATGGTAAAGTGCAAGCTATCCAATTTTCACCACAAATGCTTCCACTAATGCCATTGGTTTCCAACACTCAATCCCATTTATTTGTGATCTGAAGATACTGTGATATTTGCCTTACACACTTACTCCTTATGTTACTGTAGTGCTACCCCCAAAGCTAGAAATATGCCTGGGTTCTTTTTCCCAATGATAGCCCCACAGCCAGGCACACAGTCACAGTCACTCTTTGGCTCCATGATCAGTCTAGGAGTGTTTTTGTTTGTGTTTTTATTTTTGGGTTAACTTGGATGGGGAGAATTAAGTGGGATACTCCAAAAAGAACTCTCTACAACAGGGGTGCCCAACTTTTTTAAGAGCGAGGGCCACTTAAGAGAATTGGTAACCGGTCATGGGCCACAATGAGTGGAGCAGAAGGGTGAGAGTTCCATGTCCACTGTGCATATGCAGAGCCAACACGGATACAACCCGCTCTACTCTATGGGCCCTCGGATCCCATCTGCCCCAGATAGAAGGGGATGGATCGGAGTGGAAGTAAGTAGGGTGTAAACGGCCACAAGCCCGTTTACATCTGCGGCTCGATAGAGGTGAACGGAGGGTCAGACCAATGGTGTCAATGGGGCCTAAGGCTGTTTTCACACTGATGCGCTGTGGTTTACTCACACAGAGGGTGCAGACAAGTTCACCTGTGGCTTTCCTGCAGGTTAGCTGTACTTTGCCACAGACTTCTATTATATCCTGCGGGTGTGGTGAACTTTCAGAAAGTGCATTAAACTTACAGGTAATAACAGAAGTCTATGCCTCAGTGTAGATAACTCGCAAGTGGTCTGCGCTGCACCTGTGGATCAATTTGAAAGCAGCCCAGTAACCACTGCAGAACAGATATGCCCATATATACACTGTGATTTAAGTAATAAACTTACCTTTAATAACAGTTTTAAATACAGGTATCGCTGGCTGTTGTCCCAGGCAGATCGCATTTGGTGTCACTCCACCTGTGATAGGAGTTGGTGCTATACAGGAAGTATCGGCTTATGCGGCTCTGCAGCTGCTTGCTTTCTCTACCAGTGGCTTTTTTTTTTTTAACAGAAGCTCTACCAGTGGATTTATTCACAACACTGATGCTCTGGGATGGCGGGTTGGCAACCCACAATCTAGGCTTGCCAACCTGCCATCCCAGAGCAGGAGGTTGCAGGCCACATCAGAGGGCTCCGCGGGCCACGTGTGGCCCCCGGGCCACTGGTTGGGCACCTCTGCTCTACAAGATGAGGACAGTAAACTTCCTCCTGCAGAACTGAAGCAAAAGTCCTTGCAAAAGCAGAGGCTGGTTGAGGCTTTGTAGTAAAAGCAGTTAAAAGCATAAAAGCTTTTTCTTTAGAAAAATTAGAGCAAAGTCCCTTCACAGAGAATTAGATAGACTAAGCTCTGCAGGACACTAGCTCCCCTTTAGACACATCAGCCCAAAGGTATCTAAGATCTCTCTCACTGCCTGTACTCACAAAATGTTATTGGAAGTTGGTTGCCTCCTTCTAAAATCCATGTGACACCTTTTTCCTGTGATCAGGGCCACTTTTAGAAATTATGGCACCCCGTACAGCCTACCTGACAGGGCCCCCTTTAACCATGCCCTTGACCTCACCTCTGTCCCCGACCCTGACCCAGTCTTGAAACAAAATGCAGGTTTGTTGCTGTTTACACACTCGTGTGATTTTGCAATTGTGCATAAGCATG
The DNA here is from genome assembly GCF_037356315.1 of Lithobates pipiens. NCBI lineage: Eukaryota > Metazoa > Chordata > Amphibia > Anura > Ranidae > Lithobates > Lithobates pipiens. The sequence goes on from NW_027507748.1 coordinate 546,863,892, forward strand.
AAAGCGGGGGCAGTTTAAATTTATTTTTCATTTTATTTTATTCAAAATTTTAAAAATGTACACTGTATCTTTACATTTTTTTCTTTATTTTTTTACTTTCACAAGGGATGAATAAGATTCTTTGTGATAGCAAGAGCCATGACAGGTCCTCTTTATGGAGAGATTTGGGGTGTGCTGCCTATGATGATTATTTTAATGCTGATGATAGCCCGCTGTGATGTGAGAGATAGGACACAGTGAGGATTCTATTCTATTCTCCACTCACTGTGTCCATTGCAGCTACGATCTCCTTCAGATGTTTCCTGTCAGCCACCTCGCATCTCTGAAAGTGAGAACTGGAGGTGGGTGCTGGGCGGAGAATCATGGTATCATTCCGCCAGACGGGAGTAATTGAGTAGCGAAAATTAAGAAATAGTCCCTCCTCTGTGTGCACCTGGGCCCCTCTGCTGACCTGATGGGGCCTAGCAAAATGGTATAACCCAGCTCCATAAACAAATATAAGCGGGGGGAACAGTTTAGCAAGCTCTTTTTTATTTTTTATTTAATGCAGCAAGGAACTGTAATGCTGCGTAGGTGATGGGACTGGGCTGGTACAACAGGTTGTACTGCCCTATTAGCAGCCCTGCCTGTGATACCAGATTAGATCTTCAGGTGGCAGCCCCTTAGTCAGATCTCTTCAACTTCACAAAAGCAGGCCCTTGGCTCACCCACCTGATGCTTCAGAACCTTGCAAGTACATTGCAGGATAGACTAAGGGGGCAAGAAGCCTGTTGTGTTTCTCTCTAACGGCAAAAGACCTGGAAGCTCTTTGTCTGAGTATTTATAAAGGCTTCCAGCAGCCAACTGGGCCACCCTCCCAGGGATTAATATTCATGCTGCCCATAGAATGCATTAAGGTGAAAAACCTTGAGGCTTTAGAACCACTTTAATGACCCGCTATTCTATTTTTCATTATATCATTCCTTATTGTATTTTTCTTCCTCCTTGTAACATTCTCCTTGGGTTACCAATCATTTCCTTTTTACCTTCACTTCTGTTTGTTTGGAAAGAGCAATGCATGTTAGTAGTGGTAATGTGTACTGCTCTATGTACACTAGAAATCACATCTAGTCCATTTTGGGCATGAACAAGAGAGTATCATGCACATTCTCGACACACGAGAGAAACGCACTGCCAGTGACTCCAACTGACAATACCAGTTATCTGCAAATGAGTAATAAACTCTTTTTATTTTATATTTTGGAATAAAATTGGGGAACATTTATCAAGCAAATTAGTAACACAATTAGACAAAAATCAGGTAGCCTCTAACTTAAAGAGTTCTGCCCGGCCCTTTAAATATTAAAAGTTAGCAGCTCTACCTATTGTAGCTGCTGACTTTTAACATTAAGACGTTTACCTGTCCTGGAGTCCAGCGATGTTGGCACCACAGCCGATGTTTACATCGGCTGGTTGGGTGCTGCCGCCTCCATTGCTGATCTGGGAACCCGGCAGTGTAGCCTTTGGGCTTCATGGCCGGGTCCCTACTGCGTATGCGTGAAGCGTACTGCACTTTCTCACTGGCATGGCAGAAGGAGAGGGGGTTCGTGCTGCTGACGTACTTCATGGCCGCCAAGTCTCCCGGAAGTGGGGACAGGGTACCAGTAAAAAAAAGGTACCCACTCCCCCCTCCCTCCTGAAAGGTGCCAAATGTGGCACCGGAGGGGGGAGGAATCAGAGAAGCAGATAAGTTTCCCTTTTGGGTGGAACTCCACTTGCCTGGTAAGCCTGGTACACACTATAGGTTTTCTTCCCAGAGGGTTGAATGGAAAAAAAACTGTCAGCTCCGGTCGTAAGCCGCTGTACTAGCTATGCAATGTTAGTACAGCAATCTCCCCCGCTCCCACCCCAACAGAACCCTCCAATCGGGAGCCGGTCAGCTGCTGGTTTTCCAACATGCTCATCTGATAGAAGCTGGTCAAACAGTGTGCATGTCGGACAAATGTGTATGAAGCGGCAAATGTCTCCCAACATTCGGCCCGTGTGTGCTCAGCTTTAGCAAAGTCAATGCAACAGGTGTACAGTGTATTTATGACCCCTGCAACTGTATTACTGGACAGCCCAACTGTGACAAATGTGTAAAGATCGATGACAGATTTATTACTGAAGATAAAGCATATTTTCACACCAAACAGATATATGATTAGGAAGTGATCAGGGTCAAATATCATTCAGTCATTAGCTACTTTAGAACAACCGAAAGAAGAATTTATGACTGTAACCTTGTAATAAATCTATTTCACAATCTGTCTCACTGCCTCCCTATAGCATTGCCTTGCTGTGCAGAATTGATAAATGTCCCCCATACTGTTAAGATGGCATTTCTCTGTCTTATTTCTGCAATCTTGCATATTGTTTTTTACTTGTCCAATCTGGATCAGTATCTACCAAGTTATAATAATATTGGATAATGGGGTTAAAAGTGGCATCTGCTTACAGATTCTTATATCCTTGTGCAGATTAACTATATACATAAACATCACAGGACTTACTACACATTAAAGTGCCTTTAAACCCAAAAGCAAATATTTATTATATTGCAGCTTACCAATTCATAGATGAGATGGTTGTATTCATTTTGTTTTAATTGCTTTATTTCTTCTATTTTCATTTGGTAATCCTTTCTTGTAGTTACATTGATGGGACAAACCATTTTTGGGCTTCATTTATGTTCACCTGGTTCCCCTTAAAAAAATAAAAAATAAAAGTCAGCAGCTACAAATACTGCAGCTGCTGACTTAATAATCGAACATTTACCTGTTCCAGGGTCCAGCGATGGGGGGGAACGAAGCCCCGTCTGTTCCCTCCTCCGCTCTGCGACACCGGCATTCTAACTGTGGGCACAGGGCCCCCCTTCCCCAAAGCACCACCCCATGTTGAGGGCACGCGGCCTGGTACACCTCGGGGGGGGGGGGGGGCGCTTGCTCGTCCCCACCCCCTTTCCTGACCGGCCGGGCTGCATGCTCGGATAAGGGTCTGATATGGACCTTGGGGGGGACCCCCACACCGTTTTTTCGGCATAGGGCCAGGTGACGGGGCCAGCGAGGTGTCAATCTCGCCGATGGAGGTGGCGACATTGACCTCCTTCGTTTAGTCCCGTCTACCTGGAGCCATGTTCAAAATGAACTGACTTTTCTCTGTGTGCGGGCACTCCATTCATTTCAAAAGTCCGCCCATAGTCCGGCGGTTTGTCCGCCGCATCTAGTCCGCCAGAAAAGTCTGGTCGTGTGTGGGCAGGTCCGCTCGTTTTGAAGTCCAGCGGACCTCCGCTTCAAAGTCCGGAGGTTTGTCCGCCGGACTAAGTCCACCGGATAATCCGATCATGTGTATGCGGCATAACACTACTCTCCATCCAGACTGACAATTTTGCTGTTCAAAGGTGCCCCTGTGCTCCTTTATTCGGAGTGGAGGCTCTCTAATACAGGAGGTGTGTTACTGGTCAGATCACCAGGCAAAAACAAAGGGAAAAAAAGCCTAAAAAAAGAAAACAAATGCACCTATCACTTCTAATGGTTGGAAAAGTGCAGTATATTACATCTTTGGTTTTGGGTTTAATACTGCTTTACTAATGTTATATTTTGTGTAAGGGCTTGAGACAGTGCTTTAAACTGGGTATATTGAGGGTTCACACTCCATATCGTAAGAGTAGCAATCACAGCAGATATAAACAATGTCTAGCCAGCCTGCAGTTGGAGTGATTGATCTGAGGCCGGGTTCACACCGGAGCGATGCGGGAACACCGCAAATCCACGGCGTTTTCCCGCATCGCATGCCTCCCCCCGGCAGTTCACACTGCCCTATGCGGACTGCTGGGAGTGTCAGTGAAATGTTAATGACACCCCCAGATCAGTCCGCATATCGCAGTGCGATCTGCAAACTCGGACAGGAATCGGATCGCATGGTGTGAACACCCATGCGATCCGATTCTGCTGCGGACCAAAAAAAGGGTCCTGTGCGAGTTTGCGGCGGGTGCGATGCGAATTCAGCCATACTATCTGTATGGCTGAACTCGCATCGCACAGAGATCGGATGTGATTTGCACTGCAGTGCGGTGCGAATCACATCCGGGTCTCCCAGCCGCAGCAGTGTGAACCCAGCCTAAAGCCCACCTTGATGGAAGTGAATGAATTATTGTTTCAAGATGTACTAGGTCTAAAGCATACACGAGCCTGAAATACACTTTTTTGCTGGAATAAACATGTATTTTTTTCATTCATGCATTCATTCCACTTTAAATCCAGGGGAAGCTACTGTATACTTACTTTCTATCTCCATAGAATATGTGAGAACACAAAGATAATAAAAAAATAATAATACTACTGTTTGTTTTTTTTTCCAAAGGTTTTTACTACTGTTTGCTGCAATCCTTACATACTTAATAAATTACTTTTTGTAGATCTTGGTGCATTTTTAATTTAATCTGTTGCACTAAACATAATTGTTAATCATTTAGTGCATAAAGTCCCAGTACAACATGAAAGTCTTTAATTATGCAAAGTTTTGAAAATTAGATGCCAACCAGCAGCTATTGTGCCGGCAAGTATTAGCTGTTGTAGCTCTTTATAAATACTCGGGTGATGATGTCACTAGGGCTGTATTAACAAAAATGGCACTTGTGATCCAATGCAGTAGGGATTATTGTGATTGATTATTGTGATTATACAATCTGGACTAGTCTATGCAGTGTTCCTGGCCGCATGCATTTATATACATCAGACAATGTAAAGGCTAGGGACTATAAATACTGCCTTCCTTGAAGCAAACATTGTAATGCCGCGTACACACAACCGGACTTTCCGGCAGACTGGGTCCGACGGTCTCCCCGACTGACTTTTGGCGGAGTTCCGAGGGACTTTCCGAACGAACGGACTTGCCCACACATGAACAGACTAAGTCTGTTTGAAAGTCCTTTCGTTTTGAACGTGATGATGTAAGACGGGACTAAAAAAGGAAGTTCAATAGCCAGTAGCCAATAGCTTTCACAGAATACAGACGAACGGTTTTCCCGATAGGAATTGAGTCCGTCGGACAGATTTGAAATATGTTCTATTTTTAGGTCCGTTGGATTTTTAAAATGAAAAATGATCAGATTAGCCCACACATGATTGGATTGTCCGACGGACTGATTCTGTCGGACCTAGTCTGCCGGAAAGTCCGGTCGTGTGTACGCGGCATTAGAGTTTGGTGTTGCATTATAAATGCAGTGCCACATAAATACCCTTAGGAATGATACACAGTAGGGATGAGTTTCGTGTTCGAGTCGAACGTACGTTCGACTCCAACATTGGCTGTTCGTCCGTTCGGCGAAATCCAAACTCTTGGTCCGTTCGCGTCAAAATTCGTGTAGCGCGCACGGCCCACAATGCACTGCGATGGCGCAGTGCATTGCTGGCTCATGATTGGCCAAGCATGCACTGTGACCCCGCATGCTTGGCCAATCGCAGCGCCAGCAGCGAGGAGAGCCATGATTGGCCACAGGCAGGATGCCTGTGGCCAATCATAGCTCAGGCTGTGTAGTGCACGCCCCACACTATATAAGGCCGCCTTTGAGGCGGCCTCGTGTAGTGTGTTGGCATCTGAAGCAGTCGGTGTTCTGTGTACCTTCAACACAGTTACACACCGATCGTTTTTGGCTGATTTCCTATCTTGCTCTTGTGTAGTGGTTATTGTCTGTGCCCTGACCGCAGTATACACCACTATATTCACCTCACCTACATAGCTGTTCTCTATTTGAGCCCAATTGCCATCTGCAGGAGTTATTGGAAGTTGTGTGTGCCTCCAGCACAGCACAGTATACATCTGTATATACCCCTTTATCTCTGCTGTTTTCTGGTTATTGTCTGCGTGCCCTGACCGCAGTATACACCGTGATATTCACCTCACCTATATAGCTAGTGATCCATCTTTAATAATAGAGCTTGCAGTCAGTAGTGTTAGGAGATAGTGCGTGCTGTTTGCGTGCTCTGTACCCAGTACATACCGCTATAATCCACCTACATAGCTGTTCTCTATTTGAGCCCAATTGCCATCTGCAGGAGTTATTGGAAGTTGTGTGTGCCTCCAGCACAGCACAGTATACATCTGTATATACCCCTTTATCTCTGCTGTTTTCTGGTTATTGTCTGCGTGCCCTGACCGCAGTATACACCGCGATATTCACCTCAGCCTAAGGCCCAATTTTTCTGCCCCTGTTTAACAGGGGCGTTTAAGTACAATTTTTGATGCAATGCTTTGCAGCAGGGCTAATTCCAGCAAAAAAACTAGAGTATATGGAAGAGGTTGCAGTGTGGTGGCACCAGCAGCAGTGCCTAAGGCCAAATTTTTCTGCCCCTGTTTAACAGGGACATGTAATTACAATTCTTGATATAATATTTCACAGGAGGGCCCCTTCCTGTGCCCACCCAGAGTAACGGTGAGGACTTATAGTGTTGTGGCACCAGCACCACAACCACCAAAGGTCAATTTTTCTACCACTGTTCAACAATGGCATGTAATTACAATTCTTGATATAATCGTTCACAGCAGGGCGCTCCAGCGCCCACCAAGAGTCACTTTGAGGGCTTACAATGTTGTGGCAAAACCAACACCTTGTTCCGCCATTTCTGCAGAGCATATAGGGCAGGCCCCTACTTTCAAACATCCAATTTACAAACATCAGACAGCAGCAAGTGAGATGAAAAAAGATGGACGACAAAACAAATTATACAGGGGTGATAACCCTTCCCTATGTTTTCCAAAAAGCTTAAAAATAGTTTTTTTGACTGGAGCTACACTTTAAAAATGTACCAGTTGAAAATTACAAACAGATTCAACTTAACACAACAAACCTACACAGTCCCTGTCTTGTTTGCACCGCCTGTATACTGCTGTTCTGAGTATATAGGGCCTGGGGGCCACACGCATTTCCTTTTTTTAATATGGGTACAGGGTTCCCCTTAATATGCGTTCAAGACCCAAATAGGCTGGTAATGGGCAGGAAGGGCTACCCATGCCATTTTTCTCAATGATTTTCAACCATATTGCAGGAACCAGATATAACATTAAAACCGCAAGCAGTTTTAAATGGTGTTATTTCCGTTTAATGTCATTTTGTGCAGGGACTGTTCTAAACACGGGAAACACGTGGCACTTCACAGGCATACTGCAGACACCCCCCAGGCACCATATTTAAAGGAATATTTCACTTTTTTTTTTCACTTTAATCGTCATTAAAATCAGTGCTCCCGCCAAAACGGCCGTTTTTAAAACTTTTTTTTGCATTGACCCATGTCCCCTGAGGCAGGAGTCAGGTCCCCAAACCCTTTTTAGGACAGTATCTTGCATATTATCCGTTAAAATTAGCACTTTCCATTTCGAACGTTCGAGTCCCATAGACTTCAATGGGGTTCTAACGTTCGTAACGAACGTGGGGTCCGTTCGAAAGTTCTGGTGCGAACCGAACCGGGGGGTGTTCGGCTCATTCCTAATACACAGAATAAATAGCTGTGCCTTCAGATATGTCACTTGATTCCCAGTGCACCGATGTGCAAATAAGAAGGTCCCCATTCACCTCTGTGTAGAACGCCAGCTGTCCTGTATATGCTGCTCTTTTTGGTTGACTCATAAATACACCTCTATAGGTCACTGAAAAGCATTTCAGTGTTGACCTGCATCGCATGTGCATTTCAGCCTGTATGCACATTTGCAGCTGCGGCATGTCTGAAGATGTGGATACCCCATAACTCCCAACCGTTCCTGATTTGGAACAAAGTCCCTCTGTCCCTCTTTCCTCCTCCTTTGTCCCTCATTTTAGACTGATCTATATAGTTGTACATAAAATGCACTTTTTATCTTTCAAAAGTGTTTCCCAGTGCTAAACCTTTCATCTGATTTCCAAATTGTTGTGTTTTCAAATGTCAAAAGCCAGTGTAAAGGAACAGTAGTGGTAAAAAAAAAAAAAAAAAAACACTTGTGGGGTGGCAAGGGGTTTGTTCTATGCCTACATACTTTTGCTAATAGGTGTCTCATCCCTTGTTCAAAAAGTTGTGAGGTATGGGTACCTGTGTTTATGATCCTTTATATTGTCCCATAACCTTAAAGAGGAAGTAAACCCTGATGGGTTTTACTTCCTCTTTGTTTCAAAGGTAAAGCATAATGGGCTATTATGCATGGCAACGGCATGCTCAGTGCACCTGTCTTTTGCAAATATCTCCTAAACCATGTAGATTAAGGCTTTCCTGTAGGTAAAAGTGGTCTGTAATTGTTTACAACCACTTTAAAGTGGTTGTAAACCCTTACAATCCACTTTTTGCTACAGGTAATCCTGTAGCTACCACGGATATCTCTTAAAACTGCACAGTTTAGGAGCTATCCCCTGCATCTGCATGTGCCGACGTCATTGTATGTGCCATTTGCTTCAGTGAGTGTGCCATTACCGGCAGCTCCCACGATTACCAGTAGAGCTGTGATACCCGGAAGTAACTCCGGGGAGAAATGTCGCCGGCCGATGCTGTGTGCGGGCACTGTGGCGGGGGCTTCGATCTCAGGTGAGTATTACATAATGAGCTAGTATGCTATGCATACTAGCTCATTATGCCTTTGTCTTGCAGGTCTTTTTTTTTTCATGTGGATTTACAACCACTTTAAGTTCCATATACATATATTTGGTTGTGATCAAACTGTTTTTCTTGCTATACTGTATGCATGGGATTTTCTTGTTACAGTCCGGGCCGGCCCTACCATGGGACCCAGTGGGCCCATGGTCCCAGATGCTATTGTAAGAGGGGCGGCAGCCGGCAGTGGAAAGTTGTACCAGCCATCTCCCGAGATCTGCCTGTGGGACTGCTGTGAAAGGCTGCATCTAATCAGTGTGCAGTCCATGCTGCCTGTGAGAAAGGCAGCCGATATTGACGCTTGCCAGAGCCGCTCAGTGTGTGAAACTATCAGGTAACTGAGAGAGACCAGCTGTCAAAATTTAGTGTTGATGTTGAGGGTGGATCGGACCCAGCAGCTATCAAACACCAGCCAATGGGATGGGGTCTGGGCGGGCTGCTACGTGTATGTGGCCCTGCTCCCTTTCTTAAGCAGCCCAATCATTGGCTGGTGTTTGATAGCTGCTGGGACCCGCCCACCTCTTACATCACCGCTGAATTCTGACAGCTGGTCCCTCGCTCTGCATACAGTTACATTACATGACAGTGTCACACACAGTTTCACTAAGCGTCAGTATCGGCTTAGTGTGAAACTCCCTCTCTTCTGTCAGTGCTAATCAGTGCCACCTGCTAGTGCCAATCAGTGCCACCATTCAGTGCCAATCAGTGCCACCTGTCAGAGTCAGTGACACCTGTCAGTACCTATCAGTGCCACCTGCCAGTGACAATCAATGCCAATCAGTGCCACCTGCCAGTGCCAATCAGTGCCACCTGTCAGTGCAAATGCCAATCAGTGCCACCTGTCAGTGTCAATCACTGCCACCTGTCAGTGCCAATGAGTGTTTCCAATCAGTGCCACCTGTCAGTGCCAATCGGTGTTACCTGTCAGTGCCGATCAGTGTTTCCAATCAGTGCCACCTGTCAGTGCCAATCAGTGCTTCTAATCAGTGCCACCTGTCAGTGCCAGTAAGTGTTAATCAGTGTTTCTAATCAGTGCCACCTGTCAGTGCCAATCAGTGCCACTTAATATCAGTGCCAACCAATGCCACCTATCAGTGCCAATCAGTGTTTCCAATCAGTGACATCTGCTAGTGCCAATCATGGCCACCAATCAGTGCCAGTGCTTCCAATTAGTGCTCATCAGTGTTACCTATCAGGGCCTCCTATCAGTGCTCATCAGTGCTGCCAATTAATGCCAATGAATTCTGCCTATCAGTGATCATCGGTGCTGCCACTTAGTGACCATCAGTGCTGCCAATCAGTGCCACTAAATGCTGCCTATCAGTGCTCCCTATTAGTGCTAATCAGTGCAGCCCATCAGTGCCATTAGTGCTGCCAATCAGTGCCACCTATCAGTGCCAATCGGGGCCCATCAGTGCTGCCAAGCAGTGCCAATCCATGCTTTCTATTAGTGCCAATCAGTGCCGCCTATCAGTGCCAATCATTGCTGTCTGTCAATGCTGCCAATCAGTGCACTGAGTGCAGGGATGAGGTGATGAGCCCCACAGCCAGGCACATTGTCTATGAGGAGTAGGCCTGGTGGGGCACAACTCAAATCTGCTGATGTTTATCAATTCCACGTGCCAATCTTTAGTATAATAGGTAATCACCACAATAGTATTTACAATAAACTACTGGAGGTCAAATAAAAAAAAGTGTCAGTAAAAGGCTTGCGGCTAAGCACTGTTATATGTTTTCCCCCACCACAAAAAAAAAGTGCAGTGCTAACTTACTGATCAATAACGTAACAACAATGGTGGAATCCTCTAATGTATGGAAATCTCAATATGCTTCAATATTACCGCAATACACAATGCAATATCTGATATGCAACACCTGATGTAAAGGGGCACTCTGATGGGGAAACTTGATGTATAGGGGGACTCTGATTGGGACCCCTGATGTAAAGGGAGGACTCTGATGGGGGCACCTGATGTAAAGGGGCACTCTGATGGGGAAACTTGATGTATCGGGGGACTCTGATTGGGACCCCTGATGTTAAGGAAGGACTCTGAGGGGACACCTGATGTAAAGGCGGCATCTGATGTAAAGGGGAACTCTGATGAGGACACATTATGTTAAGTGTTTTTAATTTGTTTTACTTGAAATGACGATGTGATTGGTCTTCTTTAATGCTTTATTAGAGAGTGATTTGAAATTTTAGCAACCGGACCTCTCTGACATATACAGTCATATATTCTTCTTAAGGATGTCAATGCATATTCTTTGCTGGAATTGGTATCTCTCTTATCTATAACCACATCAGAGCAACCAAAGGGGCTGGGTCCTCCAGGTTACTCCAACTTGTTTTCTGTTTACTTCATATGGTATGGGGAGGATGGGGAGATGAGCAGACTACTAGATCTGCCCCCCACCCCATATCCCCCATCTGTTACAGTAGGTAGAAAGGGGAAAGAAAAGAAAGAGTAGAGAAGGAAATAGGGGGGGGGGGGGAATATAAGGGCCTGTTAGGAGAGGGGGAGGGTAAACCACTGGCTACCCTCTCCACTCGCTACCAGACGTGCCACTTGAGACCCCCAATACATAACGCTTTTGTATTGTATCATCGAGGGGTATCAAGAGTAGTAGGTCATAAGTTAAGTAATGTCTTGTATCAGTTCCTGATATTGCTGAGAGGTTTGATATTCAAACCAATTAGAGAAGGGTATTTAGACCTCAAATGAACTGGCAGGCAAAGCCTGGCTGCATTGATCATGTGCATAGCCAATGACTTATAATATCTTTTTGATGGTATATTGGAAAGGTGAAAGAGGTATGTAACTGGATGGCTCCGCCCCCTCTGACGCTACGGGGAAGCCCTAGGGATGTCCCCGTGTGTCAGAGGGGCAGGGTCACCCGACGACATTGTGTGGCCCCGCCCTCAGTTATAAAAGAGCTGTCAAAGTGAAGACGCATTATACGGTGGGTGCCTCCTATGGAGGCGGGTCGGAAGGCTTTTTTTTTTCTTTTTTTTTTCGGTCCGTCGAAGCAAGAGAAGAAGAGGAATGGACTTTGTGGGATACGTTTATTTTTTTATTTTTTAATAAAGGACTTGTCCTAAGCCATGTCTTGTGTTTTTTTACCATTTTCAATTTTTTTTTTGTGAAATGGTAGGGGTACGATTGTACCCCATTACCATTTCACACAGGGGGGAGGTCGGGATCTGGGGGTCCCCTTGTTAAAGGGGGCTTCCAGATTCTGATAAGCCACCTGCCTGCGGACCCCCACAACCACCAGGCAAGGGTTGTGGGGATGAGGCCCTTGTCCCCATCAACATTGGGACAAGGTGTTTTGGGGGGTACCCCAAAGCACCCGCCCCATGTTGAGGGCATGTGGCCTGGTACGGTTCAGGAGGGGGGGCGCTCTTTCATCCCCCCTCTTTTCCTGTGGCCTGCCAGGTTGCTTGTTCGGATAAAGGTCTAGTATTGATTTTTGGGGGGACCCCATGCCATTTTTTTTTACATTTTGCCGTGGGGTTCCCCTTAATATCCATACCAGACCTGAAGGGCCTGGTATGGAATTTGGGGGGACCCCACGCAATTTTTTTGTACATTTTGGTTCAGGGTTCCCCTTAATATTCATACCAGAACCCAAAGGGTCTGGTAATTGACTGTGGGGGAATCACATGCCATTTTTTTCAATGACCTTTATGTGTATTGTCGGGACCAACAATTCTTTATAGCCACAAGTACTTTTAAATTACTTTTTTTTCTTTTGTAATGTAATTTTGCTCTCAGACTGTTCTAAACACTGAAACATGCAGCACTTTACAGGCATACTATAGACACCCCCCAGGTACGATATTTAAAGGAATATTTAACTTTTATTGTTTCACTTTAAGCATTATTAAAATCACTGCTCCCAAAAAAATTTACGTTTTTAAAACTTTTTTGCATTGCTACATGTCCCCTGGGGCAGGACCCGGTCCCCAAACACTTTTTATGACAATACCATGCATATAAGCCTTTAAAATTAGCACTTTTGATTTCTCCCATAGACTTTTAAAAGCTGTTCCACGGCTTTCGAATTTGCCACGAACGCCCCAAATTTTTCGCTAATCAGTGAGCAGGCGAACACCCGATGTTCGAGTTGAACTTACATTCGACTCGAACATCGGGCCCATCCCTACTGGATATGTGTTTTTTCATGTAGACCTGCAAACAATGTGATTGAGTTACAAAATGTTTAATGTTTCAGACTTCTTATTGATTGAGGACAACCAAGTCTTGAAAATGTATCTCAGCACAAAAGACATGCCAGAGATAATGTACAGGACTGTTCAAATTGATGACTATGGTAAGTTTTACTCTATAATGGAAAGTAGTGCATACAATGAGACATTTTACATGTGAAGTATGCTGATAAATTTGACCTGTTATATATTGTTGTTGCCCTTGTAAATCAGTCAGCCAACTGGTAGCCACTGGCATTTGCAAGCTGTTACCAGCCACTTACTGCACTAACACTTTGTAAAATGTTTATTAAATCTCTCTATAAAGGTAATTTCTCAGCAAAGAGAAGGAATTCACTCTAGTTTATTGCTCATGTCTATGGCAGCTGACATGAAAAGCCAATTCAAACAGAAATGTTATTCCTCTATGTTAATCATCCTTTTTATCTTTCTGGTGAATTAAAGTGTTTGTTATATCTCCAAAAAAAACAGATACTGTTGCTTTAAAGCATGTTAGGCCCCTTTCACACTGGGACAGTTTTCAGGCGCCACAGCGCTAAAAATAGCGCCTGTATAGCGCCTGAAAAAAACGGCCCCTTTCACTCCAGTGTGAAAGCCGGAGGGCTTTCACACTGGAGCGGTGCGCTAGCAGGACGGTGAAAAAGTCCTGCTAGCCAAATCTTTGGAGCGGTGAAGGAGCTGTGTATTCACCGCTCCTACCCATTGAAATCAATGGGGCAGTGCGGCTATACTGCCGGCAAAGCACCGCTGCAGCGGCGCTTTGCAGGTGTTTTTAACCCTTTTTCGGCCACTAGCGGGGGTTAAATCTGCCCCGCTAGTGGCCGCATACCGCCGCTAAAACGACAGCAAAGCGCTGCTAAAAATATCGCCGCTTTACCGCCGACGCCCGCACCACCCCAGTGTGAAAGTGGCCTTATACAGCACATCTGTACCTTGTATGAGCGTGGCTCCAGGCACTCAGCTGATTGTCGGCTCTCTCTTTCTCCTCTCTCCCCCTCCTCCTCGGCTGACGTCAGTGGGATGGCTCAGCCCCGCCCACTGCAGCTGTGAGTCAAGAGAGAAGAGAGGAGAGGAATCAGCTGTGAACCTGGAGCAGAGCTTATATTGGTACAGATCGACTGATTTTTTACAGAACACAGGCACAGGGACGCATGTTATTAAGGTACAGAGGGGATAAGAAGATTTCACAGAAGTGGGTTAACAACCACTTTAAGTTTACAATACTTTCTTATAGTGAACTGTTTTTTTCCCAAAAACATTAAAGTGGGAGTAAACTCCCATGTATGATTTTTACCCATAGGCAAGCCTATAATAAGGCTTACCTATCGGTACTCTAAATATCTCCGTGTACCGTTTCGAGATATTTAGTTTAGATGCAGCCGGTGACGTCACTAGTGCATGCCCTCTGAAGGAAAGGCATGCCCATGCTGTTTCTTCCGAGCCATGCCATAAAGAGCGACTCCCACGCACATATGCGGGAGTGACTTCATTGCAGTCTTGACCATTCATATTACCGAAGCCCACGAAAGAGGGCTTTGTTTTCAGGTAAGTCTGTCATAATGTGCTAGTAAACTGCCCCGGCCCCGACTTATTTATTTATTTTTCATATTACTTGCTAAGCAAGTTAAGCTAAGTTTCTTCCACTGAAGCCCCATACACACTATCAGTTTTTCTGCTGAGTTTTTCCTTCAGATTTACCAAAACCATATAATATGAGGTCAAACCTTAGGAGTTTCAATGTGTATGCAATCAGGCAGGCCCTTCCACTACATGGTTTTGGTAAACCTGATGGAAAAACTCAGCAGAAAAACTGATAGTGTGTATGAGGCTTTAGATGGCATAATCTGCCAGAATTGTTCATTTGAAATATGCCTTTAAACTTCAAAGCCCTTGTACACACGGTCGGATATTCCGACGGAAAATGTCCCATCAGACCGCGTTGTCGGATAATCCGACCGTGTGTGGGCTCCATCGGACTGTTTCCGTCGGAATATCCGACCGACAAAGTTATAGAGCTGGGCTATAAATTTTTACTGACAACATGATCCAATCGGACTTTGTCCGATCGTTTGTAGAAAATTCAGATCGGACAAAGTACCACGCATGCTCAGATCAAATTCCTAGACCAAAGCTTGTGGCTACTAGCCTGAACGTAGTCCCGTCATTACTAAATAACGTGATCACG
The DNA here is from genome assembly GCF_037356315.1 of Lithobates pipiens. Lineage (NCBI taxonomy): Eukaryota > Metazoa > Chordata > Amphibia > Anura > Ranidae > Lithobates > Lithobates pipiens. The sequence continues at coordinate 546,878,938 of NW_027507748.1, forward strand.
TTATGAACGATCGGATTTTCCGACAACTTTGTCCGACCGTGTGTATGCAACACCAGTTTCGGACAAAATCCGATGGATTTTGTTGTTGGAATGTCCGACAGAGTATACAAGGGCTTAGAGACATATCCATAACATCTGGCATCTTATGGTGTCAACTGTAAGGCAGGAGCTTAATCTAAAGGCTTATTACTAAGTATAGGTTTAATGGAATATGTGTCTTTTTTTCATTTCTGATATTTGTTCTACCTTTCTTTTTTTCTTGTTCAACCAAAATAAAGCACATAGAAGGGCACTGTGGTGCTAAATCAAGGAAATCAATTAGATATTCGCTTTCTACATGTGAAAGTAGTGAAATAGCACCATGCTGTGTGTACAAAAACTGTGATCTGTCAACAGTGACAGAGATTCCCCACCCATGTCTTCTACTGATGCGTTTCACACCTTACCTTACATTACCTTGCTTAATAATAGAGCAGCCTTACAGTATGCAACTTCACTACATTTGTACACAGACATTGTGGGGAAGTAATTGTCAGTTTCCGGCACCTATGACTGGTGAAAGAGAGGCGCGGAACCTCAGAGCCTTATTGGTTGACTAACATATTTTGAAAATGTCATTTGTGGTGCAAGGAACAATTAGTTAATTTCAGGGTGGAAATATTTGAATTCATATCGTTGTCACTCATGTGCATCATATCATATTTAATTCACAATGCAAAATATTTGAAACACAGTTTATATTCTCAGTAATGTACAGCATTTTGTTTATTTTCCAGACCTCTCCATCCGTCTGACTCTTCCATCAGGCTATCAGGATGCTGAGTACCCTTTGGTTCTCTGGATGTAAGTAACAATTTATGCACTATAAACCTGATTCAATGGGGCAAAGATCTCTGTTAAATACACTGAAACCTGACTGGATTCCTTTGGTTACTGTATTTGTACATTGTCATTGCTCTTGGTTTTCCCCTGTTATTTAATATCAGTTTTAGGCACAGATATGGATTCAGCATAGTGTACAATAAGCCAAACTTCCAGAACCTGTCACAGAGTAAGATCGTGGACACAGCTCCTCTGTGCAATGGCTTTCCCTGCAGGAACCCTCTCACAGGAGATTGGTACCCCTAGGTCAGTCAAAAAGAACTTGCATACATGAAGTAGGGTTGGTACTGGATAACAGGCAACTGGAGCATGAGAGAGGCATGAGGCGTTGTGCAATTTAAAGCAGGAGTGCAGAAATAGCTCAGCAGAGACTCAGATGTGGATGCAGTGAGGACAAGATGACGCAACCTAGGCTGTGCTGCAGAGACTGTGGCTGCACCTGAGGTGGGGTGAAGGCATTGAAGGCTGAGGGTGTTGTGGAGTCTGCAGGGAAGCTGAGGAGCAGCAGAAACTGCAGGTGCAGAGGAGACTGAGATTGTAGACACGGTGGACTGGGGGGTGCAGTCTGAATTTTCTAGATGCCATAATAGTCACATCTGTATATTTGGCAAAGTACAGTAAAAATATATATATTTGCTAGCCCTAATAACTGCAAAGCACTGTGCAGACAACAAGGGCCTAATTTATCTAAAACAGCCTTTCTCAACCTTTTCAACATGGAGGAACCCTTGAAATAGTTCTCCGGTCTCAGGGAACCCCTGCTAAAAATTAGAAATCTACAACTCATGATACATTAGTGTGATGATCAGTGGGCAGAATGGTCCTTACACTTGTGGTCATTGGGAAGAAATACCTTCTTACAGATAGCTAAAACTATCAATGATGTCAGTGGGAACTTATCTGAGAGGCAGAAATGGCCCAATGCTGAAGGAACCCCTAGCAACCTCTGGAGGAACCCTGGTTGAGAATCACTGATCTAAAATATGTGTCTTAAAAAGACTAACGTCTGCATTCAGACTTGTAGCTGTAATTTTTCTCTACAAATTTGAATTTATTTCATATTTCAGGCACTTTGGTAAAAGAGAACAGCTTTTTCTATTTCAGAGACAAACATTTCAGAAGTCAACATTTTTACCTTGGTAAAGTGAAAGGATTCTGAAAACCACTGCCCAAAGTACCAAGGATTGTAGTATTAGGTCCTGGTTGTGTAGATCCAGTTAAGAATAAATCCAATAATACATTTATTTCAGGTTATCCATGAGCTATAGATCTTAGGGTGGTAATAGGCAGTTATCTCCCCAAGAACATCAGATGAAGAAACATCTGCTCTTCCTCTTCCTTAGATGTTCTACATCCGCCAGCTTACAGGTTTGAGAATCTATTTGCGTAAAAGCAAATGTCATAAGTGCTCATTATAATCCCCTAGGCAGTAGCCCTAGGCAGTCTATTGTCCACATGAGGTCTTCAAAAAAAGAGGTGGGATTGGGGAGTTTATAGCCATTCTTCCTTCCAGCTAAGTTGGTCCTTGTAGTAGATGCAAATTTTACATCCTTCATGCTACAGTTACATAAAGTATCCTCCTATACTGTATTTCTGCCGATTTCAACTAAATGGCAGTTGAGGCAGACAGGTGGCAAAACCCATTAAAATACAATTTTTTCTTCAGTGAAAGAAAAGCATATCTATTATTTAAAGAAAGAAATAACTGTATGCAAAACTGAGAAAATGTGCTAACAATGAAATAGTCACAGCTGCTTGGATGGTTCTTTTAATGCTATGAAACTATGAGTTAGTGAATGAGACATTCTAAAATGAGCTATTTTATCCTCACACAGGCCGGACGCACCAGGCTCTCAGCAGGTCACAGAGATATTCTCTCTTGGGTGGGAATCAGTGCTTGTAAGTTCTTTCCAGGTAATTGTAGCGAAGATTGATGGTCGGGGGTCAAAGAATCAAGGTCTGAATATGCTCCATGGAACTGACCGAAAACTGGGTTCAGCTGAGATTAAAGATCACCTTCCTCTGGTGCAGTATGTGTAGATTTCCTATTTTTATATGTTTTACAATGTCAGACTGACCTATGTTTCCTCCAAAACTATAATCTTTATATACAGTATGTTATATTAAATTTGTGCGGCACCAGTGAAATTTGTTGTGTGGATTGACTTATAATTCTGTATGTCCTTTTTTTTAGACATTTAAAACATTTGCCATTTGTGGACAAAAAACGCATAGGAGTATATGGGAAGGTAAGGGAATCTTCTAGAGCTTTATGATTTAAGTTGCTGCACACAAAACAGTACCTTTAGGTTAGTACAGTATATAGATATGTCCAGAACCCGTCCTGTATAGTAATGTTGCCGATTAAGTGGTGCTGTGAAAGGCCCCAGAAGTTTTGCTTGCGTTACAGTCACTCGACATAAAGTGTCACTAAACCTACAACAGTAAAATCAGTCTGTATATGCAGTAAATCATGCTTGTTATACTCATTGTGGAACCTAAGGGGTTAATCCTGCACATTGTGTAAAAAGGCTGTTTGATCGTGTCTTTTCTGATCTTCTCCTTCCACAGTCCCCAATCAATCTACTGATAGTACAGAGCCTTGGGGGCACTCGGCACTCATTTTGGTGTGTATTACTAGAGAGGTTTTTTTTTTTGTTTTTTGTTTTTGGAAGGGTGCATGTGATCTGCACAAGGGCCAATCAGCACCTTCCAGGCAGAAAGTCCAGCCTCAAAAGCAGAGTAGACTGAAAACTCATCCTACAAGCTTTAACCAGACACTGATAGAAGTCACAAGACTTCTCTGATGATGAGAAAAGGTAATTAGTAGTTTATATTTACTAAAACTACGAACTTTAACCAGTGTTTAGCCGGACACTGATAGAAGTCTCAGGTGTGTGCCGCCACCATTCGTGGTAAGGGAAACCGGCAGAGAAGCCTTACGGCTTCATAGACACTTCCCTACTGCACATGCGCAAAGCATGCTGCCCTTTTGTAAACGGGCCCAGTGTTCTATCAGTTTAGTGAACCCATCAGATCAGCAAACGGAAGTGACATTCCAACACCCAGCCACGGCTTGAATTTCTGAGTAATTTTAGCAATAAAGTGAGTGTATATAAATAAATATAGTATATTGACATCTGTGATGCTGTTTTGATGTTACATTTTGAAAGCCTAAAGCCCCACACACACTATCAGATTTTCTGCAGATTTTTTCCTTCAGATTTACCAAAACCATAAAATATGAGGTCAAACCTTAGGAGTTTCAATTTGTATACAATTAGGAAGATTTTGGTAACTCTGAAGACAAAAATCAGCAGAAAAACTGATAGTGTGTATGGGGCTTAAAGGTTTAGCGCAGAGTAATGTGGGGTGTACCAACATGGCCTCCGCCACCTTCCTACTGCTGGTGTTCCGCCAGATTAGGCAACCCGTCAAATCTTGTAACGGAAGTGACGTTTCGTCACGGCCATCTTGGTACACCATGCACTCAGCCGCAGTAAGCCTACAGTCGCCAAGCAGACTTCTTTTTTACACCCACCGGAGTCTTGCATTTCACACTTATTTTTACCACTAAACTGAGCTTATATTGTGAAATACAGTGTTTAGAAGTCCTTGACACTGTTTTGATGTTGAATTTTAAAAGCAGCGGTGTTCTTTCAGATTAGCAAACGTGTGAGATCAGCAGGCTTGCCAATGCTTTATAAAATTCAACATCAAAACAGTGTCACAGACTTTTAAAAACTTTATTTACTGATATAAGCGGTAAAAATAAGCGTGAAATGCAAGATTTTGGTGGGTTAAAAAGATGTCCACTTGGCGACTTTAGACTGTAGGCTTAGTGTGGCCGAGTGTGGGTGTACCAAGATGGCCGTAACAAAAACACCAATTACGAAATCTGACGAGTCGCCTAATCTGAAGGAACAATGGCATCCAGCTTCTTTCAAAATGTAGCATGCAAACAGAATTGTAAATGTCAATATACTATATTTATTTATGTACGCTCACTTTATTTAGAAAATTACTCTGAAATTCAAGACATAGCAGAGTGTAGTAAGATGTCAGTTGCTGCCTTCTTCTGACTATAGGTGTTCTGTCAGATTAGCAAACCTGGTAGTTGTGGATGCATATGCAGCTTACAGAACATCACTTCTGTTCACTGATCTGATGGGTTCGCTAATCTAAAAGCACACCAGCGGAGGAAGAAGGAGGGGGGGCTGAACTTCCGGAGGACCGTACCACATCTTACCGCCACCCGGTCTCCTGGAAGTAGGAAAGGGTACCTGTCAAAAAACAGGTACTCATTCCCCCCATCCAACCAAAAGGTGCCAAATGTGGCACCGGAGGGCGGGGGCGGACGCAAACAAGCGGAGTTTCCACTTTTGAGTGGAACTCCGCTTTATTGTGCCTACTGACAAATTAGACTGCTCTTTATCATGTTTAGATGAAACTGATGTTTTTTGCATACTGTATTGAGAGAAGGCCTCCAATGTTTTTATACACAGCTCTGCCTTGTTGTAAACCTTCTCCCTGCCCTGACATACCCAACAAGTTGGATATGCACCAACTGGCACTGATCATGTATACAGCTTGTGGGCTAGGTGTGTGCTTATAGGGAGCCATTGTCTGACCCAATAATGCAAACTAGTTCCCTTGCAGTGAAGTGCCCGTCCTGCTTCTATATGAGTGAAATGACTCATATGGAAATGCTGAAAAATAGTCGTTTTGGGGTCAAACAATGGCCACTACGAGCTGAGATGATTAGCTTTCTCTGTACCAAGTAACAACGGAAATAATATAGTATTTACAAGATTCTTGGAGCCTTTTTGCTGTTTTTCATTTGCAAATATTTGAACATTTACAATAAAGTCTGCATATCCATTTTTTTTCAATTGCTGATGCATAAGGAATGATTTTATGGTAGGCGAACACTGTTTGTAGACTCGTGAAATCAGATTAGAATATTATTCATAGAGCCCTGGAAGGAAGGTGATATGCATCTTTTAAACTTGGATTCATAGGAGCTAGGTGGCTATAGCTGATTGTAAATTCAGCTTTGGAGGTCTGGAGGAGATGAAGTGTAGAATGAGCTTGCATATATTATGTATGGATTTACTTCATCACAAGTTTGGGTTTAGATCATCAGTAGAACACAGGGAAATTACTCTGCTGGGAGGAATAAAGCAAGCAGCTAGAAGCTGCATGGAGAGTTACCTCGATTACCTGTACAGCATTCTATACTAGGGAAGTTTCAATTTATTACCAGCTTCCAGAAAATAAAACATAACTCCCATTTATTATACCAGATGGAAATCCATATTGGGATTTAAGATTCATACATATTTGAGCTGCTGATGAATTTCTGACGCTTTTCTGAGATGTCGCAAAACATTCTTTAGGATTATCTGCTCCTGGATTTATATTTTATTCATGACTGCTCTACAGAATGTGTCACTGACTTGAATTTAAATTCTGTATCAGTGAGATGATGGTTACCTACTCTACCTTCATTCAGTTGCCCTGCCACAATGATGGGTACCAGCAGACACCCAGGACCAATCATTCTCACCGAACTAGTGTCTCCATTGATTTCTTTTGTCTGTTGTTCCAGTATAAAGGGCATTACCAATATATAATCTGACACCCCCCCTATAGACATTACCATAACTACTTGTGCAATCTGAACATGACTGTTAATGTAAAAATTGTATGTTTGGCTATATGTTTACGATCTATCAGGTTAGGTTTGGTTATTATGATCAGTAAAAAGGATGCAGTGGGCTCTTTGTGGGCAAGTTCTTCTAGAGGTGTCTTTTGTGTGCATTTTATAAATTCTTTCAGGGCATTGTACAGCTGCACAAGGCCCCTCTGGGATTCAGGGGACCATTTACATAAGATGTCGAGTGGACAGGTACTAGGACCCCCTTCCGATGTCACTTTAATTTGGATACTGCTAGCTTCTAGGGCAGGTGAGAAGCGGTGGCATTTTATTCAGTATGCCTAAATGTTTTCCCATTTTGTAATATTCAAGTGGGGTTGGTTAGTGAGCACTCTTTTCATTTCCTGCCTGAACTACAGTGAGTGATATGCAGAATGCTCTTCTTTGTGCTCTTGATGACATTTAGGCTGGAGTTTAAGGTGGTATTTGCATTCTGACCCCAGCCGCATATTACAAAGCATGAGAGCTTGGGGAATCACAAAGGTTACTCTTTGCCAAAAATAAATGGAGGGGGCACAAATTGTTTAGGGGCCCTTTGCTGACTATGCACATCTCTGAATTTTATAGTGATAAAAGCAACTCATATGGCCAATTCATTGTTTAGGATAGCTGAGCCAAGTGGAGGTGTAACAATACTAACCGTTGAAAAAAAAAAACATCCCATAAAGTTTTTCTAAATGTTAGAAACTTTTTGGGACTGATAGCTGATTATTCACTTTGCTACAGGTGAAAGGAGATAATATCCTCTGTACAGTCAGTTTTACTTTCACTTTCTATTGTTATTCTGGATGTTGTGTTGCACTATCCCCTTTCCAGGAAAGCCTATAGGCTTCTATGCAGAATGCTAAGGATCATGGGAATTGAAGTCTGGGACAGCAGCCATAAAATGGGACTCATGGAGCCTTTACACTACAATTCCCAAAACACACCAAAGCATAGGTGAAGTGGTGGAATTGTTTTTACTGGACTGCAGAGACATAACTTGAAGCTTGTGGGCCCCAATGCAAAAGCTGACACAAGGCCCTCCCACTACCACCTGCCGCTTCTACCATGCATCAAGATACTCCCACTGTGCTCCAAGATATTCCAGCTGCCAGCTGCACGTACACACAAGGTGGGGGCACACAGGCCATACTTTGAGCTGCTGGGTGAAAGCAGTGGGCTTGTATGTCAAAGAGAAAACTCAGGGGGCCCGGGCACTCTGACTTCCAGATTTATATGCCCACCGCTTTCCCCTAGCAGCTCAGAGTGTGGCCTGCCTGCGTCCACCTTGTGAGCACATGCACATTTGACCAGGGTGGGGGTGGGCTGTACTCAGGGCCGCTGATAGAAATCATGGGGCCCCGTACAGCCTACCTGACGGGGCCCCCTTCACAGTATTGCAGGGTATTGCAGAATATTGGCAGGATAAGTATTGGCAGGGCATTGCAGAGTATTGGTAGGGTTTTGCAGAGTATTGGCAGGGTATTGCAGAGTATTGGCAGGGTTTTGCAGATTATTGCTGGGTATTGCAGAGTATTGGCAGGGAACGTATTGCAGAGTATTGGCAGGGTATGTATTGCATAGTATTGGCAGGGTAAGTATTGCAGCATATTGGCAGGGTATTTATTGCAGAGTATTGGCAGGGTAAGTATTGCAGAGTATTGGCAGGGTATTTATTGCAGAGTATTGGCAGGGTAAGTATTGCAGAGTATTGGCAGGGTAAGTATTGCAGAGTATTGGCAGTGTAAGTATTGCAGAGTATTGGCAGGGTAAGTATTGCAGAGTATTGGCAGGGTATGTATTGCAGAGTATTGGCAGGGTATGTATTGCAGAGTATTGGCAGGGTATTTATTGCAGAGTATTGGCAGGGTATTTATTGCAGAGTATTGGCAGGGTATGTATTGCAGAGTATTGGCAGGGTATGTATTGCAGAGTATTGGCAGGGTATGTATTGCAGAGCATTGGCAGGTTATTTATTGCAGAGTACTGGCAGGATAACTGCAGTAGTAGTAGATGTTGAACTTGAAGCCCCCCCCCTCCCAAGCAAGCACACACCTCACCCGTGTAATTGTTAGCTGCCTTGGCCCCAGCAGAGTCACTTCCTCCCTGTTCTTGAGTGTCCACAATATTTCGATTGGAATTGGATTCCTTGCCCGGACCCTGCTCTCTCTGCTCGCCTCTCTGCTACTTCTTCTCACGTGGAGAGAGAGAGGGGAATATCACTCTGTGATACCATATAATAGGATGCGCTGGCCGGGACTTGTGCGGCTGTGCAAGCATGAGGAGCGGGCGCAGAGGACACATTCTTCCGCTCCAGAAATACAAAAAATAGTCCCTCCTCTGCAGCTGCATATGTAACCGACAAGAACACAGGTTCTGAAAAAAAAAAGTTCCCTGAAGAGGTGGGGGTGTAGGTTTGTGGATTGGCGGGGGTGGATTGGCGGCAAGGCTGGGCTGATCGGTGGCTGGAGAATATTTTTTTTTTTACATCAAATTTACTTTGCTGTTCAGGTTGCCCGGGCCCCCCTGCTGGTCAGGCCCGGTACAGCAGGGCCAGTTGTACTGGCCTATCAGCAGCCTTGGCTGTACTGGGCTGGGGGAGAGGTGGGTTGAGCAGAGAGTGCATCGCTGGGGGAAAGGGCTTGCCCCGTCATCCTGTGTAGGTGAAACCAGAAACTGGGACAGGCCTGGGCTAGTGCCTTCCCAGCCAGCTCAGACCCTCTGAGTTTACTGAATTACCTATGCAGGGTGATGCAGCAATCACTTTTCCCCAGCGACACAGTGTAAGGACTGGTTCACATCAAATGCGGTGGGACTGCATTGGGTGGCCTTTCCAGCGGGCACAATGCGCTGAAAAAAAGTACTGCATGTATTACTTTTTAGCACAGCACATTGCAAAATAATCTACTGCCTCACACCGCATGGCATGCAGTTGAACTTTATGAGATGTCTGTGTGACATCTCATTAAAGTTTGTTTAAAGAAAAAAGGAAACCAGCCCTTAAACCTAATTTGACAAGGAGGCCACACGGGCCCTCTGGAGCATGGGCGTGGTCACCATTGCGATCGCTGTGATCCCTCAAGCTCTGCTTATGCCATACTACACAAGCAACTTCTGCCTCTTGGCGCTGAGGGAGTCTATGTGAGCACATCTGCCTGGGTGCCCACATATCAGCAAGAGGCCAATCCAGCAGTGACCAGAGCTTAAGACCTGGGAACAGACATACTCTACGCGGAGCCTCATGGACCACAGCATTGCATCTGCACTGTTGCCACTGGGAGACCAAAGCATCCTCTCACCCTCTTCTTCCCACGGTTATTCACCAGAGGCATTCTGTGGAGAGACAGAGGGGGCCCTTTTTTCACAGCGAGAGGTCACAGCTGCACCATCAGGACTGGTGAGAGGGCTTACTGCCCATTGTTCGCACTGCTTGCAGAGACTCAGCCACTAGGTCATTGATTATACCACATCTATACTGCACCTATACTGCATCTATCCAGCATTTATACTGAACCTATACTGCAAGCTGGTTACCAAGGCTGTTAAGTGCACCAACCCTTTCTAAAAGGCCCCCAAATATAGCCAGCAGAAGAACAACAAAAGGACTGTCCCCCTCCTCCGATTTCATTTATGTCAGATTCTGTGAGTACTATTGCCAGTCAATTTTTATGCTTTCTTTCATTACTATCCAAATTGTGTGACAATATATTAAGACTTGCCTTTACTAACTTGTTTAGTGCCTGCAGGGCCATCTTTAATATTGATTGGACCCTGGGCAAAAATTTTCTTAGGGCCCATCTCCCCCCATGCAATTTCGCTCTCCACCTTCTCTGAGACATACAATAAATAGCAGCTAGACTTAAAATCAGTTTACTGTATCAGATCAGGCAGCAATTGCGATTGGTTGCCAGAGGTTACAGCATATCATTACTGCTTACTGACTGGTTGCTAGAGATTACAGCACTCCTTAAGGCTCGCTGATTAGTTGCTAGAGGTTACAGCACATTTCTGCTTGTTGTTTGGCTGCTAGAGATTGCTGTACAGTAATACTGCTCACTGGTTGCTATAGGTTACAGCACATCTTCTCCTCACTGCAGGAGTGCATGATATACCTATGAATGCTGCCTTTATTTACATATCAATGCAGTTGGCCTCAGCTATTTACATATGCATGTCACTGCTATTTACATATGAATGTCACTGCTATTTACATATGAATGTCAGTATTTACATGTAAACACATGTCTGCAGGTGAGTCATCTGTACACCACAATAGGGCAGAGCTGGGCAGCATTAGTAGCAGCACAGGACTAAAACTTCAAGGGACAAGGGAATGTAAACTGGGATAGTTGGCAAGTATGAGGCAGCTGCTTTGGACCCCACAACAATGACAGGACCCAGGGCAGCTGCCCCTTTTGCCCTGCCTTAAAGATGGCCCTGAATGCCTGTACCTTAATATAGTACAGCTACTGGGTATCAGGTATTGCCTGCAGTGATTTTCTGTGATATTACATGCTTTCTGTGTTAAACCCAGTGTGTCAGAGGGGCTGAAGTTCTTGATGAGATTCAGGCAAGGAACACAGGATCTAATATAACCAGCGCCTCCAAGGGGGGTAGCACTACATAGGCAAAAGTAAACAAAGCTTTCACTGCATGTTTGTTAAAGCAGTGTTCCAGCTGTAAAACACTGTAGCTGCTGACTTTTAATAAGGACACTTACCTGTCCAGGGAGCCAGCGATGTCGGCCTCCCAAGGTCAATCCGTACATTGGATCGGGTGCAGGCGCTGCCATTCTAACACAGGGAAACCGGCCGTGGAGCCTTCAGTCTTCATGACTGGTTTCCTACTGCGCATGCACGAGTTGGAAGCTGAGTTGGAGCTTTAGCCCTTTAACAGCTTGTTGAAAGTTGCAAAAAATCTGAAGGGTGATTTAAATACCTAAAAGGAAACAATAATGGTTTTGAGTCAATTTGTTATAGCTTTGTTATTGTTGTTTTATAACCGTTTTTTTCTATCCACCTACTATCTTCGTCCCACAAATAATGATATATTTCATGACAGAAGGTTCCTAGAGCACTATGAGGCTGAAGTGCAAAGCATACATGTTTCCTCCAGCATGATCATGGTATCACTGTGCTTGAGCAAACTCACCTGACCTAAACCCCATAGAGAATCTGTAGGGTATTGTCAAGAGAAAGATGAGAGACACCAGACCCAACAATGCAGACGAGCTGAAGGCCGCTATCAAAGCAACATGGGCTTCCATAACACCTCAGCAGTGCCACAGGCTGATCGCCTCCATGCCACGCTACAGTGATGCAGTAATTCATGCAAAAGGAGCTCTGAATTATTGAGTGCATACTATACTGTACATGGACATACTTTTCATTAGGCCAGCATTTCTGTATTAAAAATCCTTTTTTTATTGGTCTTATGTAATATTCAGATTTTCTGAGATACAGAATTTTGGGTTTTCGCTAACTGGAAGCCATAATCATCAAAATTGAAAGAAATGCTTGCAATATATCACCCTGTGTGTAACGCATCTATTTAAAATATGAGTTTCACTTTTTGAATTGAATTACTGGAATAAATGAACTTTTTGATGATATTCTAATTTTATGAGATGCACCTGTATATGGAGATTAGGTCAATCCAGAAAAGATTTTCACTCCTCTGAAAAGCTTTGCTGAACTCTATTTAGTGGAAAAAGAGTTCACTAACAAGTGGTCTGTTTATGTAGTAGATCTTGCTATCTCAGTCTTAAACAAACATTTCACTGTTCCAAATAAAGATTTTCCTTCATTCAAAGATTCTGCAGATAGAAAGTTGGAGATGCTCCTAAAAGCATTCTTTACACTTACAGGCCCAGCTCTGCAACCAGCTTTCGCTACAGTTTCTGTCTGCCAAACTGCTGCTAACTAGACAAAAGGCAATGAACAACCAACATGATCTTGTTTTTGAGGACCATGCCATGACAGAGCAATTACAGCAATTACCTCCTGTTTTGCTCTAATGTGTGCTTTCCCTAGAACAAATAATGAGTCTTGTGGCTCAAAGCCTGGACAGCTGAAGTTGGCTGCAAAATATCCTCACACTTATGTCCTTTGAACGAGGATGTCTTTTTTGGTGAGATACTTGACAAATTAAAAAAAGATGTCACAGGAGGAAAGTTTTAGTTCCACAATGAAAGATTCAAACCTTCTACCTTCCTCAATACTCTACCCAGGCTTCATCTTCGAAATCTATGTTCAACCCACCTTTGCAGCATAGGACCAGGGCCACAAAGGCTTCCTAAAGCCTTCTTCTCAATAATGGAGCGCCCTCACTCTTAAGGGTGGAGGGACATCTGTTACTTTGCCTGTCTCTGGGTCACAGATGTCTCAGACCTGTGGGTTCACTCAGTGGCTTCAAAGGGATACAAAATAAAGCTCAAAACTCTACCACCTCACCAGTTTCTTCTCTCAAATCAACCAAAATATTCCCAAGGCAAACCTTGATAAAATTCCAAAAAAAATCTTCTCTCTAACCTTCTCTACACCTGAAATATTAGGTCTGGTCCTGGATCCATCCCAAGTAAAGGTTTTCCTTCTAGAGAAGAAAACGCTCTCTCTCTCTCAGAGCTTACACTTACTAATTGAGGGAAAAAAAATCACACAATGGGATTTTCCATGAGCGTTCGGGGACTTATGGTAGCCTTTTATTTGAGACCTCTTCAGCACAACATTATTTTGACGTGGAACAAAGATGGATCTGTCCAGCCAAGCAAGGAATTCCCTAGCTTAGTCAATTTCCAGCCCACGTACCTGGTGGTAGAGTCTGATATGCAGAGGATGGCCTCTCTTACACCTCTGACTTGAGGCCCCTGGTAGAGCAGACAGGAGTGCAGAGTCGCATGACTTCCTGGCAGGATCGCTGGCAGCGGAGCTGGGCTGGAATTTTTAGCAGGGTCATGGAGGGATACAGACACGGCAGAAGACCAGGAACAGCGGGTAAGCTGGAAGTTGGATCAGCTCAGTAACAGGCTGGCAGCGAGGTAGCAGAAAGAGCGGGCAGGTGCGGAGTCAGAGACAAGCTGGGGTCAGATGCAGGCAGACAGCAGGGAACATCAGGAACAAGCCAGACAGCATTGTAGCCCATTTGGCGCCATGAACTGTCACAAGGTGCGTGCGTGCACCGTGGCGCATGCAGGTACACATGTGGCAATCTTCTTACAGGAATTGGACGTCTTCTGTGGCCACCATCTTGGTTGCTGGCATGCCCTTGACATCAGCTTTGACAAAGACGAAGTCTTTCTTTCCTTGTCACTGGAAGGTGATAAAAGATGCCAACCTTTCAGCGTGCAAGGAATGTTCCAGTGCCTCACAGTCAATGGAAAATGGTCATCAGTGGAAGCCAAGCTGCTAATCAACATATTGGAGCTCAGGGCAATAAGGATGGCTCTGCAATACTATACAACCTTTATGCAAAGTCACCCAATCAGGGTACAATCAGACAATGCCACAGCTGTGGCCTACATCAACCACTATGGTGGTACCTGGAATCATACAGCTTTGGAAGGAAGGAAGCAAGCAAGATAATCTCAAGGACTGAAAGTCACTGTCTAGCAATTTCTGCAGTACCTATCCTAGCAGTTAACAAGTTGTGGACAGGGCCACTCAACCTGCACGTGGGAGTTCCTTTCCCTGAGAACATGCTAACCAAAGACGCGACCAGGCAGGGACTGTGGTCATGTGGGAATCAAACATTAAGGCAGTTCCCCTTAGAGACCCTATTGGAAAAAAAGTAGGTAAAATAATAAAAAAAAAACGACTAATGATGACCCAATAGCCAACCTTTTTATATCAATCAAGCCTTTTCAGGAACAGACATAAGATCTGTCTTGTGGTTCATTTTCTCAATGCAGCCAGCCAGGGCCTATATCCCTACTCTGGAGATATGGCTTACAAACCACCCCCCAAAGTTGCTCTATGGTTTTCCAAAATGAACAACATTAGGCATATGGAGAGCCTTACAGCTGGAATGCAGTTGAAAACATATCCTCCAGCTGTGCCCTGACCTCCACCATCGTTCCGGCATAGACCACACAACTTACCTTGTAAACCCTTTACCTTTCGCCCTTTATTTTCTTTTGTTCCTTTTACTATTTCTACATAGCTAAATTTTGACTGCTCAGTTGGTAGGTCTTGTTGTACCTACAGTTTTAAAGGATAAGTTCACCTTTCTGAACATGTTACAGGTTACACCCATGTTTAGGGTGTAACATCTAAGGCCGCGTACACACGCGGGGACTGTTCGCCCAACTTTGTCCGTCAAACAGTTTCGGCAAACAGTCCGCTCAAAATTAGCATGGACGGACATGGCCACACACGACGGACGAACAGTTTGCTGAAACCGTGCGCGATGACGTGAACGGCACGTACGACGGGACGAAAAATACGACGTCCTATACACTGCATTATAACTTTCGGCGTGAAAATCCTTTCTGAGCATGCGCGCAACTTTGTTTGACAAACAAGCCTACACACGCGGGGACTGTCCGCTGAAACAAGGTTTCAGCGGACAGTTTTTCGGAATTTCCGAAAAACCTTGTTCAGCGGACTGTTCGCTGAAACTGTCCGCTGAAAGCCCACACACGAGCGGACTGTCCGCTGAAACTTGGTTTCAGCGGACAATTTCAGCGAACAGTCCCCGCGTGTGTACGCGGCCTTACATGTTCAGCATCAGACCCCTCTCCCCTGATCCCCCCTTCTTTGTGGCAGCAAGCCAGGGATCTTCTCCCTGTACTCGCTGCCACAATTCAAACAAAGAGCGGCATGTAAAAAAATGTGCATTTATTATTTTTTGTTAAAAGGTGAACTTATCCTTTAAGCTATAGGAAAGGATGCCATATAACCTTTATTTCCATTGTGCAACTCTAAAGTTCTATACTGTATAACCTTACAGACAGTTAAATTTGAGTTTTGTCTCCTACAAAGAGACTGCTTGTAAAACACATGATACAGTTTAACTATTAGACCCTCTGATAAGCTGTCTTAGAACATGGTGACCGAAAAATTTACTTTTTGCCATGTCCCTGTACACAATTTGAAAATAAAGAATTCAAAAAATAAAGCAAGAGAAAATGCTGTTGATTCTGATTGCACAAAATTAGCCTTGAAGAACCTGGTGCACAGACATACACAGACTACTAGGACTACTAGACTATCCCTGGCCTCTCCCAGCAGGTCAGATCTGCTGTCTCAAGACCCTGTATTCCATCCTGCTTCTCAGTCACTAGCTTTAATGGCATGGCTGTTGAAGCCCAAGCCTTAAGAAACAAAGGGGTCCCTGAGTCTCTCATTCCTATCTTGTTTAAAGCAAGAAAAAACATTTACACAAAGATCTATTATTGTACCAGGAAATTCTTCTTTGCCTGGTGTGGACACAGTGACTTCAATCCTAGAGATTACTCTGTGCCTCTTATTCTGGCCTTTCTACAACCAGGACATGACCATAACCTAGCTTTAAGAACTCTCTAAATTGTCACTCTAAATTTGGGTCTGTCGACCCTTGTTGGGCCTGTTGGCACAATTCTGTTGCCCACCATTCTCATTCATTACTTTGGGATGTCCCAGGGTCTATGAATACTCTGCCTGTGTTCTGTACTGTACAAATAAGAGGATTTTTTACTTATCTGTACATTATATATCTTGGAGTAAAGTACAGGATACAGGCCACCCTCCCTTCTATTCCCAATGCCGCGTACACACGTAGCCGACTATCCGGCAGACTTCCCGCCGTACATTTCGAAAGGGCTACTTGCCCACATACGGCACTTTTTCAGCGGACTAATACGGTGTACTAAGTCCGCCAGACTATCCGCCCTACTTTTGAAATGAACGGACTCGCCCATACACGCGGAGAAAAGTCCGCTCATTTTGAGTGTGTCTCCAGGTAGGAGGGGTCCGCGAAGGAGACGTCGCTGGCCCCGCCACCTGGTATGGACTTAGAGGGGAACCCCAACGCCGAAAATCGGCGTGGGGGTCCCCCCCAGGTCCTCATCAGACCCTTGTCCGAGCACGCTACCCGGCCGGCCAGGAAAGGGGGGACGAGTGAGCGCCCCCCCTCCTGAGCCGTACCAGGCCGCGTGCCCTCAACATGGGTGGTGCCTTGGGGAAGGGGGGACGCGTTGCCCCCCCCCCACCCCAAAGCACCTTGTCCCCATGTTGATGAGGACAAGGGCCTCTTCCCGACATCCCTGACCGTTGGTTGTCGGGATCTGCGGGCGGGTGGCTTATCGGAATCCGGGAGCCCCCTTTAATAAGGGGGCCCCCGGATACCGGCCCTCCACCCTATGTGAATGAGTATGGGGTACAATGTACCCCTACCCATTCACCTGTAAAAAAAAAAAGTAAAAAAAAAACACAACACACAAGGGTTAAAATAGTTTATTGCACAGCTGCAGGGGTCTTCCGTCTTCGGGGGTCTTCTTGCCGGACTTTCTTCCTCGCCGCCGCCCCCTTCTTCTGACTTCGGGGGTCTTGTCCCCCTCTTCGGGGGTCTTGTCCCCCTCTTCGGTTCTTCTTGCCGGGCCACCGCGCCTTCTTCTAGCTCTTTTACAGGCGAATAGAAGAAGAGAAGAACAGAAGGCGGCGACAGCGGCGACAGAAGACCGGGCCACCGCCTGTAAAAGAGCTAGAAGAAGGCGTGGTGGCCCGGCAAGAAGAACCGAAGAGGGGGACAAGACCCCCGAAGAGGGGGACAAGACCCCCGAAGTCGGAAGAAGAGGGCGGCGGCGAGGAAAAAAGCCGGGCTCCTCCGCTAGCAAAAGAGCTAGAAGAAGATAGCGGAGGAGTCCGGCGAGAAGACCCCCGAAGACGGAAGACCCCCGGAGCTGTGCAATAAACAATTTTAACCCTTGTGTGTTGTGTTTTTTTTTTTGTTTTTTTACAGGTGAATGGGTAGGGGTACATTGTACCCCATACTCATTCACATAGGGTGGGGGGCCGGTATCCGGGGGCTCCCGGATTCCGATAAGCCCCCCGCCCGCAGACCCCGACAACCAACGGCCAGGGTTGTCGGGAAGAGGCCCTTGTCCTCATCAACATGGGGAGAAGGTGCTTTGGGGTGGGGGGTGCGCGGCCCCCCTTCCCCAAGGCAACCCCTATGTTGAGGGCACGCGGCCTGGTACAGCTCAGGAGGGGGGGCGCTCGCTCGTCCCCCCCTTTCCTGGCCGGCCGGGTAGCGCGCTCGGACAAGGGTCTGATGTGGACCTGGGGGGGACCCCCACGCCGATTTTTTCCACCGTTGAGGTTCCCTTTAAGTCCATACCAGGTGACGGGGCTAGCGACGCCTCCTTCGCTGGCCCCGTCTACCTGGAGACGCGCTCAAAATTGAGCAGACTTTTCTCTGCACCGGAAAAGTCCGCTCATTTCAAAAGTACGGCGGACTGGCATTCCAACGGCCGGATTGTCCGCTGAAATGCAAGTCCGGCGGGAAGATTGGAGTGCAAAACTACTTTCTAAGTCCGCCGTACTTTCGGGTAAAAAAAGTCCGCCAGAGGCTACACAAGGGGGGATTGTCCGGGGGACTTGAGTTTGCCGGACATTTCCACCCGATTGTTTGATCGTGTGTACGCGGCATAAGTTACTCTGCATTGATCGCTACAAAACTTGAGACTCACGGAGTGGAGTAGGATTATAGGGGAGGCTCCCAGGGGCATGTTCTGGACAGCTTGACAGCGTTCAGCCAGTAAAAGGTACTAGCCTATAACTCAGTGTCTTTGAATACCCTGCCTGTGTTCTGTACTGTACTTGAAGATATGGAATTTACAGGTAGGTCAGAATTTCTTTTTTGGTGACATGGCCATTTTAACACTGTCCCATATTTTAGCAATGTATACAAGTAAAAGGCGCAACACTCTAGTATCTCAGCAGTAACCACATATAAACCATAATAGTCCAATCAGCTATAGATGAGCAGTGGGTCCATATGTCAGGGCTGCCACCAATGGAGACCAGAAGCAAATTCCAGTGAAGCTGAGAGAAAACAAGGAAAGGGGTGCCTCTGAGTTTATAAGTAAAATGCTTTATTAATATAAACAATATCAACTCACATGGGAGAAGGTATGGTAGAGTACATCTCTGGGCTGAGTAGTGTCCAGGAGCAGGATGAATGACCAGGTCACAGTAGTTCCACTTCTCGCTGGCGGCATGGCGCACATCAGTTTCCAGGAAGGATGGGGCGGTGAGCTGTCAGAGCCTGTAGTCCTAAGCACTGCGGCTCCTGAAGTCCTTGCTTGTAAAAGCTGAAGATGGAAGCTGGCCGTGTGGTGTGTATTCCAAAGCGAGCCTCGGAGAGCATGGAACAGCGTGGCACAGTGCATTGAGGTCACAATAATTCAACGTGTATCTGAGTGTGCGTGCTACAAATGTTATGATAGCTGCGCTCCTTTATTAAGCTAATAGTTGTCCTGTGGACAGATTCTCCCACCTGAGGTGTGGATCTCTGCAGCTCCTCCAAAGTTAACATGGGCCTCTTTAGCTGCTTCTATGATTAATGCTCTCCTTGCCCTGGCTGTCAGTTTAGGTGGATGGCCATGTCTTGGTAGTTTTTTTTATAACCTAACCCTGCTTTACATGTCTCCACAACTTTATCCCTAACCTGTCTGAAGTGTTACTTGGTCTCCATGATGCTATTTGTTCACTAATGTTCTCTAACAAACCTCTGAGGGCTTCACAGAACATTCACATGTATACTGATATTAAATTACACACAGGTGGACTCTATTTACTAATTAGGAGACTTCTGAAGGCAATTGGTTCCACTAGATTCTAGTTAGGTCTATCAGAGTAAAGGGTGCTGAAAAGAAATGCACGCCACACTTTTCAGATATTTATTTTTTTAAAATGTTGAAAATCATTTAGCATTTTCCTTCTACTTCACAATTATGTGCCACTTTGTGCTGGTCTGTCACATAAAATCCCAATAAAATACATTTACGTTTTTGGTTGTAACATGACAAAATTTGGAAAATTTAAAGGGGTATGAATACTTTTTCAAGGCACTGTATATGTTTAAAATCACTGTATATTGCTGTAAACTTTGTTGTACATAAAGCTTCCAGACCAGCATACACAAACTAAACACTGTGTGAATAAAGCCTTGTACACACAGTATGATTGTTGGCCAACTGAGCATCTGATTTTTGTCAAAAGGGCGTGTGCCAGGATCTTGTCTTGCATACTAACGGTACACAATTGTCGTGCCACAAACACAAATGTAGTGACGTATTACAAGGAATTTCAGCTCTTGAGCGCCACCCTTTGGGCCCCTTCTACTAATTTTCATGTTTGGTGAGCATTGATTCCAAGAATGCGTGTTTGTACTTCCGACTTTTGTGTGACGGATTTGTGTACTGACCATACAAAAATCTGACATCAAACCATTGTCCGCCGAAAATTTTGTTGACCGGAAGTTGGACAACAATTGTCAAAAGTAGCGTGCTAACGGTAAGATTTTAGGACAACAGTCTGTCAACAGACAATCCCCTGCCAACAATCGTACCGTGTTAAAAAACAAAAACGAGGCATTAGGCCCCTTTCACACGGGGCGGATCCGCTCCGTTGGTATCCGCTAAGCCAGCAGATGGCAGATCCGTCTCTGCTCACTGTCAGTGCTCCGCTGATTTCTATGGGGAGATCAGACGAAAACGGACAGCATGTCTGTTTTCATCAGATCTCATTCGATCCGATCCACCAGACGGATGGCTGAACGTATCGTCATACGTTTGTTTTTAGCGGATCCGATGGTAGGCGGATGTCAGCTGACACATCTCCGCTGACACCCGTCTACCCATAGGAGTCAATGGGTGGCCCGCTCTAATCCACCTGAACAACGGACAGGCGGATCCGTTCGGCTTATCGCGTGAAAGGGGCCTTGGGCTTCACAGCCTTCTGTTGAAACAATAAACATTTGTCCAAAGCAATGCTTCTTTTTTGCAAATAATATTTTTTACTGGCGAGTCTATGCATTTAGATCAATAACTATTGATTGTTTTCTTCAGCTGGAGATAAAGCATGTCTTTATTCTCAATTGGCCTTGTCTTGACTGCTTAATTAAATTATTTACAGATTTATAGAGTGAAGATAAACAATCCTGTTCCTTTTGCCTTGGCATTATAACAAAATACTAGTCTGATCTACACTAATTCAAAAATACTGTAGCGATTTTTCTGTATATGATTTGCAGACTGTGTACTTTCCAACATTGCAAAAAATAGTTGTGATTGGCTCTGCTCCTTCATGCATCTCAAATACAACTATTATTTTTATTAGATGGCAATGTTGACTGAATGGATAGTGTTCATCTAGAGTGATCTGTCTTCTGTATGGGTCTTATTTCTTCACAATGGCCTGCTCATCATTTCCATCCAGCTTATTGCTAGGTGTTCTCTCCCTCTATTGCCTGTAACTTTTCCAAGCATGATCTTTTCTAGTGAGTTATTTCTTCTTTAATATGACCAAGATAAGACAACTTCAACCTTGGCTTCTAATGAAAGTATTGATTTTTTGAAAAATCCATTTTATTTTCCATTCTGTTCTTGATATTCATAAAATATTTTGCCAACACCAAAGTTTAAAGACATCAATACTTTTTCCTGCTTCTTCATCGTCCAGCTTTCACATAGGAGTGAGGGAAAAATACCATATGCTGGACAATTATAATCTTTGTACCTATAGACACTTTAGACATATACTTTAGACACTTTAGACCTATAGACATATTTTCTAGAATCTTCCATGCTTGCTTTTCTAGTGGCCAGTCTGCAAAGTATTTTTGGATTTTTTGTTGTGAATAGTTGGTCCAAGGGGACAGAAGTGGTCTACTCTTTCTAGGGCTTCACCATCAACTTTGTTAGCTGTCTTTGCTGTTGGCATAAGCTTGCTTTTCTATTTTTAGCTGATAATTGTTTGTTTTTCAACTTTCTCTTTGAGGCTCTCGAGGTCCTGTATATTTTCATCTATGATGAGATTGTTGATTTTCCTTCTACCAATTTTTAAACCTCTATCATCTTCCTCCGTCTCTGCTTCTCTCGTGATATGTTTAGCATATAGGTTAAGTACGGTATGTAGGGCCATCTTTAAGGCAGGGCAAAAGGGGCAGCTGCCCTGGGCCCTGTCATTGTTGTGGGGCCCAAAGCAGCTGCCTCATACTTGCCAACTATCCCAGTTTAAATTCCCTTGTCCCTTGAAGTTTTAGTCCCTTGCTTTGTCCTGATATCTCAGTGTGAAGTGCTGCTACTAATGCTGCCCAGCTCTGCCCTATTGTTGTGTACAGATGACTCACCTGCAGACCCTGTGTTAAATAACCGGCATTCATATGTAAATAGCAGTAGCACATTCATATGTAAATAGCTGCATGCGGTGGCATAGATATGTAAATAAAGCCGGCGTTCATATGTATATCATGCCCCCAGCGGTGAGGAGATGATGTGCTGTAACCTCTCGCAAGCAATCAGTGAGCAGTATTACTGTAATCTCTACCAACCAATCAACAAGCAGAAATCATGTGCTGTAACATCTAGCAACTAATCAGTGAGCCATAATGTGTGATATAACCTCTAGCAACCAGTCAGTAAGTTTAATAATACATTGTAACCTCCGCCAATCAATCGCAATCACTTCCTGATCTGATACAGTAAACTGAGACATACAATAAATAGCAGCTAGACTTAAAATCAGAGCAGATGGAGAGCGAAACTGTATGGGGGAAACGTTTGCCCAGGGTCCAATCAATATTAAAGATGGCCCTGACAGTATGATAGCAGTATGCAGCCTTGCCATGGCCAATTTGATAGTGCATGCTTTCACATGGTCAACAAAGTCAAAGGTTGTTTTTTTTTAGTCTTCCATTGTGCATCTACAATAATGTCACTAGTTTCTCTACCTTTTCTCAACCCAGTTTGTACATCTAATAATTTTCTTGTCTAACTGGTTTCAGAAAAGGTATCTTGGTTATTGGTGTCTTTGCTATAAATATAATCCTTCCATCTTTGCTTGATCTCAATTTTATCAGTGATGATTTCTCCTGACATTTTTAGCATACAATACATCGGTGTTGCCAACCTACCAGAATGAAATTTACTGACAAGACACCCAAAATCTACTGGCACTGCCAAGTTTTTACTGGCATTTACAAAAGTTACAAAATTACAGTTTTAAGTGCAAATTTCAGTATTTCCATAACATACAAGCACAATATGGAAATAGCAATGTGATTTAAAGCTATTAAAGATATTAAAGCGGCGGTCCACCCTAAATTGAAAAAAAAAAGTTTTTTTACTTACAAGAAATGGCTGTTGCTAGGCAGGTCATCCTAATCTGCCACTTCATACTCCGCGGTGATCTTCTGGGGGATGGGGCACATTGTGTTCTGGGAACTGTGCGTGTCCCAGAACACAGCCGGCCATTCACAAAGCGCCGCTCGAGTCGTGCATGCGCAGTAGGAAATTGGCAGTGAAGCCTCAAGGCTCTACTGCCTGTTTCCATTAGTTCGAATGGTGGCGCCAGGACCCGATCCGATGGACGGATCGGCCTTGAGCAGCCAACATTGCGGGCACCCTGGACAGATAAGTGTGTTTATTAAAAGTCAGCAGCTACAGTGTTTGTAGCTGCTGACTTTAAAAAAAAAATAATAATTCAGCTGGACCTCCGCTTTAAGGCAAAAAACATATTTCTTATTTTATTTTCAATATAGTACCGTAGGTAGCTCAGGGACAGAACTTAGGAGGGCAAGAAATTATAATGGGCAGATGCACACACATGAAATTGACTCTCATAGTAACAATGACAGTGGTGTGCAGCAGCACAGATCAACAACATGACACGTCCCCTCCCGAGTCACAGTGACAGTCTTTCTCGACACCAGGTGGTCCCTTCAATCCAAACAGCACTGACAGTCGCTGTCCCAGCTCTCCTTGCTCCCAACCCACATGCAAGGCTCCAGCTGCTCCGCTAGGCTCCTTGCCCAATGGCATCACACAACACATGCTCAGGCACCGCCTCCACCAGGCCCTCCCCCGGCCAGCGCCACCCAAACACACTGTAGCAGGCACTCGGATGTTCTCGGGCCAGCCCCAGACCGGAACTGTGCAAGCCAAGTTTCACAGCCACATTTTTTACTGGCAACCTTTTCCTGTCACTGCCATTTACTGGCAGGAGAAAAGTGCCCATTTTTTACTGTCTGCCAGTAAAAATACTGGCAGTTGGCAACACTGCAGTACATACTTGAGGCCATAGTTTATTTTTGTTAATTTCAGCCTGAGTTTGGCAGACTTCTTCATCTGCATCAGTTGCTAGTGCAAGAAATGGTATAACTGTGATGTTGAATGGCTGTTCCCAAAATCTAGTTGATATTAATTGAATGTTCTTGGCATTATATTCAATGACAATTTTGTTAATGTCTTTGCAGACTATGAAAGCCATAGTCTCCTGACTGAAAGTGTCCCAGATTAATTCATTGTAATTAGTTGTTCCCTGCAGCAATGATGTTTAAACAATCAGTTTTCATCTTCACTTTTTCTAGTTTACCTTAAGGCTGGGTTCACACTGCTGCGGGGGGGAGATCCGGATGTGATTCGCACCGCAAATCACATCCGATCTCCGTAGCGATGTGAGTTCAGCCATACAGATAGTATGGCTGAATTCGCATCGCTCCCGCAGCAAACTCGCACGGGACCTTTTTTTGGTCCGCAACAGAATCGGATCGCATGGGGGTTCACACCATGCGATCCGATTCCTGTGCGAGTCGGCAGATCGCACTGCGATATGCGGACGGATCTGGGGGTGTCATTAACATATCATTGACACTCCCAGCCGTCCGCATAGGGCAGTGTGAACTGCCGGCGGGAGTAATGCGATGCGGGAAAACGCCGCGGATTCGCGGCGTTCCCGCATCGCAGCGGTGTGAACCCGGCCTAAAGAGGTTCTTTAGTATGTAAATATTTTTTTAAAAATCAGCAGCTACAAATATTGTAGATGCTGACTTTTAATATAAGGAAATTTACCTGTCCAGGGATCCATTGCCACCTTCACCTGGGCCAGTTCTTCCTGGGTCTTCAGTGTGTCTAGTGTGGGAAGTCAGCTGCAACTCCTTGCTGCTTCACAGCTGGCTTCCTACTGCTCATTTGCGGGTTGGACTGTGCTTTGTGAATGGTCCTGTAGCCTCTCGGGACCTGTGGGGTGTCTCAAGAGGTTGCGGGCAGGGAGGGGGGACAACTTCTGGTGGAATCGCCTAGGTCAGGGGTATAGAATTCAAATTCAGGGAGGTCAAATCCGTAATATTTTCTTCCAGCCAAGGTCTGAATGAATCACGTATTTGTGCGATGACTCAGATCATTCACATCAAAGCCCCCTCCTCTGAAATTACAATCTTGTTTTTACATAACTTTCCTCAGTCCCCCTTTATTGTACAGTTTTCCCGTTGACATTGGTATCCTCCTCTCCCTCTCACAGCACCCCCCCCACAGCCGTGTCCCCTGCTCCCCCTTTACACCGACCCCCCCCCCAATAGTGTCCTCTGCCTCCACCTTCACATCCCTCCCACAGCAATGTTCTCTGCCCCCATCTTATCCCCCCCACTTAGCTCTGGCCTCTATTCACATTGCAGCTCACTCAGCTCTGCTTCTCCGATTCACATTGCAGCCCCCCTAAGCTCTGCTCCCCCATTCACATTGTAGCCCCCCTCTGCCCTGCCCCCCCATTCACATTGCAGCCTCCCCCCCAGCTCTGCTCCCCTGTTTTACATTGCAGTCCCCCTTAGCTCTGCTCCTTCCATTCCCAGTGCAGTCCCAGTGAGCTCTGCTCCCCCAATCACATTGTAGCCCCCCTCTACCCTGCCCCCCATTCACATTGCAGCCTCCCCCCCAGCTCTGCTCCCCTGTTTTACATTGCAGTCCCCCTTGGCTCTGCTCCTTCCATTCCCAGTGCAGCCCCCCATAGCTTTGCCCCCCATTACAGACTCCCACAGCTTTGTCCCCCATTCACAGTACAGCCCCCCCACTAATTCTGTCCCCCCATTCACATTGCAGTCCCCTCAACTCTGCCCATTCAGTCTCCTACCTTATTCGGGTACACAGAGCAGAGAGCAGGAGGCAGGAGAGCTCTAGACAGCGAAAGACACAGCAGCTGTGCATGGAAGGCAGGAGCTGCCGAAGATAACTTTTCAAGTGTCCCAGCAGGTGTTTGGCGGCTAAGACTGCCCTTCATCTTAAGAACTAATCACCTGCTGGGACACTTAAAAAGTTAACTCTGGCAGCTCTAGCCCTCCATCCAAAGCTGCTTTGTCTCCAGTTTTCTGTCTAGCATTGTCCCGCGGCTTCCTTCTGCTCAGCTGTGATGCAGACGGCGGCTGAAGTGAAGAGTCGGCTCCTAAAATACAGTGACTCAGTCCCCATCCAACCCACCATTAGTGATGCCTGGCCTAGGTCATTCCTGCGGGAAAATGGGAGTATCTGCCAAAACTAGGTACACCCCACCCCAAGAAAAATTAACCTCCAATATTGTTAGAGGAGGGGGAGTTTCTTTAAAGCAGAAGTTCCACTTTAGGATGAAGTTGCTCTTTAATTCATGGTTAATTTCCATATCATGTGTCTGTTTATACAGTTTTGGATTTTCTTTTCTCGCACAACAACATCAGGTGCTAGACAACCAAAAGGTTTTAGTTTAGTCCTGTCATTTACACTAGCTATACTTTGAATAATCTCTAGCTCTTTCTCAGTAGTATTGATAAGGTTAAGAACTTCAATCAAGCTCAAGGTTATCTGCTGTTGTTTCTAATTAGAAAGTGTGGATGTGCATGCGTTCTAGAAGTAAACACTCCCTGACACACGTTCAGCTCAGTTACTTCTTACACTTCTGGTTTATTCCAGGGCGGGGCTAATGTTTTATACACAAAGATATGTCATTTCTATGTATACATCTTATTGGCTGAAATACAAGACAAAATGGAGAAACTTGATGCTGAGGCTTGGTTGTTGCTGGCTCTGTCTTCACTTCTGTATTCTTCTAATGAGGGGGAGTGTGAGTTAGACGCCATCTTTAGTTCCAAACAGAGCCTATCTGTATACTTATATATTAAGTAAGGAGTTGCGTAGAAACATGTATACACATAATAAAATATACATTTTCTGATTATTATCTAAATTACATTCCTTCACAGTATGTTGAATGCCTTCTGAACTGAATGGCCCATCTTTTGGTTCTATAGTGACATACTATTATATATAACCATGGTACTTTTTTAATATAACCCTTGCCTCTAAGTAAGTGGTCAGTGGGATGAGCTCTTTACACATCAGTGTTCACCCTCCATGCTGCCAAATTACCTCTTCTTTGGTACTTTGTTGTCCAGTGCATTTCTGTTTGCCCCTTGAACCTTTTTTCTGGTCCATTTGGTTTCACTTTTGTCTAAGTAGTAAAGTCTCCTAATACTGTAATTTGGTATTTTCTATATCTTTTCTTTTCCAATATTTATATTGTTTTGAGGCTCCTATAAAAAATATGAATTATATACTTTGTCATGTTACATATCGCAAACAAGTGTGACACATATATTTTCAACTAGGTCAGTACAGAAAGCAGTAGCAGTACTATCTTTACAATTTTTTGGGGAGTACCACATTCTTAAAAATGTAACTTATCTAAAATAAATTCTAACAAAGCTCCAGCATTTTTTGAAGGCTGGGTGGGCCTTTATTCATGAGTGAACATAATCTGATGTCCTCTCAGAACGTGCCACTGGACACAACTGATGACTTATCAATATACAGGCCCGTTGCCGTACCATGTGATCACTGAGACCAATCACAGCAGATCACATTACAATTGTAAACTGATGGCTTCCTTTCATTGCCATCCATTGTAAACAGTTGTATTGCTAGCTGTGATTGGTCACAGTGATAACATGGTACAGACGGGGCCAATCACAGCCCATCTGTACCATGTGATTAGCTTTGGGCAATCACAGCTAATCACAACAAAAGACACTGAATTAATCAGTTTCTTTCAGTAAAAATAGTTGCTTATACCAATGAAATTTTACTGATATAAGCAATCATAATGTGTGGGGAAAAAAATCCTAGTTACTTTCCCAGTGTATTATAGAGTTACTATGGTAACACTGTATTGCTCTGGTCATAGTGTGTTAAAACAAATTGTATAAAAAAAAATGTTTTACATACTGTCATCAGTCAGTGTCCCTGATCACCGCCACCGTAACACTGTACTGCACTGGTGACAGTATGTAAAAAAATATACACTATTGTTAAAAAAAGTCGTTTTTTAATTTCTTAATTTTCCAAAAGTTGTGATAAGAAATTACAACTTCAAAGAACTCGCCATGCTTCTTGCTAAATACCTTGGAATGTATACTTTCCAAAAAATTGGTCATTTGGGGGTTTTTGTACTGTCCTGGGGTTTTCAGGCATCAAGAAATGAGTGTGCAGTCATGTTGGAACAGGAAGGGGCCATCCCCAAACTGTTCCCACAAAGTTCGAAACATGAAATTGTCCAAAATGTCTTGATATGATGAAAAACAACCCCACACCATAACCCCCCCCCCCCCTCCCCCAAATGATTTGGACTAGTGCACAAAGCAAGGTCCATAAAGACATGGATGAGCGAGTTTGGGGTGGAGGAACTTGTACTGGCCTGCACAGAGTCCTGACCTCAACCCAACACCTTTGGGATGAATTAGAGTGGAGACTGCGAGCCAGGCTTTCTCACCCAACATCAGTGCCTGACTTCACAAATGTGCTACTGTAAGAATGGTCAAACATTCCCATAGACACACTCCTAAACCTTGTGGACAGCCTTTCCAGAAGAGTTGAAGCTGTTATAGCTGCAAAGAGTGGGCCAACTCAATATTGAACCCTACGGACTAAGACAGGGATGCCATTAAAGTTCATGTGCATGTAAAGGCAGGTGTCCCAATACCTTTGACAATTTACTGTATATGTACCATAGTTTGTGGACTCTATAACTTTCCTACAGACTAAATAATATACACTGATCTGGCTTATTTTCACAAAAGAAATGTATCAGAATACTTTTTGACCTACGTTTATGAAGAAAGGTTATTTATTTGCAAAATTTTATAACAGAAACTAAGAAAAATGCGTTTTTTTTTTTTTTTCAGGCTTTTTTTGGTTTATTTTGTAAATACTACTAAAAGAAAGCTCTATTTGTGTGAAAAAACTATAATTTTTCTTTTTATGGGTACAGTGTTGAATGACCGTAAAATTGTCATTGAAAGTGTGACAGCGCTGAAAGCTGAAAAGTTGGCATGGGCAGGAAGAGGGTAAAAGTGCCCAGTATTTAAGTTATTATAGTTAAAAACCTTTGTTCCTGTAAATGAAATATGTAAATGTCTCCCTGAAATTATTCCAATGTATCTCAGAATCTTGCATAGGCAACATGCAGTTCTGTATTTTAAAGTATAGAGTGAAATGTGTGAAATATATAAGTGTGCTAGGTCAAAATGTAAATCCACAAAGAATTTCATTTAGATAGGATACACTTGGTTTTTAGGCTTCATACACACGGACGTTTTGAAAAACGGGCTGTAAAGCTAGTAACAACACCTGGAAAAAAGCAGCATTAAAAACGTTTTTTTCTTTTGTGTCAATGCGCGATTAAAGTTGTTTGTAAGCGTTAACGCTAAGGCGCGTTTAAAAAAAATAACATTCCTTTGCTATTTATCTCTCCCAAATTACCCGCATAAACATTTTTACAGCTTAAATGCGCATTTTTGAGCTGTTTCCGTCAAAACAGCTCTAGCGCTGGAGCCTCAGAACGCGCTGGTCCTTTTTTTTTTTTTTTGGAGCTTAAAAACGACCATGCCTGTTACAGCTCAAAAACACCATGGTGTGTATAAGCCCATTGAATAACATGGAGTGGCATTCTTCAGCAAAAAAAGCTAAAAAATCCGCTGTTAAAACGTCCGTGTGTATGAGGCCCAAATGTAATTTTACACCTATTTTTTATCTCCTGGAGATAGTAAAAGCTGAATTCTAGTTGAGTGAGAAAAGTGTTTTCCAATCCTTGTCACCTGGTTCAAATAAATATCCAAATTTATTTAAACCAAATTAGTATCTTGTGCAATACTTTATGTCCTGTTCACATTAATACCTAATAAGACAAATGCCACGTACAGACGATCGGACATTCCGACAACAAAACCGTGGATTTTTTTTCTGACAGATGTTGGCTCAAACTTGTCTTGCATACAAACGGTCACACAAATGTTGTCGGAAATTCCGAACGTCAAGAACGCGGTGACGTACAACATGTAAGCCGTGCAGAGAAAAATGAAGTTCAATAGCCAGTGCGGCTCTTCTGCTTGATTCCGAGCATGCGTGGAATTTTGCGCGTCTGAAATTGTGTACACACGCTCGGAGTTTCCGACAAGTTTTGTAGTCGGAAAATTTGAGAACCAGCTCTCAAACATTTGTTGTCGGAAATTCCGACAGAAAATGTCCGATGGAGCATACACACAGTCGGATTTTCCGACAACAAGCTCACATCGAACATTTGTTGTCGGAATGCCCGATCGTCTGTACGCGGCATAAGTCTGGCCAGTCTTAGTGATGACAGATTTAAGGAAAGGAAAGTTGCTTTCTCATCAACACAGTTAGTGTTGATAGGGGAATCCTCCCCGATGTGCTATTGTATTTTAGCAGCAGAAGGTTTCCCCGCAGTCAGAATACAATCACCACTACGCCTAGCTATAGCCGGAGGCAGTAATCTTATGGGGAAAAAAACCTTTTGTGGCCAGCTCAAAGTATTTTGTAAGCCACCACAGAAGTATATTTTCCAAAACCTGCAAAGGACCAGGCTAATTTATGATTACAAGGAGTACAATAATGCTGCAAACGGAGGATGTGCCACACTGCTGCTAGTAACATCTTCAGAACTGGTAGAATGTATTTTGATGCTTCCCTTTGGTGTCCAAGAGGATCATGGGGTGTCCACCCCAACAACCTGGCCTCCGCAAGAGTACTCCATAGTTCCTGACTGCCAAAATAACTTTTTTTTTTTGTCTTGTGCTTAGAGTTTGACTTAAACTTAGTCATAGTCATAGTAGGTGTTCGTGTGTCACTGTTGATAATCATTTCCCATATCCCTGTATATTGTGTTTACTAAGATGCACGACCAAGAGTCTTTTAAAAATATCAACCGGTTCTCCTCATTGTGTGGGCCCCGTGTCCTCTTACACTCCCTGAGACTGAAAAGTTTCCTTCCTATGCTGGAGTCACCATTGAGGTTTTTGTATACTGCTATCATATTTCCCCTTAAACGTAAACATTGTCTTCTAGGCTTATGGTGGCTTTTTGGCTCTGAAACTGTTGTCCTCTTCTGAAGATCTATTTGTATGCGGTGCAGTTATTGCTCCCATCACCTCATTCCAGCTACACTGTGAGTATGTTACAATAAAGAAATTCACTGTTTTTATACCATAATAAGTAATCATAACCTGTAAATTTTGCTATTAAACATTTACTTGAGTCCAGCACTGCTGCAACAGGAAGGGTGCATAGCGAAAGCACAAAGTTCAATGATGGTGAGCGCTCGCTAATGTAATTCTTGGGGCAAGTGCTTAAAGTGATAGTAAACTATCACCTTGCAAAACAACCCTTTCAGTTGAAAAGGCAAAACATTTGTCTATAGATAAAAATAAAAAAAATAGCATTATAAATACCTTTTTTTTAAAGTGATCACATTTTCTCTGTTCTCAGCTGCATGAGTTAGGAGAGGAGAAGTAACAGCACACGGATCTTCCCAGTGAAAGGCTGTGCAGGGGGTCAGGATAGGTCTGATCAATGGAGGAGAGCAGACTGAGTTCCCAGCACAGCTAGAGAACTAACAATGGTGCGTTCTCCTGCTTAGTGTGGTCAGTGTTAAGTAGAAAAACAGAGAGACTGGCGGGAACACCAAAGGAATCAATACGTGGAGAACAGGAGACTTTTTCAAACAAAGACATGGTAGAGCAGGCACATATCAGGAATATGAAATGTTGGGCTTACATACTGTTTAATGTAATAATAATTAATAATTTAATAATAATAATAATTTTTAATAATTTAATATTAGGCAGTTTTTCCAAGCTACGCTGTGTTTTTTTTTAACCCATTGGGGCTTGAGTACATGGTAGAGCTGCACAATTAATCGTCAAGAATAGTTATCGAGATCTTGACTAAAGTGTTTCACAATTCTTTCTATGCAAGGAATTCTCTCTGCTCTTCTGAAGCCACAGCCCTTAAAAGAAAGTAAGAAAAAAACTGGGCAGTCTGCCAAGAATCAAAACATTCTTTATCAGTTGAACTTAAGTACAAACATTGTAACAATTTGTCAATGGAATAGACTGTGTGCAAGTGAAAAAAAGTTTAACCACTTAAACACTAAACCTTTTTTATGACATTTGTTGGTTTCAAGTTAAAATATTTTTTTTGCTAGATAATTACTTAGAACCCCCAAATATTATATATATATTTTTAGTAGACACCCTAGAGAATAAAATGGTGGTTGTTGCAATATTTTATGTCACACTGTAGTTGCGCAGCGGTCTTTCAAATGCAATTTATTTTGAAAAAATTACTTTAATGAATAAAAAAAAAAACTAACCAGTAAAGTTAGCTAATTTTTTTTTGTACAATGTGAAAGATTTTACGTCGCGAGAATCGCAATCTTTTTATTCTAAGAAAAAAAATTGTGATTCTCAGTTTGGCGAGAATTGTGCAGCTCTACTATATGGTCAATTTTATTCCAAAGGTGAACTTTTAACTGAAGCTGAAGTGAAGCTTTTAACAAAGAAAAAATTGTGGAGTATTAATGCTTTCCACCATGCTTTTGTATCTGTCTGTCCCAGTCCCAGCTGCTTGCATTAAAGGGGTTGTAAAGAGAATTTTTTTTTTTTAATAACAAACATGTTATACTTACTTCCACTGTGCAGCTCGTTTTGCACAGAGTGGCCCCGAACCTGCTCTTCTGGGGTCCCTCGCAAGTACTTCTCACGTTCATGCGAGCTCCCTCGCATGGTGAGAAGCACTTGCGAGCGCGCTCCCGTGATACAGCTGGCGGCTATAGCCTCTCACTGTATCACTCGGCCCCACCCCCGGCGTGCCACGTCATTGGATGTGATTGACAACAGCGCGAGCCAATAGCTGCGCTGCTTTCAATCCATCCACTCCAGCCAATCAACGGCCAGGCAGAGTGGCAAAGAGGACGTCGGGGGCGAGCGCGGGACTTTCGAGTGGTCTGGTTAGTAAAACAGGGGGGCTGGGGGGGGGGGTCGGCACTGTCAGATGTTCTTTCACCTTAATGCATAGAACACATTAAGGTGAAAAAAACGTTTACCTTTACAACCCCTTTAACCTTTCCTTTTTTTGAGAAATACTCAATATGAGGCTGATTCATTAGAACCAGACAACAGAGAATGAATACAAAAGTTGAATTGTTGTCTGTAGTAGCCAGTCAGGATTATACACTTTCCATAAATTAAAAGTTAAATGTGATTAGTCACAGTTTTATGTTCATTTCTTTTTTTATCCAGTTTTAATGATTCTGCTCCTCTGTGCTTTGACAATTGCTCCACCAATGTGATATCCTGCTCTCAGTCTGTCAGTCTGCATATCTCCTCTTCCCTCGCTCCATGATACATACAGTACTATAATAAAATAAACATTGTTTAGAAAAAGAATGTTATAACTAACAAAATGAAAACAAGTAATATTTTTGTGTTGGTAAAGATTAACATCATCAAACAATTTTTCCCATTCAATGACTACAATGTTAACAGAAACCCCACTTAAGCCTTGTACACACAATCGGACTTCAAACAAACTTTCCCGTGGATTTCTGTCCAAAGGGAGTTGGCCGTGAACTTCTATTGCATACACACGGCAGGACTTTTTCAGCCAACTTTCACCAAATCATGTGGTTTTTCTTCTCTTTACCGCCAACTTCTGTATTGTTGTCTGATCTTTTGCATTGGTTCTGAGCATGCATGTTTGTACTTTGGACTTAAGTCCGATGGTTTTCTCTACACACAATCAGACTTTGCTCCGTCAGACTTTTGTTGCCGAAAAGTTTGTTTGCAGAGCGAACTTTTGTCTGATGAAAACCGAAAAAGTTTGCCTGATGGAGCATACACAAGGTCGGATGTTGCCTTAAAACAGCTCATTTGCATGTTTGTTGTCAAAAAGTCAGATCGTGTGTACGGGCCTTTACTCTGACTTTTATGTGCTTCCCTTTAGGGGGATTTTTTTAGTGGAATGGTTTGCTTCTCAGAGTGTTTTCAGGGGTATCATATAACTGACAAAAATGGGAAATGATTCTGCCACATCTAAATAATATGCATTCTTTGTGATGATAGCTGAATGTATCATTTTCACAGAACAGCAGTCATCTTGTTCGGCTCATCCTTTAAGTTCTACTTCTTTAGCATCTACATTCAAAAATGTGTCACAATAAACCATCCACCTTACACCATACCTACAATCATTTTGTGTGGTGCACTTTCTTTAGCCCACGGGAAACATCCCTACCACAAAAGGGTCAATTGGTTGTGTTTGTCCCCTAGATCAAAAGGTTCATTTCTTGAATATTTGGATGGGTCAGCATTAGCGACTACCGTATATACTCGAGTATAGGTCGACTCGAATATAAGCCGAGGCCCCTAATTTACCACAAAAAAACTGGGAAAACGTATTGACTCGTGTATAAGCCGAGGGTGAGACATGCGTCCATCACTGTGTCCATCCCTGTGTCCATTCCTGTGTCCATCACTGTGTCCATCCCTGTGTCCATCACTGTGTCCATCACTGTGTCCATCCCTGTGTCCATCCCTGTGTCCATTGCAGCCTACCCGTGTCCTGTGCATGCCTCCATGTGCCAATCTGCAGCCTCTGTGTCCTTCTGCAGCCTCTGTGTGCCATTTTGCACCGATCTGCATAAATAAAAAACATACGGCGGCCATGCCAGGATTCAAAAGCCGCACCTCTCCTCGTCTGTGACAGACAGCGGCCATTCCACTGTTCAAAAGCCGCGCCTCCGTCTGTGATAGGCGGAACACTCAATTTCCCAGCAGTCAGTGTTCCGCCTATCACGAACATCCTCTCATCCTCGTCCGTAGTATGAGGATGAGCGGATGTCCGTGATAGGCGGACCACTGACTGCTGGGAAATTGAGTGTGCCGCCTATCACAGACAGGGAGGCGCGGCTTTTGAATAGTGGAATGGCCGCCGTCTGTCTGCACGACACGCTGATCGGGTAGGCAGACGGCGGTGACTCGAGTATAAGCCGAGGGGGGCACTTTCAGCCTAAAAAAAGGGGCTGAAAATCTCGGCTTATACTCGAGTATATACGGTAAGTGAAAAAATTTAAATCACAAACAATTGTGCCTCCTGGGCAGGTTGTGATGAGAATGTATTTTTTTTTAGGAATTTCTACCATATATCCTAACCCTATTTTTAAAAATATATATTTTACTTGTAATACAGCTGCAGTACTTACTGAGCGGTACCTGGGAATGCCATCACAAGAAGGATCAGCCTACATGGTATGTTTCCTGAAAACTGGAGAACCAATGTTGCGATTGGTATTTTCTCAGCATTTTTGACTACATGGCTCATTTCTCCAAGCATGCATGGTCTATATCATATGAAAAATAATCACTGAGTATAAAATAGCAAGCAACAAAAATGTGTGTGTGTGTGTATATATATATATATATATATATATATATATATATATATATATATATATATATACATTATCTCAGAAAAGCAAGTACATCCCTCACATTTTTGTAAATATTTTATTCTATCTTTTCACGTGACAACACTGAAGAAATGACACTTTGCTACAAAGTAGTGAGTGTACAGCTTGTATAATAGTGTAAATTTGCTGTCCCCTCAAAATACCTCAACGCACAGCCATTAATGTCTAAACCGTTGGTAACAAACGTGAGTATAGCTCTAAGGGAAAATGTCCAAATTGTGCCCAAAGTGTCAATATTTTGTGTGGCCACCATTATTTTCCAGCACTGCCTTAACCCTCTTGGGCATGGAGTTCACCAGAGCTTCACAGGTTGTCACTGGAGTCCTCTTTTACACCTCCATGATGACATCACGGAGCTGATGGATGTTAGAGACCTTGCGCTCCTCCACTTTCCATTTGAGGATGCCCCACAGATGTTCAATAGGGTTTCGGTCTGGAGACGTGCTTGGGCAGTCCATCACCTTTACCCTCAGATTCTTTAGCAAGGCAGTGGTCACCTTGGAGGTGTGTTTGGAGTCGTAATAATGTTGGAATACTGCCCTGTGGCCCAGTCTACAAAGGGAGGGGATCATGCACTGCTTTAGTAGGTCACAGTACATGTTGGCATTCATGGTTCCCTCAATGAACTGTAGCTCCCCAGTGCCGGCAGCACTCATGCAGCCCCAGACCATGGCACTCCCACTCCCATGCTTGTCTGTAGGCAAGACACACTTGTCTTTGTACTCCTTACCTGGTTGCCGCCACAAACACTAGACACCATCTGAACCAAATAAGTTTATCTTGGTTTCATCAGACCACAGGACATGGTTCCAGTAATCCTTGTCTTTAGTCTGCTTGTCTTCCGCAAACTGTTTGCTGGCTTTCTTGTGCATCATCTTTAAAAGAGGTTTCCTTCTGGGATGACAGCCATGCAGACCAATTTGATGCAGTGTGTGGCGTATGGTCTGAGCCCTGACAGGGTGACCCCCCACCCCTTCCACTTCTGCAGCAATTCTGGCAGCACTCATACATCTATTTCCCAAAGACAACCTCTGGATATGACGCTGAGCACGTGCACTTAATTTCTTTGGTTGATCATGGCGAGGCCTGTTCTGAGTGGAACCTGTCCTGTTAAATCGCTGTATGGTCTTGGCCACCGTGCTGCAGCTCAGTTTCAGGGTCTTGGCAATCTTCTTATAGCCTAGGTCATCTTTATCTAGAGCAACAATTATTTTTTTCAGATCCTCAGAGAGCTCTTTCCCACGAGGTGCCATATTGAACTTCCAGTGACCAGTATGTGAGAGTGAGAGTGACGCTCTACATTCACTTCTCACTCAGCGAAGGAATTCGCCTCTCAGCCAATCAGGTTGCTGGGTCTGTGTTCCCTGTCACCTGATTGGCGGAAATGACAGGTGCTGTGATTGGATGCCTGATAGGCATAGCAGAGGATGAGAGGAGGAGTGGGTGGGAGAAGACATCGGGGTCACCCGGTCCCCACCCGAGACAAGGTAAGTGGCACTTAGGGCACAGTGGCAACATTTAGGGCACAGTGGCAGCATTTAATGGGCACAGCAGCAACATTTGGGGCACAGTGGCAGCATTTGGGGCACAGTGGCAGCATTTAATGGGCACAGTGGCAACATTTGGGGCACAGTGGCAGCATTTGATGGGCACACTCGCAGCGTTTGATGGGCAAAGTGGCTGCGTTGAGGAGTAAAATGGCTGCGTTTGATGGGCACAGTGGCTGTGTTTGATGGCACAGTGGCTGTGTTTGATGGGAAAAGTGGCTGCATTTGATGGGCCCAGTGGCTGCATTTGATGGGCACAGTGGCTGCGTTTGATGGGCACAGTGGCTGCGTTTGATGGCACAGTGGCAGCATTTGATGGGCCCAGTGGCTGCGTTTGATTTTTTTTTCCAGAATTTTTCAGTTTGTTTGTGCCCCCCCCCCCCCCCCCCCCCCCCACCACACACAAAAATTTTGAGCACCAGCCGCCACTGCCTCTGGATATGACACTGAGCATGTGCACTCAACTTATTTGGTCGACCAAGGCGTGGCCTGTTCTGAGTGTATGGACTTGGCCACCAAGCTGCAGCTCAGTTTCAAGGTCTTGGCAACCTTCTTATAGCCTAGGCCATCTTTATGTAGAGCAACAAAAAAAATTTCAGATCCTCAGAGTTCCTTGCCATGAGGTGCCATGTTGAACTTCCAGTGAGCAGTATGAGAGAGTGAGAGCAAATTTACCACACCTACTACCCATTCACACCTGAGACCTTGTAACACTAACGAGACACATGACACCTGGGAGGGAAAATGGCTAATTGGACCCAATTTGGACATTTTCACTCAGGGGTGTACTCACTTTTGTTGCCAGCAGTTTAGACAGCTGGGACAGAAATTTACAGTGTCAAGTGTCATTTCTTCAGTGTTGTCACATGAAAAAATATAATAAAAATATTTACAAAAATGTGAGGAGCAGGGGTGGACTGACAACTCATGGGGCCCCCGGGCAATAGGAGATTATGGGGCCCCCAGGCAATCCAAGATTATGGGGCCGCACAGTATACAATCACACAGTATACACATACATGTACACACAGTATACACAGACATGTTTCTATTGGCTGAGAAGGTACTGGAGAGGTGGGGCAGCTATAATCTTGGGATTTTTAGACCAAAAGGATGTCGGTAAGGGACATTTCAGAGACAGATGTAAAAAAAAACACAGATTTTTACATACTGTCCCTGGTTTTTCTGAGGCTGTCAACCCTGATGGGGCCCCCTAGTGGCTCGGGGCCCTCAGGCAGTGCCCGAGTGGCCCAATTGTCAGTCTGCCCCTGGTGAGGAGTGCACTCACTTTTGTGAGATACTGTACTTACCAATTTTTAGCCTGGTCCGGTCATGCGATCCTACTCCCCTGTAACAGCTAGCAGTAGCTACAGGGGAGAAGAGGGAGCATCAACGATGGCTGGTACATGGGAGCCCAGGGGACGACATCACCACTCCTTGAATTCCCAGCCGCTGTCAAGTGTTCTCTGCTCTCCGATGCACCCGCCATTTGTGTACAACATTTAAATCAGGATATGTCGAATCCTTACCTTATTTGTATCTTTGCGTCAATCTCTATAGATGGCCTCTGTGTTAAATGATGTCCAGAGGTTACAGAGTCAGCAATTTCTACTTGTTCATGGGACTGCAGATGGTGAGACACTCATCCATGGAATGAGCAGGTGCATGTTGAATCATTTTATTTTAATGTCATTATAAAGGGAAAGCATGTATTAATAGAGAATGTGAACATATAAGTGGGAGAGATTTTTGCTACCAAAGTTCCTAACATCAAGCAATATTTGCCTTCAACTAACCTAGCAAAAAGTCATTTACCATTGTACATTTTAATTTGGGTAAGATATTATTCCTGTGATCTGCATGGTGTATGATTTTACAGGCTGAGATGACGGAAAGCTTTCTGCCCTTAACAGCAAGCATTACATTGTTTGTGCATGTGCCTGTGAACTGACAGCACATGGAAGGGATCTAAGATCATTTTGGGGCCACAATGAAATGATATTGTGCTAACATTTACCTTCATAAAAAGGGTTAAGATCCATACACACTATCAGATTTTCTACTGATTTTTTTCCTTCAGATTTACCAAAACCATATAATATGAGGTCAAACCTTATGCCGCGTACACACAATCGGAATTCTCATTGGAAAAAGCTCTGATGGTTTTCTCGTCGGAATTCTGATGGAATTCCGCTCAAACTGTCTTGCATACACACGGTCACACCAAATTCCGACCGCCTAGAACGCGGTGACGTACAACACGTACAACGGGACTAGAAAAAGGAAGTTCAATACCTAGTAGCCAATAGCTTCCATCTCGTAGTTGAATCTGAGCATGCGTGAGTTTTTGCTCGTCGGAATTGCATACACGTGATCGGAATTTCCCGATAGAAAATTTTTCCATCTGGAAAACTGAGAACATGCTATCCAATTTTTGCTGGCGGGAATTCAGCCAGCTAAATTCTGATGGAGCATACACACGGTCGCATTTTCCGATGAAAAGCTCTCATCTGTCTTTTGCTGGCCAAAATTCAGATCGTGTGTATGCAGCATTAGGAGTTTCAATTTGGATGCAATCAGGCAGGCCCTTACACTACATGGTTTTGGTAAATCTGAAGACAAAAATCTGCAGAAAATCTGATAGTGTGCATAGGACTTAAGATTTATGCCATCCTTTATTAAAATTAATGTTCCCTAAGAGCTGTGTGCTGTAAACTGAATGAATAGCATCCTGAAATATTGCATTGCTAATCTACTGCTCGGTGCAACTCTGTGTGATGGTTACGTTCAGCAAGTTCTAGTTTGCAAAGTTTGAAGAATTTATTATAATCAGAAGTATGTGATGGGCTCATTCTATTTTGGAAGGGTGCTTGTTTTCTTACTATACTCTAAAATTGAAATGAGGACGCTCGTATAATCTTTTACGATGATGATGGTGATAGTCATTAATATGATGAAGAATTATACTTGCCCAAAATTCTGCATGTTCTGTTGTGTGCTTTACCGTTTGCTTTGTCAGTGGAGTGGTCCCTGTCATCTTCATCACAGTGATAGCAGAGGTAATGACATTTCTTATGCCCTGTACACACGGTCAGAAATTTCGCCGGAAGAGGTCTGATCGGATTATATTGTCGGAAAATCCAATCGTGTGTGGGCTCTATCAGACTTTTTCCGACGGAAAGAATTGGAAAGCAGGATCTAAAATTTTCCAACAAAAAAATCCAATCTGACTTTTCCTGATCGTTTGTAGAGAATTCCAACGGACAAAGTGCCACACATGCTCAGAATAAATTACGTGACCAAAGCTATTGGCTACTAGCCTCTACGTCGTCCCGTCATACGCAACGAACGTCACCACGTTCCAAGCGATCAGATTTTCTGACAACTTTGTCCGACCGTGTGTATGCAACACAAGTTTCGGACAAAATCCGTCTCAAAAAATCAGACGGATTTTGTGGTCGGAATGTCCAACCGTGTGTACAAGGCAAAAGACTGCAGCAAAATGCTAATTGTTTCCTTCAAAACCATATAATATGAGGTCAAACCTTAGGAATTTCAATTTGTATGCAATCAGGCAGGCCCTTGCACTACATGGTTTTGGTAAATCTGAAGGGAAAAAATCTGCAGAAAAATCTGTGTGTGTGGGGCTTTACCTACAATATTTTATTTTTGGGAGGAGGACAAGATTTAGGCTGGATAATAAACACGCAATAGTCAGATCTTGTCATGGCCCCAATTTTTTTTCTGAGGATTGTATTGGATTGAGGACTACAGACCTCCAATCTTCTTCAGTAAAATTTACCTCTAGATTACAGCGAAGATGCATTTTCACAAAACCAAAAATAGACTATCAGGGTGGTTGTCGGTCTATGGCAGCAAAAAAGTAGGTCTAGATCCATTCCAGGATTCTGGAGTTGTTGATCCTACTGAAACAAATGTGTCCTTCACATACCTCCGAACATTTTGAGATGGGAATGAGGGATACCTACCAGCAAATGTATGTAGACATAGGACACGCCCCCTGCCACATCCCCTTAAAGGGGAATTAACCCAAACAAAGGTTAATTAAAGCCACAAAGGCTTTTTTTTACCACTACTATTCCTTTATACTGGCTTTTAAAATGTACAAATGCAGCAATCTAGAATTTGGAAGAAAGGTTTAGCACTGGGAAACACTTTTTGAAAGATAAAAAGTGCATTTTATATACAACTATATACATACCTCCCAACATTTTGAGATGGGAATGAGCGACACCTACTAGCAAACGTATGTGGACATAGGACACACACCCTGCCATGCTCCCTTAAAGGAAAATAACCCCCCCCAAAAAAAAGTTCATTAAATCCACAAGGGCTTTTTTTTACCACTACTATTTCTTTATATTGGCTATTAAAATTTACAAATGCAGCAATTTAGAAATTGAATGAAATGTTTAGCACTGGGAAACACTTTTTGAAAGATAAAAAGTACATTTTATACACAACTATATGGATCAGACTAAAATAAGGGACAAATGAGGTGGAAAGAGCGACAGAGGGACATTGCTCCAAATCAGGGACAGTTGGGAGCTATGCCTTCAGTTTATGGAATGGGGAGTTCAACTCAGAATCAGTCAATACTGAAGGAATAATTCTTTAATGTGGGCTGCCATGGAGTTGTTGTGGAAATTGCATTACCAGTATGAGTATTTCTGCACTTCCTTGGATGTTCAGTGGTATCAGCAGGGAGCGTCGATAGTTTAACCACTTCAGCCTGGAAGATTTTACCCTCTTTTTGACCAAAACACTTTTTACAATTTCGCACTTCGTCACTTTAACTGACAATTGCGCGGTCATGCGAAACTGTACCCACATGAAATTTGCATCCCTTTTATCCACAAATAAACGTTCTTTTGGTGATATTTGATTATAGTACAAAAATAAAAACCACAGAGGTAAACAGAAAAATAGTGACAGTTTTGAAAAAAAATATATGTTTTACATTTTGCTATAATAAATATCCCCCAATTGTTTTTATAAAAACAAATTTCTTCATCAGTTTAGGCCAATATATATTCTTATACATATTTTCGGCAAAAAAAACCTCAATAAGCGTATATTGAATAGCTTCCGCAAAAGTTATAGCGTCTACAATCTATGGCAAAGATTGCGTGTGACAGGCAGTGCATGCATGCCCTCTGGTGGCCAAAAAGGGGAAGAACGGCCCATATTGGGATTTTGCCCAGGAGAGCCATTCTGCTGCAGTATATCTGCGTGAGTAGATATAAAAAACTATTAGATGGGCACCTTAACGATTACAACACACAAGGATATACAATGTACTATTAACATAAACACAAGCGCATGCACACACCACAGGTTGAACTGGTTGGACTGGTGTCTTTTTTTCAACCTTACCAGTTATGTAACTACAGTGGTGTGAAAAAGTGTTTGCCCCCTTCCTCATTTCCTGTTCCTTTGCATGTTTGTCACACTTAAGTGTTTCGGAACATCAAACCAATTTAAA
Source organism: Lithobates pipiens (assembly GCF_037356315.1). NCBI lineage: Eukaryota > Metazoa > Chordata > Amphibia > Anura > Ranidae > Lithobates > Lithobates pipiens. The sequence continues at coordinate 546,921,394 of NW_027507748.1, forward strand.
CAATAGTCAAGGACAACACAAGTAAACACAAAATGCAATTTGTAAATGAAGGTGTTTATTATTAAAGGTGAAAAAAATCCAAACCATCATGGCCCTGTGTGAAAAAGTGATTGCCCCCTAAACCTAATAACTGGTTGGGCCACCCTTAGCAGCAACAACTGCAACCAAGCGTTTGCGATAACGTGCAATGAGGCTTTTACAGCGTCCTGGAGGAATTTTGGCCCACTCATCTTTGCAGAATTGTCCTAATTCAGTTACATTAGAGGGTTTTCGAGCATGAACGGCCTTTTTAAGGTCATACCACAACATCTCAATAGGATTCAGGTCAGGACTTTGGCTAGGCCACTCCAAAGTCTTCATTTTGTTTTTCTTCAGCCATTCGGTGGTGGATTTGCTGGTGTGTTTAGGATCATTGTCCTGCTGCAGAACCAGCTTGAGTACACGAACAGATGGTCGGACATTCTCCTTCAGGATCTCTTGGTAGACAGCAGAATTCATAGTTCCTTTTATCACGGCAAGTCTTCCAGGTCCTGAAGCAGCAAAACAGCCCCAGACCATCACACTACCACCACCATATTTTACTGTTGGTATAATGTTCTTTTTATGAAATGCAGTGTTCCTTCTACGCCAGATATACTTGGACACACACCTTCCAAAGAGTTCCACTTTTGTCTCATCGGTCCACAGAATGTTGTCCCAAAAGTCTTGGGGATCATCAAGATGTGTTGTGGAGAAATTGAGACGAGCTTTGATGTTCTTTTTGCTCAGCAGTGGTTTTCTCCTTGGAACTCTGCCATGCAGGCCATTTTTGCCCAGTCTTTTCCTGATGGTGGAGGCATGAACGCTGACCTTAACTGAGGCAAGTGAGGTCTGCAGTTCCTTGGACGTTGTTGTGGGGTCTTTTGTGACCTCTTGGATGAGTCGTCGCTGCGCTCTTGGGGTAATTTTGAGCGGCCGGCCACTCCTGGGAAGGTTCACCACTGTTCCATGTCTTCGCCATTTGTGGATAATGGCTCTCACTGTGGTTCGCTGGATTCCTAAAGCTTTGGAAATGGCTTTATAACCCTTTCCAGACTGATAGATCTCAATTACTTTCTTTCTCAATTGTTCCTGAATTTCTTTGGGTCTCGGCATGATGTGTAGCTTTTAAGGATCTTCTGGTGGACCTTACTGTGTCAAGCAGCTCCTATTTAAGTGATGCCTTGATTGTGAACAGGTGTGGCAATAATCAGGCCTGGGTGTGGCTAGAGAAATTGAACTCAGGTGTGGACAACCACAGTTATAGTATGTTTTAACAAGGGGGGCAATCACTTTTTCACACAGGGCCATGATGGTTTGGATTTTTTTTCACCTTTAATAATAAACACCTTCATTTACAAATTGCATTTTGTGTTTACTTGTGTTGTCCTTGACTATTGTTTAAATTGGTTTGATGTTCCGAAACACTTAAGTGTGACAAACATGCAAAGGAACAGGAAATGAGGAAGGGGGCAAACACTTTTTCACACCACTGTATGTTCCAAACAGCTACGTGGGGGCATAAGGATTGCTCACCATTTTAAAGTGGTATTAAATCCAAAAGCAAACAGTTTAAAAACTTTTATATTGCAGATTACCAATTTTTATGCCCCGTACACACGATCGGAAATTTCGCCAGCAAAAGTCCGATGAGAGCTTTTGGTCAGAAAATGCAATCGTGTGTATGCTCCATCGGATTTTTGCTGGCAGAATTTGGGCCAGAAAAAGATTGAGAGCATGTTCTCAATTTTTCGGTTGGATAAAAAGTTTCATTTGGAAAATCCGATCATCTGTGCAAATTCCGATGAGCAAAATTCCTACGCATGCTCAAACAATTTGACGCACGCTCGGAAGCATTGAACTTAATTTTCTCGGCTCTTCGTAGTGTTGTACACCACCGCAAATTCAAATATTTTACTATTAACAGGGGTGCTTACAATGGTCAGTGTTTATCTATATATGTAAAACCTTCATCCCAAAAGGCAAAAAAAAAACCTTTGCTCTAACTGGTTAAAAAAATGTTAGCTGGAGTTTGGCTTCAATTTGTTAGTGTATCCAAATTTGCAAGTACATCTAACAATCCCCTCCCTTGAGACTGATAATGTTGCTGTCCAGAGGTGTCTCTGTTGCTCCTTCATCCAGAGTGTAGGCATTCTAATACAGTAGGTGTGTTACTGGGCTGATCACCAGGTGAAAACAGAGGGAAGAAAGCCTAAAAAAAAAGAAAACTAACGTAGCCATCACATCTAATGATTGGTAAGCTGCAATATATTACATTTTTGGCTTGGGGTTTAATACCACTCTGGGTCCAGTACAGTAGCTTTACTCTTTTTTAAAAAAAAAACCCTCCTTTGCTGACATTTCTTATTTAAGGATGTCTGTACAAAGAAAGAATGATGAAACAAGTAGATTTGTGACACAGACAGAGAGAAGCTGGGACAACCGTCTGCCTATACAAACATCCTTTCACGGTTAAATTAAAACCAAAATATACTTTTTTTTCTGTGAAGCCTATAATTATAGTTGGAAAATAAAACCGGCCACATCATCAGTTAAAATGCTCTGCTGATGACTCATATCCAACATTGGGAATGCGTAAAAATTTACTGTCTGGATTTATTGTGAAAATGTCAAATATTAGGAAGAGCAGAGGGAAGATACTGCACAATTAGAGCACTTTAGTATTCAGTTGTTTAGTATTCATAGAGGGTTATTTACTAAAGGAAAATCCACTTTGCACTGCAAGTGCACTTGGAAGTAAAGTCGCTGTAGATCTGAGGGGGACATGCAAGGAAAATAAAAAACAGCATTTTAGCTTGCACATGATTGGATGATAAAATCAGCAGAGCTTCCCCTCATTTCGGATCTACCCCTTAGATTTAGAGCGACTGCACTTCCAAGTGCATTGCAGTGCAAAGTGGATTTGCCTTTTGTAAAGATCCCCCATTGCTTACTTCCAGTTTTCTATTTATATTTCTTAAAGGTGTAAATTGCTTCTTTTTTTTTTTTTCTTTTTGCTTAAAGAGAGATAGAAATTATTATTTTTTTAAGCAGGTCTAGATGAATTGCCCCCCAATATAAAGTTTTGCAGAGCATCCTTGTGGATCCTGCCGTAATTTACTTTTTTTGTTGTGATGAATTGTATCCGCTAAATATTTCTCTTAGCACTGATCCATAATTTGTCAGAGAAAGTTGTGCTCTTCATTTGCATTTTAATTAAATGCAATTATAGGACTCCTCTAAACATTATTTGCCTCAAAATAAGTACAAACAAATATAAATGTAGAAAAGGCAATTACCGTATATACTCGAGTATAGGCCGACCCGAATATAAGCCGAGGCCCCCAATTTACCCCCAAAAAAACTGGCAAACTTATTGACTCGTGTATAAGCCGAGGGTGAGACATGCCTGTCCATCCCTGTGTGTGTGTCCGTCCATCCCTGTGTGTCCGTCCATCCCTGTGTGTCCGTCCATCCCTGTGTGTCCGTCCATCCCTGTGTGTCCGTCCATCCATCCCTGTGTGTGTGTGTGTCCATCCATCCATCCATCCCTGTGTGTGTGTGTCTCCATCCATCCATCCATCCATCCCTGTGTGTGTGTGTCTCCATCCATCCATCCATCCATCCATCCCTGTGTGTGTGTGTCTCCATCCATCCATCCATCCATCCCTGTGTGTGTCTCCATCCATGTGTGTGTGTGTGTGTGTGTGTGTGTGTGTGTGTGTGTGTGTGTGTGTGTGTGTGTGTGTGTGTGTGTGTGTGTGTGTCCAGCCTACCTTTGTCCCGAGCCTCCGTCCCGTGCCTTGCCTCCTTGCCTCCGTCCCGTGCCGTGCCTTGCCTTGCCTCCTTGCATCCGTCCCGTGTCGTGCCTTGCCTTGCCTTGCCCCCGTCCCGTCCCGTCCCGTGCCGTCCCGTGCCCTCTTCGTCGGCGGCCATTGTAAAGTTCAAAAGCTGCGCCGCCGCCTTCGCCTGTGATAGGCGGAACACTGAATTTCCCAGCAGCCTGTGTTCCGCCTATCACAGACGTCGTATCATCCTCGTCCGTAGTACGAGGATGATACGACGTCCGTGATAGGCGGAACACAGGCTGCTGGGAAATTCAGTGTTCCGCCTATCACAGGCGAAGGCGGAGCCGGAGGCGCGGCTTTTGAATCAGAATGGCCGCTGTCTGTCTGCTCGACACGCTGATCGAGCGGGCAGACAGCGATGACTCGAGTATAAGCCGAGGGGGGCACTTTCAGCCTCAAAAAAGAGGCTGAAAATCTCGGCTTATACTCGAGTATATACGGTAAGTGTAAAAGATTAGGTAAAAAGAAACGCAAAAAGCTTCACAATAAAGCTTTGTAAAGTAAAGTGCACATTCCAAAAACAGAAGATATTTACATATCATGAAGTCCAATACAACTGCAGGATAATGAGTGAGCCATGCAAATTATTCTTATATATCCCTGTGGCCAATTGTACATTCAGCTCCAGTGGTCTGTATTAGTGACATATAAATTGTATCTGTTCTATATATCAGTCCTGAATCAGTTCTGGTACACAGAGGGACATAAAGGAATGGTTTACTCTACACCCATCATCCCAAAACTGAAGAAAAAGACACATATTATTTTCTGTTTTAAAAAGCAAAGAACAGGCCCATTCACACTTAAAGCAGTTACATTTTGTTGCAGCACGTGTTAATTTTCGTTGTATTAAAGCTGAATTCCAGGAAACCTGAAAATTCTCCCTTGCAGTGAACTGTGCCCCCCGTTGCAGGGGTTACCTGCTTGTCGTTGTAGGGGTCATGTGGTGGAAGTCCTGTCCTCCATGTTCTCCTCCTCATTGGGTACCAAGTGTGGGTCATATGAAAGGGAGGGTTCTTCTGGCCTATGCTAGGCACTTTGTGCAGGGTCACTGCCTTACACATGGGGTACCTTTATTTGAACAGATGACCAATCACCAATAAACTCTCTCAAAGTAATATAAATCACCTCAGTTACGTGTGCATTTAGGATGGACATGCAAAGCCCTTGCCCTCTCTACCTGTCCAGCCTATCTCCGCTACCTCACTTCCAGTAACAGTATGGACCCATGCGTTAACCACATTTAAGGTGGTTGTAAACCCTTATAAACCACCTTGACCTACAGGTAAGCCTAGATTAAGGCTTACCTGTAGGTCCAAGAAATATCTCCTAAACCTACACGGTTTAGGAGATATTTGCCGAAAGACAGGCACCACTGTCTACAGCGTATGCGCCGTAGACAGCGGCACGCAGGCGCACTGAGCACGCCGCTGTCAACGGCTATATGCCGCGAGTGGCGGCTCCTGTGCGCAAGCGCGGGAGTAACGTCATCGCGGCTTCGCCGAATGACAGCGGCGGAGCAGCGAGACCCACCAAGGAGATGGATGCTCCGGACTACAGGGGACATCGGTGACTTCGCTGGCTCCTGTGTCAGGTAAGTGACACATAATGGACTACTATGCGATGCATAGTAGTCCATTATGCTTTACCTTTGCAGGGTCTAAAAGAGGAAGTAAACCCATCAGGGTTTACTTCCTTTTTAACTCTTCCTCTTCCATACCTGTGTACAAGCTGGGGACCCCTACGTTGCTGATGTGCTCCCGTTGCTATGGCAGATGGACATACTCACCGAGAAAGTACCGACAGCAACTCCTCCTGCTATAAGCTATCCCACCTGTCACAAGTACATGCTTATGACCAATATAGAAACCTTTGTTTACCCTTGGTAACCACTTATACTTCACATAGCATTAAAGAGGATCTCCAGGCTCCTTCAGAAGAAATTAAACTTTTAATATTAGGGCACTAACCTGTCCAGGAATCCTGCGCTGTCCTCACCCAAGCAGATTTTTTAATCAGCTGTTGGGTGCTGGCTCCGCCATCTTGCCTAAGGGAAACTGGCAGTGAAGCATTGCGGCTTCACAGCTGGCTCCCTACTGCACAAGCATGAAGCATGTTGCACTTTCTGAATGAGCCGGCTGTGGGGGAAGGAGGGGGGCGAAACGTCTGGCTCAATTCACCGCGGTGAACTGAGCCGGAAGTGGGAATGGCTACCTGTCAGAATCAGGTACCCACTCCCCCCAAAAGGTGCCAAATTTGGCAGCGGGGGGGGGGGCAGACAAGTAGAGCTTCCCCTTTTGGGTGGAGCTTCGCTTTAACTCTTACAAAGCTGTCTTCATACCCCAATGTGTTTAGTGACCCAGCTGTAGACTTGTAGACTATGAGTGGCAGTTACTTGCATTATACCCCTTTGGTAACTTCAGGTAACTTCAGACCAGGCAAAGGCAAAGTTTCAAAAGCTTCACTTAAATAAGTAGGCATGATGGCAGACACAGGTAACAATTTATCATAAAGTGCAGACTTTTCCTAACATCCCTAGTCCCTAACTTCATGCTTGTGGCTGCCTTAGCGTACCTGCACAGGATGAAAGTCCTTACTTGGCATAGCCCATAGAAGGTTCCTTCAGGGAGGACAATCCCCCTAATAGCAATAACTGGAGAGCCATACCCTGGAAATGGCGATGAGCAACACATTTCTCTAACTCCGAGCCCTAGGCCCCCTTGGGTGTGGACCCCTGTTACTTTTACTTTTATAATATATGTAGAGCCAGTCTTAAAGGGGTTGTACCCTTGTGTTTTTTCACCTTAATGCATTTTAAGGTGAAAAAACTTCTGACGCTGACCGGCCCCCTAGCCCCCCTGTTTTTTCACCTGAGTCCGTTCGTTCCCGTAGTGGAGACGAACTGTACCTCTCTGCCCTGGGGTTCTTGGCTCATGATTGGATAGATTGATAGCAGGGCAGCCATTGGCTCCCACTGTTGTCAATCAAATCCAATGACACGTGTTCTGGGGGGTGGGACCCGAGTTTGGCATTCTGTGTCTATGCACTCAAATGCTGGATGAAAGGTAACTCCCAGGGAGAGCGCTTCTCCCATGGGGTTTACCGATGTGGGAAGGAGCCGCCGGGGGACCCCAGAAGATGAGGTTCGGGGGCCACACGGTGCAAAATGAACTGTACAGTGGAGGTAAGTATGATATGTTTGTTATTTAAAACAAAAACGAAAAAACAACGGTTCACAACCCCTTTCACCTCTACTTGCCTTCATGCTTGTTTAGGTCTATGGGACATGAAAAAGTAGATTTACTTACCTGATCCTTCGATTCTCTTTAATGGTAGACTGATCCGACAGTGTCTTCTCCCCCATGCTCCAGTGGACGTCATCAAGACCGATGCCAACAAACAGTCCACTGCTGGAACATGGGGGAGTGTCATCTGCTTTTTCTGCCCTCTAGACATAAATTAGAAGAAGTTAATGCTTGTAGTGCAAATGCGTCCCTACTGCAAGGGCGAACTTTCAGATTTCACAGGGTTGGCATTTAAGGCTGCCCCTTTATTATGTATGGGCTGCCAACACACCACCATGAATGGAAGAGAATTTTCTCTTAGCTAAATGAATGTGGTGACATTTTATTTATTTATTTTTTTGCAAAGAAAATCACATATAAGGAAATAAAAATACAGCATTTTTTCTTGCACATGATTGGATGATAGAGGTCAACAGAGATTCACCTCATTTAGTAAGTTCAGAGACAATTCTTTTGCAAAATTAGTAATCTATTTGCTTTAAGTAAATCAACCCCTCGGTGTCTTAAAATTGTTCAGTCCTACCTGGATGCTAAATATTTTGACTTGCATGTGACAACTTCCTTCTCAACATGTCATAACTGATACGTCTGCATCAAAAAAAAAAAAAAAAAGAACTGCTCCCTTGGTGCAACATAAGCCTCTCCTGATTGTCTTTTGTAAGCTTTGCTGTCAGTTAGGGTTGCACAGATACCATTTTTTTACTGGCGAGTACTAGTACCGATACTTTAGGTCAAGTACTCACCGATACCAAGTATCAATACCTTTGCAATGCAATTTGAGCCCATACAAAATGAATGGACTCAAATTGCACTGCAAAGAATTGCATGCGATTTGAACAGGAATGCGGTGCTACTGTCCAAATTGCATGCGGTTTCCCACACTGCTCCTGTGTGAACCCAGGCTTCTGCGTGTGAACCAAGGCTGAAATCACTATGGTAAGCCCGAGTTCAAACAGGAGTGGTGTGGGAAGCCACATGTGCTTCTGGTAGGAGTCGCACCTCATCCCTGTTCAAATCACATGCATTTCTTTGCAGTGCGATTTAAGTCCATGCAGAGCCGATTTGAGCCCGGTTTTCGGTTATCGGAGCATTTGCATGAGTACAGTGCAATGCTACTGTCAGTCATTATTACAGGAAAGAATGGGCTCCGATACAAAATATTCCAGAGTATCAGATATTGGATGGTGTTTAGCCTTATCAATCACTACAAAAAAAAAGTAAAGAAATGGTAATTTCATATATTTAGTAAGTTTATCAGTTCCTCATTTCAATGTAATTACTTTTTCAAAGACTTGAGTTGTTTTTGCAAATCTGGCTAAGTGAAAAGATTGGATTTTGATCCCATTAAATATGTGATCACTTATACTACATAATATTTTATTTTGCTAATATAAAGTTGCTTCTTTATATTGTTCACTCACTGTTTTTATCTATCCATTTTTTTTTTTTTTGTATTTCTTTTCTCCAAAAGCCAACGTGCATTTCCAGCATACCGCTGAACTACTGAATCGCCTCATCCAGGCTGGAGCCAATGTCACCTCAAGGGTATGACTGTAGAATTCTATTGCAGAAAATGCTTACAGGAAAATGAGATCTGCAATGTTCCTATCTTATATAAACATGTCATAGCTTTGGCCAAGAAGCCTTTTACGTGGGTGCCCACAGATGTCTCTTTGTAGCTACATAAAGAACCAGAAAAAAAAATGCCTTTTGATAACTGTATATGGTTAAAAATGAGATTATTCAGCTAAATTATTTTCTTTTTATTTTACATGCCTTTATATTTTCCCCTATATGCACTCAAAATTGGCCAGCAAAAGTGACATTTGTTGGAACAAATTATCTAGTGTGCTCCTAGCTTCCTGTAGTGAACTGACCACACAGTGAGGTTACTTTTTAAAGGCAAATTTACTTTGCAAGGGAATTTGCCCCATAGCTTAGCAAATAAGGTGAAGCTCTGCTGACTTCCAATTATCCAAGAATGTAAAAGCAAATTTTTTTTTTTTCCTTACACATGAAACTTCCCCACATTCAGTAACCTAATTCCCTAGCAAAGTGCAACTTCCCTTGCAAGGTGAACAGCCTATTTGCCCTTAGTAATCCAGCCCCACGTTCTTAGCTACTCTGAAATCCCAAGCAAAGCCTTTTCCATTTAAATATCTTTTTTTTTTTAACACAAAGTTTATTTACATTTCAGAAAACAAACTTACAATGCCAGGGTTCAGATACATATAGACAGAATACGTGGTTTAATTGCATATCAAAACATTTGTGGTAAAGCGACGTCAGATACAATATACAGTTAGTCTAGACCAAGCGCCTCACATTCCACCCCTAAAATAGTCCATAAATATTGTACGCAGGCAGGGGGGAAGAGTGGGGGAATCCACTAACTACATTCCATAGGGTCAGCTCCTCATCCTACGCTCCGAATTGAGATTTAAAAGTGGCCAATATGGAGAACATATATCAGGGTAAGGGGAAGTGGCTTGCAGACTTAATCAATCGTGAGATGTTTCGCCTCTATCCAGGGTGCCCAGATTTTGTAAAATTTTTTGGGACAATTCCTTCCTAAATACGTTAATTTATAGAGCGGCAGAGCTGCATTCACCAAAGATTGCCAGCATTGTTTAGTGGGCGGCCGGGGTTGATTCCACTGCAGCAGTATTGTCTTCCTAGCGTATAATGTAGTATAGAAGACAAATAATTTCTTCCCCCAAGAGGCCTTGAGAGAGTCACAAATTCCCAACAGGAGGGGGATCGGGCTATAGGGGACCTTCAATTTCCCAATAGAATTAATGTCGGTCATGACGTCTTCCCAAAACTCAACCACACCGGGGCATCACCAGACCAGGTGAAAAAAGTCAGCACAGTCTTGATTGCACCTGGGGCAATTCGCTGTTCATTCAGGGTATATTCTCACCAAGCGTGCTGGGGAATAGTATGCCCGGTGAAGAAATTTCAGTTGTATGAACCTGTCTCTTGCAGATACCACAAGGGGCAAGTAGCGCTGGACACCTTCCTCCCAGTCATCGGCAGCTAAGTCTGGAATGTCCTTCTGCCAGAGCTCATACAGCTGGGAGACCTTGGACGTGTCCAGGGCAGCAAGCATATTGTATATTGTGGATAGTGTTTTCCCACCCCCAGCTGATCCGAGCTCACCCTCCACCCTTGACATCTCCAGAACCACCAGGGATGGGAATTGGGATTGATAAGCATGACGCAGTTGAAGGAATCTGAAGAACATGCGGTTCGATAACCCTCTATCTCTCTTCAGGGTGTCAAAGGGAATTAGAAGTCCCTGGGACACTATGTCCCCCAGGGGCGTGATCCCATGTTGGGCCCATATCACTGGGTCCGGTATGAAACAGAACTGGGGTAAACGGGGGTTTCCCCAGAGGGGAGTCTTTGGAGACCATACATTGGACCCTATCAGTTTTTTATTAATAGTGTCCCACACTTTAAGGGTTGCACTCATGGGTAATGTCACTCGTGGCTAGAACCGGGACCTCTATGTACTAAATTCCTCAATTCCGCATATGAACCAAGGAGCACCGCCTCTAAGGTGGATGCAGGGTTGGCTGGGCTCTCCGAGAGCCACCATTTAACAGTTACCAAGACCGCTGCCCAGTAATATTTCAGGAAACAGGGTAGGGCTAGTCCCCCTAGTGTAACCGGCAATTGTAGCATCGTTCTTGCTATTCTAGGGGCCCTCCCATTCCAAACAAAGGAGGTGACGATACCTTCCAGATGTTTAAAAAAGCTATTTGGTATGGGTACAGGGGTTCGTCTGAAACGATAGATAAACTTGGGTAGTATTGACATTTTGATTAAATTAACCCTACCCACCGGTATTAGGGGTAAAGATTTCCATGCGCTACATTTTTGGGAGAGTTTAGTGGCCGCTAGGGTCAGATTAAGGGTAGCATACTGTCTCAGATCCCTGTGGATCTCCACACCCAAGTATCTAAATTGTGAGACCCTACAAAGCTGCCCATCTGTCTGTGATGTAGTAGCCTCAGAATGGAGGGGAAATAGTATAGATTTCCCCCAATTTATACAAGTATTGTCCGAACTTGTTAATGATTGATAGGGCCGCCTGCAGTGATGTCCCATCATCTCTAAGATACAACAAGGTGTCGTCAGCGTATAACGACACATTCTCTTGGAGAGGGCCCCTAACAATACCCTGAACCTCGGGTGCAGAGCGGAGAAGAGCGGCCATGGATTCAATTGCTAATGCAAACAACCCTGGAGAAAGGGGGCACCCTTGTCTCGTACCCCTGCTCTGTGAAAATGGTGGCGAGATGACCGTGCCAGTATGTACTCTAGCTGTTGGTGAATTCGTGGAGGACCTCCCACAGATATTGCCATTCAACAGAATCAAAAGCTTTTTCCGCATCTAGGGAGGCCACCACTTCCTTCACACCCGCCTCGTCTCGAGAGGCCAAGATGGTATACAGTCTGCGGTTGTTTATATCTGTCCCCTTACCTGGCATAAATCCCGACTGATCCTCATGGATCAGGGATAGTATTACCTCGTTTAGACAATTGGCGAGAATTTTAGTTAGAACTTTAGCATCAGAATTCAGCAGGGAAATGGGTCTGTAAGAAGAGCATTATTGGGGGTCCTTCCCGGGCTTGGGTATCACTACTATGATGGCTTGTGCCATAGAAGGTGGGAGAGAATCCTCCTGTAGGGTGTTCGTAAACATGTCATGCATCCCAATTGCCACTTCCGCCGTGTATTTTTTATAAAATTCGGGGGGGGAAGTCCATCTACTCCCGGAGTTTTCCCTGGTTGCAGGGAACTTAACGCCAGTTGGACCTCCTCCAGTGTAATTGGGGCATCTAAACTGTCCCTTTCTGCAGAGGTGAGGATGGGTAGTGGCACAGCATCCAGGAACCCACGCAGTTCCTCTGAGGAGTACCGTGCCCTAGATGAGTACAGATCCGAGTAGTAGTCTGCAAACCCAGCATTGATAGCAACCAGGTCTATCACCAGGGCCCCACCGCATCCACGGAGATGGGCTATAGCACAGACCGGGGATTGCTTCCTCGAGATCCAGGCTAAAAGCCTACCTGTTTTTTCTTCTTGTTCAAAAATTCTCTGAGTCTGTGCCAGTTGGCGTTTGTTTCCATTTAAAAATCTTTAATTAGCAATCCCCACATGCCTGCCCCCTTTTTAGCACACTCTCCCCTTTTAAACTGGGTTATCTTTGAGAAATATCCTCACATGAACAGCGAATCCAGCATTGGTCTGCTGGGATCCACTGCTCCTTGTTCACAGCCTGCTTCTGAAAGCCAACTGTGTCTTTCCGGTTCTGAAAGCCAACTGTGACTTTCCGGTTCTGAAAGCCAACTGTGTCTTTCTGGTTCTGAAAGCCTGTATCTTTCCGGTTCTGAAAGCCAACTGTGTCTTTCCGGTTCTGAAAGCCAACTGTGTCTTTCCGGTTCTGAAAGCCAACTGTGTCTTTCCGGTTCTGAAAGCCAACTGTGTCTTTCCGGTTCTGACAGCTGGCCTCCTGATGGTGTAGCCAACTTTGCTCTCCTTTGGCTGCTGTAATCCAGATGATACTTCCTGGGATATGAGCGGTGACTATGCTATCTCTCTTAGGTGAGAATGAAGATGGGGGGGTGAGGACCTGAAACAGAAGATTAAAAAAAAAAATTGCATATTGTGGAAGGGGGGGGGGGGGGGTTGTGTTTAAACTAAGCCAAGTATAACACTGAAGGGAAGGTCCACCTTAAGAATTTCTGTGGTATTAGTCGCTTAACCCAAAGTAAGCAACAAGTAGAAGAAAATTAAAGGGAGATGGAGGTGAACATTTTGTTAAAAAAAAAGGGGTGAAAACAAATTAGTGTGGTTATTACAGTATATTAATGTCCATTTCCATTAAGTTACCTGAATTCAATATAACTCTGTTTTACCTTGTAGATTTATCCTGATGAAGACCATTTCTTCCTGTCAAAAGGTAGCCAGCAGCACCTCCATCAGTCTGTGGTTTCCTATCTGCAGAGCTGTCTTCAGAATGGTGGCACCAGGCAGAGAGGCCTGTGACGGAGGTTCCTTGGCAACTTCAGTGAGAGCACAAAATGTGATGGTTTTGCAACAGACATACCTGTTCATGGATGTATTTGGCTATTCACACACAAGGCGTCCATCAAACCCACAATTCTTGAGTGCTACTACAAGCCAGTCATATGTGTCACGATGACAATTTGACCATAATTCTGTCTGGGCGTGGTATGCATTCTAACAGTCGGTTCCAGAAAGATTGTTGCTACGAAGACTTTGGCAGTCCAGAAATGAAAGGAAGAAGATACCATACTATAGATCTGTGCAAATATACCTCTGACTGCTTCAGTAACATAAATAAGGTGCTAGATATCAGCAACTTTATGTAACAAACAAGGAAAATCACCATGCTTCTTGACACATTTGGATTTAAAAGCACTTTTAATGTTTTTATTCAGACTGTATTTTTTAGATTGTTGATTATCTACAGTCACCCATTATTTCCTCCAGTTCATACTGAAAGCGCTGTGCAACCCTTGAAACCTTGTACTACCAATCATTTGAACCGATACTCACCACTAGAGGGCAATATAACACAATATTTAATGACATGGCAGATGTTGAAGCATTGCAGTAGCTTATTATTTCTTTAGTTGTGTTAAAATGCACTTTGTACAATATACCAGACATTTTGACCATTTCTGATAAGATTTCACACCTGCAGGTGTTTTAAATACACCTAGTAGCAAGGCTGTATTTAGACATCTTGTTGACCTAGACACATGTGAAGAATTGATGACATCATTATATACAAGTCTTCTCCCTTTGTGTCATGTGATCTCTTTGTGAAAAAAAAACTAAAAATAAATACTGCTAGAATGCGCTATTGGAGGCAGCATGTTCTCTGCTTTTGATGCACGACTACTTTTCAAATATACAGATCACCAAACTAAAGAAGGGAACCCTTGCTTTTATGTTTTCCGAACTACAAAGAGCCCTCTGACTCCTCTTAACTTTACCTGTACTCTCTACAGTTGAATTTAGTCACAGATGTCTAGAGGCGGACAGAATGAGAAATTTAAATAAGGAAAAATATTACCCCGTTTGTAAATGTTAAAACTTGTTCTGCCCCTCTAACCCTGCTGTCCAAGGTACTGGCTCACAAGTGCCTTATGTACATACAGCCCTGCTGGGAGTACACAGAGTACCAACAGTGCTAGCCGCAGCTCACAGCAAAGCTCCTTTTGCATATAGACATACTGTAAATAAAAACCCTGATGGAACCTAATTGTTCAAAGAGTTTTAACCACTTGAGTATTTTAAATGTAGGAGATACATTATAACAAACTTCAACACAATTTCTGCTAAAAACAGCAATCGGTGTGTATTACAAAGCAGAACCAGCTGTCCAAATTGAGCTGCTTCTCTGCAAAATGATTCTTGAAGATAGCCTGCAAGTGTCATTGAGCAATACAATGTAACAATGTTTTGTTACCATGAAGCTGCACATCAGTGCAAACCCACTGGTATTGGAATGAATGATAGTCTCAGCCTGGGATCCCACCAGGCCCCGTCTCCAATTCACTCCACCCCTCAGAGGATGATCCCCATGATTAAGAGCCGAAGGACAGAGCGAAACCTGTTGGGAGCACGACCTGAAGCCCAGGCTGAGACTGTCATTCATTTCAATACCAATGGGTCTGCATTGATGTGCGGCTTCATGGGAATTATCCTTTGATTAACATTTGTTTGAATCCCTGGCCTGCACTCAGAGCAGTGGGCACAGGACTGCTTTCCCTTGTAGCCTGATTGGCACACAATTTTCATTATCGGTTCACAATGTTTTGTTCAACTATAGTTATTTATTGCATGTGGATCAAAGGCATGCGCTAAATATGACATTAGTCAAAGAACTGTACCTAATCAGGTAAAAGTACCTAATTAACTCATTCCTTCCCTTTTCCACTTAGCTATTTCTACCATTGTTTCCTATTTCGATTTTCTTTATAGCTATTTTTTTTTCTTTTTTTTTCCTTTTATTTATTTGTTTTTACAGCGTTGAAAAATGTGCAAAACACCTTTTTTCATTTGATAATAACTGTCATGTTTTGTACCAGAAACATCATTTTATTGTGATTTTAAATGGGACAAATTATAAAAAATGTATGCTTTTTATTCATGGTAACACTACTTTATAAAAAAAAAAAAAAAATTGTCAAAAATATGACACCTGGCAATGCAATCAGTAATCCTGTTTTTCAACTTCCTTTAACCACTTCAGCACCGAACAGATACACCTCCTTCCTGACCAGACCACCTTTTGCAATATGGTACTGCGTCTCTTGAACTGACAATTGTGCGGTCGTGCGACGTGGCATCCGAACAAAATTGATGTCTTTTTTTCCCACAAATAGAGCTTTCTTTTGGTGGTATTTGATTGCCTCTGTGGTTTTTATTTTTTGCGCTATAAAATAAAAAGGGCGTCAATTTTCAAAAAAAAGCAATATTTTTTACTTTTTGCTATAATAAATATCCCCAAAAAATATATATAAAAATAATCTTTCTCAGTTTAGGCCAATATGTATTCTTCTACATATTTTTGGTAAAAAAAAAAAACAATTGCAATAAGAATATATTGATTGGTTTGTGCAAAAGTTATAGCGGCTACAAATTAAGGGGTAGATTTATGGCATTTTTATTATAAAATGTTATTTTTGGTAGTAATAGCGGCAATCTGGGATTTTTTTTTATCCTGACTGTGACATTATAGCGGACACTAGGGACACTTTTGACACTATTTTGGGACCATTGTCCTTTATACAGCGATCGGTGCTATAAAAATGCACTGATTACTGTGTAAATGAAACTGACAGGGAAGGGGTTAAACACTAGGGGGCGATCAAGGGGTTAAGTGTGTCCTAGTGAGTGAGTCTAACTATGGGGGGGATGGGCTACCTAGGACATGACAGCGATCACTGCTCCTGATGACAGGGAGCAGTAGATCCCTGTCATGTCACTAGGCAGAACAGGGAAATGCCTTGTTTACATAGACATCTCCCCGTTCTGCCACTCCGTGACACAATCGCGGGCCCCTGACAGACATGCCATCTGCGGGACCCACGAGTATGGTCACGGAGTACGCGGCGGGCGTGAGCGCGTGCCCACAATGCCACAATTTAAAGGGAGAGTACCTTACACCCATTTGCCCAGCCGTGCCATTGTGCCTACGTACATCGTCATGCTCTTGTTGGCATGAGCGTAACAAAGCAAGCTGTCCGGTAAAGGTGGCAGTTAAAAGGTTAATACAAACCATTTAACACTGACAGGGGTGCTTACACTGGTCAGCTTACATTCATTGATGTAAAACCTTTATCCCAAAAAGAAAACTATTGATGTAACTGCTTAATAAGTGATAGAAACAATATTAATTAGGTTACTTTTTTGTAATGTTAAACAAAACAATTTTCTGTCAGTATGGATTTGCCTGTTTTCAGGTGTGGAGTCAAGATTTAGTAAATCTTAAACTAACACACAGCTCAGCCCTGAAAAAATATTTAATAATAAAACATTAAAGTTTAACTCCAAGCAAACACCTAAATATACAGTTAAAATTCTTAGAAGGGATGTTTTTACCTGCAAAAGGATTTGTATTTCGGTCCAGTAAAGCCTCGCACACACGATCAGATTATCGGATGAATTTTTCGTCCGTTTTTTGTTGAATGCTAGTCTCATATCGAAAGTGAAGAGGTTACTCAACAAAATGCAAAAATTCTCGTACGACAGAATTCAACTTCAGAAGTGATGTCATGCGTTGAATTGTTTTGCGTGTATTTTTTCATTTCTGAGCATGTGTAGTGTTTCTCTTACGATTTTTTTCAGATGAAAACTGTACTAAATTAAAATCTGACTTTGTGTTCACATACGATAAAAAATTTGTAGTCTGCACATACAGTTTTTGTCATCTGAAAATGAGTAATCGGCTGTCGAAAGCACCATACTAACGATCCGAAAATCATCAGATCGTTAGTCTGACAAAATTTAACTTCCAATTTTCTTATCGTGTGTATAGGCCTTAAGTCCTGGGGTATACACAACTCTACCAGACAGCAGAGCCAGGTCAGTGACTTGAATTTTGCCTGCTGCTGTGAAGCAATACAGTCTGGTCGCCTCTTTTCCCAGCCTCACAGAATGTTCCTTGCTAGCTCTCCCATAGCAGCACAAGGAATGGGCTCTAAGTGCTGCCCTTCCTTCTCTCAGCCCCAGGCTGGCCATACACTGATAGAATCAGACCCTCTATCTACACTATAAAGCACAAATGGTCAGCTACTGTCGGTCGCAGGGCCGTCTGTAATATTGATTGGACCCTGGGCAAACATTTTCTTGGGTTCCCCCCTTCCATGCAATCTTGCCTTCCACCTGCTCTGAGACATACATTAAATAGCAGCTAGACTCAAAATCAGTTTCCTGAATCAGATCAGGCAGCAATTGCAATTGGTTGCCAGAGGTTACGGTGTATCATTACTGCTTACTGATGGCGGCTAGAGGTTACAGCACACATTATGGCTGATTATTTGCTAGAGGTTAGAACACATGACTTCTGCTTGTTGATGGGTTGCTAGAGATTACTTTACATCAAGATTGCTCACTGATTTGTTGCTAGAGGTTACTGGACATCCATACCACTCACTAATTGGTTGCTAGAGGTTACTGCACATTATTACCACTCACTGACTGGTTGCTTGAGGTTACTGCATATCCTTACCGCTTAGTGATTGGTTGCAAGAGGTTAGTGCACATCATTACTGCTCATTGATTGGTTGCTAATGGTTACAGCACATCATCTCCTCACTGCCTGCACACCATGGACTGGGGAGATGAGAGGACCTACCAATAGACAGAAAACTCCTGGGGATCCTAGGACTCTGTGGATCAGTGACAATGCTGGGGAAGGGGGGGGTGGCCAGTTGCAATTCTGGGAGTTTGATGGGATCAGTAGCAGTGGTGGGGGATAGGATTAGTTAGGAGGCAGTACACTGTGGCAAATTTTGAATCATGTAGAGCAAACCTGGAAATATTTTGCAAGTAGATAATGGGGAGATTCTACACTGCCCTTTAGTAGATACACAGCAGTAACATAATTGTTAATTACACCCTCACACATCTGCTGAGATGTGCGTATGCAAAGGCTTCAAAATTCAGATGTTATTTTAAAAAAGGGTTCCACCTCCAATATGCTAACCTTTGCAGAACAGGCTGATTTTAGGCTTAATGACCACAGTTGTAGGCAAAACTTTCCTGCATACCCCTTTACCTCCCAGTGGGCAGCATTCAGTAGAAGCGATGGTGGATATGACCTAATTTATATGTAAATTGGGCAGCATTCACATGTATATCATATACATGTGAATGCTGCCACCATTTACATATAAATTACATAATAATGCAGCAAATATTTACATATCAATGCAGGTTAATTACATGTAAACACAGGGTCTACAGGTGAGTTATCTGTACATGGCAATAGGGCTGAGCTGGGCAGCATTAGTAACAGAACTTCACACTGAGATATCGAGACATAACAGGGGACGAAAACTTAAAGGGACAAGGGAATTTAAACTGGGATAGTTGGCAAGTATGAGGCATCTGCTTTGGGCCCCACAACAATGATGGGGCCCTAGGCACCTGCCACTTTTGCCCTGCCTTAAAGACGGCCCTGGTTGGTGGCTGTTAGAATACCCTAACAGTGGCTGCATCTGTTTGTGTGTATTTGATATCCGTTCGACAAAATGAAATTTGCAGTGTATGGCCAGCTAAAGTATTGCTGTACATATCAGGGGGCTGATACCAAATCAAAATCTGGTACTGATAAAATACAACAAATTTATTTTTTTGAGTTAATGCATTTTTATTGTGAAGAAAATGTTCAGGTAAACAGTCCATAGCATCTTAACAGAGTGCCGGTTCACACAGGGGCGACACGACTTGCAGCGCGACTCACAGACGCGACCTGCACACGACTTCAGCAGCGACTTGCAAAACGAGTTCTGTATAGAAGTCAATGCAAGTCGCCTGAAGTCGCCCCAAAAATAGTACAGGAACCTTTTTCTAAGTCGGAGCGACTTGAGTCGCTCCTATTAGAACGGTTCCATAGTACAGAACGGAGTGTGACTTGTCAGGCGGCTAAGTCGCCTGACAAGTCGCTCCGGTGTGAACCGGCACTCAAGATGAACATAGGTCATAACTGGACATTTGATATACGAATAAACAGTAATTTGATAAAATTAATCCGACTAGCTATCAATACAGTTTTAAAAGAAGAATGGTAGGTTGCAAATTTTGCATGCTTTTGAAATATTATGCAAGCCAAACAGTTATATCAATAAACTTTGTTCAAAATAAACTGTTGGTCTTCTTCATTTTATTTATTTATTTATTTATTTGCATTATGTGCTAAAGATTAACATTTCATGCTCATGGGGCTTACACGGGCAATTTAGATGCCTGGCATAGTTTCACAGCATTTTCCAGCGCCCAGGGTAGCTACACGTTCCACGTACAGCCTGCTATATTAGTGAATGGCTGTATGCGGATGTGCTTTTATAAACGACAATACTTCTTTGCATCAGGATTTATCCACACATGTGGGAATGTTTTGCATTCACAAAATACATGGGACACACGTGGGGATAAACACAGAAGCAAAGAAGCATCAGTATTTACACGTGCACATCTGCATGCAGCCATTCGTTTGTATGGCACATACACATTTAGTTATGTTACAACTAAAGACGTAAATGTATTTTATTGGGATTTTAATGCGATAGACCGACACATAATTGTTAAGTGGAAGGAAAATGCTAAATAGTTTTCAAAATGTTTTACAAATAAATATGTGAAAAGTGTGGCATGCGTTTGTATTCAGCCCCCCGAGTCAATACTTTGTAGAACCACCTTTCACTGTAATTACAGCTGAAAGTCTTTGTCTCCACCAGCTTTGCACATCTTGAGTGAAAATTTTGCCCATTCTTCTTTGCAAAATAGCTCAAGCTCTGTCAGATTAGATGGAAAGCATCTGGGAACAGCAATTTTCAAGTCTTGCCACAGATTCTCAATTAGATTTTAGGTCTGGTATTTGACTGGGCCATTGTAACACATGAATATGTTTTGATCTAAACCAGGCATGTCCAAAGTCCGGCCCATGGGCGGAAATTGGCCCACGGGTTGGACTTTGGACATGCCTGGTTTATATTTGGTGGAATGTGGCTCTCCTGGTAATTTGGATATAGATATCTTTTGTAGCCCCCAGAGCCATAAAAGATATATACTGTATTTATCCGCACTGCTTGTGGGCTGGACTTTGGACATGCCTGGTTTAGATTTGGTTTAATGTGGCCCCCCTGATAATTTGGATATATACTGTATTCATCAGCGCTGCCTCGGAGGGGACAGGGAGGGGGCGGGACGAGTGCAGTCAGATTACATACAGGAGAATCTCCTGTTTACTCTGCAGCGTCTGTAATAGGAAGTCCCATCTCCTGTGTTGCCATTGGATGACTGTTCTAGGAGGCGGGACTTTGTATTAAAGAGACCATCATGTAAACAGGGGATTCTCCTGTATGTAATCTGTTGGCGCTCGTCCTGCCCCCCCTTCCTGTCCCCTCCGAGGCTGCAGATGGGCATCAATCAGACTGCGCTGATGGCAATGGTGAGGCTGCATTCATGTCAATGGTAAGGCTGCATTCATGGCAATGGTGAGGCTGCATTCATGGCAATGGTGAGGCTGCATTCATGGCAATGGTGAGGCTGCATTCATGGCAATGGTGAGGCTGCATTTATGGCAATGGTGAGGCTGCATTCATGGCAATGGTGAGGGTGCATTCATGGCAATGGGGAGGCTGCATTCATGGCAATGGGGAGGCTGCATTCATGGCAATGGGGAGGCTGCATTCATGGCAATGGGGAGGCTGCATTCATGGCAATGGGGAGGCTGCATTCATGGCAATGGGGAGGCTGCACTCTTGGCAATGGGGAGGGTGCATTCATGGAAATGGGGAGGGTGCATTCATGGCAATGGTGAGGCTGCATTCATGGCAATGGTGAGGCTGCATTCATGGCAATGGTGAGGCTGCAGGTGGACACTGATTAGGCTGCATTGATAGCCATTGACTAATACGGTAGTTGTCCTGTGGACAGATTTTCCCACCTGAGCTGTGGATCTCTGCAGCTCCTGCAGAGTTACCATGTACTGCTCCAGAGTTACTCTTGGCTGCTTCTCTGATGAATGCTCTCCTTCCCAGGCCTGTCAGTTTAGGTGGACGGCCATGTCTTGGTAGGTTTGCAGTTGTGCCATATTCTTTCCATTTTTGGATGATGGATTGAACAGTGCTCTGTGAGATGTTCAAAGCTTTTTTTATAACCTAACCCTGCTTTAAACTTATCCACAACTTTATCCCTGACCTGTCTGGTGTGTTCCTTGGCCTTCATGATGTTGTTTGTTCACTAAGGTTCTCTAACAAATCTCTGAGGGCCTCACATAACAGCTGTATTTATACTAAGATTAAATTACACACAGGTGGACTCTATTTACCAATTAGGTGACTTCTGAAGGCAATTAGTTCCACTAGATTTTAGATAGAAGTATCAGAATAAAGGGGGCTGAATCCATATGCACGCCACACTTTTCAGATATTTATTTTTAAAAAAATTTTAAAACCATTTATAATTTTCCTTCCACTTCACAATTATAGGAATCAAGTTAGGGAAGAAAAGGGTGTCACTGCTCCAGGTGAGTCTATTGAAAGTAAACCTCTTGACCAGTTTAGAGGCCACAGGTGCTGGCAATGCATTTAGTAATGGATAGAAAGTAATTCTGGACTGCCGCACGCCAAAAAAAAAAAAAATATTTGCCTTTTATTCAAAATGCAACATCAAAAATAAATGCCACAGCAGTATCATGTATTTGTGATCTTGCATTTTGAATAAAAGGCAAATATTTCTTTTGGAGTGCAGAATCTTTCTATCCATCGCTTCACAATTATGCATTATTTTGTGTTGGTCTATCATAAAATCCCAATAAAATTTACGTTTTTGGTTGTAACATGACAAAATGTGGAAAATTTCAAGGAGTATAAAACAGAAAATTTATATCAAATACTTACCGTAATTTTACTTTCCTGATAGGCTCCATGGCAGCATACGTGTGGGGTAGCCCCGCCTCCACGATTACCCAATAGGACCCAACTCCCATAAATCTTTGCTCCCGGCTACTATCAGTGTTCCGTAACTAGCCAACTCCAGACATTTGGGAGGGAACTCCTGCTGCCATGGAGCCTATCAGGAAAGGAAAAACGGAGTTACGTACCGGTAACATCCTTTTCCGGGAGTCTTTCAGGACAGCCACCTTAGAGAGACCCTGGCTCCTCCCCTCTCAGGAAACACCGCCTTCAATTTCAAGATTTAAGCCTCGTCCTCCCTCTGTTCCTCAGTTCTTCCAGAGTACCTCCGGCCAACTGGGGAGACACAAGAACACGTCAAACAAACAAACTTTCAATCTTACCTGACGGTCTCGTGTGACGAGTTCCCGACGATCTCCAAAAACCTGGGTGGGAACCGGGGCTGTCCTGAAAGACTCCCGGAAAAGGATGTTACCGGTACGTAACTCAGTTTTTCCCAAGTTCGTCTTTCAGGACAGCCACCTTAGAGAGGATAAGCGAGCACATTACCTTAGGGTGGGACCACTGCTTGCAGCACTTTACGACCAAAGGCCTGGTCTTTGGCTGACAGAAGATCCAGTCTATAGTGTTTCACGAACGTAGCAAAACTGGACCACATTGCAGCTCTACAGATCTGTTCAGGAGATGCACCAGCCCACTCAGCCTGAGAAGTTGCCACTGCCCTGGTTGAGTGTGCTCTAATCCCAACTGGGGGTTCTAACCCCCCTGCCACGTAAGCCTGCCCAATGGCTAACCTTAACCATCTGGCTATCGTACGTCTAGAGGCTCTGGAACCTTTCCTAGCCCCTGAAAACAACACAAAAAGTGAATCAGACTTCCTGAACTGACTTGTGCAATCTAAATAATGAAGGACACATCTTCTAACATCCAATCTATGAAAGATGTGTTCCTGTTCTCTTACTGGATTTGAACAGAAAGTAGGTAGCACAATCTCCTGGGCTCTATGAAAACTAGAGGCTACCTTAGGCAAAAAGGCCGGATCCGTCTTAAAAACCAAACGGTCCGGAAAAACCTGAAAAAAAGGTGCCCTAACAGAAAGGGCTTCGAGTTCACTCACTCTCTTTGCTGTAGTGATCGCCACCAAAAACACCGTTTTGAGAGTGATCAGTTTTAATGAGCAACATTCCAATGGCTCAAAAGGTTCTCCTGTGAGAAATTGTAAAACTAAAGAAAGATCCCAAACTGGGAAGGGGGAATTTGAAACAGGTCTCTGCCTACTTAGGGCTTTGAAGAATCTCATTATCCAAGGGTCTGAAGCTAGCTGCCTTTCTAGAAACACGCTTAAAGCGGATACCTGACCCTTCAGAGTTCCAAGGGCTAAACCTTTATCTGCCCCAGCCTGTAGGAACTCTAGAACGGCTACAGAGCTGTGCACATTGAAGGAGCTCTCTGAGCACCAGCTATTGAACCGCCTCCATACCTTTAAATAAATGGTCCGGGTTTCCTTTTTCCTGCAGTTTAGGAGAGTGGCTACTAAGCGATCTGAGAAGCCCTTGCCCTTCAACAATTCTTCCTCAGAAGCCAAGCTGCAAGGTTCCACCGTTCTACCTGAGGACAGCAGATTGGACCCTGAGAAAGGAGATCCTCCTGGACTGGGAGAATCCAGGGGGGTTCTACAGACAGGCCCTTCAGAATGGAGAACCACGGCCTCCTGGGCCAGTGAGGTGCGATTAGAATAAGGGTAGTGTTCTCCACCTGAAACTTCCTTAACACTGCCGGAATCAGTACGGGAGGGGGGAAAGCATAGCACCTGGAGAAACCCCAATTCTGTGCTAGTGCGTCCACCGCCAACGCCCCATCCCCCTTGTTTATAGAAAAGAAGCTGGCTACCTTCGCGTTTTCCCTCGAGGCAAAGAGGTCTATCGAGGGAATCCCCCACCTCTGGGTGATCATTTCGGAAACCTCCTGTTTGAGAACCCAGTTGCCTTCTCTCAATGTTCTCCTGCTGAGGAAATCTGCCACCTGATTTTGCTCCCCCTTCAAGTGGACTGCTGACAGGGACAGGACATTTGCTTCGGCCCACCTGAGGATGGCTTTTGTTAGGACCCATAAGGATTCGCTCCTGGTGCCCCCCTGTCTGTTGATGTAGACTACCACTGAGGAATTGTCCGACCTGACTTTTACGTGATGCCCCCGGAGTTCTCTCTGAAAGGTCCTGAGAGCCAGATCTACTGCCCTCAGCTCCCTCCAATTCGAGGATCTCTTCGACTCCCTCCTCTCCCAGGTACCCTGTATCAGGCGGGAGTCTAGGTGTGCACCCCAACCTGAGCTGCTTGCATCGGTTGTGACCACCCTGGATATTGGTAAAACCCACTCTAGGCCCTGGGACAAATTTGCTCCCTTTCTCCACCACCAGAGGGACCTCTTTACCTGGTCCGGAACTGACACCAAAGAATCCAGGGACCCCTGGCTGCGATCCCAAACCTTCAGTATAAATAATTGCAGGGGACGGTAATGTAATCCTGCCCACTGGACCGCCGGGAGCGTGGACGTCAGCAAACCCAATGCCGACATGACCCTCCTTACTGAGATCTGGTGGCTGCCCTGGAGAAACAACAGTGCCTTGTCTACCTTTTGAATTTTTTCTGAAGGGAGGAAGACTTTCTGTACTGTTGAGTCCAACACATACCCCAGGAAGGTGACCCTCTGGGAAGGATCTAAGTTGGACTTCTCCAGGTTCAGAAGCCAACCCAAGTTTACTAACAGGTCTCTTGTTATCTGTAAATCTCGAGTCAACTGTGTCGGAGAAGGGGCAAACAGGAGAAGATCGTCGAGATACGCGATCACCGAGATTCCCCTGAGACGCAGATAAGCCAGAACTTCTGCCATTACTTTGGTGAAGATCCGGGGGGAAGAGGATAGCCCGAAGGGAAGTGCTTTGAACTGTAGGTGTAGCACCCCTACCGAGGTTCTTACTGCCAGTCTGAGGAAACGCTGGTGGGTCTCTGCGATGGGAATATGCAGGTATGCATCTTTTAAATCTATCGATGCCATGAAACAGTTTGGTGGAAGAAGTGCTTTCACCGAGTAAACTGAATCCATCCGAAACCTTTTGTAGGTGACTGAGACATTCAGAGGCTTCAGGTTCAGGATAAGCCTGAACTTTCCCGAAGGCTTGCGAACCACAAACACGTGGGAATAGAAGCCCCTGCCTGTCTCTCCTGCTGGGACCCGTACTACCACTTCTTGTTCCTCCAACTCCTGCAGAGAGGAAAGAAGGGCAGACGATTTTTCTGCACATTTTGGCAGCTCGGTGACAAGGAGTCTCAGAGGGGGGAGTTCTGAAAACTCCAAACGGTAACCTCTTCTGATGATCCCCAACACGAACTGATTGGAGGGGGATCATCTCCCACTGTGGGAGGAAGGCCCCCAACCTTCCTCCCACTGTGACCCTGTCACTGAGACTTTTTGGGCTGTTCAGGAGGGCGAAAAATTGCTCCCCCGCGCCCTTTGCCCTTGAGCCCCCAACTTTTCTTCTGCCGATTAGTTCTAGGGGCTTCAAACTTCTTCTGAGGATGAGCCTTTTTCTTTGACTGCTCCCCAAATTTCCTCCTAACGGGAAAGGCCTTTTTCTTATCCGCCGTGCGATCAAGCACTGCTTCAAGACCTGGCCCAAACAGCAAGTCTCCTGTAAAGGGGATCCCACAAAGCTTTGCTTTGGACACATTGTCCACCTGCCAGGTCTTCAGCCATAAAGCCCTCCTAGCTGAGTTGGTCAGAGCCGAGGACCTTGCAGACATTCGCACGGATTCAGCTGAAGCATCCGCAATGTATGCTATCCCCTTAAGCAGCATGGGAAAGGAGGATAGAATGGTCTCCTTTGCCGTCCCTGCTTCAATGTGCGCGTTAATTTGGGTAAGCCAATACTCCATATTACGAGCCACCACTGTGGCTGCCATGGCCGGTTTAAGATTCCCCTGTGATGAGTCCCAGGCTTTCTTTAGGAGTGAATCCATCCTTCGATCCATAGGGTTTGAAAGTACCCCCATGTCCTCGAAGGCCAGATCAGTGTGTCTGGACACCTGGGAAAAAGCAGCATCTAATCTGGGAGATTTATTCCAGACGAGAGCCTCCTCTTCCGAAAAAGGAAACCTTCGTTTTAATGCCCCAGAAAAGAAAGGTTTCCGCTCAGGATCCTGCCATTCCTTCTTGATGGCATCGATCAAGATGTCATGTACCAGGAACACCCGCTTTTTCTGTTCCCCCATGCCCTTGTACATCTGATCATGGAGTGACAATGCCTTCTTTTCCTCTTGTATGCCTAAAGTGGTATGAATAGCTCCTAAGAGCTCATCCACTTCCTCCAGGGAAAGCTTATACCGTGAGGTTCTACTGGATTCCCCATCCAACCCCTCATCGTCAGATTCCCCTTGGGAATCTGAGCCGACACTGTCAACCTCTTCCTCAGCTTCCTCTCTGGGACCCCCTGGATTCTCTCCACCTGCAGGAGGAACAGCCACAGGGCTAGATGGTACACTCTGCTGCGCTGGTGTAGGAGTGCTCTGGGGCTGAGGCCACTGTAAACTAGAAAAAAGTGTTTTGAAGGACTGGAAAGTATTAGAGAGTTCCTTCACAGAAGCCGCCAGATCTGCCCCCTGTTCTGCTGCCTGCTCCCTAACCAATCCCTCAATACACTCTCTGCAAAGTGCCTTGGACCAGGAATCCCCCATAGAGGCTCTACATGAAGGAAACTTCTTCCTAGAACCATGGGGGGACTTGCTTGTGGCTTTCTGAAAGACAGAAATAAAAGAGAGAGCAGCATAAGATTAAAAAAGAAAAAGAAACACCAGCGCTACATAGAGGACCACCAGGAGTGCCCCCCCCAGGATCAACCACCACCAGGATCCCAGACGCACTGCCCTTCCCCCCGATCACCAAGGGGGAAAAAACACCAGTGGAGCTACTGGTTATAATGTAAGGGAACACCTCCCCAGGGTTCCCCTTACCTTTGAGTGGCTGGTGCTGTTATCTCCAGGAGCTCTTGGAGCCTCTGCTTCAGACATTCTCCTGTTGAGGAAGAGTGGTGCGAACGTGCCTCCTACAGCTGCCTGTACAACTTTAGAAAGAGAGGCTGCACCAGCCGAACGCTTGGTCCCCTTTCACGTGCCACGTCCGGAACCGGAAGACGCGGATACAACGAAGAAGTCTGCCCCCACCGGAACTGACATCGCCCGTCATCCGGTCCGGCCTCCAGCTCCAAGCCGACTGCTAACACAGGGGGACCTTGGACGTCTCGTTGCAGCGCCCCCCTGGGCGAACGAAGGGATGGACCGCCCCAAACTTCCTGCTTTCCCCAAGCGAAGTTTAGAGTGCGTGTAAAAAAGGTCAGTACGAGGGTCCAGCTCCCCAGCCGACCGGACTGCCTACCCTGTTGCAGCACCCTCCTGGGTGAGCGAACAGGAGAACCTCTAAAACTTCCTGCTTTCCCCAAGCGAAGATTAGAGTACATGTAAAAGACGGTCAGTCAAAAAAAACAGCTCTCTGGCCGCCCAGACTGCCGAACCCGTCGTAACACCCGCCTGGGCGAACGAACGGGTGAACCTCTAAAAACGTCCTGCTTTCACCAAGCGAAGATTAGAGTACATGTAAGACGGTCAGAACGACAGATGATCGGACTGCCGAACGGAGTCAGAGCTCCATTTCAGATACGTAGCCTCAGTTTCGCCAACTGATTTAGCTAAGGTTCCTTAGCGGTGTCTCCCCGCCGGAGGAAACACCATAACTGAGGAACAGAGGGAGGACGAGGCTTAAATCTTGAAATTGAAGGCGGTGTTTCCTGACAGGGGAGGAGCCAGGGTCTCTCTAAGGTGGCTGTCCTGAAAGACGAACTTGGGAAAATTACGGTAAGTATTTGATATAAATTTTCCGTTTTCCTGAAAGGCTCCATGGCAGCATACGTGTGGGAAATAACTCGCCAAACACACCCGGGTGGGCAAAATGTCGAGCAAAGAACAAAAGTTTATTTTGCATTGTCAACCGACAGAACTTGCAAACCAAAATTAACAGAAGACAGAGCCGCTGGCTCTACACAGTAATGAGAAACAAAAAGGTATTAATAGAAGACCAAGAGGCTGCTCTACAAATAACTTCAGGCGCCATATGGCGAGAAGCTGCACACGATGTTGAAATACTCCATGTTGAATGAGCCGTTAATGCCTCAGGAGGAGCCAAGCCCTTTGCTCTGTATGCCCTCTGAATGATCTGAACGATCCAGGTAGAGATAGATCTAGCCGAAGCTCGCAATCCTTTATTCTTGCCATGAGGGAGAACAAAAATAAATTTTGTTTGTCTAAAAGGAGCTGTGACTTCCAGATATTGTTTAAGCACGTGTCCTACGTCCAGAGGATGAACATCCTGACTCTCTGAGTTTTTGAAAGTGGGAAGCACAATTTCCTGATTCTCATGGAAGACCGAGGTTACTTTGGGATTCGATCCCAACATGGGAATCAATACTGCCCTATCTGGAAAGAAAGTCAGAAAAGGTTCCTCCGAACCTAGATTCCTAATCTCAGAAACTCTTGGCTGAGGTTATAGCTACCAAGAAGATGGTCTTGAGAGTGAGATCCCTTATGGACAGAGGCTCCGTAGAATCCTTTCCAAGGTTTGAGAGAAAATCCAACACTAAAGGGAGGTCCCATTTAGGAAACCTTGGTTTTCTTTGGGGTCTGAGCCTGGAAGCTCCCTTGAAGAATTGTCGTACCAGTGCATGGTTTGCCCAGGAAATACCCGTAAAGGCTGAAATAGCCGACACTTGGACTCTCAATGAACTGATAGCTAGAGGTAAATCAAGGCCTGTTTGGAGAAAGCTTAGTATGTCTTGTATTGTTGGAGAACTGCAAGAATTTTCTCTGGAGGACATATGGGCTGAAAACTTGGACCATATGCGCTCATGTACCCTATTAGTACTCCCGCGTCTGGAATTGAGAAGGGTTGGAATGACCTCTTCCGGACAACCAAGAGCTTCTAGCCTTTCCCTCTCAAAAACCATACCTTGAGGTTCAGACATGATGGGCATGGGTGTAACCTTGTGCCTTGAGATAGCAAATCCGACCTGAGAGGCAGGGGAACTGGCTCTTGATAACTGAGGAGCAGCAGTAGAGGGAACCAAGGTCTGTTGGGCCAGAAAGGAATCACTGCGAGAATCTCCACCCTCTCTGTCCTGAGTCTCCGAAGGAATTGCAGGATCACCGGCACTGGAGGGAAGGCGTAAGCTGTCTGAAACTTCCAATGTTCTGTGAGGGCATCTATGCCATATGCCTGAGGATCCCTGAACCTTGAGTAATATTTTGGGAGCTTCCGATTGCACGGGGAAGCGAACAAGTCGACTTCCAGGGACAATCCTAAGGTCAGGAGCCAATCGAATACTTCCCCGTGTAGGGACCACTCGTTGTTGTCCAACTCGACACGCGATAGGAAATCCGCCTGAACATTCTGCACCCCTGGATGTAGACTGCAGAAAGGTTGGACAAATTCTTCTGAGCCCAATTCATTATTGGCTCCATCTCCTGTAACAGGGACCAGCTGCGAGTTCCCCCTTGCTTCTTTACGTAAGCCACCGTGGTTGTGTTGTCCAACCTTAGCATGACCGAGGCATTCGCTGTCAGATGGTGGAATGACTGAAGCGCCTGGAAGGCCGCTCTTAGCTCCAGAACATTGGAGACGACTCTTTGTGATGGAAATGTCCACCTGCCCTGAGCGACCTCCGAAAGACAGTGAGCACCCCATCCTCGGTTGCTGGCATCTGAAGTTACCATGACCCATGAGATGGGAATAATCGAATGGTGGTTGCGCAGGTTCTTCCCCTGCAGCCACCAAAGAAGAGACGTCCTCATGGCTGGAGTGAGGAATATGCGCTGTGTCTGGCTGGATAAGTCCCACTGTTGTAGAAACCCCTTCTGAAAGGGACGAGTGTGTCACTGGGCCCACTTTACCATGGGAATGGTGGCTGACATTGTGCCAATCACCCTCAGACATTGGAGAGCCGAGAGATGGGATGCTGCAAGGGCTGCATGAATCCTGTCTCGTATGACTCCAACCTTCTCTTCTGGAAGGGCGATAGAACCTTCCACTGTGTTGAACTGCGCCCCTAGGAAAACAAGAGACTGAGTTGGATCTACGTGACTCTTTTCTAAGTTCAGAAACCACCCGAACTCCTGTAGAGTGGAGATGACTAAGTCTTTGTGCTCCAAGAGCTGATCTTTGTTCTGGGATAGCAGAAGAAGGTCGTCGAGATAGTGGTGGAGACGAACACCTTTGACTCTGAGAAAGGCCACAACTGCCAAAAGAACTTTGGAGAAAACCCGTGGGGACGTTGTTAACCCAAAGGGAAGACATGTAAATTGAAGATGTTGAATGCCTACTGCAAAGCGGAGGTATTGTTGAAACTCCTTTGCCACGGGAACATGGAAGTAAGCGTCCTTCAAGTCGACTGATATCATCCAGTCCCCCAGATACACTGACTGTTGGATGGTAAGCAGAGATTCCATCTTGAACTTCTCTTTGCGAATGAAGGAATTGAGATGGGTCAAATCTATTACCGGCCTCCATGTGCCGTTTTTCTTTTGAACCAGAAACAAAGGGGAATACATGCCCTCTCCACGTTCTTCTTCTGGAACGGGAACGGCTGCGCCTTGATCCAGTAAAGAGTTCACGTAGGTCAATAGGACTTGTTTCTTCTCTTTTGATTCTGGAAGATTTGTGGGAATAAATCTTAGCCTTGGGGTGCTGATAAAACCCCACTTGTGACCTGAGGAAACTGTTTTCACTGTCCAAAAATCCCGAATTGAGGCCGCCCAAACATGCCCGAAGTGGAGAAGACGAGCCCCCACCTGACAAGTTTGAGCGGGCCCAATTTCAAAAGGATTTAGCAGAATCCTGCTTGCCGGACGAACCCCCTTTTGAGGTATTTTTGAAAGAAGATTGCCTGGATCTCCATGACCTTGAGAATTCTCGACCAGGTCTATAGCTCCGCACCTCCCTGGCACGATCAGGGCCTTGTCTTCTAGGAAATGGACGCCTTTGATGTTGAAGACGTCTGTCCTGGGGAAGAAACCCAGATTTCCCACCTGTAGCCCGGGATATGGCAGTATCCAGCTTGTTACCAAACAAAGATGACCCCTCAAAAGGAATACGGCACCAGGCCTGTTTGGATGCTGGATCCGCCAGCCATGGACGGAGCCATAACGCACGGCGAGCTGAGACTGCTGCTAACATATCCCGAGATATCAGGCGGATAACATCAATAGATGCCTCCCCCAAAAAGGCAGACGCCAACCTGATTTCTTGAATAGGGGAGTCTTTTGCTGTTTCAATAGAAATACCCCTCAGGAATTCTTCTACAGAATCAGCCCAGGATTCTATGGCCTTGGATACCGCTGCCATTGCAAGCACTGGTTTGCAAGCCATCCCAGAAGTCAGGTATATCCTTTTAAGGTCTGAATCGATCCGCCTTTCCAAAGGATCTTTAAAAGATACCGTATCCTCTAAGGGTAGGGTTACATATCTCACCAAACGCATGAGCGCTGCATCCACCAGTGGTGCTGACTCCAGGTGCTTCACATCCTCTTCTTTAAAAGGGTATAACTTCAGGATTTTTGACTGCATGGAACCCTTTTTATCCATCTTGCCCCATTCCTCGGTAATAATGTCACCAAACTCTAAAAGGAAAGGAAAAAATTGTCGCTCCTTATTGAGCTGTTTAAAGAACTTTCTCTGCTTTGGTGGGGAAGTAACAGGGTCTTCCCACTTCAGAGCCTCTCTCACTGCTTTGACCAATGAAGGCACCAGTACATAGTCAAATCCTAAACCAGGATCCTCACAGTCAGATTCACTGTCTGAGATGGGAGCAGATAGGCGGCTTGGCTGAGAGGATTCCCATGTCTCCTGCAATAGGTTCTCTCCAGGTGGAGGAGCCAATAATTCTGACGGGGATTCACACAGCTGTAGAGCGTCCCTCTCCTGCAAGGACTCCTTCACAACCCGTCTTACTAAAGACTCCAAACGCTGGTCTGCACCATCCCTCTCATCTGCAGCCTTGGAGAAGCAATGATCGCATAAGGATTTGTCTGATGGAACAGGCATCCTGCACCCCCAGCATGATTTTTCCGTATGCTTGCTGGAGTGAGCAGCAGGGGGGTGAGAATAATTCTTATTATGCTGTTCAGACCTTGACCTATGCTGGCTAGATCTTGAGGAGGATTTATGGCGGTGTGATCTTGATGATCCACTGCGTCTAGAGGTGTTAGGCTGTGGATCAGACCCAGAAGGGCTGTAAGGATAAAACAGACAGAGAGAGAAAAAGATACACAGTCAATCCTACCTATGCCAAAAACTCTCTCCATTATATAAAAAACATGAATACTAAAGACCTACCTAACATGAGCGGGCTGGCCACTAGGAGGCAGTAAGGTGTCCATATTCAAAATAAACCCACAGTTTAAGAAACACTGCAACCAAAAGAGAAAAATAAAAATACATTTTTTTTTATTTATTTTTTAAAAGCATTTCCCCAGCCTAAGGGACATGCTCTTACCTTAAACCGCCGCACTGACAGCCCCGGGAAGTCGCTGCGACCACTGCAAACATTCCCAGGGTTCTGACAGCTTCCAAAGCCTTTTAAATTTGGCGCCCGTGACGTCATCGCCGACGTCAGACGCGAGGCGCATGCGCGGGAACCAAGCCTCGGTCTCATACCGGGTTCGCACATGCGCAGAACACCTGCATAACCCGGAAGTAGGAGAGAGGTTTGCTGGAACGCGGAAGCGAACGCAAACGGCATGGAGGAGACCGCTAGACAAACAAGAGAAAAACACACAAATACAATGCTGCCATGGATAGACAAAAGGCTCACCACTCCACCAACGATCACCTGGCCGAACGGACTGGAACACACACGCCGTACCTCCAAGCAGATAATGTCACCCATAGCAACGGGACACAGACCGTGCGCACTCAGGTAGGAAATCCTTTCTTCAGCGCTACTCTGCAAATACACTCCATACCCTGCTTAACAGTCAGGGCCTATCGGAGGAAAAATTCTCAGTCAATCAGCCAATCGATCGTCGTGAAGTTTTGTTTCCAGGAAAGAAACCATCTGGTCCTACTGGGGAGGACAAAAAAGGAACACTGATAGTAGCCGGGAGCAAAGATTTATGGGAGTTGGATCCTATTGGGTAATCGTGGAGGCGGGGCTACCCTACACGTATGCTGCCATGGAGCCTTTCAGGAAATACTTTTTTTAAGGCACTGTATGTATATACCATACCTAGTCAATGCCCCTGGAAGCTGTAAATCAATAAAGTTGATACCGCTACTCCATCTACTTGCTTCTGGGTCCTGTGCTGAGTGGCTGGCCTGCTGCATTCTGAACACAGACACCACGGGCACCATTTAGAGAATGTTTTGCATTTTCTAAATTAATTTAAAGCATTCTCTGATTGAAAGAGGTAGAGAGATGGAGCAGTGAAGTCACGCTCTCCATCTCATCCATCCATTCATCCAGGAGATGCAAAGCATTTTCTGAATGGCACCCATTTATAATTGTATTAAATTCATTTTAATATAATTTTATATATTTACTAAAATATATTTTTATCAATATTTAAACCCATGAACAAAAATGTCATATATTGTAGGTTACCAGTACTCAAATATAGTGGCTGTATTCGTTTTTTTTATTATTTTTTTTGTTAAGTTATGTACATTTTCTACAGTAGGTATTTAGCCTGCCAGAAATCCAATGTCCTTGTATCTTCCTGTGTGCTGATTCTGAACTAAAATATGAAACATCAACTTTCCATGTTTTTTTTCTGTAAACAAGAGAACACATCTCCGCTATGGAGATGAGGAGATGTTTGTAGTCCAAAAAAGGAATACAGTCTTATGCTGGATTCATGCAGTTTTAGTGCTTTTTGCATTTTGCAGATTTGCACTGCAGTCCATTTAACATGGTTTCCTATGGAACACATTCTGTAGTGCAAATCTGCAAAATGCAAAAAGCACTAAAAATGCATAGGTGTGAATCCAGCCTTAGGGTCACAATGCTCATTCATAGATATGGTACAGTTAGGCCTAGTTCACACCTATGCAGATTGCAGTTGATGCATATTCCAGGAGCATTTTAAGTTTTTCAATATACGTTTTTGATCCATTGAAATCTATTGAACCAAAAACACAACCTGATGGTCCCTGGCCCTGTCCATAAAATGAACAGATCTGAATGTGACCCATAGGAAACCATGTTAAATGGACTGCAGTGTGTCTGCAAAATTGAAAATGCACTCAAAATGCATAGGTGTGTACCAGGCCTACACTGTAAGTGTTGTCACCTTAGGACCGAAAACGTGTTATTGGCAGGATCACCAGGTAAAAAAAGTCAGAAGAAACAAAACAGAAGAAACAAAAGCAGCCACCCCATCTAAGGACAGGTAAACTGCATTCTATTATATTTTTGTTCTTTGGTATTATGTTGGGTAACATTAATATTGATGATGCAGTGGTGCTCTATCTGAGAAGTGACTCGAAGGCTCAGTTGCTTAGTAACTAAATGCTGAAAGCCCAGTGCATAGGCGGTCTACACAGGAGTCAGCTTAGTCCAACTCTGGGTGGTGGTTGGAAAGAAGCTGTTGGTGGTAACGGTCAAATTATGACAATTGATGCAACTGTAGCAACACAGACTGGAGCTGGATATTTACAGGTTTAAGGCTGCATTCACACCTCAGTGTAGCGTTTTTACCGGCGTTTTGTCGCGCGTATTCGCACGTTTGCATACAGCGTTTTGCAGCGTTTTTTTAACTTCGGCGGGTTTTTTTTCAGCCAATAGGAAAAATATTCATCTCTTTTTTCATCTGCTTCCTTTTCTGCTTCTTCTTTTCATCTGTCATTTCCTTATGTAAATTATGTAAATTATATTTTCTCCTGAGCAGATACAGCGACAAAACGCCCATAGAAACGCTCGTTGTCGCGCTAAACGCTTGAATCGAGCGTTTCTATTAGTTTCTATGGGAATAAAAACGCCGAAATCAGCCCGATTCGCACGACAAAAAAGGGTCCGGAACTTGTTTGAGCTTCAGGCGTAGGGATTCAGGCGACTTGGAGTGGAGATGTGAACCATCTCCATTGAGAATAATGGATTTTTTCCCCTCCAGCGTTTTGTAGCTTCAGGCTTCAAGCGACAAAACGCTCAGGTGTGAATGGGGTCTAATAGAAAAATGTGTTGCACTCTCTTAAAATGTGAATCAAACATCAAAATGTATTATAATATACATCTTAAATATATTATACCATTATATAACATATACTAAATTTATATGAAACACCAAAGCCCATAAAGTGATAATATGCGAGATCCTTGAATTATGTGCAACACCGAGTGCTTTAGATAGCTGAGGCAAAAGTATCTTCTTACCAGGTCCAAAGACCTATCAAGGTCTATAATTGCATCTGTGAGCTTTATTACCCCTCACATTAGGTGCAGGTCATCTTAGTTTAATCAGCCACAGGTAATAATCACAGGCTATCCACAGAGTACGATCCAACCATTAATCATATGAGAAAAGGAAAACTCATTGCACAGAGTCCACTTTAAAAATGGATAATTTAATAAAATACTACTTACAACAAAACTGAAATCACAGGCATTTGGAAATACACCGTCCTAGCACTCTCTTGAACGTACTGACGTCACCACTATTTCTTGCCCTGCCGAGGTATGTTTTGTCTGAATAGACATTTTCTGTGAGGCATTAGGGGCTAATACCTCACAGAAAATGTCTATTCAGACGAAACGTACGTCGGCAGGGCAGGAAATATTACCCAAACAAAGTTGACGTCCTTTTTTCCCACAAATAGAGCTTTCTTTTGGTGGTATTTAATCACCTCTGCGGCTTTTAATTTTTGTG
The DNA here is from genome assembly GCF_037356315.1 of Lithobates pipiens. NCBI lineage: Eukaryota > Metazoa > Chordata > Amphibia > Anura > Ranidae > Lithobates > Lithobates pipiens. Next base: position 546,957,715 of record NW_027507748.1, read on the forward strand.
CTGTAAACGACAATTTTGAAAATAATTTTTTTTTTACTTTCTGCTATAATACATATCCAAAAAAAATATCAAAAAACTAATTTATTCATCAGTTTAGACCGATATATATTCTTCTACGTATTTTTGGTACAAGAAAAATCACAAAAGGCGTATATTGATTGTTTTGCGTCTACAAACTACGGGATTGATTTTTGGACTTTCTTTGGTAATGGCGGCGATCTGCGATTTGTAGCGGGACTGCGTCATTGCGGTGGACAAATCTGACCCCAAATTACACTTTTTGGGGACCAGTGGCATTATTACATTGATCAGTGCTATAAAAATGTACAGATCAATGTAAAAATTACAATGGCAGAGAAGGGGTTAACACTAGGGGACGATCAAGGGGTTAAGTGTGTTCTCTCTGCGTGTTCTAACTGTAGGGGGATGGGCTTACTGAAACATGACAGAGATCACTGCTCCCGATCACTGGGAGCAGTAAATCACTCTCATGTCACTAGGTAGAACGGGAAATGCCTTGTTTACTTAGGCAGTTCCCCATTCTGCCTCTCCTCGCCGAGATCGCGGCAGACATCAAGTACGGGTATGTCTGCTCTCTGTTATAAATAGGACCCTAAGTGGGATTCAGCAATAAACTATGGGGGCATATGTATTTAAAAATGAAAAAACGTAAATTTTTTTTACAATTAAGGCATTGACTGAAAAAGGGACTATTTGCCTTCATGGTACCTTCTTCCTCTATTACATTTTGGCATTGAATTGGATAACCTTTTGTTGCCATGTAAGCCCCAACTAGTGACCCTGCTTTACTTATAATAATCCCAATGGAAGCCAGCATGTAACCAGAATTTTATTTTTTTATAAGCTCTGTGACAAGTTGGGGAATTTGTAGCTCATTGGTAGTGCCCAACAGTGAGTTTATTCTACACCAATAAAGTAAGTTTCAAGGATTTTTCTGCCCACTGTTATTTAAAACAAAGCAAAAAGTTCACACTTGAAAAGTTTCCCACACAGGGGGGTTCTCCCCATCAATGCAACAAAATATAGAATTCAGCCTTGTGGCTCTCTTTGCAGCTTCACTGCTCAGTCCTCAGTCCCAGTACTCCTTCACAAAATGGTGTACCTTTGTCAGTTCGACATTTTCTCCTGCAGTTCCCAGCTGCTATTTTTTCACAGGCTCTGGCCTTTGTATGCCCTGACCTGGACAGTACGGTGCAAAGTGCACCACACAGCTCCCTTTACACTAGGGATGCACCGCAATTTCGGAAAATGGTGTTTTCGGCAAAATGCCGAAAGGAAAATCTTGCCGATAATGGGGCCGAAAATGGGGCGGGGCCTTGCGGGGCTCCGCCCCCTGGCGCCACCCATTGCACGGGTGTTTTCCTTGTCCGTCCCCAGTCCTCTGTCCTCCTTTCGTCCCGCCCGACAGTGCGGTGATCTCCGTGTGTCACGGAGCTGTGCATTGAATTGCCTGGGCGGCTGCAGTAACAATGTCCCGCCTCCTGTGACAGACGGTACACTGATCCAATGGCGGGACATTTAATCAGCGTGACGTGATTACAGGAGGCGGGACATTGTTACTGCAGCCGCCCGGGCAATTCAATGCACAGCTCCGTGACACACGCAGATCACCGCTCTGATCTGGGCATGGGTAAGGCTGCATTTAGACACTGGCAAGCTGCATGAGGGGGAAAGAGTGTGCCCAGGGCAAGCATTGCAGAGTTTTGTCCGCAGCTAAATCACACGTTTTTTGTGCCCACAGTGCTGCTGCATCTAAAAATCATTTGTTTGCCTCTGAAACTATCCACCTCTGGCCACTTGTGTGAATGTAGCCATGCTATATAACACCAGGTCACAGGACAAAGGCTGTACTCCCTTTATTGACCATATAATAAAAAATAATAATAATCTTGATTTTGACCCAGCTAGGTTTTTATCTCCATGTGATAGAATGGGGAAGGGTTAAGTTATTGCTAGTAGAGGTAACGATATGAGCATTCCCAATAGAAGTCTGTTGGAACGGAACCAGGTAGCTTGCTTGGAGCCAGTTCACACCAGATGCAGTTCCGTGTGTTTTTGTTTTTTGTTTTGTTTTTTGCACAAAATGCATGCACAGTGTTTTCCATGTCTTCGAATGGCTCTAGTTCACACCATGCAGTCAGTTTCCGCACCGGAAACTGACTGCATGGTGTGAACTACAGCCATTGGAATACATGGAAAACACTGTGCATGTATTTTTATCAGGCAGGCTGCATCTGAGGGGAACAGGTGAGGCTGCTTTGATCTCCTGTACCATGCCTGCAGTCTGTGACCATCTCCTGTACCATGCCTGCAGTCTCTGACCATCTCCTGTACCATGCCTGCAGTCTGTGACCATCTCCTGTACCATGCCTGCAGTCTGTGACCATCTCCTGTACCATGCCTGCAGTCTGTGACCATCTCCTGTACCATGCCTGCAGTCTCTGACCATCTCCTGTACCATGCCTGCAGTCTCTGACCATCTCCTGTACCATGCCTGCAGTCTCTGACCATCTCCTGTATTATGTCTGCAGTCTCTGACCATCTCCTGTATTATGTCTGCAGTCTCTGACCATCTCCTGTATTATGTCTGCAGTCTCTGACCATCTCCTGTACCATGCCTGCAGTCTCTGACCATCTCCTGCACCATGCCTGCAGTCTCTCACCATTTCCTGCACCATGCCTGCAGTCTCTGACCATCTCCTGCACCATGCCTGCAGTCTCTGACCATCTCCTGCACCATGCCTGCAGTCTCTGACCATCTCCTGCACCATGCCTGCAGTCTCTGACCACCTCCTGTACCATGCCTGCAGTCTCTGACCACCTCCTGTACCATGCCTGCAGTCTCTGACCATCTCCTGCACCATGCCTGCAGTCTCTGACCATCTCCTTTACTATGCCTGCAGTCTGTGACCATCTGCTGTATGAAAATATTTTTTAAAAACAGTCATTTTCGGTATCGGTGCTGTTTCGGTATCGGTTTCGGTTTTCGGCCTAGTGTATTTTTCATTTTCGGTATCGGTTTCGGCACCAAAAAACCCATTCGGTGCACCCCTACTTTACACACCTTGGGAGGGTGGGCCACTGACCTCTGACTAAAAGACCAGCACACACCTGTGGAATTAGTGTGCTTGCTTCCCAGAAAACCTGGTCCAGACTGCCATATTAAAAACAGTGCCACAACCTCATCTTGCCACAGCCCATATGCAGTATACTATTAAAAATGTTAATGTTTATTATACATCCTGCTAAAAGTCATACAGTAAAAACACCAGTCATCAAAAATTACTACATCAAGGTTCAAGTACAAACAATTGCCTCCAACATGATCCTGACCACTCAACTTTGTTTTACCAGTCAAACAATTCTACCTATTTATATTATTGATCAAACATAAGTTTGGTCATCTTTCATGTTACTGTTACAACCAAAACTCATCAGGGCAGGATCTGTGCAGTCTAAACGCATTTTGATGAGCACATGTCCACTTCTTCAGAAGGTGGATAAATGGAGGCGATGTTCTAAAACAAAGGAATTCTCGGAAAGGGCAGCCTGATAGACATTGAGAGCGTCCCATCTTTTGGCTGGAAGAGACAAGCGTCACAACAAGGGCAAACTGGAGGCAGAATAACAAAAACATCTCTTCTCTTTGATCACCTGGACCAATTGCTGGTGAGTGGGGACCCAGGAGGGGAGCACAGAGTGGCACTGGAATCCTCACAAGCAGGAATTAACTGTACAGGAATCCATGCACTTTATCTGCATGGATGGACATGCACTTATGATTTCACAATTACGAACTTTATAATGGCACAAGCACTTTCATAAATTCGTTTGTTTATTTAATATTTGTTTATATTGGAGCAGCGCTAAGGCTCCGTTCACACAGGGGGCGATGCGAGGCGACACGACTTGCCGCGCCGCGACCTGCCGCGACCTCAGCGGTGACTTGCAAATGACTTCTGTATAGAAGTCAATGCAAGTCACCCGAGGTCGCCCAAAAGTAGTACAGGAACCTTTTTTCTAAGTCGGAGCAACTCGAGTCGCTCCTCTTAGAACGGTTCCGTAGTACAGAACGGGGGCGACTTGTCAGGTCGCGGCACGGCAAGTCGTGTCACCTCGCGTCGCCCCCTGTGTGAACCGAGCCTAAGTTTTAAAATTGTTTATTTATGTTCCATAATAAAAAGACAGGGTAGACAGATCTCTTGGACTTCTATATCCACTCCAGCACTATATAATGTATGAGAAACATATATTCCTAGGAGTCCCCATGTTAATTAGTAAGGACCCCTGTAGTTCTAATAATTTGGGGATCAGCTCCTGTCCTGGGCTGCTGTGTCCTTCTGGATAAAAATCTAAAATGTCTCAGTATTTGCACAGCTAATGCAAATAATCCCCAGGACTTGTGTATTATGTGTGAAATGTAATTTTCTATTTGTTTCCTATGACTGCTAGCTTAATGTAGTGGCCATTAGGTAGTATTTTCCTCATTGTGGTATTTCGGGAAAATACCACATTATGTCCACCAGATGGAACCAATGATCCTAGGAAATAAATAGAAAATGTCATCTCACACATTATACACACACACAAGGGAATTTATCAAAACTAGAGCAACCAGAATCATTTGGAGCATTTGTATATGCCAAACAATCAGTGTCTATATTTAATTTTCAAAACTTAAAGCAGAACTAACCTCCTGTCTTTTACAGCCAAGTAAGCTGCCATCCTTGCCTCTGATTGATGTGCAGTTACAATAGTGTTGCAGATATATTCAAGCATGACACATCATAGGAAATAAATACAAAATGTCCTCTCATACATTACCCACACATAGGGGGGATGTATCAAAACTAGAGCAGCCAGAATCATTTGGAGCATTTGTACATGTCAAACAATCAGCTTCTACCGTATATTCTCAAAACTTAAAGCAGAACTAAACCCCCCTATGTTTTACGGCCAAGTAAGCTGCCATCTTAGCCTCTGTTTGATGTGCAGTTGTCATGGTGCTGCACAAGTGTTCAATTATGACACCAGCCATTTGATGGAGGTAAACCTGAATATAAAAAAATACAGGTGAACCACTGGGTGGTGCTGTGGAAACCTGTATGCCTTAAAATTACACAGTGCCAGGTCATATTTACAGAATATTGCAAGAAAATATTTTTTAAAAACATGGCCTTTTTAAGGACTCACAATAATTTATTAAAAATTGCCAAATTTTATTAAAACATAAATTTTAAAATCTTATAAAATTAATGAAACATAGACAGTATTAAGACAGCACGAGCTAGACTTAAGAATAGCCAGTGCGCATAAGTGGGGCGATGTACTGGTATGTTATGGTGCCTGCTCAAGCCGCTGTCCAGCCGAAAAATTATGGCTAGCTGGTCGACAAGTGGTTAAATAATAAAGTAAAAACACACCAAAGATTGTGGAAAAGTTTAGGCTGCAGCCCATTAGGTTTATTCGTGAAATAAACTTTAACCTTTATTACCAAACAGAACCGCTGTTAACTATTAACCCCCCTAGCGGTAATCCCGAGTCTGGCTCGGGGTAGGAATATACTGACAGGAGCGGTAACCCCGAGCCAGACTCGGGATGGCTTCGCTCGATGAAGGGGATGACACAGGGAGCGTTACTCACCTTGTCCCCTGGATCCAGCGATGTCCGCCGCGCTGTGCGATCGAGCCGTCCTCCGCTCGATTCACAGTGCCGAATGCCGCCGAGCTCCGTTCCCTGCGGCGTTACGGCGCACGGGAGCGGAGAACGGCGGCAAATTCAAAAAAGTAAAAACACACAAAACACACACAGCACTGTAATCTTACAGATTACAGTGCTGTATTAAAAAATACACACCCCCTTTGTCCCTAGTGGTCTGTGCAATGCCCTGCATGCACTTTTATATTATAAATACTGTTTTTTCTGCCTGAAATTTGGAGATTGTCCATAGCAACCAAAAAGTGTCAATTTTTCAGTGTTTTAGGATTTTATTACATTATTGAATAATTTTTATTATTCTTTATTATATTATAAACTTTATCATACCCGGGATGTCTGCTAGACTCTGGTTTGAACAGATTTAAGAGCGTTATTCCTAAGAATTACAGGACTACAAAATAAAAGCCAGATTTCCGTGCAAAATATTTGTACCGCTTTCAGCACCTAATTCCAGACTGAATCATACCGCCAGGGAGGTTAAAGTGGTTGTAAACCCTTAGGCCGTGTACACACGGGCGGATTGTCTGCCCAACTTAGTCCGCTGAACTGTGTTTCAGCGGACAATCCGCTCGTGTGTGGGCTTCAGCGGACTTTTTCAGCGGACAGTCTTGACGGACTTTGTCTTTCGGAATTTCCGTAATTTTGTCCGTCCAAAATTGGTTTTGTCCGTCCAAACTTGGTTTCAGCGGACAGTCCGCTCGTGTGTAGGCAAGTTGGACGGACTAAGTATGGCGCATGCTCAGAAAGGATTTACACGGCCGAAGGTTGCATTGCAGTGTATTGGACGTCGTTTTTCTAGTCCCGTCGTACGTGCTGTACACGTCATCGCGCAAGTTTTCAGCGGACTGTCTGTTCATCATGTGTGGTCAAGTCCGTTCATTCAAAAGTTGAACGGACTGTCTGTCGGATTGTCTGACGAACTTAGTTGGGCAGACAATCCGCCCGTGTGTACGCGGCCTCACAACCAACTTTGACCTACAGGTAAGCCTAGATTAAGGCTTACTTGTAGGTCCAAGGCTTACTTGTAGGTCCGATGCATAGTAGTCCATTATGCTTTACCTTTGCAGGGAATCAAAGAGGAAGTAAACCCATCAGGGTTTACTTCCTCTTTAACAGTCCAATATGCTTACTTAGTCTCTCTCTCTCTCTGATTGGTTAAAACCTGTTTTTCGTGTGCTTTTACTGCACTGCATTCAAAATGCACTGGGTGTGCGATTTGCTGCAAGTGTAATCCTAACGATACTCAAAACACAGATTGCTAATGCAGTGCATTTGCCCGAACTGGATTGCATTATACCGCAGTACCATGTGATCCAGTGCAGTGTGTTTTTGAAAAGTAGTGCATGCACTACTTTTTGTGCAATCCAGTCCGATTTCGGCCAGTTCAAATAAATGGGCTGAAAACTGCACCGCACTCCTGTGCATTCCAAGTGTGAACAAAACCTTAGGCCCCTTTCACACTGTGCGGTGTGGGTGCCAGCGGTAAAACGGCGCTATTTTTAGCTTTACCGTAGTTTTAGCGGCAGTAATCGGCTGCTAGCAGGCCGGTTTTACCCCCTGCTAGCAGACTAAAAAGGGTTAAAACCACTGCAGCAGCGCTTTGCTGGTGGTATAGCCACGTTGCCCCATTAATTTCAATGGGCAGGAGCGGTGAAGCTCCTTCGCCGCTCCAAAGATGCTGCGAGCAGGACTTTTTTTTACCATCTTGCCAGCGCACCGCTCCAGTGTAAAAGCCCTCGGGGGAAAATTTTAGATTCTGCTCTCAAATTTTTCAGTCGGAATTTCCGATGATAAAAGTCCGATAGAGCCCACACATGATCGAATTTTCTGACAAGATAATCCGATCGGACCTTTTCCGTCAGAATTTCCGACCGTGTGTACAGGGCATTCGTCTATGTGTCCATGCACACATAGGCGTTTAGGGCACTTTCACAGTGAGGTGCTGGGGCATTGGCGGTAAAGTGCTGCTATTTTTAGCAGTGCTTTATCGTCGTTTATGCTGCAATTTTCAGATGCTAGCAGGGTGCTTTTAACCCCCACTAGCAGCCGAAAAAGGGGTTAAAAGCACCCGCTCCTAAAGCGCCTCCAAGATGCTGCTTGCAGGAATTTTTTTAGCGTCCTGCCAGCGTACCGCTTCAGTGTGAAAGCACTCGAGCTTGTCACACTGGAGTGACAGGAGAGTCGCTAAGAAGCCTTAGAGGTAGGAAAAAATACCACAGCCAGTGAGTCCAGGAACAGCAGCGTTTTGGCAGAAAAAAAATTACTTGGCGAATGTAAATGAGTCTAATGCCGCGTACACACGATCAAACAATCCGGTGGAAAAGTCCGGCAAACTCAAGTCCGCCGGACAATCCACCCGTGTGTAGCCTCCGGCTGACTTTTTTTACCCAAAAGTCTGGCGGACTAAGAAAGTATTTTTGCACTCCAATCTGTCCGCCGAACTCGCTTCTCGGGCGGACGTGTGTGCTAGTCTGCCGTACTGTTGAAATGAGCGGACTTTTCCCGCCCAGAGAAAAGTCCACTCATTTTGAGCGTGTCTCCAGCGAAGGAGGCGTCGCTGACCCCGTCACCTGGTATGGACTTAAAGGGGAACCCCTACGCTGAAAAATCAGCGTGGGGGTCCCCCCTAGGTCCACATCAGACCCTTGTCCGAGCACGCTACCCGGCCGGCCAGGAAAGGGGGTGGGGACGAGCGAGCTCCCCCCCTCCTGAGCTGTGCCAGGCCGCATGCCCTCAACATAGGGGGGTGCCTTGGGGAAGGGGGGCCGCGCGGCCCCCCCACCCCAAAGCACCTTGTCCCCATGTTGATGAGGACAAGGGCCTCTTCCCGACAACCCTGGCCATTGGTTGTTGGGGTCTGCGGGCAGGGAGCTTATCGGAATCCGGGAGCCCCCTTTAATAAGGGGGCCCCCGGGTACCGGCCCCCAACCCTATGTGAATGAGTATGGGGTACAATGTACCCCTACCCATTCACCTGTAAAAAAAAGTTAAAAAAACACAACACACAAGGGTTAAAATTGTTTATTGCACAGCTCCGGGGGTCTCCCGTCTTCGGGGGTCTTCTTGCCGGACTCCTCCGCTATCTTCTGCTAGCTCTTTTACTAGCGGAGGAGCCCGGCTTTCTTCTTCGCCGCCGCCCTCTTCTTCCGACTTTGGGGGTCTTATCACCCTCTTCGGGGGTCCTGTCCCCAGCTCCTCTTCGGTTCTTCTTGCCGGGCCACCGTGCCTTCTTCTAGCTCTTTTACAGGCGGTGGCCCGGTCTTCTGTCGCCGCTGTCACCGTCTTCTGTTCTGTTCTGTTCTTCTCTTCTCTTCAGATGTTGCCTTGTCGATGTCTCTGCTCACAATGACGGGGACGCGGCGCGCGGACGACTTATATAGGGACATCGCCGGATGATGTCCCCGCCCATTATGATGTCACAGTCCCAGCATCCTCTGGGCCTGTGACATCATAATGGACGGGGACATCATCCAGTGATGTCCCTATATAAGTCGCTGCGCCGCGTCCCCGCCATTGTGAGTGGAGGCAGCGACGAGGCAACATCTGAAGAGAAGAAAAGAAGAGAAGAAAAGAAGAGAAGAACAGAAGACGGCGACACCGGCGACAGAAGACCGGGCCACCACCTGTAAAAGAGCTAGAAGAAGGCGCTGTGGCCCGGCAAGAAGAACCGAAGAGGGGGACAGGACCCCCGAAGAGGGGGACAAGACCCCCGAAGTCGGAAGAAGAGGGCGGCGGCGAAGAAGAAAGCCAGGCTCCTCCGCTAGTAAAAGAGCTAGCAGAAGATAGCGGAGGAGTCCGGCGAGAAGACCCCCGAAGACGGAAGACCCCCGGAGCTGTGCAATAAACTATTTTAACCCTTGTGTGTTGTGTTTTTTTAAACTTTTTTTTTACAGGAGAATGGGTAGGGGTACATTGTACCCCATACTCATTCACATAGGGCGGGGGGCCGGTATCCGGGGGCCCCCTTATTAAAGGGGGCTCCCGGATTCCGATAAGCCACCCGCTCGCAGACCCCGACAACCAACAGCCAGGGTTGTCTGAAAGAGGCTCTTGTCCTCATCAACATGGGGACAAGGTGCTTTGGGGTGGGAGGGCCGCGCGGCCCCCCCTTCCCCAAGGCACCCCCCATGTTGAGGGCACGCAGCCTGGCACGGCTCAGGAGGGGGGGCGCTCGCTCGTCCCCACCCCCTTTCCTGGCCTGCCAGGTAGCGTGCTCGGACAAGGATCTGATGTGGACCTAGGGGGGACCCCCACGCCGATTTTTCGGCGTAGGGGTTCCCCTTTAAGTCCATACCAGGTGACGGGGCCAGCGACGCCTCCTTCGCTGGCCCCGGCTACCTGGAGACGCGCTCAAAATGAGCAGACTTTGCTCCGCGTGTGTGGGCGAGTCCGTTCATTTCAAAAGTACGGCGGATAGTCCGGCGGACTTAGTACGCCGTATTAGTCCGCTGAAAAAGTGCCGTGTGTGGGCAAGTAGCTCGTTCGGGAAGTCCGCCAGACTAAGTCCGCCGGATAGTCCGCTACGTGTGTACGCGGCATAAATGTACGTTTAGCGCTTGAGCATTAATTAATTTCAATAGCCAGAATAAATTATTATTCTGGCCAATTAAATGAATAAATGCCTAAGCACTTGACACGCCTAAATGTGTGTACATGCGTCAGGTGTTTTTTTTCTGTCAAAACACCACTGCCAGGAGGAAAGGCGTGCAGCAGAGCTAGCAAAAATGTCCAGTTTGCATGAGGTCTTAATACTGCAAAATACCACTACACATTTCAAGTGGACGTTTAGCAAATTCTAAGGCTAAATCTACTCTCACCCCCATTCTAAGACTATTCTATCTAACCCTGAAGCCGCTCCAGTCCGGCCCTATGATTAGCTGTCAGCGGCGGCTTCAGTGTAGAGGAAAGACAACCAACAATGGATGACCAATAGGAATTTCCAAAAAAAAATAAAAAAATGGACGTGTAAAAAAAAAAAAAAAAAACAGCACACAGTAGTAAGGGGGGAAAATCGTTACTTCTGTAGGCAAATTCCCTTCTTTTCCTCGTGAATTAGTGCATGACCAGTTGACGCCTCTCCTCTGACTCTTTCCTAGCCGTTACCTCTGCTAAGCCGCCTAATATGAGCCTTTCGCCACCCGCTCAAAATCCTACTCTACTCCCAAGGTAAGGACCTACGCCCAGGTAAGTTTAAAAAAAAAAAGAGTGCACTAAGGACGGTACTTTTGTATTTCAGTCCTGTACGCCAGAAGACGTCTAAGAAGACCTCAAGGCGATATGAAGATGATGATGATGACTCCTGTCACAGTAGAGACAGGTCGTCCAGACATGGGACTTACAGAAGTGGCAGAAAAGCTTCGGCCAAGAGGCGCCGTCACTCACGTTCCCCGAGACCTAGACCTACTAGATGTCAGGCCTGCGGAGGCACCCTGCTTCCGGACAAACTAATTTGTCGAGATTGCCTTAGAGACTATGCAGCAGACAGAGAGTCTGAGGGCCTACAAGTGGCAGATCTCCTTAAAAAGGCAGTAAAGGACTCCCTTGCGGAATTGGTCGCCACAATGCCGATGCAACGACCGGCATCCCCTTCTCAGGAGCAGGTGGCTGAGGCCTCCATGCCCGGGCCGTCCACGAGTGGAAGTTTTCGTCCGTTCCCTGCCTCCTTCTCTAAGCATCAGGACGAAATGGCCATTTCAGAGGATTCTTCAGATGACCCAGATGCCTCTGGTTTTGCCTTTGCCTTGGTCCAGCCTTATGTGCAAGCAGTCAAACAAGCGATCGGTTGGGAGGAGTCCAACATGGAGGTCAGGAAGTCCAAATCATACTTCCCCTTTCTTAAGCGCCAGATCTCCTTCTTCCCTCTTATGGAGGAAATCAAGGAAGTGATCGAGGAAGAATGGGGGAGGACAGAAAAAAGACTCTCCACCAACCGCCTGGGAAAATTATACCCTCTCTCTGGTGCGGATTCCGCAATGCTGGATGGCCCTCCAGTGGTCGATGCCGCAGTAGTAAGGCTGGCCAAGAATGTCACTTTGCCCATGGAAGATTCAACTTCCTTCAAGGACCCTCTGGACAGGAGGATGGACCTTGACCTTAAGAAGGCCTATCAGATGGCAGGCAATGCCTGTAAACCTGCGATAGCCCTGACATCAGTATCCAACGCATTACGCGTTTGGACGGATAATATAGAGTCGGCAATCCAACAGGACATCCCTAAGGAAGATATAATCAAGGCGTTGGATGAGCTGAAGCTCTCAGCAGACTTCACTGGGGAGGCCGCCATCGACTCAATTCGTTGCTCCGCAAGAGCAATGCTTCACTCAGTAATGGCCAAGAGGGCACTGTGGCTAAAACCGTGGGCAGCGGACGTTGCCTCAAAGCAAAACTGGTGCAAGATACCTTTTGATGGTAAAGCCTTGTTTGGGGATAAACTTGACAAGGCCATCTCTCGGGTCACTGGCGGAAAGTCAGGCCTACTTCCCCAAGACAGGTGATCCAGGCGTTTTAGATCATCTGCACCAAGGTTCCAGTACTCCAAAAATAGGGACTACCGACAGTCCAGACAAGGGAAAGGCTTCAGACACAATTGGAAAAGTACACAGTCTACGTTTCTCAAGTCCCGGAGACAGAGGCCAGTACCCACCCCACAGGATCCAACAAAATCCTTTTGACGCCAGGCCAGCCCGAGTGATCCCTGTAGGGGCCAGGTTAAAGCAGTTCTCAAAGATCTGGGAACAAAAATGCAGGGATCCTTGGGTAGTTGCCACAGTCAAACACGGCCATTTCTGGTCTTTCCTAGACAGACATCCCAGGGACTTTTTTTTCCCCGACAAGGGTATCAAGATCCCCTCAAAAAGTGGAAGCACTAAAGCATTTTCTTCTTTCCCTACAGGAGCAACGAGCAGTAGTTCCAGTACCTCCATCCGAAAGATTTTCGGGTTTTTATTCCACCCTGTTTCTAGTCCCCAAGAGAAACGGAGGGTGGAGACCCGTGATAGACCTAAAAAGGCTAAATCGCTATATCTTTCTGGAAAAATTCAAGATGGAGTCTCTACAGACGATTATTCGTGTAGTCCAACCAGGGGATTGGATGTTGTCAATAGATCTGCAGGACGCTTACCTACATATACCTATACTCCCTACGTTCCAGAAATACCTGAGATTTGCGGTGGGGCACGTACATCTCCAATTTCAGAGCCTTCTATTTGGCCTCTGCACGTCACCAAGAGTCTTTACAAAGACCCTGATTGCCATCATAGCACCTCTGAGAGAATTGGGGATTCGGGTGTATCACTACCTGGACGACCTTCTACTCCTGGCCAGGGACCCAGCCCAGTTAGTGGAACACAGGAACATCCTTTTGACAACGCTAACGGAATTTGGATGGAAGATAAACCACGAGAAAAGTCTCCTCTCTCCGACTCAAGAGATGGTCTATTTGGGAGCGCTGTTCAACACAATGAAAGGAACGGTGTCTCTCCCACCGCAGAAGGTATCTTCCATTATCCAGCAAATGAAGAAAGTCAGCACGAGATCCTACCTGACAGCCTCAAATTGTTTGAGCCTGATAGGTCGGATGTCGTCATGTATTCCTATGGTCCCTTGGGCCCACTGGCATTTGAGACATTTTCAGCTGGTGTTCCTAAGATTATGGAACAGACGACATCTCTCCCAACCCATACACCTGACGACCCTGATGCTCAGGAGTCTACATTGGTGGATGAAGAGACAGACGCTTCTGAAATCTCGCCCCCTAGGGCATGTCGACTGGATCATAATTACTACAGATGCCAGCGCAGCTGGTTGGGGAGCACATTCCAACCAGACCTCAGTACAAGGAAGATGGTCCTTCAATACAGCCGGCATGGTGTCGAATGTCCTGGAGCTCAGAGCAGCCTACCTTGCACTGCTAGCCCTGGAGTTCGAGATTTCGGGCAAACCAGTTCTCCTCAGGATGGACAACAGGGCCGCAGTATCCTATGTGCACCGACAAGGGGGAACACGCAGCAGATCCCTCCTGAACGAGGTGGAGCCCATATTCCTCTGGGAGGAAAGGAATCTGAAGGACCTGAGGGCAGTCTATCTGCCCGGTCATCTCAACTCAAGGGCAGACAGCCTTTCCTGCAGGTTCGCAGATACCAACGAGTGGTCCTTACACCCGGAAATCTTCAACTGGATAGTGATCCAGTGGGCCCCCTCGAGCTAGACCTCTTTGCGACGGCATCCAACACCAAACTTCCAAGGTTTATCTTGAGGTTTCCGCACCCCCAGGCGGAGGCAACAGATGCCCTCTCAGCCCCTTGGGCATGCAATCGGGCCTACGCTTTTCCTCCGCGGCCCCTCATACCGAGGTTCCTGTCAAGACTTGTGAGGGAGACATCAACGGTGATAGCGATTCTACCATACTGGCCAAGAAGGCCTTGGTTCCCTACGGCAATGGATATGAGCACCAGACCTCCAGTCAAGGTTCCAATAGTACCCCTCCTCCTGTCGCAAGGATGTCACACCCACCCAGATCCCCGCAGGCTGGATCTTCACATCTGGCAACTGAAAGGAAAAGGTTCCAATCCCTGGGGTGCTCCGACAAAGTGATCACAACCCTGCTCAAAGCAAGAAAACCATCCACGAACAACATATACGATAAAGTATGGAACAAGTTCAGAGCCTTCATGCTTGACAGAAACTGTGATCCAGGTTCCCCTTCATCATCTCAAATTCTTGAGTTCTTGCAGACAGGCCTGGACCTAGGTCTTGCGTTAGGTACATTGAAGGTGCAGGTATCAGCGATCTCAGCAGCAACCAGTAAAAGATGGGCAGAGGATCCATTGTTAATCCAGTTCTTTAAGGCCGTCAGGAAGATCCGACCACCAACCAAACAATCTTTTCCCACTTGGGACCTTACGTCATCCTGGAGTCCTTAGCCAATCCGCCCTTTGCCCCTTCGAACTCGGCATCGCTCTGGAACCTAACCTTAAAGTTAGCCTTCCTGGTAGCCATAACCTCTGGCAGACGGGTTTCAGAGCTCCAAGCTTTGGGAGCAGATCATGAACACGTTATATTTTACCCAGAGTGGAACTCAGAACAGTACAAGGGTTCATTCCTAAGGCAGCATCATCCTTAAGCATGTCAGAACCTTGGGCACTCCCAACTTTTTCTGAACAGGACTCTGGCGCTCTTCATGAACTAGACATCGCCTCCACTCTGAAATGCTATCTGCAAGCCACAGCTTCATTCCGGGCCTCCGTCAGACTGTACATAATTCCCTGGGGAAAAAACAAGGGAAAAGAGGCATCAGCCAGAACGATCGCCTCATGGATCGTTAAACTCATCCACAAGGTGTACAGGACGAAGGGACTAGAGACCCCTTCGGCGGTCAGGGCGCACTCCACCAGGCGGCAAGAGCAAATGTGTCGATCTAAACTATTTGTCGGGCAGCGACCTGGTCATCTCAACATACATTCCTGAAACATTACAGGGTGGACCCAGGAGCTCTCTCTTCGGTGGAGTTTGGCAGACAGGCAGTCACTTCAGCCTTCGCTTCTTCTAAATAATAATTTCTTTAAAATAAACCTCTAAGCATTATCCCACCCGTCTCAGCTAGTTATTTGTCATAGGTATGCTGCCATGGAGGCACCAGGAAAACAGAAAATTGTACCATACTTACCGTAATTTTCTTTTCCTGGTGCCTATCCATGGCAGCATACAATCCCACCCTCGGTATTCTATATTAACGAGAATGCGGGGGTTGTACTAACCTTTTCTTTTATAATATTCACTAGTCCTGAGGGAGGAGCCAAGGTGGAGCTTGTCATAGGTATGCTGCCATGGATAGGCACCAGGAAAAGAAAATTACGGTAAGTATGGTACAATTTTCTGTTTTTTGGCCACCAAAAAAAATTATTACTCAAAGCGGAGTTCCACCCAAAAATGGAACTTGCGCTTTTTTGGAATCCCCCCCCCCCCCCCCGGGGTCACATTTGGCACCTTTCAGGGGGGAGGGTTGAGCAAATACCTGTACAATCCAGGTATTTGCTCCCACTTCCGGGCATAGCTATCCGCGGGCACTGAGGGATATCTACGCCATATCTGGTGCCTCCTCCGTCCCCCTCCCCGTCTTCTGGGAGACACACAGGTCCCAGAAGACAGCAGTCTTAACTTCCTGATTCCCTTACCGAAGATGGCGGCGCCTCCACCCGAGAGCCGGAGAACAGACCGACATCGCGGGCGCCCTGGACAGGTAAGTGTCCATATTTTAAAAGTCAGAAGCTCCAGTATTTGTAGCTGCTGACTTCTAAAAAATAAAATAAAAATTGGCAGGACCTCTGCTTCTAGGGATGAACTCCGGCTTGTTCGCATACTCCATGTGCAGAGCCCACCAGGACGCCTGTGCTAATCACAGACAGTGAGACATTGCTCGATCTCTGCAGCTGCGCATCGGGGCAATGTCTCACTGCCTGTGATTAGCGCCGCACCGACTTCCTGGCGGGCTCTGCATGTGGACCATGCGAACACACCAGAGCTCATCCTTATTCTCCACTTTAAGCCCACAAGTGCTTTTTTTTTATCATTACTCTTCCTTTGAAATGGAGAAATTGGATGACAGGTTTAGCACTGGGGAAAACTTTCTGAAAGACAGTTGAGAGCTATAAATTTACTCTTAGTATGAATTTGCCTGCAGTCCTAAGGATAAAACTTTTGGTACAAATGAAATAACAGAGGTCTGTTCATCAGGCATTTGAGGAGCAAAGAGGAGCAGAACATTCTAGTTCTGAAACGAAGGACATTTAAAATATATGCTCAGTGACCTAGACACTGGGTCAGCAGCCCACACAGACAGGCCCACTCAGAGAAGACCCGGAAGTGAGCCAAGCCTTCCCTCTAGCGCTGGTGAATGAACACGGACCTACAACGTCATCTGAAAGCGACTGTTATGTCAGCGGAGGAACTGCCATTAGCAACGTGAAGCTGCAGTTCAGTGCGGACGGAGGCGCTCAGTAGACGCGGTGGAGAAGGAAGATAACCTGGTGTTGTACTATCAGGGAGCGGCTAGCTCTCCTCCTTCCAGCGGCTGGACATGAGCACACAGGTGACTGCAGTGTGGAGCACATTACATGTCCCTGATCTAGGTTACAGCAGATGAGGGACTGCAAGGTTTTGTGTTAGAAGTTGTCTGTTCTGTGCAATGTCTTTTTGTTTTAACACTGTATCTTTTTGTATATTTAACAGTACAGCATCCTCTACAAGCAAGAGCTAGGTAAGTGCCCCAAAGATTCCACAAATGGTGGTGGACTGGGATCGTTTAGCTTTAGTTCTGCATATCATGAGCTGGCTTTGTTTGTTTCTATGTAGTATTTGCTTTACGGTGCTTTTAATCTAATACCAAAGGCTTTGCAGCCCCTTACCACTAGGGTTGCACTGATACTCGTATCGGTATTGGTGCTGATACCGAGTATTTGCACAAGTATTGGTACTCGTGCAAATGCACCAATACCTGAAACCAATACTTTCAGGCTTGGCTCTTTGAGCTGTCAGTGGGTCTCCCCAGCTGAAGTTTTAAAGAAGGTAATTGGAGCTGTCAAAAAAAAAAAAAAAAACACACAGCCGACAATGTTTATTAAAGTGGTTGTAAACCCTTCCAAACCACTTTGACCTACAGGTAAGCCTAGATTAAGGCTTACCTGTAGGTCCAAGAAATATCTCCTAAACCTATACGGTTTAGGAGATATTTGCCCGAAGACAGGCACCGCTGTCTACGGCGCGCAGGCGCACTGAGCGCGGCATTTCCAACAATGGAGCTGCCGCGCGTGTCGGCTCCCGTGCGCATGCGCGGGAGTGACATCATCGCGGCTCCACCGAATGACAGCGGCGGAGCTGCGAGACCCCACCAAAAAGATGGATGTGCCGGACTACAGGGGACAGCGGTGACTTCGCTGGCTCCTGTGTCAGGTAAGTGACACATAATGGGCTACTATGCGATGCATAATAGTCCATTATGCTTTGCCTTTGCAGGGAATGAAAGAGGAAGTAAACCCATCAGGGTTTACGTCCTCTTTAACATTGCTCAGCCGCTGAAAAACTAAAATAAAAAGAAACCCTGTATATAAACATATATTTACAAATTTCACATTGAAAAAGCCCAAAATAAAAATCTATTTAACTTGACATCTGAAGTAAAAAAAATAAATAAATAAAAATAAATAAAACTGTGTGGTAGGTATCGGTAATTTGGTATTGTCGAGTACTAAAAAAAAAAGTATCGGTACTCATAAAAAATAAATAAAATAATATCGGTGCGTCCCTACTTACCACCTATTTTGGTGGCCCCTGCCAGTGTTTTCCGTCAGAATAGGTAAAGGAAGGGACATTCTGTCACAATACTGCGACGACCATCTTGGTGCACCTCGCTCTCATCCTACAATTAGAAGGCCGGCAGTGGACATCTTTGTACACCCAGCTCAGTCTTGCAGTTCGCACTTTTAATGTTGAATATTAAAAGCCGCGGCAAGCCTACTGATCTCACAGGTTTGCTAATCTGACAAAACGTCGGTGCTTTTAAAATTTCAACATCAAAACAGTCTGATGGATTTCAAAATACTGTATTTCACTATATAAATTGAGTTTACTGGTAAAAAAATAAGTGTGAAATGCAGGACTTGGCTGTGTGTAAAAACGATGTCCACTGCAGCCAAATGCGGGGTGTACCAAGATGGACCGCGAAGTGTAATGATGGAACATTACCTAATCTGACGGGTCACTGATTCCGATGGAACACCGGCGCTCTCCACTTCTCCTCTGTATTTGTCATAGCTAGCTAGTGGAGGCATAAGTGCGGGCTTGCTCCTAAGGATGGCTGTGTGCATCCATAGATACAGCATGGCTCGGCTACATCCTTTTTTTTTTTTTTTTTTCCTGCCTCACAGGATTTTTTTTACAGCAGCAGTAGCCAATGGCTCTTGCTGTTGCCTCTGTTTCTGTGAGGGCAGGGTGATGGACCAGCACTGCTGCAGACAGGTACATCACTGGAACAATACAGGACAAGTATTTAGGGAGGGGGTGGTGGGAACAGCTAGTGGAAGCTTTTTAAGCATTTTTTTTTTTTTTTTTTACCTTTTTATAAAGTGGAACTTTAGTAAGACAATGAAGTCCTGCTAGATCACTTCAAGCTGGCCCTGTTAAAGAGTATAGCCATGTAAAACATAAAAAATAAGTATCTATACTGTTTAACCACTTGAGATCCGCGCTATAGTCAATTGACGGCTACAGCGCGGATCTCCTTTTCCGGGACTACATCTATTGACGTCGTCCCGTGTACGAGCGCCCTGCGCGCCCCCTGAGGGGCGCGCTCTGTGATTGGCGAGTCCATGAGACTCGCCTGATCACCGATCCGTGCAAGGGGTCGATCCCGACCCCTTATCACGTGATCAGCTGTCAGCCAATGACAGCTGATCATGTGATATAACGAAGCCGGTAATCGGCTATTATTCCTCCTCGCGCTGACAGCGCGAGGAGAAAAAAGAAAAGCCGATCACCGGCGGCCGTGATCGGGACATCAGTCCCGATCACAGCCAGCCCTGCTAGCGACCATCCAGCGACCACCCAGCAGTGCCCACAGTGCCACCAGCAGTGCCCACAGTGCCACCAGCAGTGCCACCCACAGTGCCACCCAGCAGTGCCCACAATCTGCCTCAAAGGTGCTGCACCCCAGTGCCGCCCATCAGTGCCCAGCAGTGCCACCCATCAGTGCCCATCAGTCCTATCTATCAGTGGTGCCCATCTGTGCCACCCATCCGTGCCATCTTATCCGTGCCCATCTTTGCCCATCGGTGCCGCCTTATCTGTGCCTATCAGTGCCGCCTTAACTATGCCCATCAGTGCCCACCAGTGCAGCCCATCAGTGCCCACCAGTGCAGCCCATCAGTGCCCACCAGTGCAGCCTATCAGTGCCGCCTAATCAGCGCACTTCAATGAAGGAGAAAAATGACCCGTTTGCAAAATTTTATAACAAACTATTAAAACATGATTTTTTTTTTTTTTTTGCATCTTTTTTTGTTTGTTTAGCAAAAAATAAAACTCCGAGCTGTAACTAAATACCACCAAAAGAAAGCTCTATTTGTGGGAAAAAAATGATACAGTGTTGTATGCCCGCGCAATTGTCATTCAAAGTGCATCAGCGCTGAAAGCTGAAAATTGGTCTGGGACTGAGGGGGGTTTAAGTGCCCAGTAAGGAAGTGGTTAAAATCCAGTAATATACTGTCTTGCCCTGCTCTGCACATGCACAGTTGCGTTCCACTTTTAGGCATTGCTGAGTTTGTAGAGGCCGATCTGCTGACAGCCTTCAGAATTAAACCATCCTATCCTTTACAGCCAAGAAAGCTGCTTCTGTTTGATCTGCAACTGCCATGGTGCTGCACATGTGATCAGTTGACACCAGCCGTTTGACAATTTGGTTGAGGACACAAGCAAATGTGACAGTTTGCATTTCCAACATTCAAGGAATGTAACTGTTTTTTGAAACTGGTAAATCAATGGGTTTAGTTTCACTTTGATTTACTGCTGGAGCTTTGGGCTTCAGCAAAATGGTTGCCACCACCAATAAGAAACAGGAGAAATGCTGGAGGCAATTTACAGCACACACTAATTTTGGTAGCATAATTATTAATGTGAAATGTATGTTCTTTGCTAAAGAACATTATTTTTATCAAGTTGTTATAGGTAAAGTTCCTGCAGGTGATGCATTTAAAGTGATTGTAAAGTCTTGTGTTTTTATTTTTTATTTTTTTTTATCGATCATCTAATACTTACCTACTCTGTGCAGGGTTTTTGCAGAGCAGCCCTGATCCTTCTCTTCTGGGGCCACTCTTCTCTGCCCCATCCCTCCTGTTAGGTGCCCCCACAGCAAGCAGTTTGCTATGGGGGCACACAAGCTAAGTCACAGCTCACTGTGTCCATTCAGATACAGAGCTGTGCCCCAGCCCCCTTTCTCTCCTAATTGGCTGGCTGACTTTGACAGCAGCTGGAGACGATAAAGAGGGGAGTCCCAGCCAGCCGTGTGTCTAATGCAATATCGCTGGATAGAGATGGGGCTCAGGTAAGTATTAGGGGGGACTGCTGCACACAGAAGGCTTTATCTTAATGCATTAATATAAAAAAAACCTTCTGACTTTACAGCCACCTTAAGGTAAAAAAAAAAAAAAAAAAACTTTTACTTTAGATCCAATAAAAAAAAAAAAAAAAAAAAAGAAAAACCCCACCACAGTGAATATGTTCCAGGTTGCTCGAAATGTGATAGGAATTTATATATAAACATTAAAGGATAAGTTCACCTTTGAGAACATGTTCCACACATTTTTGGGGGAGATTCTCTTCCCCCCCCCCCCCCCTTGTAACAACAGTACATACCTCCCTGTATTAGCTGTCAGTTTTTTCAATCAGCGCGGCCATTTGGGGCTTTGCCCATATGTCATTCATACACAGTGCTCCCATATACAGATGTCGGCTTGTAGTTCTCATTGATTCTTCCTATCAGTGTATCTGCTTGCCTGTACGGGCACACAGATACACTGACCAGTCTGCAGGAGCCTGTATGGCACCAGCAAGCTGCAGTACATAAAATCATTTGTTTGATTTATTCTTTCACTAGTACAAGTGCTGAACTTCCAGCATTGAGACTTGCAGTTCCACCTCTCTTATCGTGTATACAGTGATGATAGTGGGTTGCGTGCGCTTCATCTCTTGATGATGTTCCATGTTAATATTCTGATATTATTTACGTAAAAGAGACCTATTTTGAACTTCATGCTTTTCTTTCCTAGCCCACGGTGATGCCATATGGTCAGTAGCATGGGGTAAGAACACAAATGATGGGTCGGAGACAGTAGTCAGTGGTTCCCTGGATGATTTGGTGAAGGTGTGGAAATGGTAAGCTAAGTTCTTATAAAAAAATATTTTTGCCTAATCAAAAAAGTAAAATATTCCGATTCCTGTTGTAACAATGCCTTATCTCTCCCTGAGACCTCTATACCTGGCCCAAATATGGGCGGCACAGTGGTGTAGTGGGTAGCACTCTCGCCTAGCAGTAAAAAGGGTCGCTGATTCGAATCCCAACCACAACAATACCTGCCTGGAGTTTGCATGTTCTCCCTGTGCCTGTGTGGGTTTCCTCCATGTAATCTGTTTTCCTCCCACATTCCAGTGACATGCTGGTAGGTTAATTGGCTTCTGTCCAAATTAGCCCTAGTATATGAACGTGAGTTAGGGACCTTTAAATTGTATGATGTGAATGTACAATGTATTAATGTAAAGCGCTGCTAAATTGATGGTGCTATATAAGGACCTTAAAAAATAATAAAATATAGCAGACAATCTTCATCAGCTGAACTCGCCAAACACTTGGCATCCATGAATATCTTTATTGCATGCAGATGGTTGAAGCAAATAATACAATGTGATGTCATAATTTGAGGTATTTAACCACTTCACCACCTAGGTCAAAATCTTAAGGCCCAAACTCAATTTTGCAACACTGACATATGATAGTACAACTGTACATATCATTGTAACTACTTAGTGTATGCAGATGAATTATACCCGTTTTTTTTTTTCCATGGCATAGCCAATCAGATGGTCAGAGCTCGCGAACCTGAAAGAAATTCTGGGTGACGATGGAAGCCCTGTTAACGGTGACAGCGTGCCTACTAGCACATTATGCCATTGTCTTCCAGGATTTTTTTTTTTTTTAAATAAAATAGTGTGTTTTACTACCGCTTTAATCTTTTCCTCCTCGCAGTGGAGAAAACATAACGGGGAAGGTCAACAAAATGAGTGAGTACTGTGATAGGCAATGACATGCTATCACAGCGATCATTAACATGAGAACCAGGGCTGTCCGTAAAAAGCTTGGTCTCAGTGCTAGGAGCTTCCAGCACAAACACAGGAGTGCATATATGTCCAGGTATAAAGCTCACTTCCTAGACACCGCATATATGTGGTCATGAAGAGGGTTAAAGTGGTCAAAATTTGTCATTTCTTTCCTAGCCTCAGTGTGTGTCCTGTATCAACAATATAGAAACTCACAAATGAGGAAGTATGAAATGACATCATACAAGGGGGAATTACAGACAACTAGAGCAATTAAAACAGTAAGCACAGGGTGGTAGGCCTTCTTCACACATGTAGCCTGCACAAAAAGGATCTTAGAGCGGCATGGATGAATTCAGATGATATTAAAATAGATGGTTTATAGTCGCATAGTAAGTGGGCTACTAAATAAATCATCTATTTGCAAAATAGTTTTAAAAATGGCCTGACTACCCTTAAGAACGACTCTGTGTTTTAAAACGTCACAAGTGCATGTTCTATTAATGCAGGAGTGGTGAGACGCTGGATCTTCAATGGACATTAGAGGGTCACCAGCTGGGGGTGGTGTCTGTGGATGTCAGTCACACTGGAAACATTGCAGCTTCTAGCTCTTTAGATGCCCACATTCGCCTTTGGGATCTTGACTCCGGCAAGCAAATGCGTTCCATTGATGCCGGACCAGGTAAGAGCTTACTGTGTTTAGTAGATAATAGTTTAGTTTCTAATGCATTCTATCATGTACTGTATTCTATAAAGTTATGGTAATGTAATTTTCTTTTTGTCCTGTCTGCAGTGGATGCCTGGTCTGTGGCCTTTTCACCCGACTCCCAACACTTGGCTACAGGAAGCCATGTGGGAAAAGTGAACATCTTTGGTGTGGAGACTGGAAAGAAGGAATTCTCACTTGACACCAGAGGCAAATTTATCCTCAGTATTGCTTATGTAGGTATATATGGCTGAAGATGTAATGCAAATAAATGGCAATACACTCATTACATTTTATATTTCACTATCCCCAACAGAGTCCAGATGGCAAATACCTGGCTAGTGGAGCCATTGATGGAATTATTAACATTTTTGATATTGCAACTGGCAAGCTTCTCCACACGTTGGAAGGTAAGAGGGGACTTATTGAATAAACAGTTGCTTTTTAACCACTGTGGCTGTGCTCTCGCTGCCCCTCCTTTATTCCAGTGCAGCATACCTTTTTATTAAGCTGTGTGTGTATAGGAATACAGGACTGCAGCACTAACACTTACTCCCTATGTCAGTGATGGCGAACCTTGGCACTCCTGATGTTTTGAAACTACATTTCCCATGATGCTCCACTACACTGCAGAGTGCATGAGCATCATGGGAAATGTAGTTCCAAAACATCTGGGGTGCCAAGGTTCGCCATCACTGCCCTATGTGAATCTTCAGCTGTAGGGGCAGCTAGAGAAATTAGAGTGGTATGTTCTCCTCCCCCTTGCTGCCCCACATGATCATTGTGCTATCTAGTAGAGTGGATCTAGCAGGGATGATTGAAAGAGCCTTCTCTCTGCTAGCTGCCCCATGTAACAAAAATTACTCAAGCTGAAAGGCATGTTGCACAAAGTGATTGGCAGCAGCCCATCTTTTCTTTTTTTTTTTTTTTTTTGTAACGTGACTGCAACAATCGACGTTGTGTGGGTATGGAAAGAATCTTCACACATCCTAGAGCAGGGTTCTCAAACAGGCGGACCTCCAGCTGTTGCAAAAAAAAAAATCCCATCATGCCTCTGCCTGTGGGAGTCATGCTTGTAACTGTCAGCCTTGCAATGCCTCATGGGACAGCTGGAGGGCCGCCAGTTTGAGACCCCTGTCCTAGAGTGATGTTTACTAGTATGTCAGAGGATTACTGTTTGCTCCTTCAAGATTTCACAGGGTGCAGGCGGTGGGTGGAACCTAGAGATATTATGTGACTGTGGTGGTGGACGGTGATAAAAAGCGTTTGTGGCATTTATTTGGTTATGTAATATCTATTTTTCATTTCAGCTTGGGAAATGAGGAAGATCTATGAAGTTGATGTTCTAGGTTAACACTGTAATAGTTGGGGAAAATAGGAAGATAAATCAGCAGAAAAGTAGAGAAAGGGCAGGAGGAGTTAATTAACTGCTTCCCACCTGGCCAATGTACATAAACGGCCAGGTGGGGGAGCTTCACCATTCTGAGTTGGACGTACCCCTCGTGTGGCCCATCCTGTGATGGCTGTGATCTTCCGACACAGATCGGGATATGGGCGCTGTAATGGACCCTCTCGATCACGTGATGGCTGTGTCCAATCCCTGCCTTCACAGTGTAAACAGAGATGCTTGTCTGTCTCGGCAATCCCCGCTGAGCTCAGTTTTGGGGGGGGGTGCTGCAGCCTGCACTGACAGCTCTCTGTATTAGTTATGATTTTGCACAGAGCGCTGTCACAGATCACACAAACTGCAGCCATACACGCATAGTACACCAAGGGCCATTATCCCTGTCCCATGAACATCTGTACCACTGCAAAAATTTGTCACACTGCCCCATCAACATCTGTACCAGTGCACAAAAACATCTGCAATGATGTTCCATTGCAACATTTAACATCTGTAAGTGTACCAGTGTCCCACCAATAAATAAAAAATTTAAAGCTTCCTTGTCGCCCCGTGCAAAGGTGAACCCATGCGTTGCTCCCGTGTGCTTATGTTAAATGCAATCGCACCACACATGTGAGGTATCGCCACAAACCTCAGCGCGAGAGAAATAATTCTAGCACCAGAACTACCGTGTAACTCTTAACTGGTACCCAATAAAGGCTTCTAAAATGTCGCCTATGGAGATTTTTACATTTTCACAAGCGTGCATAATTTTAAACCATGACATGTTCGGTATCTATTCGCCGCAACACCATATTTTATATTTTACCAAAAACTTGGGCATTATATTTGAGACACAGCCCGTGGGACAACAGAGCCCAGCCATTCCATACAAGCGCTTGTGACTTCTGTCATGGGAGTCATAATTATCTGGTGAATGAGAGGGCACATAGAGGGGAGCACGGTTCGCTCAGATTGTGTGTGGTGTTGTGTTTTTGATTTTTTATTTTATTTTTTATTTTTTTCTCAGCACTTGGCACTTTTATACTGCACAATTGATTAACTTTTTATGGACTTCAATTAGTTATGGATTATTGTTATTTTACATTTATTGCACTGTGGTATTGTATTAGAATATAGCATTGGGTAGTGCTCTTACATTCTGATTTCCATATTTAAAGGCACATACTTTTGAGAGCCGCAACCCATAATAATTTAATATTTGTTGATATGTTTCACCCATCCATTAGCGCAGGAGTATATATATACTGGTGTGTCATACATATCTATATACCCATCAAGTCATTGAGTATTTTGTCTGTGCATTGAAATTCATTAAAATGTATTTATGCGTTTGTGTGTAAAATTGCATTTGAAAAACTGCTGCGCAAATACTGTGTGACATAAAAAATTTCAAATCCCACCATTTTATTCTCTAGGACCTCTGCTACAAAATATACTGTTTGGGGTTCTAAGTCGTTTTCTAGCAAAAAAAACCCTTGTGTTTTATTTTTTTTTTTTTTTTACCTGTCACTTACCAGCCCCCTGAGCCCATTCGTTCCCACGACGGAGACGTGCACACCCTCTCTGGCCGGGGTCTCTGCTCTTGATTGATAGCAGCACAGCCATTAGCTCCCACTGCTGCCAATCAAATCCAATAATGCGAGGGGCGGGGCAGAGTCTGGCATTCAATGTCAATGGATGCAAAAAAAAACGATCCCAGTGGTGATTAAATACCACCAAAAGAAAGCTCAATTATTATTATTATTTTTTTTTTTTTTAACACAAAAAGATAAAAATGTCATATGGGTACAGTGTTGCATGACTGTAAGTAATTATTCAAAGTGCGACAATGCTGAAAGCTGAAAATTTGGCCTAGGCGGTAAGGGGGTGAAAGTGCCCAGTATTGAGGTGGTTAAGGATGATTAAGTGTTTAAGAAGGGGCTTAAAGTGTTTGTTAAAAAAAAATAATAATCAGATTCTGGTCCCTTTAAAGCAGATTACACAGCATATTACTGGTGCTGTGTAATCTGTCCCTCTCTAAACTGTATAAAAAAATTAATAAAAAACAAAACAAACAAAAAACTGCCACTTGCCGTATACCCTCTATACTGAACACCGTGGTCAGAGTATGTCCCTCTGTAATACGTAGCCCCTCTCTCTCCCTCTATCCTCCATCCTGCCTGTCACCTTGCGCTCTCTCTCTCTGTCTGTGTCCCTGCCACTTCTATTAAAAATAAAAACCCTACATTGGTCACTGCCAGTCCCTCTATTAGAGGCTGGCATACCACAATATGCAAGTCCTTTGTAAAAACGAGTGTACTAAATACCTCTTTAGAGCTGTCTTCAGATAGGTCACATGACTTGTGGCTGCTTTACAGCTCCAATACATTACTTCTGCGGGAGGTCACGTGATCTCCCTGGCTGACGTCAGAGGGAGATCGTGGCCCCTCCCGCATAAGCAATGTATCGTAGCTGTAAAGCAGTCGTGAGGCCGACCAGCCTGAAGACAACTCTAAAGAGTTATTTAGAATGCTTGTTTTTACAAAGGACTTGCATAGTATGTTATGCCAGGCTCTAATAGGGGGGCTGGCAGTAAATAAAATATTAGACTTCACAAACACTTTTTAATAGGAGCAAATTTTATTAAAAAACAAACTTCATCCTATGATCTGCAGGTAAATGTAAATACAAAAGTAACAAAGTCACTTTTTATCTCTGGTATCTGAACGGTATTATAAAAACACACTGTCAGAAGGCCATTTTTTTTATTTTTTTTACACAGCAAAATGACTGCTCACTTGGCACTGCCAACATTCATAGAACACCTTGTATCTCTGAATGGACAAGGTGGAGAGGAAGGGTGATGACATCATGATCTCTACCTCATCCAGTCAAAGAACATGTTGTAGTCATTGAAAAATGTACTCACCTACGGTCAGTGAGCAGATGCTGCTCTAACAGAAGCAATAATATTTTGGCTATCACTGTAGTAGCTCCAACTACTGCAATGATTGTCAGCTTCCCCAGCAGTATGCATACTTGTGTCAAGGTGGACCAATCAAATGCTTACTTTTTGGTGCTCTAAAGGCCCTTATCCAGATTATCCCAGCCCACCCACACAAGTGCGCTGCACTCTGGTGTCCATCTTCTTTCATATTTCAGGGCTCAATAGGGGACAGGTAAGTATATGACTAGCAGGGGGATATGTAATTTATTTTGTTATGTTCCTTGACGTTTTTTTTTTTTTTTTTCTCTGCACAATATTCCTATATTATTTATTTATTTTTATGTTTAATGGACTATTGCTAAAAAAAAGATGTGATATAAAAATAATAAAATCCATTATTATTTTTTCACAGGACACGCTATGCCTATCAGATCTCTGACATTCTCTCCAGACTCCCAGCTGCTAGTAACAGGTTCTGATGATGGATATATAAAAATCTATGATGTGTAAGTTATGGGACTTGTTTGCCTGTGAAAATCCAATGATCTTATCCAGAACCTGTCCGGATAGAAATATGTCCATTTTCAAAGATGTTTTTTTAAAGCTACACTCGCCTCACTCTTATTTTATTGTTTACCTGGGATAAATGTACAAGCCAGTGGTCCTGATTTCATGGTAGATAGTTGTTGTGAAACATCGGCAGACTTGTATGGAGCCCAACAACTTACTCTGGCTGTCTGCAACATTGACTGCAGAAGTGCAACAGCTGCTAAACTTTATACTTGCAGATATCTGAAGTGGGGCAACCTAATGAACTTAATTACTCTTAACTTACCCTATATAATACATAGCACAGTAGTCTTCTTATAACAGAAGGTTTTTAAACTAAAAAAAAAAAAAAGCCAATTATCCTTATTTCGGGAGAGTGCAGCGCTATGCAAATACTTCTTTTTTTTTTTTTTTTTTTTTTTTTTCTCTATTGGCCAATTGTACATCCCATATCTTTAGATGTTTGAGGCTGGATTTCTTATTTAACTGTATAATACTTTATAATAGACATTGTTTGTCGTTTTAAATAATATTTGCACAAATGCAATTAACCAGGTAACTTGGCACCTGTGATAATATAGCAAGGCACAAAATGTATCTGTTACCTTGGCAGCTGCCACTGCACTGATTGTCTGTCTGATTTTTACAGAACTATTGCTACAGCACACAAATACATTACAATTAACTGTATGGAATTAATAGTCATATTTGAGTTCATACCATATTTGTGGTGTAAATATATCCTTTGCATTTTATTTTTTAACACATGAGCAAAGCACACCAACCAAATTTATCGTCAAGTTCTCTAAAAATACTGCCATGACTAGCTCATTCAATTCTAAAAGTATTCTGATAGCTAGCTGAATATCATCTTTGTTTACTTTGCTAAATATTTACTGTATATATTGATGTCAGGCAACATGCCAGTTTGGCTGGTACCCTCAGTGGACATGGCTCCTGGGTTCTGAATGTGGCTTTCTCCCCTGATGATGCTCATTTTGTCTCTAGGTAAGTCTCTCAGCAAATCGCCTTATACAGAGCGCGTTCATATGATATGGATTTGGGAAATATTTAAATTACTTGTCCTTTTCTTCTCAGCTCTTCTGATAAAAGTGTAAAAGTATGGGATGTTGCTAGCAGAACATGTGTACATACGTTCTTTGATCACCAAGAACAGGTAGGAGTATGCAAAATATAACGCTGTTTGGGATACTGTGAGGCTAATTTACCAAAAATTGGAGCAGCTGCGCATGGTAATCTGTCGGCTTTTGTGCTTAATTTGCCAAGCGTAACTGAACGAGCTGAAAATAGAAGTTGATTGGTTGCCATTCCAACTCTGAATTCTGCTTGATCCAGTTTTAGTAGATTTATGCCTGTGTGTGGCTAGTGCTTTCTTGATAACCAATCCACCTGGCCGTCTTTAGTTTCTGTCTAGCAAAAAAGCCCTGCACTTTCCCTTGTCATCTGCTTGTAATAGTAGTGCAGTTCAGGTTAAAGTCAAGCTTTACTTTAATAAAAAATAATAATAATTGTAAACAGACAGGTTTTTTTTTTTTTTTTTGTTTTAATGCAGAAGAGACCTACTATGTCACTGTAGCTTTTATTTGCCTGTCTCCACTGTACACTGAGTGCACGATTGTACAATTTCAGCATCTGCCAAGGTGAATGAGCTCCCACACACACATGGGAGTGACATCAACTCGGCATAGGCAATCAAAACTGCTGAAGATAAGAAACCAGAAGACGATCAGCCAAAGATGTCAGCAACTGGAGAGGGAGCTCCAGGACACCACATTGCATTAGCACACCTCAACACTCAAAAAAAGAAAACTTGATCTACATCACACCTCAATGCAGATTTATGCACTGTGCTGCAATACAGTGCAGGCAGTTTTAGGCTTGTGCGTATGTGCATTAGGGTGCCATTCAAAAAGAGTTATTATAAAGCCCCATAAAATATGTTTTAAAGCATGTTCCTGTATTGCAAAGATGTGAAGGCAGTCTTAAAGCAGAGCACCTTTTGGAGAGGGAAGGTGGTGCGGGTAACTGGTTTTGATAGGTACCTGCTCCCACTTCCCTCTCACTTCACCGCAAAATGAGCCGGAAGTTCGGCCGCCTCCTCCTTCCACCAGAGCCGGCCCATTCACAGAACACAGCGCATGCGCAGTAGGACACCGGCTGTGAAGCCACAAGGTTTCTCTGCCAGTTTCCCTTTAGCCGAGATGGAGGCGCCAGTACCTGAGAGCCGATTCAAGAATCTGCTCGGGTGAAAACGCCGCTGGATGCTTGGATAGTTAAGTGCCCCAATGGTAAAAATCAGTAGCTACAGTGTTTGTAGCTGTTGACTTTTAATATTTGGGGGTGGGGGGGCCGTAACTCCTTTTTAAAGACCCTCCACATGCACATACTTAAACGATGTTAGGACATACTTGTATAAGTAAACTCCTGTTGAACAACACAGGTATCGCTACGCACGCCAAAGGTAGAAGAATAGTCTCTGAGCTGTTATTTAGGTTCAAAGAGACACTGCCACCTTGCCCATGCATGGCAAAGTGAGAGTGTCCTTGCAAAGGCCCTACCACCCCAGTTCTACTTGCCAGCATTGCTTCTGTTGCAGCTGGCACTGAAATGCAAGGTGTCTTCTGATCTGGAACACCAATGCTCAGGCCTAGTGATTGGTTACTGGACTAAAGCATTTTCATATGGGAGGCGGTCAAATCCTCCCCCATACCCAGGAAGAGCAGGTACTGTTGCTGGCTGTGATAAAGGCAAATGTGGTAAGGAGAGTTTAACTGGGGCAGGACCTCTGCAAAGCCACCATCCCTCTTCACCTCATCCAATCAGAGAGCTCCTTATATTAATAAAATTTAAATTGAAAAAAATCATAGCATTGTATGGATGTAAGCAAGCGACCCTCCTGTTGTGGTAAGCGTGGAGCAGATGTCTGCTATCACTGTAGTATCGCTGACTACTACAGTGAATTTCAGCTTCCTTAGTGGTCCATTGGATATGGGTAACAGATGCAACCAAGTGCCATGTGACTTGCTAAGTATCCAATAATATTTACTGGAGTCAGCTTTATTTAAATTTTTTTTTTTCCTGTATTGTTTTTGTCTAAAGTAGATCTTCACTTTAAAAGTCAAACTTTAGAATGAAGGTCCACTTTAAATGTGACATAATTGTTATGCACCTTTTTAGTGCTGGAATTTTTTTGTGGGAAACAAACAGCTGGAGAGTAAAGGTAAGTTGAAAAAGTAGTGCAGGCATATTTAAGGCCAAATGATGCATAAATAAAATGAAATCCTAAAATATATGCTGGTTTTTAGAACAAATTTGTGGTATTTTGCAAGCAGGTATTGTATTGGACCACCTTTTTATGGTTCCTTGTTTATCCATACTGACACATCGAGATACATAATTGCATGTTTTAGCTGTTATTGCTCAACCTTACCTTTTTTTTTTTTTTTTTTTTTTTTTTTTTTTTTTTTTTTTTTTTATATAATGTAGAACCAGAACATGACCCATAACTGTTATGGCTTTCTTTCAGGTTTGGGGTGTACAGTACAACAGAAATGGCTCTAAAATTGTATCTGTTGGAGATGACCAAGAGATCCATATTTATGACTGTCCCATATAAAACATTGTTCTTTATTGTGGAAGGACTAGGAGAAATTCCTGGCTTGTCTGCTACTTCTATAAACTCTCATCATACCAGATCCTGGATGTACATGTGCTGCAGTCAACAAGAGAATATATTTGGACCGAACAAACATCATGCTGTTTTCAGTGAAAATCGAATACCTATGACTTGCCACTTACATTAAAATCTGGTTGTACAATCTCCCTTAGATCTACCAACAAATATGTAGTGTAAGGGTATGCCTGATTGGATAGATGAGGTAGGTCCTTATATTACATAATTTTGGTAAATCTAAAGTTGGCTGTACCAAGATTGTGTGGTCAGACTGTAACATGTATGGCGACGCTAAAACAGAAATGTAAGACCTCTTTTGCAAATACTTTTTTTTTATAGTTACCATTTGCACAAGTTATTAAACTTTTTAATTTGTGTCCTTTTTATTTGTGATTATTTAAACGAAATGTAGATTGCAGTTTCTTGTAAAGTCGCAGTCATCAAAGTAAAAAGGTGCATTGGTGGTCAGAGAATAATGCTGTGTTCATAATTACATTTCCAGTCAGTGAAGATCAAAAGATGCATATTTGGGGGGTGAACTCCTATCTTTGTTCCCAGCTACACTGCCTAAAGAATCTTCATCTTCCAACACCAACTAGTCGTTATAATATTACAGGGTATAGTAGTAACATTGCAGCCAGTGGGTACAGTGTGGAGCCAGACAGCTGACACATGTGGATGCTGAACATTCTCCCACCACTGCATTTTTTAAAGTGGAACTAAACCCATCAATTTAACTGTTCCCCCAAAACAAAACAAGCTGTCAAGCCATCAATGGTGTCAATCCTAATTGATCACATGCAGCTCCATGGCAACTGCAGTTAAAAAAGAGACCAAGGGGCGAATTTAAAAATAACCTGGGGGCAGACTGGCCGCAAGACAGAGCTCTAGAAATAAAAGCCTATTTTTTTATTTTATTTTTTAAGCTAGGTGGTTATGGTTTTTCTAGTAATCATGCAAAAAAAAGAGGTTTAGAGCACCATTTACTGGTTTCTATCATCCAATCATGTGCAAACAAAATTGCAGGATTTTTATTTTCCTTGCATGTGACTGAGTATTCTTTGCAAAGTGAAGCGTTGCCTCATTTACTAAGCTCCTGGGGCAAGTGCACTTGCAGAGCACAGTATATTTCCCTTTAGTAAATCAACCCCTATATCTATTTGGGTGCATTAGGCAGACATAGGAAATATGGGTATAGCTGTCATCTTACTGACATTTGGATCTCATTGCCAAGTTATTACCGGAATGGTTACAATTTCTATTCTGGAGATGTAAGCAAAGCGCCAATACCATTATTATTATTTTTTTTAATGAGTAAGAGTACCGATTGTTTTATTATTTTTCCCGTACTCACCAATACCAATTACTGATACCTACTGCAACTGGTTTGTTTACACTTCAGCTGTCCGCAATGGTACAAAGCATTGCAAAGTATTTTACAAATTAACCTCTTCCCGCCCGCCCTATAGCCGAATGACAGCTATAGAGCAGGCGCTTTCGTCCAGGAGGCCGTCCCTGGACGTCCTGGTGTTTACTTCCCCAATGCGCGCCGCCGCGGGCGCACATCGGGGAAGTTCTGTGTTTTCCGTGTCCCCCGGAGACAGGCAAACACAAATCGCTGTAAACGGCCAATCACAGCGGCCGTTTACAGCGCGATCGGGGTGTCCAATGTGAGATGATCTCATATGTAAACATATGAGATCATCTCTCAGCGCCGCTCTCCCTCCTCACACAGACAGCGTGTGAGAGGGGAGAGATGAACGGCTGCAGCGGCCGTAAGTGGGGAAAAAAAAAAAAAAAAGTGCCATCCTGCCCCCAGTGCCACCTGTTAGTGCTATCTGTCCCCAGTGCCACGTATTAGTGCCATCTGTCATCAGTGCCACCTGTCAGTGTCACGTGCCATCTGTTGTCAGTGTCATATGTCATCAATGCCACGTATTAGTGCCATCTGTCATCAGTGTCACGCGTCATCGGTGCCACGTATTAGTTCCATCTGTCATCGGTGCCATGTATTAGTGCCACGTATCAGTGCCATCTGTCATCAGTGCCACGTGTCATTGTCCTGGTGCTCCAGGGCCTTCAAAAGTGTAATAGGTAGTCAACAAGTTAGATGTGTAATTTATGCTCCTAGAACACCTGATGGCGCTCCCTGCATGTTGGGCCTCTCTATGTGGCCAGGCTGTGAAAAAGTCCCACACATGTGGTATTGTAATACTCAGGAGGAGTAGCAGAATTTTTTTGGGGTGTCATTTGTGGTATACACATGCCATGTGAGAGAAATAACCTATTACAATGACAATTTTGTCGAAAAAAAAAAAAAAAAAGAAGAATCTTAATTTTGCAAAGAACTGTGGGAAAAAAATTACAACATCAAAAAGCTCACCGTGCCTCTTACTAAATACCTTGTAATGTCTACTTTCCAAAAAGGGGTCATTTGGGGGGTATTTGTACTTTCCTGACTTGTTCGGGTCACAAGAAGTGAGATTGACCACCCGTACGTCAGATATGATCAATTTTGTGCGATTCGCACCACAGCTTGTAGACTCTCTAACTTTCACAAAGACCAAATAATATCCACTAATTTGGGTTATTTTTACCAAAGATATGTAGCAGTATAAATTGTGGCCAAAATTTATGAAGAAAAATTTATACATAATTTTGTCACAGAAACAAAGAAATATGCTTTTTGTTTTCAAAATTTTTGGTCTTTTTTCATTTATAGCGCAAAAAATAAAAACCCCAGAGGTGATCAAATACCACCAAAAGAAAGCTCTATTTGTGGGGGAAAAAAAGGACATTTGGATACAGTGTTGCATGACTGAGTAATTGTCATTCAAAGTGTGAGAGCACCGAAAGCTGAAAATTGGTCTGGGCAGGAAGGGTGTTTAAGTGCCCAGTAAGCAAGTGGTTAAATACTTTTTTTTTTTTTGGTGCTTTTTTTTTTTTCAATGTGAAATGTGTAAATATATGCTAAAGGTGTAAAAATAAACAAGCAAAGCAACCAAAAAAAAAGTTTTAATTATTGATAGTTTAAAAAATAGAACAAAAATAAATAAATCAGCAGGAAAATAATTACATGGAGAAAAAGTAAAGGGAGTTAATTAGAGTAAACTAAGGGTTAATAAGGGGTTAAACAAGAACAGTAGAATAGCTGTGTGGGTGCAAATTGTATGAGGCCGGAGTGAACTGGCCATTTTTTTTTTTTTCCCCACTGGCAGGATTGGGGACACAAGGAACTAAAGAAGCCAGCAATACCATTAGCGAGGTAGTTGTGTATTTACATAGGTGATACTGCTGTACAATGTATTAGAGGGCGATCATGAAAGGAATAAAGCACTGGGCTGTATATATTTCTGACTTATAAACTATGTGCATTAAACACCTGGCCTATAATATTGCCCAATCTAGACCCCCTGAAACATGTCCTGCACCCTGTAAATAGGCTCAAGTTTTAAACTCCTCCCAAAATTTGCAGTGGTGTGCTACATGTGCCGCTAATAGACGAGAAGATCTCTGGAGGTACACAGTAAGTGGATAGTGGTGCACTGCTCAGTACAGTGAGGGGAAAAAGGTATTTGATCCCCTGCTGATTTTGTACATTTGCCCACTGACAAATAAATAAGTCTATATTTTTAATGGTAGGTCTATTTTAACAGTGAGAGACAGGATAACAAAAAAGAAATCCAGAAAAATGCATTTCAAAAAAGTTATAACTTGATTTGCATTTTCATGAGTGAAAAAAGTATTTGACCCCTTCGGAAACATTACTTAGTGGCAAAAACCTTGTAGCCAAACGCAGAGGTCAGACGTTTCTGGCCACCAGGTTTTCACATATCTCAGGAGGGATTTTATCCCACTCCTCTTTGGAGATCCTCTCCAAATCATTAAGGTTTTGAGGCTGATATTTGGTAACTCGAACCTTCAGCTCCCTCCACATAACTTCTATGGGATTAAGAGCTGGAGACTGACTAGGCCACTCCATGACCTTAATGCAGGGGTTGACAAATTTGCTTTGAATTTAGGAGCCAGTTAAAAAAGTTAGGAGCCAGTTTTTTTTTTTTCAGCTCCCGGGGTAAGGCCACTCATTTTCACCCCCTATCCCTAACTCACAATGGAGCACCCAGTCAATAACTCCATTGAAACGCTGTTACATCAGGGGTATGGGCTGACCAACAGAGTGAGGCTGGCAACAGATGGAACTGGCTGGCACTGGCAGGTGGCACTGGTTGCCACTGGAAAGCATGTGGAACTGCCAGATGGCACCGACAGGTGACACTAGTTGGCATTGGCAGGTGACACTGGTTTGGAACTGGCAGGTGGCACTATTGGCACTGGCAGGTGGCCCTGGTTGGCGATGGCACTAGTTGTCACTGGCAGATGGCACTGATTGGCGGTGGCACTGGTTGGTGTTGGCAGGTGGCACTGATTGGCGGTGGCACTGGTTGGTGGTGGCATTGGTAGGTGGTGGCACTGGTAGGTAGCACTGGTTGGCGGTGGCACTGATTGGCGGTGACAGGTGGCACTGGCAGGTGGCACTGGGTGGTGGTTGCAGGTGGTATTGATTGGCGATGGCACTGGTTGGCACTAGCAGGTAGCACTGATTTGTGGTGGCAGGTGGCACTGATTGGCGGTGGCAGATGGCACTGGTTGCCGCTGGCAGGTGGCACTGGTTGGCACTGATTGGCGGTGGCAGGTGGCACTGATTGGTGGCAGGTGGCACTGATTGGCGGTGGCACTGGTTGGTGGTGGCAGGTGGTATTGATTGGCGGTGGCACTGGTTGGCGCTGGCAGGTGGCACTGGTTGGCGCTGGCACTGGTTGGCGCTTGCAGGTGGCACTGGTTGGTGGTGGCAGGTGGTATTGATTGGAGGTGGCACTGATTGGCACTGGCAGGTTTCACACGGAGCACTCTGTTACTAAAATGTAACAGAGGAGCTGGCGGGACCCTGCCGGGGTGTGAAACTGACAAGTAACAGAGAGGTGGATATGTCAGATTTCAGCCTGATGTTGGGGTGGGCGGGACTCAGCAGCTATCAAACACCAGCCAACGATTGGGCTGCTTAAGAAAAGGGACGGGCCACATACACGTAACGGCCCGCCCAGATCCCATTGGCTGGTGTTTGATAGCTTGCTGGGTCCCGCCCCCACCCCGGCCGGGTCCCGCCCACCCCGACATCAGGCTGACAGATCCTCCTCTCTCCATTGCATGTCAGTTTCACACACAGCGAGGTGCTGCAGAGTGTGGAGGAGGGAGGAGGACGGCAGTCAGTGTTAATGCTGCTGCATGTCTGGGGCATCGATAGTGAGTCGGCTGGTGGCAGCTTAGGCGCCAGGTTGCGATTTCTGGTCGCATTGGCGACCTGGCGCCTGGGGTTTGTCGAGCCCTCCCTTAATGTGCTTCTTCTTGCGCCACTCCTTTGTTGCTTTGGCTGTGGGTTTTGGGCCATTGTATACCCATCCGCGATCCACTTTCAATGCCCTGGCGGAGGGAAGGAGGTTCTCGCCCAAGATTTGACACTACATGGCCTTGGCCATCATCCCTTTGATGCAGTGAAGTTGTCTTGTTCCCTTAGCAGAAAAACACAGCCGAAGCATAATGTTTCCACCTCCATCTTTAACAGTGGGGATGGTGTTCTTGAGTTCATAAGTAGCATTCCTCCTACTCCAAACACGGCGAGTTGAGTTGACGCCAAAGAGCACGATTTTGGTCTCATCTGACCACAACACTTTTACCCAGTTCTCTGAATCATTGAGATTTTCATTAGCAAACTTCAGACAGGCCTGTACATGTGCTTTCTTGAGCAGGGGGACCTTGCGGGCGATGCATGATTTTAGTCCTTTGCGGTGTAGTGTGTTGCCAATTGCTTTCTTGGTGACTGTGGTCTTAGCTGCCTTGAGATCATTAACGAGATTCTCCCATGTAGTTCTGGGCCAATTCCTCACTGCTCTCATAATCATTGAAACTCCACGGGGTGAGATCTTGCATGGAGCAACTGAGGGAGATTGACAGTTATTTTCTGTTTCTTCCATTTGCGAATAATCGCACCAAATGTTGTCGGCCCTCTCACCAAGCTGCTTGGCGATAGTCTTGTAGCCCATTTCAATCTTGTGTAGGTCTACAATTTTGTCCCCGACATCCTTGGACAGCTCTTTGGTCTTGCCCATGATGGAGGGATTGGAATGTGATTGATTGCTTCTGTGGACAGGTGTCTTTTATACTGGTAACAAGCTGAGATTAGGAGCACTCCCTTTAAGTGAGTGCTCCTGCTCTCAGCTGGTTATCTGTATAGAAGATGATTGGAAGCCAGAAATCTTGCTGATTGATTTTTTTAAAGCGTTTTTCTGGATATTTTTGTTGTTCTGTCTCTCACTGTTAAAATAAACACCATTAAAACTATAGACTGGTCATTTCTTTTACAGATGGCAAATTTACAAAATCAGCAGGGGTTCAAATACTTTTTCTCCCTCTCTGTTTCCATGTCAATGCTTAGTGATCAATTTCCCAGCAACACCATAATTGCTAGAGATGGGTTATATACTTGTATGTGTGTATATATATATTAGTATAATAGTAGAACACACAATGATCACAATTAAAGAACAGCAATGACTAGTATGGAGAAAGATCACAACAATAAACAATTAGTAGGAAGTGCACAGGCCCTTTCTTTGAATGACTTGAGCACATCTGCGGTCACAGGACATCACTAGTCTCACACTGCTCTGGTATGATTTTGTTCCAATCTTCTTCCACAGTTTGGAACCTAGTGGATTTCTTGGCCATAACTTTGTGGCCAAGGATTTTCCAGAGGTTTTCTATTGGGTTTAGATCAGGACTCCGGGCTGGCCATGTCATTATTTTAATGTTTTCAGCTTCAAGGAACTGCTTTACCCATTTTTCTGTATGATGGGGACCATATTATACGTGAAAACTGCTGGCTGATTGGGTGATGAACGCAGGGAAGGAACCGCATGTTGTCGGAGAAGGTTCTGATAAACATTTGCATTCACTCTGCCATGTAACTGTATAAGAGCCCCAACTCCTACTCCAGAACCCCCCCCCCCCCCCCCAAACTATGACACTTCCCCCTCCACCTTTCACTGACTTCTTTACACACTTTGGGTTCAGTTTTTCCCCAGTTTGACGAACATAATGTTTCCCATCGGAACCAAATAAATTAAACTTGCTTTCATCACTAAAGTGAACTTTGGACCAGTTCTCCTCCGTCCACACAACATGCTCCTCAGAAAGGGTCTAGCCTTTTGATTCTTTCTGCTAATGAGAGCCTTGGTCACTGCAGAGTTGGCTTTCAGTCCCCTATTCTCTTAAACGGTGAGACACTCTATGGCAAGACAGATCCCTACTCTGTTCAGTCCTGAATTGGTGAGAAATAGCAGCTGTAGTGTTGAACTGATTGCCCATTGAGATTCTCCACATTATCCTGTCCTCTCTTATGTTTGTCTTTCGTGGACGACCAGCCTTCCCGGGGGACTTGAATAAATTTGTGACAAAGATGCAATATTCTAAAAATCACAGATCTGGAACAATAAACTTCTCTATGACAAAAAGGGTCATCCATTTGGCCTTCATCTGGACAGCCTGCTGCTGGAGGGTTTCGGTCACTTTAGAATGCCTCACTATCTTGTAAAGTCAGTGACAACTGGAAAGTTAGGCTGCCAGTTAAATAGGATTTGTCAGATAATCTGGCACCTTGTGCCAATTTCTTTAATTAACGGCAATAGCTGGGAGGTATCTGAAAATGTTCTCTAACTATAATCAATGTTCTTTTTCTAATCTCATTGAAGTTTTTTATTCTGTGCTCATGTAACTCATGAAATATGCTTAACAAAACTGCTCTTTTACTCCTGTTTAGATCAATTCAAATAGCACTAACCAGTGACCTTGGCCTGAAGTTAAAGGAGTTGTAAAGGTAGAAGGCTTTTTATCTTAATGCATTCTATGCATTAAGATAAAAGGCCTTCTGTGTGTAGCAGCCTCCCTTATACTTAACTGTGGTCCCTCTGTCCAGTGATGTCCACGAGAGTCTCAAGCGTCCGAGATGTTCCCTCCCTGATTGGCTGAGACACAGCAGCAGTGCCATTGGCTGCCACTGCTGTCAATCAGAGTCAGCTAGCCAATCAGGTAAGAGAGAGGGGGTGGAGCCGGGTCAGAGCTCCATGTCTGAATGGACACAGGAAGCTGTGACTCAGCTCATGTGTCCCCATAGTAAGCTGATTGCTATGGGGGCACCCAACAGGGGGGAGGGGCTAGGATCACAGAAGAGGGACCTGAAAAGAGGAGGATTCAAGTTGCTCTGCGCAAATCCACTGCAACAGAGCATGCAAGTATAACATGTTTGTTATTTTTATAGTAAAAAAAGTGAGACTTTACAATCACTTTAAGCTGGGTCTACATGGATCAAAATGTGTCCAGTTCAGCGGGAACTGGATTTCAATCTGTGTGTAGCCCTCCCTGTTAGACAAAAGCCTATTGGGACTGCTGCAAAGCTTTGTTCGTTCGGCGGCTTGCAGTCATTAGTACTGATGAGTATATTCTGACAGAGAGGAGCTTCTGCTGGCTGGTGTCCTGACAGGCAGCTTGGATGCATGAAAAAAAAAAAAAATACGGCCTCTTTCGCACTGAGGCGCTTCTAAACTGACAGTAAAATAGTGCATTTAAAGAGCCTTACATTCATTTCAATGGAGAGGGGCGCTTTTTTCACCGCACTGCCCCAGTGTGAAAGCATTCCTTGATTTTAATGGAAATAGGTTTTCGTGAGCTTTTCATGTGCTTTTTTTTTTAAGTGTGAAAGCACCTGAAAAGCGCTTCAGTGTGAAAGGGGTCTTAGTGTGTACCCAGCTTTGAGCGGCACTAACCCCGTCAATTTAAGGGTTTCAAAAAACAGTTACATTCCCAGCATGCTGAAAATGCTGTCAACAAGCCAGATCGCCGCTCTGACAGGGAAGAACACAGTGATCTTGTGTTCCTGCTAATCTTGTGTTCCTGCTAAATCAGTAAATTTTCCCCCACACACTTAGAAAGCACCTCCTAGGGACACACTCAACTCTTTGATCGGCCCTGGTGTTAACCCCTTACCTGCCAGTGTCATTAGTAGAGTAACAGTGCATATTGTTAGCACTGTTCACTGTAATAATGTCACTGGTTTCAAAAATGTAATGTTTGGTGTTTTCCGATTTGTCCACTGCAATGTTGCAGTTCCACTAAAAATCGCTGATTGCCGCCATTACTAGTAAATAAATAAATAAAAATGCCATAAAAATATCCCATAGTTTGTAGACACGATAATAACTTTTGCACAAATCAATCAATATGCACTTATTGGGATTTTTTTTATCAAAAATATGTAGCAGAGTACATATTAGCCTAAATTCATTAAGAAATTAGATTTTTTCAATTTTTTTTATTGGATGTGTTTTATAGCAAAAAGTAAAAAAAATGTTTTTTTTTTAAAATTGCTTGTCTTTTTTTGTTTATAGTACAAAAAACACAGAGGTGATCAAATACCACCAAAAGAAAGCTCTATTTATGTGGCTACAGCGTCGCATGAGCGCACAATTGTCCGTTAAAGCGATGCAGTGGCGTATTGCAAAAAAAATGGCCTGCTGATGAGAGGAGGGTAAGTCTACTGGAGCAGAAGTGGTTAAAGCGGGAGTCCGCCGGGACTCCGCGTTTTTTTTTTTTTTTTTAAAGCCAGCAGCTACAAATACTGCAGCTGCTGACTTTTAAAATAGTGACACTTACCTGTCCAGCGCGCCCGCGATGTCGGCACCCGAAGCCGATCTCTCGATCGTCTCTCGGGTCCTGCCGCCGCCATGTTGGGTATGGGAATCAGGAAATGGAGCCTTTCAGCTTCATTTCCCGATTCCCTACTGCGCATGCGCGAATTGCGCTGCGCAATAAGGACGGTCCCCGCTGCCTCTGGGATCTGTGTGTTTCCCAGCAGGCAGCGGGGCACTTGCGGAAAGGGGCGTAATCTACGCCCCTTTCCGCAGAGAGCTATCCCGGAAGTGGGTGCAGATACCTGTACTGTACAGGTATCTGCACCCCCCTCCCCCCTGAAAGGTGCCAATTGTGGCGCCGGAGGGGGGGAGGGTTCCCATGAGCGGAAGGTCCACTTTAGGGTGGACCACCGCTTTAGACTGGCTTCCAGTTTCATAAAAAAAAAAAAAAAACATTAACTGTATGCTGAAAAAAAATAATAATAAGTCATTACTACAGAATTTCCAGAACAAGTACAAAACATGCGATCATTTCAAACTAAAAAGTCTGTATTTGCAATCCTCATTATAATAAAATATTTTATATATATATATATATATATATATATATATATATATATATATATATATATATATATATATATATATAGTGCATTTTCTATACCTCTATATAGATCAGACCAAAATGAAGAATGAAAGACATTGCTCCAAATCAGGGACAGTCCCTCGAAATTTAGGGACATATATATATATATATATATATATATATATATATATATATAGCATTGTGGACAGTATATCATTTCCATGGGATTTGGTAACGGCTGATTTAAAGAGATGGCATATACCGTTCTGTATTATAGCCGAATCTCCTGATCATATATACACCAGGTCACGGATTAGCGCTTAGATCAGACGTAGGTGACATCCGTTCACCAACGCCCCTTACTGACCCACGTTTACGTAACTTATTACTATTGGTTACAGGGTAACGCCAAACCACGCCCCCACCTGTGAGACACGTGGCTACATCGCCACGCAATTGGGGTCCTATATGGAGAACTTTTAGGTGTCCTTGTAGTGCCTGATGTCGCCAAATTTATCGGGGGGTTACCGCATTGGCGTTAACTGGAAGTATAGCGGTTCTATGGCGTTCAGCCAACTGAAATCCTAGGAGACGTTTCTGTCCGTTATTCCTAGGCAAATCTCAGAGGTGCCGCAATAAGGCAGGAGAAAGCCAGCTCGGTGAGGGGGCTTCGCGGCTCAGTGTAGCCGGAGCAA
Organism: Lithobates pipiens; assembly: GCF_037356315.1. Lineage (NCBI taxonomy): Eukaryota > Metazoa > Chordata > Amphibia > Anura > Ranidae > Lithobates > Lithobates pipiens. The sequence continues at coordinate 547,000,615 of NW_027507748.1, forward strand.
CCGGTGTGGACGAGTCCCAGGTAACGGTGATAACAATGGGGGGAGGAGGGGTGGCTGGTCACCTGGAGAGGAGGAGGGTCAGCGTGTCATATAGAGACAATAGAGGGACTAGTGTTCTACTAATCATAGGAGGTGTATATATAGAGAGGAGTGCTCTATTACTGTGTACACACTGCTATCACAGGGAAGGATGTAAATCAGAACCTCACCTTCTCTAATACAGCATTATTATTGCTGTTCACTTACCTTACTACTGCTTTATTCTGTCTTTTACTTATTACAATACACTCACCGCCCACTTTATTAGGGACACCTGTTCTGTTGCTTGGTAACACAAGTTGCTAATCAGCCAATCACATGGTAGCAACTCAATGCATTTAGGCTTCTAGACGTGTTGAAGACGACTTGCTGAAGTTCAAATTGCGCATCAGAATGGGGAAGAAAGGGAATTTAAGTGACTTTGAACGTGGCATAGTTGGTGCCAGACAGGCTGGTCTGAGTATTTCAAAAACTGCTGATCTACTGGGATTTTCACGCACAGCCATCTCTAGCGTTTACAGAGCATGCTCCGAAAAATAGAAAATATCCAGTGAGTGGAAGTTATGTGGAGGTAAATGCCTCGTTGATGTCAGAGGAGAATGGGCAGACTGGTTAGAAGAGATAGATTATAGAAAGGCAAAAGTAACTCAAATAACCACTCGTTCCAACCAAGGTATGCAAAATACCATCTCTGAACGCACAACACAGCAGACCTTGAAGCAGATGGGCTACAGCAGCAGACGACCACTCCAGGTGCCACTCCTGTCAGCTAAGAACAGGAAACTGAGGCTATAATTTGCACAGGCTCTCCAAAATTGGACAATAGAAGATTGGAAAGACGTTGCCTGGTCTGATGAGTCTGGATTTCAGCTCCGACATTCAGACGGTGAGGTTAGAGTTTGGCGTAAACAACATGAAAGCATGGATCTATCCTGCCTTGTCTCAACGGGACAGGCTGGTGGTGGTGTAATGGTGTGGGGGATATTTCCTTGGCACACTTTGTGCCCTTGGTACTAACTGAGCATCATTTAAAGTGGTTGTAAACCCTTACATCACACTTTGACCTACAGGTAAGTCTAGATTAAGGTTTACCTGTAGGTCCAAGAAATATTTCCTAAACCTACACGGATTAGGAGATATTTATCGAAAGACAGGCACCGCTGTCTACAGCGCATGCGCCATAGACAGCGGCGCGCAGGCGCACTGAGCGCGCCGCTGTGAACGGTGAATATGCCGCTCGTGGCGGCTTGCATGCGCAGGAGTAACGTCATCGCGGCTTCGCCGAATGACAGCGGCGGAGCAGCGAAGACCCACCGAGAAGATGGATGTGCCAGACTACAGGGGACAGCGGTGACATCGCTGGCTCCTGTGTCAGGTAAGTGATACATAATGGACTACTATGCGATGCATAGTAGTCCATTATGCTTTACCTTTGCAGGGAATGAAAGAGGAAGTAAACTCATCAGGGTTTACTTCCTCTTTAAACACCAAGGCCTACCTGAGTATTGTTGCTGATCATGTCCATCCCTTTATGACTACAGTGTACCCATCTTCTGATGGCACCTCCAGCAGGATAAAAAGTTGCAACAACCAGCATTTTATTCCCTAGGCTTTCTGCAAAAAAAAAAAATCATATATGTTTGGGGGTTCTCAGTTATTTTCTAGCAAAAAAAAAATCACTTTTTACACGTAGGAGAGAAGTGTCAGCCCACGTACACACGGTCGGAGATTTTGCCAACCAAATCCGTCGATTTTGCCCGTCGGATTTAGTCTGACGGATTGTGTCCGAAACTGTTGCATACACACGGTCGGACCAAGTTGGCGAAAAATCTGATCTTTCAGAACGTGATTACATAATTTCATTACGATGGGACTACATTCAGGCTAGTAGCCAATAGCTTTGATGTAGGAATTTGATCTGAGCATGCGTGGCACTTGGTCCGATGAAAATGCTCTACACATGATCGGATTAGGTCCGTCCGGCCCAGTTGGTCGGGAAATCTTTCCAACATGTTGGAAAATTGGGTCGGACGGAGATTCAGACGGAATCAGTCCGATGCATATCACACACAGTCGGATTATCTGACGACACGGTCCGATAAGACGCATTCCGACAGATTCTCCGACCGTGTGTACAAGGGCTCAGAATTGGCCCGGTAGGCAAGTAGTTAAAGGGGTTGTAAACTGTCATGTTTTTTACCTTAAGGCATCCTATGCATTAAAGTGAAAAAACACCCGGCAGTCACCGGCCCCCCAGCCCCATTTTACTTACCCGAGCCCTGGAATTTCCCACAGCAGAGACATGCTCTTTCTATGCCTCGGCTCTTGATTGGATAGATTGATAGCAGCGCAGCCATTGGCTCCCGCTGCTGTCAATCAAATCTAATGACACGGGGGCGGGCCATGTCCGACATTCGTGTCTATGGACGCAAATGCTGGCCTGGGGAGCGCGCCCGCAAGGTAAACCCCTTGGTAGATCGCTTCTCCTAGGGGGTTATCTGATGCAGGGAGGAGCCGTGAGAACCGCCAGGGGACCCCAGAAATGGATGTTCATGGCCACTATGTGCAAAACGAGCTGCACATACGTGTTAAATCGGCTAGCGGCCAAAATGGGGTTAAATCTGCCCGCACTGCCGGAGCTGCGTTTTGTCAGCAGTATCGCAGCGCTGCCACATTGATTTCAATGGGGAGGATCGGAGAGTTCACCGTTCCTTTACCGCTCCAAAGAAGCTGCTGGCAGGACTTATTGTGATGCCCTGCCAGTGCACCGCTACAGTGGACCGCTGGAGTGAATGGATCCGCTTTTTTCAGGCACTATACAGGCGCTATTTTTAGCACTGTAGCACCTGAAAAACACTGGCAATGTGAAAGGTCTTTAACTAGTCCTAGCAGAACAGAGCCCAACAAACCAAGCTGCTCCTCCGGGGGAAAGAGCTACAAGTCCAAAAGAGATTGTAAAGTGTATGGCCAGCTTAAAGCAGAACTAAACCCACGTATTTAGTGGTTTGCCAAAACTGTTACGTTCAAGGCATACCATGAATGATCTCTGTCACAGTTGCGCGTTCTCTCATCTCAACTGTCAAGCCGTCAAACAGTTGGTGTAGTAACCGATCACTTGTGCAGCTCCATGGCTGAAAACTCCAGATCACACTAGGATGGCAGCTTCCTTGGCTGAAAAAGTAAAGGGGGGTTCGTTCCGCTTTAACCACTTGATCTCCACAAGATTTACACCCCCCCCCCCCCCCTTCATGACCAGACATTTTTTTACTTTTTGGCACTGCGTTACTTTAACTCACAATTGCGCAGTCATGCAACAATGTACACAAATTATATTTTTATCCTTTTCCCCTCCCCCCCCCCCCCCCCCCCCCCACAAATAGAGCTTTCTTTTGGTGGTATTTGATCACCACTCGTTTTTCTTTTTTCATGCCATAAGGCTGGGTTCACACTGCTGCGGGGGGAGATCCGGATGTGATTCGCACCGCAAATCACATCCGATCTCCGTAGCGATGCGAGTTCAGCCATACAGATAGTATGGCTGAATTCGCATCGCTCCCGCAGCAAACTCGCACGGGACCCTTTTTTTGGTCCGCAACAGAATCGGATCGCATGGGGGTTCACACCATGCAATCCGATTCCTGTGCGAGTGTGCAGATCGCACTGCGATATGCGGACGGATCTGGGGGTGTCATTAACATATCATTGACACTCCCAGCCGTCCGCATAGGGCAGTGTGAACTGCCGGCGGGAGGTATGCGATGCGGGAAAACGCCGCAGATTCGCGGCGTTCCCGCATCGCTATAGTGTGAACCTAGCCTAAATGAAAAAAAAGAAAATTTTGGGGGGAAAAAAAAAATATTTTTTACTTTTTGCTATTAAAAAACCTGTCCAAAAAAAAACCTAATTACTAATTTCTTCATCAATTTAGGCCAATATGTATCCTGCTACATATTTTTGGTAAAAAAAAATCCCAATAAGCGTATATTGATTTTTATTTTTTTTCTAGTAACAGCATCTCTCAGCGACTTACAGTGGTGTGAAAAAGTGTTTGCCCCCTTCCTCATTTCCTGTTCCTTTGCATGTTTGTCACACTTAAGTGTTTCGGAACATCAAACCAATTTAAACAATAGTCAAGGACAACACAAGTAAACACAAAATGCAATTTGTAAATGAAGGTGTTTATTATTAAAGGTGAAAAAAAATCCAAACCATCATGGCCCTGTGTGAAAAAGTGATTGCCCCCCTTGTTAAAACATACTATAACTGTGGTTGTCCACACCTGAGTTCAATTTCTCTAGCCACACCCAGGCCTGATTATTGCCACACCTGTTCACAATCAAGGCATCACTTAAATAGGAGCTGCTTGACACAGTAAGGTCCACCAGAAGATCCTTAAAAGCTACACATCATGCCGAGACCCAAAGAAATTCAGGAACAATTGAGAAAGAAAGTAATTGAGATCTATCAGTCTGGAAAGGGTTATAAAGCCATTTCCAAAACTTTGGGAATCCAGCGAACCACAGTGAGAGCCATTATCCACAAATGGCGAAGACATGGAACAGTGGTGAACCTTCCTAGGAGTGGCCGGCCGCCCAAAATTACCCCAAGAGCGCAGCGACGACTCATCCAAGAGGTCACAAAAGACCCCACAACAATGTCCAAGGAACTGCAGGCCTCACTTGCCTCAGTTAAGGTCAGCGTTCATGCCTCCACCATCAGGAAAAGACTGGGCAAAAATGGCCTGCATGGCAGAGTTCCAAGGAGAAAACCACTGCTGAGCAAAAAGAACATCAAAGCTCGTCTCAATTTCTCCACAATACATCTTGATGATCCCCAAGACTTTTGGGACAACATTCTGTGGACCGATGAGACAAAAGTGGAACTCTTTGGAAGGTGTGTGTCCAAGTATATCTGGCGTAGAAGGAACACTGCATTTCATAAAAAGAACATTATACCAACAGTAAAATATGGTGGTGGTAGTGTGATGGTCTGGGGCTGTTTTGCTGCTTCAGGACCTGGAAGACTTGCCGTGATAAAAGGAACTATGAATTCTGCTGTCTACCAAGAGATCCTGAAGGAGAATGTCCGACCATCTGTTCGTGTACTCAAGCTGAAACGAACTTGGGTTCTGCAGCAGGACAATGATCCTAAACACACCAGCAAGTCCACCACCGAATGGCTGAAGAAAAACAAAATGAAGACTTTGGAGTGGCCTAGCCAAAGTCCTGACCTGAATCCTATTGAGATGTTGTGGTATGACCTAAAAAAGGCCGTTCATGCTCGAAAACCCTCTAATGTAACTGAATTAGGACAATTCTGCAAAGATGAGTGGGCCAAAATTCCTCCAGGACGCTGTAAAAGCCTCATTGCACATTATCGCAAACGCTTGGTTGCAGTTGTTGCTGCTAAGGGTGGCCCAACCAGTTATTAGGTTTAGGGGGCAATCACTTTTTCACACAGGGCCATGATGGTTTGGATTTTTTTTCACCTTTAATAATAAACACCTTCATTTACAAATTGCATTTTGTGTTTACTTGTGTTGTCCTTGACTATTGTTTAAATTGGTTTGATGTTCCGAAACACTTAAGTGTGACAAACATGCAAAGGAACAGGAAATGAGGGGGCAAACACTTTTTCACACCACTGTATAGTGGGGCTGCTTTTTGGGAACCAGTGACACTAATCCCTGCTGACAGGACAGAGCTCTGTTCCATCTTCCTTCTCACTGATTAGTCACGGCACAAACTGATCAGCGGGTGCCAGCCAATGGGTGACCATCGGCACCCACTGTTCAGCTTGTGCTTTGACTAATCACTACACAACCCACGCACCCCCCTACCCGGAAAAGCAGAATCAAATGTGTGTGTGTGTGTTTGTGTGTGGATATATGTATGTTTGTGATTCTGCGCAGCCGTCCTACATTGTAGCAGTAAAGCTGCAGTGCGCGTTCGGCAAGTTGTTAAGGAGGAGAGCCGGTACCTTCGCTTCTGCATCACACAAACAGCTTTGTGGTATAACAGGGGAGGTATAGTTCCACTTCAAGCCTCATGCACACTGGGTGTTTTGCCCATGTGCATGAGATTCCAGCACCCGTAACAAAATGCTGGGATCTCAGGCATTGGGGCTAAACATCCACGGATAAGTTCAACTTTACAAAAAAAATAATCAAATGCACATTTTTTTGCAGGTAAAAATAAAATGCATCTATAATTTTTTTGTTAGGAGACTATAAAGTGGTGCACTCTTGATCAGCAGATCATGAGTACAATCTCAGGCTCTGCACACTGTTACTGTAGCTGACTGCCCATACCTTGTACAGGCAAGCAGTTACTAAATGACAGAAAACTTAATTAACTACCCAGAATACTCAACAGTGCCCTGGTAGTTCAATGGGAACTACAAACTGACAGCAGCAAAGTCTGTTAATACTTGTAGTTCATTGATTCGCAGGGATCTGTGAATCAATGATGTGGCTGTGTGATAGCGTGTGCTGGGAGAAGTTCCTGGCTCGCTGTCACAAGGAGGGGGGGGGGGGGGGGGGGGTCAAATACTGAACTTGTTAAATCCTAAATATGATTATTGTAACAAGTTCAGAAAGACAAACTTACCTTTTAAATACGAATGAAAGATTTCTGTGCTCATGAATAAGCGGTTTATGTGTGTGAAGCTGCCAGATGCTGTGTGTAGGCACCCATGTAAGTCTAGGGGGCCGCAATAGCTACACACACTGCTGTGTATTTGGGCCAAGAACACGTAGTTCTGCCCCAAATAAGCTCATGCACTTTATCAAGCTTTAGGCTTGATTCACACCTATGCATTTTTAGTGCATTTTGCAGATTTGTACGACAATCCATTTAACATGGTTTCCTATGGAATACGTTCCGTAGTGCAAAAAGCACTAAAAATGCATAGGTGTGAATCAGGCCCTTCATGATAGCTGACACATCATTCAGGTGTGAAATGTCCCATTGAGGATAATGGAATCAGGCCCCGACCCCTTCAACCTTGTCAAACAGATAATACTAGAAGTCTGAAAAAAACACAGTCGTGCCTGTGGTGTAAAGCCCCATACACACTATCAGATTTTCTGCTGATTTTTTATTTATTTTTTCCTTTAGATTTACCAAAACCATATAATATGAGGTCAAGCCTTAGGAGTTTCAATTTGTATGCAATCAGGCAGGCCCTTGTACTACATGGTTTTGGTAAATCTGAAGAAATCTCATCGTGTTTATGGGGCTTTTCTCATAAAGACTTCAAACAATATAAATCTGCCCTCCAAATACAATTCCAGCCTCCTCACTGCCAAGCAGACCTATTTTATCACTCTCATTAACAACTTATCATCCCATGCCCATCAACTTTTTCTCTACCTTCAACTCTCTACGTCGTCCTCCACCCACAAACTCACTCACTGCCCAGGAGATCGCCAATCACTTCAGACAGAAGATTGATGTCATTTGTGAGGAGATCTCTACTGTTCAGCTACCTTCCACGCTTTACACCTCATGCCCACAGGTACAATCATTACTTCCCTCTTTCAACCCCACCACTATATATGAGGTTGTTAAACTACTTGCTAATGTCCATCTTACCACCTGCCCTCTGGATCCTGTTCCCTTGCAAAATGCTAATTTCACCCTCTGGCTCTATTCTACACTCTCTGACCCACGTCTTCAATCTCTCCTTCTCTTCTGGCATCTTCCCCAACTCCCTAAATCATGCACTTGTCAGCCCCATACTTAATAAAACCCTAACTAGACCCATTTATTCTTAATAACCTACGCCCCATTTCCTTGCTCCCTTTTTTTTTATTTTTTATCCAAACTCCTTGAATGTCTGGTCTACAACCGACTGACCACCCTGCTGATAATAGCCTTATTGATCTTTCAGTCTGGATTTTGTCCCCAACACTCCACAGAAACTGCTTTCCTAAAATCAACAAATGATCTACTAATGGCCAAAAACAATGGACACTACTCAGTACTCTTAATCTTGGACCTCTCTGCTGTCTTTGATACAGTTGACCACCCCCTCCTAAAAAAAAACTCCATGTCTCTGGTCTCCGTGACTGTACTCTTCGCTGGTTCTCCTACTTTTCCAATCGCACCTTTAGCATTACTTACAATTCTACTTCCTCCTCTTCCCTTCTCTGTTGGGGGTCCCCCAGGGTTCTGTTGTTGGACCTCTCCTATTTTCGGGTCCCCCAAGGTTCTGTTCTTGGACCTCTCCTATTTTTAATCTACACCTCCTCCCTGGGTCAGCTGATAGCCTCCCATGGCTTCCAGTACCACCTCTATGCTGATGATACCCGAATCTGTTTCTTTACTCCTCAGCTCACTCCCTCTTTCTCCTCACGTATCACTAATTTACTAACAGATATCAGTCTGGATGTCACACCACTTCCTCAAACTCAATCTATCCAAAACCAATTTTTCCTCCCCCATGTGCCCCTTTCCTTGATCCCACTGTCAAAATTGATGGCACATATATAAGCCCATCCCCGCTTGCCAAGGTCCTAAGTGTAGTCCCTGACTCTGAACTCTCCTTTAAGCCCTATGTCCAATCACTGTTCAAATCTTGCCGCCTCAACCTCTGTAATATCTCCAAAATATACTGCCCTTCCAGGTCATCTCTCCTCTCGACTATGGTATCTCCCTTCTCATTGGCTTACCTCTACATAGGTTATCCCCCCCCTTTAGTCCATCATGAATGCTGCTGTCAGACTCATCCACCTTACCAATCGCTCTGTGTATGCTACTCCTTTCTGCCAATCCCTCCAATTTCTTACAAAGCCATCCACAAATTAAATACTGGAAAAATGGTATATGCTCTGTGCCTATTTGTGTGACACAAAAAAAAACTGAAAATACAAAAAGCTGCTCCCCTGGTTGGTTATAGAAAATACTAAAAATGGGATTGTGCAGTGTATAGAAATGGATAATCGTGTTTAGAGCTATATACCAATAGAAATAGTAAAAAAATAAGCTAGTACAATTCATACATAACAGAAAACTGTATCAATTTAATTGATCTTATAGCACATTGGTCAGCCGTAGTGGATAATTGAAGAAGTGAATAGTCCCAAACGGTTCATAATAAAATTCTTCTATGTAGAAAATCTTCCAAAGAAATGGTGAATAGTCCTTCACCAAAAACAACACCCAACGTGTTCTAGATAAATAATCTGCTTACCAGAAACATTTGACCTCTTTAAAAGGAAAGTCAAAAATCGCTTTGGCAGGATGGTGCCTGCACACATAAATGTAGCCTGGAGATGTATGTAATCTTTCCTCCTCAGAGTATATACATGGAATATATGAAAGAAATAATAGAACCCATAGCGTAATCCTATTTATTATAAAATGTCATAAAAAAGCAATAGCCAAATGGCTGCTTACATGTGGATGTACCTTTACCCGGCACTGGGGCTGCTGGCTTGTTTCTCCAAATAGCTGTGTGGTGCCTTGCTTCCACCTCCATAGTTCGCGTGCGTTCCACCAGGTAAACCAGAAACAACCAGAGGAATCGGAAGTGATGTGGGATAGCGTGACCATCTGGCCCTGTGGGTTTGTAAATGCTGGACTCTGTGCTGCGATTAGCTACTACAGCCAATCAGCAGGTTGCAGCCATAAATCATTTGTCAGCGGGTCCCGGCCAAATCCCGCTGTAGCTAGTGACAGTGCAGGTTAGCATGTGTTCCCCTAACCCACAACAGGCTGGATGATGTACATATACGTCTGATGCTGATACACTGATGCTTTATCACCAAGGATTTTTTTTCCACCACAACCCAGAATTTTCAAAATCCAATTGTCATTGGGACAGAAAGTGAGGTGAAATCTTCTGAACATGGACACAGACAGCAAAATAAATGTTACAGGGGTGTTAAGCCTTCCCTATGTTATCCAAAAAGCTTAAAAAGCTTTTTTTTTTTTTGCCTGTACACTGCACATCCACAGCTTAGCCCCCAGCTACATCACTAGCCTAGTCTCTAAATACCAACCGACTCTTTCTCTTCGTTCTTCTCAACACCTCCTGCTCTCTAGCTCCCTCGTCACCTCCTCCTATGCTCGCCTCAAGGACTTCTCCAGAGCCTCTCCAATCCTATGGAATGCCTTACCACAATCTGTCTGCTTATCTCCTACTCTATTAGCTTTTAGACGATCCCTGAAAACCCTTCTCTTCAGAGAAGCCTATCCTACCCACATCTAACAACTGTATTGTCATTTTCTCCATCTGATCACCCCCCACATATATTACTTTTTGTTCCACTTGGCCCTCCCTTCTAGAGTGTAAGCTCTAACGAGCAGGGCCCTCTGATCCCTCCTTTATTGATTTGTATTGTATCTGTACTGTCTGCCCCCATGTGATAAAGAGCTGCGCAAACTGTTGGCACTATATAAATCCTGAATAATAATGGGATTCTGCATGTTAAACATTCTTTTTAGGAATTGTGCTACAAAACGTTTTGGTGTGTTAGGCAGCTCATGCAAATGAATGGGCTGCCTTAAAGAGGAAGTAAACTCTGATGGGTTTACTTCCTCTTTGATTCCCTGCAGAGGTAAAGCATAGTGGACTACTATGCATCACATAGTAGTCCATTATGTGTCACTTACCTGAAACAGGAGCCAGCGAAGTCACCGCTGTCCCCTGTAGTTCCGAGCGTCCATCTTCTCGGTGGGTCTCGCTGCTCCAGCGCTGTGATTCGCTGGAGCAGCGATGACGTCACTCCCGCGCATGCGCACGGGAGCCGACACTCTCAGCATATCGCCGCAATCTGCGGCTTGCCCAGTGCACCTGCGCGCCGCTGTCTTCAGGTAAATATCTCATTAGGAGATATTTCTTGGACCTACAGGTAAGCCTTAATCTAGGCTTACATGTAGGTCAAAGTGGTTTGTAAGGGTTTACAACCACTTTAACACAATGCATATTTAATGCAGCACAATAGCATGAAAGGGTCCTTTAAAGTGGTTCTAAAGCCTAAACAGTTTTTACCTAAATCTTTCTGCATCAAGGTAAAAAAATACCCCACTACCTGTCCTAGCCACCCCATTTCGAAACACTTACCTGCCCCATGTCACTGATGTCTTGGAGTCTCTGGCTGCAGCACCACTCCCCTGACTTCTTGGTCTCACAGGAGAAATTGAGATCAGTGGAACTGTAGGGTCCTGGTGCCATCTGTCGAACGGGGGAGACCACATGCATGGGTGGTGGTATAACATATGACTTGCTACAGGAGACCCTCAAAAGTGGGGAGAATCTCACAGCACTGGCAGGGGATTTGCCAGAAGAGGCCATAAGCAACCTTTATGTGCAATATCATTGAACAATGCAAGTGTAACCTCCCTTTTTATTAAAGAAAAAAAAATTAGTATCATACTGTATGCTGATACAGCGATGCTGATTTAATAAAGGAGCCAAGAATCTTCACTTAATAAATTGTAGCTGTTCACTTTGGTTACCCACTTATGTGCAGACGAAATAAAGATTTGCTTTTTGCGTGATTGGATCGGGAAGTGCATCCTCGCCCTGTGTGAACGTTCTCAATTCCTTTAGTACGGGTCATGTCAGACAACCAATTTGTTCAGAGATTACTTTTTTTTCCCAGCAATCTCTCACCAAGGAAATCCTTGTTATTTTCTATGGATTCACTCATTTGCTAATTTTACAGTGATTTTGCATACTATCAACAATTTTCCAGTGACATTCATGCTGCATTCATCTCTATAACTTGGCTACAGATGACTGAAGGACAGCAATTTGTAGCAGCAAACACCAACGTCATGAGAACAAGTTTAACCGATAACTGTGAATTTGATTAGAGTGATGCCTTCCAGAATTTCAAATCACCAACTTATAGTAATTTGTAGTGGCCAGGAATTGCTACTACAAGATCTGTCTGTCTGTCATTGGTGTCCAAGGTATGTTTAATAAATGCCCTGGTATTCACGTGGTTAAAGAGAAAAAGCATATTACCGTATATACTCGAGTATAGGCCGACCCGAATATAAGCCGAGGCCCCCAATTTACCCCCAAAAAAACTGGCAAACTTATTGACTCGTGTATAAGCCGAGGGTAAGACATGCCTGTCCATCCCTGTGTGTGTGTCCGTCCATCCCTGTGTGTCCGTCCATCCATCCCTGTGTGTCCGTCCATCCCTGTGTGTCCGTCCATCCCTGTGTGTCCGTCCATCCATCCCTGTGTGTGTGTGTGTCCATCCATCCATCCATCCATCCCTGTGTGTGTGTGTCTCCATCCATCCATCCATCCATCCCTGTGTGTGTCCATCCATCCATCCATCCATCCCTGTGTGTGTGTGTCTCCATCCATCCATCCATCCCTGTGTGTGTGTGTCTCCATCCATCCATCCATCCCTGTGTGTGTGTGTGTATCCATCCGTGTGTGTGTGTGTGTGTGTGTGTGTGTGTGTGTGTCCAGCCTACCTGTGTCCCGAGCCTTTGTCCCGAGCCTCCGTCCCGTGCCGAGCCTCCTTGCCTCCGTGCCTCGCCGCCGTGCCTTGCCTCCGTCCCGTCCCGTCCCGTCCCGTGCCGTGCCTTGCCTTGCCTCCGTCCCGTGCCCTCTTCGTCGGCGCCTCGGCGGCCATTGTAAAATTCAAAAGCTGCGCCGCCGCCTTCGCCTGTGATAGGCGGAACACTGAATTTCCCAGCAGCCTGTGTTCCGCCTATCACGTACATCGTATCATCCTCGTCCGTAGTACGAGGATGATACGATGTCCGTGATAGGCGGAACACAGGCTGCTGGGAAATTCAGTGTTCCGCCTATCACAGGCGAAGGCGGAGCCGGAGGCGCGGCTTTTGAACTATAGAATGGCCGCTGTCTGTCTGCTCGACACGCTGATCGAGCGGGCAGACAGCGATGACTCGAGTATAAGCCGAGGGGGGCACTTTCAGCCTCAAAAAAGAGGCTGAAAATCTCGGCTTATACTCGAGTATATACGGTATTTTAGGTGGCGGGGAGAGGAGCAGTTTCTCTTTAATCGTAAAAAAAACAAAAAAAAAAAACAGGAGAAATCCACTGCCATTTACCTCCCAAAATGAAAACCCAAATTTTTCTGAACAAACAAGGTATAATCCACCTGGATACACTAGACGGTCAAGATTTGTTTTACCTTTAAGCATTAAGCAGTTAAAGCGATATTAAATCCTTTGGACATGGTGACTGCAATATTTTAATTTTTTACGTTTCCCCCCCCCCCCCCCCTCTGTTTTCACCTGGCGATGTAGCCAGTAACACTCCTCCTTCATCACAGTGCCCCACTCTGGATGAAGGAGCACAGGGGCAAATTTTGGACAAATACACTGAGATTGAAGCCGAACTCCAGCTCACACTTTATAAGCAGTTACAGAAAACAGTTTTTTTTTTCCTTTTTGGGATAATTTTACATAGTTAACCTCCTTGATGTTTACCCCTTCCCAGCCAGTGTCATTTAATACAGTGTAAAGTATTATATCTGATCACATTTAGTGTCACTATTGATTGTCTTTGTCAGTTAGTGTACCTCCCAGTGAGGGTCTGTTAGCACCAGATAGCCCACCACATTATCACAGTTCCGCTTTAAGTCACTGATCACCACCATTAGCTGTCATAGCTGCTTCAGTATATGTACCATAGTTTGTAGACACTATAGCTTTCACACAAACCATTTAATGTACACTTTTGGGAGTTTTTTATTTTTACCAAAAAATGTAGCAGAATACATTTTGGCCTAAATTTATGGAGACCTTTTTTTTTTTTTTTCTTTTTTAATTGGAAGATTTTATACCAGAAAGTATAAAATATTATTTTTTTTTTTTTTTTTTGTTTATATAGTCAATAAGAAAAAAACAGTGGTGATCAAATACCCACAAAAAAAAGCTCTACTTGTATGAAAAATATGATATAAATGTAATTTGCATACAGTGTTGCATGACTGCACAATTGCCAGTTAAAGTAGCACAGTGCTGAATAGAAAAAAATGCTCTGGTCAAGGGGATAAAAGTGTCCGGAGAAAAGGGGGTTAAGGAAGCCCCAGCAACAGCCTGGCTCCACTGTGAACAAGATGTTCCTGGTCACCATCTAAGGGCACTGCTTAGAAGTGGGAGAAATGCTGTGTGTTTAGCTGAATGAGCAGACTGCGGATGTCGGTAATACAGGACTTTAGAAAACGTAATCCATCAAGTTGACATTTTTACAGAGTCTAAAAAATATATAGCTTTTAGTGATAGTTCAGTTATGATTTCATCTACCGTATTTTTCGGACGATAAGGCGCACCGGATTATAAGGCGCACTAGCAACGACCGGCTAATATAATGGATATTTCCATATATAAGGCGCATCGGACTATAAGGCGCACTGGATTATAAGGCGCATTTAATGAAACACAACTCGGATGCGGTACTGTAAGTCAAATTTTATTCAACTCTTTAGCAATAACCATAAAATGGTCTATAACAATAACTCTTAACACTGTTCAATTAAATACAAAACCAGACAATTATTTTTTCACTTTATTCTTCAATAACTATTAACACTGTTCAGTTACCGGTGAATACCGTACAAAACCAGACACTCACTTTTTCACTTTATTCTTCTCCCGCAAATCCATCAAATTCTTCATCTTCAGTGTCTGAGTTTAACAATTGGGCGATTTCGGCATCAAGCACGCCCGTATCCCTCTCATCATTCTCATCAGTATCCGAGTCAGGCTCGTTGCTGTCATCGGTACCGGTACTTAGCTGTTCAGTGATAATTCCGGACTTCTTGAAAGCTCGGATTACACTGGTGACTGATACCTTCGCCCAGGCATCCACGATCCACTGGCAGATAGTGGCGTAACTCGCCCGGCGTTGCCTCCCTGTGTTGGTGAATGTGTGTTCGCCTTCTGTCATCCAATGCTCCCACGCAGCTCGCAGTTTAACTTTAAACGACCTGTTGACACCTATATCTAGTGGCTGCAGTTCTTTGGTTAATCCACCTGGAATGATGGCAAGCACCGAATTAGTTTTCTTCACTTGGGCTTTGACAGTATCTGTCAGATGGGCGCGCATGGAGTCACAGACCAATAGGGATGGAGATTCGTGGAAAAAGCCGCCCGGTCTCTTGACGTAAACCTCTCTCAGCCACTCACTCATCTTCTCCTCGTCCATCCAGCCCTTCGGGTTAGCCTTGATGATGATGCCAACCGGAAACTTTTCTTTTGGCAGAGTCTTCCTCTTGAAAATTACCATGGGTGGTAGTTTCTGGCCATTAGCCTGGCAACCGAGAACTACAGTGAAGGATGACTTTTCGTTTCCTGTAGTGCGTATAGATACCGTACTGGTCCCTGTTCTCTCGACAGTACGGTTTACAGGGATATCAAAGGTAAGGGGGACCTCGTCCATGTTGGTGATGTGCTCTGGTCGGATTTTCTGTTCATTGATCTTGTTCTTGCAGTAGGTATGGAAAATGGCCATCTTTTCTTCGTAATCCTTTGGCAGTTGCTGTGACATAGTGGTTCTTGTGCGGATAGAGAGATTCCGCCTTTTCATGAAACGGAAGCACCAAGAGGGACCTCCTCGAAAGTCGTTGATCTCCATGTCGCGTGCGATTGCTGTTGCTTTGAGTCGAATAGAGACAGTAGAGACGCTTCTACCTGCGGTTCTCTGTTCAATAACCCACTGTTCAATTTTGTCCTCCAACCGTGGCCATCTTGCTTTGTTTCCTCGGAAACTCAGTTTGGTCTTCTTTACCTGGCGCAGGGCATCTTCTTGCTTCCTCCACTTTCGTACCATTGATTCATTAATGTTGAATTCTCTCGCAGCTACTCTATTTCCATGCTCTACTGCATGACTGATAGCCTTCAGTTTGAAATCCGCTTCGTAAGCATGTCTCTTCACAGTAGCCATTTTTGGGGCAGCGGGTATACCGTAGAAAATGAACGAATGAATGCGCACACCTCCTGACTAAGATGGCCGTAATGCCCAATCCAAGCAGTGCAGCTTCGTGAGCATTACGGCCATCTTAGTCAGGAGGTGTGCGCATTCATTCGTTCATTTTCTACGGTATACCCGCTGCCCCAAAAATGGCTCCTGTTAAGAGACATGCTTACGAAGCGGATTTCAAACTCATCGCTATCAGTCACGCAGTAGAACAACCTAAGAGAGGTTTACGGTACGTCAGTTTACGGTAAGAGACCGGGTGGCTTTTTCCACGAAGGTCATATATAAGGCGCACCGGATTATAAGGCGCACGGTCGATTTTATGAGAAAATTTAGGCTTTTACGTGCGCCTTATAGTCCGAAAAATACGGTACTTTTTCTGCCCTAGACATCTGAGGTGCTCAGCAAAAGCCAGGAATGGTCTTTGGGGGCCCCATTTTGATGTTTTTTTTTTAAGTAGGGGACCTAACACTAACATGTAGATAATATCTGACATCTTGGCATTGTCGCAGCACTTATTGAGAACTATTGCTGGTTGGGAGGCAAGTGCTGAGATGCTGTGACTACTGTTGGGTACAGCTGGCACTTCATGAGAACATAGCTGCTAATGTGACTGCATTGACAACTGGAGCAAGTCTTGCCAGCAAACGTATGAGAAAGGGAAACGTAGGCATTTTGTCTGGACAAAGCCGGCTGTCAATAGTTACATAAGCTGCTATTGCTTTCACATTTACCACGTTTACCTAGCGATAGCCCCAGCATCTCAGCGCATGTTCCCACCAGAAATAGCTATATTATGTTGGGGAAAACCCCATACTTGAATGCTCCTCAGGCCAACATTTGTCAGCTATAGTGAACTGTCTACAATGTGAGAGATGGGCACAGCTACCAAGATGCAGACAAGCCTCTGGAACATTTGACGCTTTCTGTATATTATTATGTATGTTTTACTGTTCTGTATTTTTATTGTTTATTCAAATCAGACTTTCTAATAACTATTTTTTTATTATTTGGGTCCCAGGAGTTTTTAGCCATCATCTCTTGGTCTTCCTTTCAGGCTGCGACTCTTTGGTCGCAATCATGTCATATCTTCATGGCACACAGCAATGCCACTGAGCTGCACATGCACAGCTCAGTGTACATACTGTAACCTCTGACAGGCAGGGACAAGGATTTATGACAGAAAAGACCAATATCCTACATCTCGGGGATTTTTTCTCTTTAGGTTTAGTTCCACTTTAATTGCAACCATAAAGTCTGTTCAGAATTGTCAGAATAAATGTTTTCCTTTTAGCTGTTGTTTAACTATGTACCTTACAGCTCCCTATATATCTATATGCAGGTTACAGAGTGCTGGCTCATAGTTCTAGGAGGGATTTGTGTTTGGTATTTAGACATGTAGGTACTATCTGGCCCCCATCAGTCCAATGAAAAAATTTGAGGGTGAACAGGCGGCAGACATAACAAGCTTTGGCTTAAAGGGTGAAAACCGTAGTCATTTGTCGGTGTTCTGAGTCTGACCCCTCCTTTCTACAGAAGCCTCGGCTAGTGATATCTGCTCATTGCCCCGATGTGCGGCTGCAGAGATCGGAAAATGTCTCACTGCCTGTGATTAGCGCAGCACTGCGCCTACTTCCTGGTGGGCTCTGCACGTGGACCATGCGAACATGCCTGAGCTCATCCCTACTTATGACTTTGGACAACTTAATGCTGAGATCCAGGCAAACCGCTAAAATCACATTTGACATACTGTATGGAAACTGTTTTACTTGCAAAGGGATTTGTCATTCTTTATAGAAATCTAGCCAGCAGACAACATAGCCAGGAACAAGATCTACCCTGAGCCTGCTGATGTGAAGGAAAAGCAGTGAAGGAAAAGCAGCACACCGATGAGGTCATCCCTCTGCCCACTCCCCTGTGCATGTCCGCATGTTAACTGTCCATATGTGTGTGTTGCTGCCGAGCCAAATTGTCTTGCTGTCCTTCCCACTTTATGTATAAAGTAAGGTTGCACCGATACTAGTATCGGTATTGATGTAGATATCGAGTATTTGCACAAGTATCGGTACTCATGCAAATGCACCGATACCTGAAACCGATACTTTCAGGCTCGGTTCTTTGAGCTGTCAGTGGGTCTCTCCAGTGTTAAAGTCCGGTAATTGGAGCTGTCAAAAAAAAAAAAGTAGCCGGCAATGTTTATTAACAACATTGTTCAGCCCTAAAACACAAAACATTGTTTCTTTTTGTATATTTCTGTTTTTTTCATCTGCAGATCAAAGGGATGAACAAATGTTTCTCTGTTTAACCCCTTAAAGTGGGGTGCCCCACTTAAAAAAATAAAAAAAAATTAAAAGTCAGCAGCTACAAATACTGCAGCTGCTGACTTTTAATAATCGGACACTTGCCTGTCCCAGGGTCCAGCGATGTGGGGGAACGAAGCACTGATTGTTCCCTGCTTGGCGGCACCAGCATTCTTACTTACTTCACAGCCGGGCAGCCACTGCGGGAGCGGTGCACGTGCCGTGATGCGCCGCGCAGTCACCTGGGACCTGTCACGTGTCCCAGATGACTGACTGCACTGAGGGGAAGTGATGTCAGGTCCCCGGGCACTGAAGGAGGCAGACTACGAGGGACCCCCTAGCAACAGACGTTTTTTTTTCCAATTCTTTTTATTTTTTTATTTTTTTGGGGGGCACCACTTTAATAACCCTTCATTTACTCTAATCAGCCTTAATTAACTCCCTATTCTCCTCAATTTAATTATTATTTGCCTGCTTTTTTTTTATTTTGTTCACGTGTATCTTATAAACAATAAACAACTTTTTTATTTTTTTTTTATTTTTTTGCTTTGTCAGTTAATATTTTTACACATATATATTTACACATTTCACATTGTAAAAAGGCCAAAATAAAAAAAAATCTATATATTTAATTTGTAAATAACTTTTCAATGTTTTATACCATTGCTGACAGCCGAAACAAAACAGTTGTGGTAGGTATTGGTAATTGGTATCGGCATGTACTTAAAAAAAAAAAAAAACTATCTGTAATGTACTCATTGTAAAAAAAATAATAATGGTATCGGTGCATCCTTAGTATAAAGTTTGCCTACACTAGACTAGGTAGAATTTTGAACAAATATTCGTATGCAGATTCTTTGTACATTCGGTGACTGGACAAATGTCATTTGAAAGTACTTTAAAATGTTATTTGCTTTTAATGTTTAATTTTGAAATCAATGTAGTTTCCTAAACAAAAATGACATTCATTGATAGAAAATTGTTTGTCCAAGAAAAAAATTCCATCCTGCTCTTTTGAATAAAAAATAAAATGTAAAAAATATAACCGCGCTCTCCCACAAATTAATTATTACTAGCATGTGATTAAACCCAAGTTCTTTTTATGCATCAGCCAATATAAATCTAATGTGACTAATATAATAAAAATAAATTGATAAAAAACAGAAAACAATACTAACATATATAAATAATTGATACAAATGCAGTGCTTATCAATTTCACTGGAAAATAACAGATAAATATTAAATATCAGATAAATAGATAAATAAATTTGTTGTGAATTATAAAATAAAAAATATACAGTAAATAAAAACGTTGGTGAACTCAATATGGTGCTCAAAGGAAAAACGTGCAACCATCAATACAATTAAATAAGTAAATGTGCCCAATAAAGTGCTCGCAAAAAGAGAAAAATAAGAAAGTGCAACAGTCTGTTGGATTAAAGATATTCCTCCAGCGCGATTCTTTATAGGGTATAAACTTCCTTCACCACCACTGTGCTGATTAGCAATCTGAATGCATGCTTACCAGACCAAAAAAGGAATCTCAGCTCATAGCACATATCATTAGAACTCCCAAAAGACCATTGGAATGGGACAGCAGCAAACCCCCTTCAAACGACCTCCAATGACGGGATCACTCTCCAGGACAAGGTGGCATTAGCAGGAGTTTTTATCAAGGAAAATGGATTTATTCCAACAGAATGTTTATCAGAACCTGTCATCTAGCGCAGCTGGCTGCAGATTAGTACTTGCTGGTGCATTCTCTGGATGGTTTCCTTTCTGCGGTGAAGGAAGTTTATACCCTATACAGAATCGTGGTGGAGGAATGTCTTTAAAGAGGGATTCCACCTACAAAAAAAATATTAAAAGCCAGCAGCTATAAATACTAGCTGCTGACTTTTAATAAATGGACACTCACCTGTCCCGGGGTCCAGCGACGCCGAGGCTGATCGATCGCTCGGCTCTCAGCTGCCGCCACCATTCTAGGTGAGGGAATCAGGAAGTGAAGCGCATCGGCTTCACTTCCCGGTTCCCTACTGCGCATGTGCGAGTCGCGCAGCGCAATAGGAATTGTCCGCGCTGTCTCTGAGACCCGTGTGTGTCCCAGCAGACAGTGCGGCAGGACAGGAAATGACATAGACTCCCATGGGAGTCTATGCCCGGAAGTGGGTGTAAATGCCTGTCTCTGACAGGTATCTCCACCCCCCTCCCCCCTGAAAGGTGCCAATTGTGACACCGGAGGGGGGGAGGGTTCCGATCAGCGGAAGTTCCACTTTAGGGTGGAACCCCACTTTAAACCAACGGACTGTTGCACTTTCTTATTTTTCTCTTTTTGCGAGCACTTTATTGGGCACATTTACTTATTTATTTAATTGTATTGATGGTTGCACGTTTTTCCTTTGAGCACCATATTGAGTTCACCAATGTTTTTATTTACTGTATATTTTTTATTTGATTATTCACAACAAATTTATTTATCTATTTATTTATCTGATATTTAATATTTATCTGTTATTTTCCAGTGAAATTGATAAGCACTGCATTTATATCAATTATTTATATTTGTTTTTATTATATTTGTCACATTAGATCTATAGTGGCTGATGCATATAAAGAACTTGGGTTTAATCACATGCTAGGAATAATTAATTTGTGGGAGAGTGCGGTTATATTTTTTGTGCATTTTGGGTGTGTATCACATCATCATAATCGCTGCTTCCAAATATTTAGAGTAAAAGTTGGGTTTTTAGACTAGCGCATTAGTTTTCTTGCTTTTATCTGCTCTTTTGAATGTTTTTGTCACTGTGATCGAACACTAATGTTGATTATTTGACCCCGCTAATGATTAGAAAATCGAAAAAATATTCTTAAAAATGAGAACATTTTTGAACTAAACTCTACTAGTATATGTATGGCCAGCTTAAAGTTGAACTGCAGGAATTCAGCCACTTTTGTAAAATGAGCTGGCATGCTATGAGTTAATTGCAAGGAGATGCATGCCACCTTTTGGACTCTAAAAGAATTATAGCGCTCCAGGATCACAGGTTTCTTTAAACTTCAGGGCCTCCCACAGGTTCTTTCTTCACGGAAGTCTTTGTATTTTGTGATTTGAGTTAACCTGCTACAAAGTGCTCTGTGATTGGGCAGGAGGAGGGGAGGGGTGGGCACAGTGGCCACACACCATTCTGCAGCTGTAACGGCTAAGACCGGAAATGTCCATTGTCGGGGCACCAGGAATATAACCACAGCTAAGCTTCCATTGCTCAATAAAAATGTCAGTTATAAATTAAACTGATAAGTCTACAAGGTGGCATGCACCTCATTGGACTAAACCCCTGGTAATACACAGAACATTTTGGAAAGTGGCCGAATTCCTGGAGTTCAGGAGTTCAGTTCTTTAGGGTGTATTTCGGGAGGTTGCTATCCAGAATATCTGATAATTGCATAAGCCGCATTTAAAATACTTGTTAAATGTTCTTATTTTTTAATTGCATTGTTTTTTCATATCTTCCTGGAGTTCAGCTTTATAACTGACAACACTCTTTACAGTCTGCCTAAATACTACTTTATTCATTCAGACAGGATCTCCTTTGACATAATTATTAATACATTTTTGTTGAATAACAGATTGAATATAAGTAAAATATTACACTGTGTTGCCAAATTTTTGTGCTGTAAGATACAAGAATGATGTCAGTAGTTTTACCCACTAATGTGCTGTTTGTTCTATATTAATGTGCAGATTTGGGTGTTGACTCTTTTATAAAAATGGCTACCCCAAACGTCCACTGGCTTCTCCCAATTGTTTTGGTCTCCTTTCTCACATGTGCTCTTGCCAGAAGAGGACAGGATGTACGTTGTGGAGGTAAGACATGAATGGGGAAAATATTTTCCTTTTTTTATCTTTTTTCTTATGAAGGTCTATTCTATTTAAGTGGTTTTCCACTTTGCGTGAAATAAAAAGGAAACCACTTTTCACGTTTGTCTTTCTTTGTCTCAAGCACGATGAGTGTTCACTGGCTTACAAGGCTAATGTGGTTCCTTTTTCTGACTCATCAATGTAGATTGTTTACGGTGATCATAAAGGCTCAGTTTATTTGGATAAAAACAAAAAAAAAACATGTTATTCTTACCTGTTCTGTGCATGGTTTTGCACAGAGCAGCCCCGGTCCTCTCGGGTCCCCTGCCAGCGCTCTTCCCCCTGCGTCGAATGTCATTAACACCCAAAGTACCTCCTCACTGGCTGTGATTGCCAATGGCTTCCGCTGCTGTGTCTGAGCCAATGAGGAGAGAAAGGGTCTCTGCTTTCATGCACATCGCTGAATCGAGATTGGGCTCGGGTAAGTATAAGGTACTTCTCTGCATGAAGGTAAAAAAAAACCTGCCTATAGAACTACTTTAGTGCTAGCCGAGGACTACATACAAAGTTTTTTTTTTTTTTAAATGCATACTGCAAATATAAACTGCCTCACTAGTCAAGTTTGTAATAATGTTCAGCCAGCCTAGTAATAATAAACCTTGCCACACTAAATAGCCAGCGGGTGAAACCTTTCCGCCGGCGGTCAGAATAAGCAAATAGAGATTGGATCCATCTGCTTTTCTACTAATAATTTACTACTGAGCTAATTCGTACAGTGTATGGTCAGCCTAACTCTGCAGCATCCTATATGTCACCTACCCACATTTATCCTACTCCGTACATGCATCACTAGGAGAGGCCCTTATTGTATTTTTATTTTTATTTTTTTTTGTTTTTACTTCTTAACCACTTCAGCCCCAGACCATTTTGCTGGTCAAAGACCAGACCACTTTTTGCGATTCGGCACTGCGTTGCTTTAACTGACAATTGCACGGTCATGCGACGTGGCTCCCAAACAAAATTGACGTCCTTTTTTTCCCACAAACAGAGCTTTCTTTTGGCGGTATTTGATCACCCATGCGGTTTTTATTTTTTGCGCTATAAACAAAAATAGAGCGACAATTTTGAAAAAAACACATTATTTTTTACTTTTTGTTATAATAAATATCCCCCAAAAATATATATAAAAAAAATAAAAAATTCCCCCTCAGTTTAGACCGATACGTATTCTTCTACATGGTAAAAAAAAAATTGCAATAAGCGATTATTGATTGATTTGCGCAGAAGTTATAGCATTTACAAAATGGGGGATAGTTTTATGGCATTTTTATTATTATTTTTTTACTACTAATGGTGGCAATCAGCGATTTTTATTTTTTATTTTTTTGTGACTGCGACATTATGGCAGACACATCGGACATTTTTGACACATTTTTGGGACCATTGTCATTTATACAGCAATCACTGCTATATAAATGCAGTGATTCCTGTGTAAATGACACTGGCAGTGAAGGGGTTAACCAGTGGGTGGCAGTGTAGGGGTTAAGTGTTCCTAGGGGTGTGTTACTAACTGTTTGGGGCTGGGCTTTAATTTAATGAACACTGATCTCTGCTCCAATCACATGGAGCAGAGATCAGCGTCACTAGTTGCTAGGCAGAACGGGGAGATGCTGTTTACAACGGCATTTCCTTGTTCAGCCGCCCCGTGAGACTATCGCAGGTATGCCCACAGCGATCAAGTCCGCGGGACCCGCGACCGGACTCACAGGGGTCCCGACCAGCATGCGAGGCAGGGCATCAAATTTAAAGGGACGTACAGGTACTCCCATTTGCCTGCCCGTGCCATTCTGCCAACGTACATCGGCGTGCGCTGGTGGGGAATCGGTTAAAGTGTATTTCCACTTTTCTAGACAAATTTGAGAATACTCCACTATATATTTGTGTTCCCAATCACATATCCTACCTAATTTAAATTTTTTTTAAATATTTTTTACCTTTTAAATGTTTCTAAGGAGAAGGTGTCATGGCTGATTCTAAGAATTTCTATAAAGTGGTTGTAAACCCTGTTACACCACTTTTACCTACAGGTAAGCCTATAACAAGGCTTACCTGTCGGAACCTGGAATATCTCCTAAACTTGCACAGTTTAGGAGATATTCAGTATATGCGCTGCCGACGTAATCGGCACATGCGCACTGAGGAAACGGGTTGCTGGTGCCCTTTTCGTCAGTAGCTGTGCAAATAAAAAGTCAGTGTCATTTCAAAACGACCCAGGAACACACCCGCATGGGTGTCCCCATCGAGAGTGGGTCTCCGTAGGGGCACTTGAGAAGGAGGAGCCAGGAGCGCCGCTGTGGGACCCCACAAGAGGAGACTCTGGGCCACTCTGCAAAACCAATTGCACAGTGGAGGTAAGTATAACATGTTCTTTGGTCCTTTGCTATCACTTTAATAAACTAATGGATCAGTGACCAGTGGCAGTACATTAACCCCCCCCCCCCCCCCCATGTTGCATATTACAGAAATTAAAAATACATAGCAATGGTAATTAACCCCCCCCAAGCATTCGATCCAGACAGTTCATTTATTAATCTGTAGATGGCACTTGGCAATCATTAGCTGTTTAGTGCTTAACTTTGTGCAGTCATAATGCACACTTTACTGGCTTGGTTCCTCCTTGGTGGCTCTCTATGCTCCTCCCATCCTGCCTCCGTCTGTGAGTGATGTCACGCCGCCAGGACTGGACTACGAAGTGTCTTCATAGGGGAGTGAAGCACTGACAGGAAAGGGATGGTGTGGTCTGTCTCTGTCCAGGCTTGTGCCGGGTGCAGGAGCGCACTCTGCACATCATTGCAGAGACGGGCACGGATGACTATAGTACAGTACAGGCACAGCTATTAGCGGCGCCAGCTCGTGTGTACTGTGAAACACACTGCCAACACTTCATCTGACTGATTACAGGACACTTATGGGGCAGAACCATACTTGCCATACTTATCAAGTGTTCTCTCCTAGTATACAGGACTTTCAATCAGCAGATTGAATCAAATCATATTATTCAAATTATATTAGCAGTGTTTAAAATAAATGAAATGTTTTTTTAATAAATATATTGCAGTATTAAGTGTGTTTATTTTTGGCGCTTCCCATTAAAAGGATTATAGATTTTAAGTAACAGTGTTTGCATTAATTATAGGCACAACAAGGATTTTAAAGCATTTTTTAACTGGACTGAATTGTGACATTTTCTTGCCTGGTCTTGAATTTTAATGAACTTCAAAGTTGCCTTCAGACTGGTGACCAGACATTTATGAAACCATAGTCTCTTTATGTTCCCCCAGGAGTTTCCTCAAAAAGATTGATGTATAGACTATTTAATACTTCTTGCTTGACCATCAAAGCAAGGCCTAAAGTCACTTGTATCCAATTTACTAACCAATCTGAGTAATACAGATGAGCCGCAAATGTGGACTGTGCTCCTGTTTCTCCTGCTAAGTGGCTAAATGCCTGTGTAGTCTCAATGCATGGCAGAGCTTCTACGTGGTGCATTCAGTTACATCGGTCAAGGTGCTTGTTTGTTAGTGTTCCCTACCGATGGAAAAATACTTTTCTCGCTTAATATAATTTCTACTGTTGCAGCAGCCATCATTTTATAGTAGAATTCTGCTTAATCTACCTCCTCCTCTCATTTAGATAGAAAGCATCTTACATTGGGGGAGGGGGACTCCCAACAAAACAAGTTGAGACAGATGAAGGTAAATAACCATTCATTTCTATAGATTGTGACTTGTTGCTTCATCCTGGCTTGCCAATAGAAGGTGCATGTATTGCCTTCAGTGTAGCTAGCTTTAGACTGGCAGAAGTCTCACTGAGAGCAACTGGTAATGAGACATCTTCCCGACGCTGGTCGCTGTTCTGCTGAGCCACATGGCAGCCCTTTTGTCTGGAACAAAGCATGTGTGTAGTGAAATACTTGTTCCCATTCCTATGAAGAAAAGGGAATAATCAGCACCAGCTCAGATTTTTCCTATAACTGGTGTTCCTTATAGGAACGCCTACATTCTTGATTCTTGTACGATCCTTGTGAGTATTTCTTGAATAACAAACGCTGCTTTCAGAGATCTGGCTATGTATGTGCACCCCAACAGCGTACAACTAATAACCAACATCTAGTGAAATAATCTTCACTGCTTGGAAGTCAAGAGGTGATGTGATTTAGCCACTTCAGCCCTGGAAGATTTGGCTGCTGAATGACCGGTCCATTTTTTGAGATTCGGCACTGCATCGCTTTAACTGGCAATTGCACAGTCGTGCGATGCTACACCCAAACACAATTGACAGCCTTTTTTTTCCCCCACAAATAGAGCTTTCTTTTGGCGCTATTTGATCGTCTCCGCGGTTTTTATTTTTTGCACTATAAACAAAAAAAGAGCGACAATTTAGAAAAAAACACAATATTTTGTACTTTTTGCCCCTTTTTTTTTTTTCCCCTCAGATTAGGCCGATTATGTATTCTTCGACATATTGTTGGTAAAAATAAATCGCAATAAGCGTATGTTGATCGGTTTGCTCTTAAGTTATAGCATCTACAAAATAGGGGATGGATTTATAGCATTATTATTATTATTTTTATTTTTTATCGGGACTGCGACATTAAGGCGGACACGTCGGACACTTTTGACAAATTTTTGGTACCATTGGCATAAATACAGCTATCGGTGCTATAAAAATGCACCAATTACTGTAAAAATTTCACTGGCAGGGAAGGGGTTAACACTAGGGGGCCATCCATCAAGGGGTTAACTATGTTCCCTGTGTGTGCTTCTAACTGTAGGCGGAGGGGACTGATCTAGAGGAAATTACAGATCGTGATTCTTAGCTATTAGGAACTCACAATCTGTACCTCCTCACAGAACTTGAATTTGTGTGTTAACACACACACACACACATCCATGTTCTGCCTCTCGTGTCTGCGATCGCTCATGGCCCGCCTAGCGATCTCATGCCTGTGCCTCCAACGGCACACCTGCTATGCCGACGTATAGCTACAATGGCTCATGGGATCGTGCCAACCTGCCGCAGTATGACGGCGGCTGGTCGGCAAACGGTTAATATATTAAGGCAAAAAAAAAAACATTTCCAATTTTATTTTCAATATGGTAAGTGTCAAAGGGACAGGACTCAGGCAAGAAATTAAAATGGACACACACACACACACACACACACACACACGAAATTCACCCTCACAGTGACACTGACAGCAATGTGCAGCAACACAGATGATGATGACACCTCACTGACATGTCCCCTCCTATGTCAGTGACAGTCTCTCTCCACGCCAGCTGGTCCCTTCAGTCCACTCCAGTCCAAACAGCACTGACAGTCCTGCTCTCAGATTGCCTTGCTCCTGACCCACACACACACACGACTCCGGTCGCACCACTCCGCTCCCTTGCACCATGACATCACACGACCCGCTCAGGCACTGCCTTCATCAGACCCGTCCAAACACACTGTAAGTCACAGCTGTATTTTTTACTGGCAGGAGAAAAAGTGCCCTTTTTTTTTTTTTTTTTTTTTACTGGCTGCCAGTAAAAATGACAGTTGGCAACACTGGGTTAAGGACAATCTTCGGTTTTTCTTGTCCTGCATGTTAGATCTATCACAGGCTGATCAAGATGCCATAGGCACAAGACAGTCCTTGTAAGACTTGTGAATGGGGTTTTATGCAAATCACCTTTTAAAACCTTAATATTCATAAACACCAATGCTTTTCTTTACCAAAAAAAATCACGTGTTGCTACAAATGGCAGTAAAACTGGTGCTTCCATGTAAAGTAATTGTTTACAGATATTGTAAGGTCTTAAGATGGGGGGAAAATGAGTGTTTGTGTAAATCCCACATTTCTTGAATTGGTTATCTATTCTATATGTATGGACAACTTTATAGTTTACTTTAAAGAGCAGGTCTTTTGATGTCTTTTTCTTTATCTGTGTAAGGGATTTCAAAGGACAACCATTTTAAACCAGATAATCTTTTATCTCACAAGTTTGCACAATAAAGCCTGTAAACAGTAGACCCTGAAAAAATCATTGGTAGCCAAGGATCATCTTGATCTAGGCTTTCCAAGATTGGGAGCTGGAGGGAGGGGGGCAGTGTGTGTGTGTGTATGTGTGTGTGTGTGTGTGTGTGTGTTTGTTTTATTTTTTTATATCAATCATTGCACGCTATAGATATTCAAAATAATAATGCAATACGATGATACTAACATTCAGCTTATGTATGTATTCATGTAGCCAAAAATCATCACAGTGTTGGTTAATATGTTATTGTCTCACCAATGCAATTTTTCTGCCTCTGTGGCTGTCTACAAAACATGCCCTGTCGGTGGGACTTGAGGGCAGGTTTGGAAACAGTTTCTAGCAGCGCAGAATGTTCTGTCATGTACCAACAGTATATTTTGCCATCCAGTAGGAACTTGCCCACATCCCACTTTTTACCTAAAGGTATGGCATGTGTCCTTTTTTTCATTCTTGGCAAGCTGCCATGTACGTACACTCCCCTCTCCAAAAGAGCCCTGAAGGCTATAGAAATAGGTACATCAAGCATGCAAATCTGTCCTGCGCATAGATCTTGGCCCCTTGCTGTAGCACATAAACTGAGAGTGAGTAATACATGGCGTAACAAAACTGTTCTATAGCCTCCTACCAAAGCTTGAAATAGTGCCATTATTGCAGACGTTTTGGATTTGGTCAGACCTGCATGGTGTAGCATACAACATATTAAAATTAGATTAGGATTGGAGTCACTAATTGTATGATGACATCACACAAAAAATAAGTTTTGGCGATATTTTTCCTACAATTATGCTACTAGCCTTACGGTCATGAGGGTGCCAGTCTATCTAATTTTTAGGTGGTATTCGGTTTAATGTTGCATATCTGTCGTGAAATCAATTTTATCATTTATGGTTTTGTAGGATAAAATGTAAGCTAGTGCATTGTAGAGTTGCACAAGGCTTATGATTTTTTTCATGTTGTAGATTTGTTTTAAAATTGCATTAATAGTGCATCCTCAGATGGACACCTTCTTCCCTTTTTGTCTGTCTGTGTTCTGATTATTTTCAGGCTTGATTTTATAATGTTCTAAAGAGAAAATTTGAGTACTGTCCGTGATACTTTTTTTTTTATTTTAATGTTCTAAAGAAATGTTACACAAAAGCTAAATGCAATTTTATATTTTATTTGTCATTTTAGAACAGTGTTTCTCAACTCCAGTCCTCAAGGCACCCTAACAGGTCATGTTTTCAGGATTTCCCTCAGATGAAAAGGCTGTGGGAATTACTAAGGCAGTGAAACTGATCAATTCTCCTGTGCAAAATAATGGCAAGCCTGAAAACATGACCTGTTGGGGGCGCCTTGAGGGCTGGAATTGAGAAACACTGATTTAGAATATAAATTATTTTGTTTTCCAAAATTCAGCCAGCAGGTGGCGCTTAAAAAATAGGTATAGAGCAGTAATGGCAAACCTTGGCACCCCAGATGTTTTGGAACTACATTTCCCATGATGCTCAGCTACACTGCAGAGTGCAGGAGCATCATGGGAAATGTAGTTCCAAAACATCAGGGGTGCCAAGGTTCGCCATCACTGGTATAGAGTTTTATTTTTTTTTATTAAACTATCGCTCCCTCCGGCCCTCCTAAGCTCAAATGCATTCATTTATTTTTAATCGCTGGTTTAATTTAAGATCCCCATTGATTTAAATAGGGCTGTATACTTAGACTGGATATCCTCCATGTACAGCTTCATTAAAGTCCATGGGGAAAGCAGTAAAGAGAATTTTGCACCTGATGATGTTAAAACAGGAGTGTTTTAAAACTCCAGAACCAAGGAAAGTTAGCAGTTGGGCTAGGGATTTGTGCAGTTGGTTGGGGGGGACCAGGGTTAGCCATAGTTTATAAAAAGGTTTTTACGTGGCTTTTTAATTTTATTTTTATCCAGTTTCTTCTTTATGTATAAAATCAGTTAGCTGCACACAGGGTGTGTGTGATTATTTATATATCATCTCTATCGCCTCTAATATTATCCACCCTTAAAAAAACAAAAACTTTCTGTATTATGAAAAAGATTTAAAGATGTTTAAAGTAAGGTACTGTAAAGATATAGATCCAAGGCTCTAAGAGTCTAAGCTCAAACAGCTTGCTGGCTGCAAGGGAACACCGGCCCTTAGATAGATATGTGAAAAAAAGAGAGAGTATGAAAGAATGGGCGTTAAGTGTTGATTTCCTGATGATATATTGTACACATATATTCATTAAAACAAACGTTTAATACTAGCTCATTATGCCTTTTGCTTTTCAGGTTTAAAAAAAAAAAAAGTGCGGGTTTACTACCGCTTTAACTTCCTTTCATATAGCCACAACAGAAAATGAGAGGAAATCCCTGAAAATTAAGGGCAACCCTTTGGGCCCCCCCCCCCCCCCCCCCAGGTCACCAGATCCAGTTTGAGGACATCTCAAAATTTGGGCTTTTCTTTTACTTTCACTTTCAGTAATAATGGTAAACCTGACAAATAGGATGAGTGTCCCTAACTGGGGCACAGATGGCAAAAAAAAAACTTAATGGGTGTTCTATTCCCCCTTTACTCTGTCCCAATCCAAAAAAAAAAGTTTTGCCTTTTACACTACAGTTTTATATATATATATATATATATATATATATATATATATATATGAGAGAGAGAGAGATATATATAATATATATATATATATATCTCTATCTCACATATATACGTTGCATACACACAGTTGTATATTTTCTTTACTTTGTCACATGGAATAAGGAAAAGTTTCTCTTAAACCAGCTTGCCGGGCTCTCGTTGATGAAATGGAGTGGGAAATCTCTCAAGTGAATCCAAAGAAGACAATTCAGAAAGGATCTTTTCGAATAAATCCAGATGGGTCTCAGTCAGTAGTAGAAGTAAGGAAATTTTTAAAAGCTTTTTGATGAAAAGTCATGTTATTAATAGATTAAGGAATATTTACCCTAATTTTTGCATATATTTGTTTACTATGGTCAGATTTTTTATTTTATTTTTTCTGTAAAACATGAATGTCTGCATGAATATATTGTATTCTCTGTTCCACCCATCAGAGGGTGCTGCAGACTTTTTATGTTTTCCAGTCTGTCTTATCTTCAAAAAAAAAAAAAAACAGTTGTATACAAAGTTAAATAACTCAAGGCTGAAATTTACACAAACACACATTTCGATGATACAATTTTTTTTTTTTCCGTTCAACCAAAAACAAATGATTTGACTCCTCCACGAACACAGTCTGTGTTGATGGGGGAATCCCTCTGCTGGAACTATTGTATTCTGACAGCGAGGAGCATTCCCCGCCATCAGAATGCAGTCATCAGTGCTGCCAGCTATAGTCAGGGACACTGATCAACCAAAAACAAAAAAACTTGACCGGCTGGTTGCATAGAAGTTGATCGAGAGATTGACTTCTGTACAACCGGCCTGCCCATAGATGAATTTAAATTTGGCCAGACCCTGCTGAACCAGCCACATTTCGATCCATCTATGACCGGCTTTATCCCCCTTTGTCTGCCTGCCTTCCCATACAGGGACACAATTGAAAGTCAAATATAAAGTATGCAGTAAATGTCTTTTGTTGTGCTCTGTGAATCCAGTATCATGGTAGATCCTATTTAAAGAGGAAGTAAAGGCACTTAAAAAAAAAAAAATGCAACCTGCAAGGCAAAGGCATAGTGAGCTAGTATGCATAGCATACTAGCTCATTATGAATAACTTACATGAGAACGAAGCCCCCGAAGCGGTCCTCCGTCTTCATGTTCGCCGCTGCCATGTATCCCGGAGTGACTTCCGGGTCTCGCTGCTCCGGCGCTGTGATTCGTCAGAGCCACGATGACGTCACACTCGCGCATGCGCACGGGAGCCGACATGAGCGGCATATCGCCGCGATCTGTGGCCTGCCCAGTGTGCCTGCACTTTAAATAATTGTTTGTAAAAAAAAAAATAGGATATGATCCAAATATTAAGAAAATAATGTTTAAAAATGTATTTATTTTAAAACAATTGAAATGGATCGAAAGCCACTATAGTTTGCCAAATGCGGGTATACACTAGAAGTATTTTTTTGTTCAACCACAGGTCCCAGTATCCACACAAGCAATGTGGATGCAGGGATCTCCAATGCTGCACTATTGTATTCTGACCGTGGGGACTCTTCCCCTGCCAGAATACACTGATCACAACTGCAGCAGCTGATTGAATGCTGATTTGCTAGCAAGATTGTTTGACTGAAGCTGGTTTGATGAACCGGCAGAATTTCACTTGTGCATACCCAGCTCTAAAGGGGTTGTAAACCCTTGTGTTCGTTTTTTCATCTTAATGCATCCTATGCATTAAGGTGAAAAAACTTCTGACACTGATCAGTCCCCGCTCCCTCTCCGTTTTGTTCACCTGAGCCCTTTGTTCCCTCGGCAGAGACGTGCCCTTCCTCTTTGCCCGGGGGTTCTCGGCTCTTGATTAGATAGATTGATAGCAGCACAGCCATTGGCTCCCGCCGCTGTCAATCAAATCCAATGACACAGGGGTGGGAAAGAGTCCGGCATTCTGTATTTATGCACGCAAATGCTGGACTCGGGAGCGCGCCTGCAAGGTAACCCTCAGGGAGAGCACTTCTTCCAGGGGGTTTACCAATGTGAGGAGGAGCTGCGAGCGATACCGGGAGACCCCAGGAGACGATGATCAGGGCCACACTGTGTCAAACGAACTGCAAAGTGGAGGCAAGTATGATGATGTTTGTTATTTATTTAAAAAAAAAACATAGGTTTACAATCCACTTTGAGTAGTACACGTGAGCCGAATATCGGGTGGCAAAGGCCGGTTCAATAGAAACCGCCTGACATTTGGCTCTTGTGTATAGCAGTCGGTCCGTCACAAGTTCAGCCAGGTTCTGTCGAAAGGTCATGACCAAAAAAAAGTCTGCCAACCAGCTCCCGATCAGAGCTCTGTCGATGGCTGAGGGAGCTGACCGGAGTGTTCTGGCGGGGGGCCATCCCACTATCAGAACACAATAGCACAGTAGGGGAGATCCCCGTACTAACATCGGATTGTTAGTACAGCGGCTCTGACCTCAGCTGTCAGGTTTTATTTTCATTCAACTTGCTGGGAGGTTGGATGGAGAAATATGAATGGAGCTAGAATGTGGTGTAAATGCTGCTATCCTTACTGTATTTGCTGTAGGTACCCTATGCCAGATCAGAAATTCATCTTACTGAGCTTCTGGAGCATGTGTGTGAAAAGATGACGGAGTATGGTGAGAAGACAGACCCAGAAACGCACCGCAAAACCTATGTGCGAGTCCTCTCTCGGGATGGCAAAAAGTTAGATGCGTCTGCAACTAACATTGATAAAAAAGTCATCGATGACTTGAAGTCCATAGTGAGTATTACTGCTGAAGTGTATGAGGAAATGTGAATAGTTTAGTCAAGTACTGGTAAAAAAAAAACTGCTTATTACCAGATTTATATTGATTTCTGTGACCCCTTATTTGTTGTTTCTGTGACACCGCAGATGTTATTTCCACAGAGAGACGAAGAAGGCAATTAAAAAAGCTGATAAAGTTTGTCTACTCTACTCAAAAAATTGTAAAGTCACATAACACAATTACTTGTATTTTCTCTGTTTTTGTGAGATATAAAGTGCAGTGTGTGTGTGTGTGTGTGTGTGTGTGTGTGTGTGTTTTCTTTTTAATTATAATCATCAATACCTTTTTTATTTATTTTTTATTTTATTTTTTTCACAGCTCCTCTGTGCAGTCACATGATCCCCCTCTGCTCTGCTACCTCAATCTAAGAAGAGCAATGGGAGGGGTTGAGCTTCCTCAGTGATGTCAGCAGAGGCAGATCATGTGACCGTACAGAGGAGTTGTGCAAAAAAGGTATTTGGGATTATCATTTTAAAAAAACTGACCTACTGCACTAAAGATCTTGCTAAAACAGAGAAGATACAAGTCATTGTGTTATGTTATTATTATAAAGGATTTATATAGTGCGGTTTTCCCAGCGCTTTACAGCATGGGGGCAGACAGTACACCTGCCATACAAATCAATAAAGGAGGGATCAGAGGGCCCTGTTTGTTAGAGCTTACAATCTAGAAGATGTCATGTATTGGAATTGAGGCAGGAGGGGAGGGGCTCGGAGGAGATCGGCTCTGCAGACACACACTAGAGCTGACAGGCAAGTAGGAAGGGGGAGGCTTACGTAAACTGACCACGCTGGTCAGGGCTCAGTAGCCATGATTATTGTGGTCAGCACACAGGTATTTTAGATGCAATAATAAAAGGGAAAAATTACAATGCAACAGCACTATACCACTGATCATGCTTTAACCACATCAATTCTGATCACTTTTGCCCCCTTCCTTCCCAGACCAATTTTCAGCTATCAGCGCTGTCACATTTTCAATGACAATTGCGCAGTCATGCTATGCTGTACCCAAATAAAATTTTTGTAATTTTGTTCGCACAAATAGAGCTTTCTTTTGGTGGTATTTATTCATGACTGATTCTTGAAACGTCTTCATGATGGATTTTATTTTTTGCGATTATAAGTGGAAAAAGCAGAAATTTGGAAAAACAATATTTTCTTTACTCTATTTTAAAAGAAATCCAATAAAATCTAATTTTGTCATATATTTAAGCCAAAACATATTCTGCTACATGTTTTTGGTTAAAAAAAAAATCCTGTTAAGTGTATAATAATTGGTTTGTGTGATCATGGACATATGTACGCAAATGATCATGTACAGATGTGTGCAAATGATCATTGGGATGTGATTTTACAGTTGTATATGTGGGGGACATGTGTTTTGGGGATCATTACTATGTTACTATGTGTTTTGAGGACGTCTTTTGGGGACATGTATGTTTACTTTGTGTTCACATTGTGGGGACACTAGTTAGGTTAGTGATCAGTGAGTAAAATGCTGTAAAAAAACAGCCCCATATTCACTGATCACCAGCCGGCTGCAAAGATCCGCTCTCCTATGCTCACCGACAACTTCCTAGCAACCGGCTCTGTGATTGGACACGGCCGTCATGTGATCAAGAGGGATAATCAGAGCCCTCCTGCCGATCTGAGATGCGCCGTGTCTGAGTGACATGAGCGCATCGGGATCACGCTGTTGCGTGGGGGAACGCGCGTGATCCCCCTCCTTCTGAGGGACGTTCCTGAACGTCCACTCAGGAGGAAGCACCCACCCGGATGTACATATGCAGTGGCCGAGTGGGAAGTGGTTAAAGCAACAGGAGCTAATTTATTTATTTATTTTTTGGGTAATAACCACTTTAACGTGTAACTAAAGGCAAAACTTTTTTTCTTAGGTTTGGGTTGAGTAGAACACTTGTTATTCTTTATTGCTGTCTGTTTCCCATTAGGGAGATTCACCCTCTCCATTTGTCCTGTTTACCATTATCATTGAAAGGAAAAGTAAATCGCACATTTTGGGTTGACACCAAAACAGTAAAAGAAGGGAAATCTTCCAATGGTGACACCCCAGGATTCCCACTTTGTAGGGATTTCCTTTCACTTCCTGTTTTGGCTGTGGGACAGGAAAGAAAGGGAAATGTTCCCTATGGTACACAGATGGCAAAGGAAAGCTGACATGGGTTATAACCCTTCCTTAGTCTATCCAAAATGAGAATGCTCCTATGCGTGTGTTTGTGCGTACTGGTGCAAAATACCTACTGGGAACACTGATTTTTCTCAAATCGTCTTCCACGACAGCCTTAGAGAGAGCTTAGCCCCGCCCATTTTCCAGGAAACACATACAGCTTTAAAATCCCTCATCTTCCACCATGGCTTCAGTTATTGGCCACTTTCTGCGGGTTTGTGGCATTCCCGCATGACGGTCCCAGATGGCGGGTGACATCACGTTCGGCAGGTTGTGTCTTCCTGACGGGGCAGGAACCCAGAGTCGCCTGGAACCCAGAGGTCAGGGGCAGGTCTATCGGCCGGTGCTTCGGGTTACAGCCCTCGTTGATGACACCAGAACCAGCAATTTTAAATCCATATTTTTTTTTTTTTTTTTTTTGCTCAGTCCCCGCTGCGTTCTTTGCAAAATGAATGAGACCCACAGCCTCGGCGGAAGAAGGCTCCCCAAGCACCCATCAGGCCCAGATAAGAGGGGTACAGTGTGCCCCAATCTTCTCCTTATGGGCCTATGTGTTCCTGTTTGTGTACCTCCCACCTGAAGTGACTCCGTTCGGACCCTGCAGCCTGGATGGGGGGCTATATCTGAGGGGTCTGGCACCTTTTTGGGGCACGTGGTTTCATTTGTCCTGATGAGCAGATGGTGATTCTGGTTATCTTTTTCTAGGTTAGAACATCAGCAAAATCTAAACCCCTTCCACCATCTCAAAGGAAATGTCCATCTTGCGAGAATCTTGCCATCTTCTCAGATTTATGGCAAAAACCAACGTGCAGAACTTGTATAGCAGAGCTTGTTGAAGAGGAGACATCTCAACAATGCACGGATCTGTTTTCCTCTGTATGAGAACTGAATTCCTTAAACTCGATCAGATCTCTGCTGGTCAGAACCTGGCAAGCCAAGCTGAACCCCAACAGCCTCTGTTCCAGCCCCCGAGCATTCACCTCTAAGGCAGCAGAGTCTATTGACTCAGGGGACAAGTACTCTTCCTTGCCTCAGGGATTCGGACAAGCAGGAAAAGGAAGATGATAGCTTGTACCTGGACACCTGGCTATCACTAGAGGAGATAGATGATCTCTTAAAAGCAATCTACATAACCCTAGAGATACAGGAGGAAAAAGTACAACTGTTGGTACATGACAAAATGTACCAGGGCTTGGATGAAATCAAACGCAGGATGTTTCCAGTCCACAGGGTCCCCTTGGACGCAATTAAAAAAGATTGGAAGGACCCAGAGAGAGGTCCTTTCTTTTCCAAAACCCTCAGCAGAAGATTCCCCTTTGAAGAAAAGGAGACTGAGGTTTGGAACAAGAAACCCAGGTTGGACACAGCGTTCTCACAGGTATCCCGGCACACGGACCTTGCGATCGAAGATAAGGGGGTACTAAAAGACGTGATGGATAAGAGGGCAGATTCCCTCCTGGAAAAAAGCATGGGATTCTACCTCATCCAGTCTCAAGCCTGCAGTGGCTTCCATAGTAGTGGCCAGGAACCTGGAAGTCTGGATTGAAAATCGTAAAGGTCACATGGAGGCGGGTACATCACGAAAGGAGTTGCTGGAATCCTTTCCATTGATGCTTAAAACGGTAAAGTACATCGGCAAGATCTTCAGCTCTGGTAAACTCTGCTAAACATGCTATCTGGCTGAAAACTTGGCCTGGAGATACAGCATCCAAGATAAAGTTGTGCGGGTTACCTTTCTCAGGTGACTTACTTTTTTGTGCAGACCTTGACATGGTCCTGGACAGAACCGCTGACAAGAAGAAGGCGTTTCTTTCCACAAAGAAAAAAACACTCAAAGAATTTTTGTGCTGTTCGGCAGCCCCACAAAAATGGGGACAAGGACCAAAAGAAGCACTGGGCCTTCCAAAGGGTCATGGGAAGAGGGGGAGTTCTCTTCAGAACCCCCGATCAGTCCCCTAAAAACAAGTGACAATCTCAGTCCAGTGATTAATGTCTTTTCACCAGCAGTGGGAAAAGACCACTAAAAGCCTGTTCGTAAAAAATTATCACCCAAGGGTACAGTTTAAAGTTTCCAGAGTAGATTCTTTATTACCAGTCTTCCGAAAGACAAGGAAAAAGCTTCTGCAAGGATGAGCCTGCATCCGGATCTGATACAACAGGAAGACATTATCCAAGTCCCAAAACATCAGGAGGGTCAGTGTTTCTATTCACACATCTTCTTGGTGAAGAAACCCTTGGAAGTATCGGTTGATACTGAACTTGAAGATTCTGAACAAGTCGATCGGTTACATACATTTGGACACAGATGGACACAATCTATTTGATAACGAAGCTATTGACCCCAAATTGCTATATGGCATCCCTGAATCGAAGAGACGGTTAGCTGCACGTCCAGATAGCCCAAGCTTCAACGGTTTCTCGTGTCTAGATCTCAACCTGGGGAGTTCAATATCTCCAGTTCAGAGCTCTGCCTTTTGGACTATCATCCTCCCCCAGGATCTTTACAAAAGTAATGGCGCAAGCCCTGGAGCCTCTGAAGCCAAGAGGGATATTTGTTGTCCCGTACCTGGATCTGTTACTTTTTGCAGACTCCAAAAACCAGGTCCTGACAAACCTGCAGGCAACTCGGGCTCACCTCAAGAGCCTTGGTTGGCTACTAAATCTGGAAAAGTAAAATCTAGATCAAGCACAGGAGAGGAAGTTTCTGGGGAATACAATAAACTACAATAAACAGATATCCAATCTGCGTAAGACAGATTCAGACCAATCTGTCTTTTCGAAGCTATGGCAGTCTTGGGACTTCTTACGGTGTCCATTCCAGCCATACAGTGGGCCAGACTACATTCCTGGCTGCTCCAAATGAACATCCTTTAAAGAATGGTTCACCTCAAACGTAAAAAAGAGCGCTATGTTGGTGGCAGGATTTTACCAACCTAACAAAATGTCTCCCCTGGGTCTTTCCCCTGGACAAACGTCTAACGACATTAGAGGAGCCCACTTGGATGGCCAGACCGCTCAGGGTTCCTGCTTCAAAGCAGAAGTTCAGAAGACCTCAAACTGGCGAGTACTGAAGGCCATCTTTCTCGGACTCCTATCCTTTCAAGTGACAGTCAGGGGACAACGTGCAAGTACTCTTGGACAATACAACAGCGGTAGCCTATGTATTAAAACAGGGAGGAACCAGGAGCAAAGGGCTCTTGGAGCTAGCCAGTTCACCTGGGCGGAGCGAAATGTGGCTTCACTGTCGGCGATCCATCTAAAGGGGTCCTAGAACCTGTTAGCAAACCTGCTAAGCGGAAGGAGAGTGGTAGAAACAGAATGGAGTCTGAACCAAGAGGTCTTCTTAATGGTAACTGAAATATGGGGACAACCTTAAATAGAACTGTTCGCGAGCCAGCAAAACTCAAAAATGCGGATGTTTTTCTCACTCCACAGGGAAGATCAGTCCATAGGCATATATAAAAAACGTTAGGGAAAGAGGGAACTAGGGAAGCAAGTTACCCACTAATGCACGGTCATATACATAAAATGACCAATGATAGATGCTTTTACTTATCTCTGGCATTACCAGCTGTGCTATGCTTTTCCCCCCTTCCAGCTAATACCTCTGGTACTCTAGCCACAAAATTTCTGGAATCTACCATCCAGAAAGGATCTGCTAACACGGGAACCTAAACCATCAGGAAGCAGACCTTTCTTCAGAAACCAGGCGGTCAGTTCTAGCCAATCTCTTAGCCAAGGGCCTGTCAGAAAAGCTTGTGAGACCCTACTCTCCAGTAGGAAAGAAGTGACATGGGCCATATAACTTTTTTAAAGTGTGGGAAAAGTTTAACTACTGGTGCTCCAGTTCCAGTGCTTCCAGTTCCAGCCCTCGATGACGGGGGGGGGGGTCAGGTTTTTTTTTCTCAGTCCCTGCTGAGCTGTCCGCTAAGGATGGACAAGAGACTGACAGCTATGGCGGAAGCAGGTGCCCCAGGCACCGGTCAGGCTTAGGTAAGAGGGGTACAGTGGTACCCTAATTCTTCTCCATATTGGCTTATGCTTTGGTTATTTGTGTGATCCTCCCTGCAGGGAGCCTGTGGCTGCACGGTCAGAAGTAACTTCGCTCGGATCCTGCAGTTTGGACATGGTGGTTGCTGTAACTGGGGTTTTGCACTACTCGGGGCACCTTTTCCTTCTGCCTGGTGGCGGTCTATATTTTGCAAGGGCAGGAAAGTGTTCTGGGACCCTTAGACTGGATTCACACCTGTGCTTTTTGCATTTTGCAGATTTGCACTACAGAACGTGTTCCATAGGAAACCATGTTAAATGGACTGTAGTGCAAATCTGAAAAAAGCAAAAAGCACTAAAAATGCATAGGTGTGAATCCAGCCTAAGGTGAATAATTTATTCTCATTGCAGGAAAAAGCGTTAGGAAAAACCTAAGCATTCAAACCCACCAAGTCAGAGGAAACGCCCTTCCTGCAAAAACCCCCTCAGGGATTCGTGGCAGAAAGCAATGTGCAGGTCCTGTATTAAGGAGTTGGTTGAAGAGGAAACATCCCAGCAATACAAGGACTTGAGGTTGAGCCCCAGCATCAACCGTCCAGCCCTAGGGCATCAACCTCTAGAACAGTAGAGGTCGTTGACTCAGGGGATGAGGGGACAAGTACTCTTCCCTCCCTCAAGGATTCACACGAGGAAGAAGAGGGAAGATGATAGCCAAGCCCCTAGGTACAAACTATTACTGGAGGAAGTGGATGACTTTTTGAGAGCGATCTACACTACCCTCGAGACCCCAGGAAGAAAAGGTGCAGCTGTCGGTTAATGATGAAATGTACCAAGGACCAGATGATACTAAACATAGTGTTTTCCAGTCCATAGAATCCTCTCAGACGCAGTAAAGAAAGAATGGAAGGACCCTGAGAGAGGCCACTTCTTTTCCAAGACCCTTAGGAGAAGGTTTCCCTTCGAAAGATAAGGAGTCGGAGGCATGGAATAAGAAACCCTGTGTTGATGCCGCATTCTCACAGGTTTCCCATCGCACAGACCTAGCATTCAAGGACATGGGGGTGCTGAAGGATGCAATGGATAAGAGTGGACTCCCTCTTGAAAAAAAGCACAGGATTCCACATCGGCCAGAATCAAACTCTATGTATTCTATGGTTGTCGCAAGAAACCTAGAATGCTGGGTAGAGAAGCTGAAGAGCCACGTAGAGGCGGGTACATCACTAAAAGAACTTTTGGAGTCCTTTTCATTGATGCTAAAGACAGTAAAATACATGGCTGATGCATGAGCCAAATCGGTAAAGATGTCAGCAAGGTCGTCAGCGCTGGTGAACTCAGCCAAACGTGCTGTCTGGCTAAAAACTTGGTCTGGTGACACAGCTTCCAAGATAAAATTATGTGGCCTATCTTTTTCAGGTGATCTTCTTTTTGGTCCAGACCTTGAAACTGTCTTGGACAGGACAGCTGACAAGAAATAGGCTTTCCATTCCAAAAAGAAACAACCGATCAAGAAGAATTTTCATGCTGTTCAACAGCCCAACAAAAATAGGGATCAAGACCAGAAGAACAGTTGGGTCTCCAGTTCTCTTCAGATCCCCCCCCCCCCCCCGACCAGCCCCCTAAGAACAAATGACAATCTTACCCCAGTGGGGGGAAGATTGTCTGCCTTTCAACTACAAGCCTGTACGTGAAAGGCATAGTCTTCCAGGGATACAGTCTGGAGTCGTCGTCCCCCCAGCATATTTTATATCACAGCTCTTCCAAAAGACCAAGAAAAAGCTTCCACAATGATGAACCTGCTGCAGGATCTAATTCATCAGGAAGTGATTATTCGGGTCCCAAAACATCAGGAAGGCAAGTGTTTCTATTCCCACATGTTCTTGGCAAAAAAACCTTCAGGGAAGTATCTGTTGATTCTGAACTTAAAATATAGAACAGATCGATCCATTTCCAGATGGACAGAATCTATTCGGTAACAAAATTATTGACTCCAGACTGTTTCATGGCATCCCTAGGTCTAAGGGACACATATTTGCACGTCCCAATAGCTCCGGCTCCTCAATGCTTCATCCGACCATCAACCAGGGGACTTCAGTATGGCATCTCCATTTCAGAACTCTGCTGTTCGGTCTTTCATCTTACCCCAGGATCTTTACAAAGTTAATGGCGGAAGGCCTGAAGCTAAGAGGGATTTTAGGTATCCCGTATCTGGACGACCTGTTGTTTTTTTGCAGTCTCCAAAGAACAGGTCTTGACAAATCTTCA
This sequence comes from Lithobates pipiens, assembly GCF_037356315.1. NCBI lineage: Eukaryota > Metazoa > Chordata > Amphibia > Anura > Ranidae > Lithobates > Lithobates pipiens. Next base: position 547,042,694 of record NW_027507748.1, read on the forward strand.
GGTGTCTCATGCTCACCTCATGAACTTAGGGTGCCTCCTGAATCTAGAAAAATCTAATCTAGACCCATCGCAGGCGATGAAGTTCCTGGGTTATACAATAAACTCTGCTTCAAAAACTTTCTGCCACAAGAGAAGATGGAGACGATTCATCACTATGAGGTCTCTCATAGGTAATCAAGACAATGCTAAACTGCATACTGCATCTATGAGAACTGCAGTCCAAACCTTTTACCAATTTAAATTATTTTCTGCATCATGAAACACAAAATACAACCAAAAGTACCCAGGACTGTGGAGCAGTTAGAATCCTTTTTTTCATTGTGAATAAAATATGGATTTATGAAATTTGCAAATTATTCCTAATCTTCTGCCCAAAATATTATACTTCTGTTTACTTCCAGCCCCCATACCAGCTCACTATTTGCACATTATACAAAGGTGGGTGCTGAACCATATCTGGGACTCAACTTGACCCAGATTATCTAGAGCAACATTATTTTTATGTAAATTTATTGATGGTGTGGGACTACCCCACTTCCCAAATTATTACTATGCTTCTTAGATGGCCCAGTAGACCAACTTTCACACCACCTGAGGAAATACCTCTTTGGGTGGGGCTTAAAGCAAAAGGCTGTGATCCTTTGTCTATTGACAATACTCTTTGGCTCAACTCTGCATGCAGATTCATCTCCAACACCGTCACACGCCACTCTCTAACCACATTAAGAGACGTTCTGGACTCCTCTCACTTTATGCCCCATTACTCTTTCACCAAGAACCCTCATTCTACCTGGCTTGTACATCTCCTAATTTATTTGCTATGTGGTTCCGCTTAAACATTACTTACTAGGTTATACCAACTTGGGAGGCCCTAATCGGAGGATTCTCCCTTTTCAGACTTTACAAAATTGACATAAGTTTCCTGGCTCAAAAATATTGTGTTATCTACAAATTAATCATTTTTATACCCTTACCATATGCTCACAGACCTGCTTTGATCAACTTACCTCTTTTTCCTCTTCCTCTTTTTAACTTTAGCCTTATTCCCAGACTATATAAATACATGACTTCTAACTTTTATCCCACTCCCACTTATGTGGATAAATGAATATCTGACCTTGGTGCCACTTTGGAAACTGAAGTCTGGTCCAATATTTGGTTTGCAACCAAATCTTGCTTACAAAACCTGGCAGCTCTGGAAACCTCATATAAAGTACTCTCATGATGGCTCTTGGTACCTGCAAGGATCGCAAAATATGTACCCATCTACCCCTCTTCTCGATTTAGGGGCTACAAAGATAGTGCTGCCTACCTACATATATGATGGATTTGCCCTATAGTCAATAACTTTTGGCAAAAAATACACAATATCTCCTCTACTCTATTGGGGAAACCTCTTGATCTAGACCCTTTAATAGCATTACTTAACAGAGGGTCTCCAGATTATTATTACAGGTACTTGTATACAGATGTCACCGACATGCTATTTCAACTACCATTAAACATTTTGCAGCCAAACCGTTGCTAAGGCCTGGAAAATCTCTAGGCACCCTTTCATTGAAACCAAAAATGGTCATGCTCCAGCCATAATCCATGGATAAATTGAAGCTACCCTGCAAGATAGATTCCTCATACATGCCAAAATATGGCAACCCTGGTTCAATCGGTTTTCTCTTTTTGGGCTTCGACCCCCCCTCTCTGCTAGAGCCATGAAATTAATAAATATATATAAATATATCATTTTCTTACCATTAGGCCATCCATACATGCTTTGGAACTTGATGCCCTTTTCCACCCCCCCCCCCCCCCCCCCATCCCTTTCTCTCCCTACCCTGAACATCACAATTCTCTCTCCCCTGTGATTTTTGTTACTTTGCTATTTTGCTTTGGACAGTTATACCTTACTATGTAAACGTACAGAGTTGTACCACAATATGCTCTTCCCTCTGCATCTTGCACGATTACCAAAGACTGGACAATGTTATCCTTTATGACTGTCTTATATACACAAACTGGTTGTACTGAACTGATTTCACAAAACAATTTGTGAACGAGTGTGTGTACATACACATAGAGCCAGTCACCTTCCTCCACAGGACATCAGTCTAGTAACATGCTGTGGCTGGTGTCTTGAATTCTGACCTCTTTGTTCCCTCTGAGAGAAATGCAGAGGCTGCCATCAACGACCTCTTTCTGGAAATGCCAATTGCTTGGCCTTGCCTTTTAATACTTTCTAAGTTACTGCCTGGAACCAGCATGAAGTTCAGGAACCGTCAGAGTGAAGTCAGAAGTTAATTTTCATACTTGTTTTAGGTCACTGGATCAGATTGTCAACCAGGTGACTAACATTTTCAGAAGTAGGGGGCAGCAGTGGCAGCCTCCATACTTTCTAGGTACATGTTTAACCTAGCATTCAAAATGAACATTTCACTTCCTAAACTCTACATTTAACCACTAATCCCTGACCATGTATAAAAACGGGCCAATATCCGTGCTACTCAACCCTAATACAAGTCATAATATAAGCAGCCAGCATAATTTGTTGATAAACAAAATAAAAATGAGTCCACATGTGGCGCTAAAAGAACTGTTAATCCAAGAAGGGAGAGTTGCTAAACCCGTCACCAGCTTCAATGTGTATGGAAAAACACACCACACCACGTGGAAATCCAATCTGCTTACCAGACAGCTGTTATATGTAGGCATGTAATAAACAGACCGTGACCACAGCTCCGCTCTCCAGCCTTGAATAGTAGGGGTGTAGTATCCAAATACAGGACTCGGCAATCATCAGACACTCATTCAGCTAGGTAATCTCGAACTCCAACATAAGGTGATGAGACATTCAACCAAAGGGTCAGCGGCACCAAAGGAATAGATAAGGCAGCCATTAGTGAAGCCTGTATGATAATATAAAAGATTTTATTGTAGTAGCTTACATTTGAGAACAAGGACATTTACATCATGATGCACATATGATCGTGGCTTTCAGCGTGTTAGTGTCAGCCCACCGGCAGGCTTAATTATTCTTTTAGCGCCGTATGTGGACTCTCAATTCCTGACCATGGCCTTAACCACTTCAGCCCCGGAAGAATTTACCCCCTTCCTGACCAGAGAACTTTTTCCGATTTAGCACTTTGTCGCTTTAACTGATAATTGCGCGGTCGACAATTGCACCCAAACAAAATTGACGTCCCCCCACACACAAATAGAGCTTTGTTTTGGTGGCATTTGCTCGCTTCTGTGTTTCGTTTTTTTTTTTGTTTTTTTTTGTTTTTGTTTTTTCGATAAAAAAGCATTATTTTGTAATTTTTGCTATAATATCCCCCAAAAATATATAAAAAAAACATTTTTTCCTCCGTTTAGGCCGATATGTATTCTTATACATATTTTTTGTAAAAAAAAATCACAATAAGTGTGTATATATATTGGTTTGCACAAAAGTTATAGCGTCTACAAAATAGGGGATAGATTTATAGCATTTTTATTATTTTTTTACTAGTAGTGGCAGCGATGTGCGATTTTTTTTTTTTTTTTTTTTTTTTTTTTTTTTTTTTTATATCGATGCTATAAAATTGCATTGATTACTGTAAACATGTCACTGGAAGTGAAGCGATTAATACTAGGGGCCAATCGAGGGGTTAACTGTGTTCCCTGGGAGGTGATTCTAACTGTAGGAGGAGGGGACTGACTGGAAGTGTTGGATCGTGGTTCCTAGCTAATAGGAACACACGATCTGTCAGAACAGAACCGGGAAGTGTGTGTTTACACACACTCATCCCTGTTCTGTATCTCCTGCTCACATCGGCTGTCATCGTGACCATCGTCTACGACGGGTCACACAGGGGAGCCAACCTGCCGCAGTATAACTGTGGCGGTTGGTCGGGAATCCGTTAATTTCCCCCCCAACATGTTGATCATATATCTGTCACCATTAAATAAAAAAAAGTATGAGTTGGGTGGGCACGGACTTCTACCTTCACGCTGCTCTTTAAAGTCAAATGAATCATACTTTCCTTGTCAGGTGGTAGAGCTGTTATCTCTGAATGCTACCTCTGCTGCTGCATTATACTGTTAATAAGTACTAATAAAGATTTTTTTTTTTTCCTCTTCTTCCAGTGTGAACACATTGTTGAAATACATGAAGATGAACTGATTGAATTATTCTCTCATGAAACAGAAAATGTAAAGGACAAGCTGTGCAGTAAACGTACAGGTAAATGGCTTGCTCAATCAAATTATAGTTTTTGTAGTCTGTTGGATGAAAATGGGTCACAGGAGGGCAGAACAAACTGCCCTCCTGTGACCCATAAGCAAAGTAGGGCCAAAAAAGCTTTGACTGTACTTCTCCTTTAACTATATTACAGCTATCGTATATTGCTTTGTCAGAATGTGGAGTGAACAAAGCAAATGCTAGAATTGATCTCGCTAAAATGTTTTCCAGCAATACCTCACATGTGTGGTGCGAACACTATTTACATATGCATACACAACCTACATATGCGTTCGCCTCTGCGCACCAGCATGGGCGGGGGATTGGAGTGCTTTAAAAAAAAAAAATTTGTACACTGTTTACTTAAATGCTGCTGTTTACATCTGGCTTACATCAAGTTTGTTGCTTCCGGTCTCCTAGACCCCCTTCTGCAACCTGTAAAAGCAATCGATTGGATAGCCACTAGGATTGCTTTTACTTTGTAGAGCATTGCCATCTCCAAAAAACAATACCGGGGTTATGGCTGACCGCTGCAGCCATAACCCCAGTATAACAACTTGCAATCAAACACATACATGTAGCAGATGTGGAAGGATGGGCAGTAAATGTATAAAACGAACAAAAAAAATACAATGGGCATCACGCTTCTAAATATAGTAAGCAGCAGTGGTTGTCCTAATTTAGGAACAGTGACGACTAATTCCGCGTACACATGGTTGGAATTTCGGCCAGCAAAAGACTGATGAGAGGTTTTCATCGGAAAATGCAACCGTGTGTATGCTCCATCTAAATTTTATTGGCCGAATTTCCACCAGCAAAAGATTGAGAGCAGGTTTTCAATCTTTCCGACGGAAAACGTTTCTATTGGAAATTCCGATCGTGTGTATGCAATTCCGAAACCTCACAAAAACTGCAAAAAATCACGCATGCTCAGATTCAACTACGAGACGGAAGCTGTTGGCTACTGGCTATTGAACTCCCTTTTTCTAGTCCCGTCCTGCGTTCTTGCCCATCGGAATTTGGTGTGACCGTGTGTATGCAAGACAGCTTGAGCGAAATCCGTCGGAATTCTATCGAGAAAATCGTCAGAGCTTTTTCTGACCAAAATAACAATTGTGTGTACAGGGCATTAAGAGACGTAAGAGATACTGTCCAGCTAAGCATAGTATGGAGAAATAGTAGCCCTGCTTATCTAGTCATGGTGTATTTGGAGACTAGTGCATATACCCTGGTAGCTGTCATTGGCCTCTGCTAACATGGCAGCATATATCAGTCATTACTCAGTCTTCTATGCTGTTTGTTGCACTTGGTCTGTTGTAACATGGTAACAGCAATGTGTTTGTTTTCAGCAAGGAGAAGCCAGTGCTGAGTAGTTCACAGATTGGGGCTTCAGTGGTTTTCAAAACATTTGGTCTCTAACCTTAGCCTGACCCTGAAGCTCGCCATATACTAGAAGTTTGAAAACTTTTGTTTCAGCCCTGTTCGTTCAATTTTCAAATTGTTAGTTGGAGTCAAATCAACATTCATTTACAACCGGAGTAATGAGAAATTATTTTCTTGAATAAATTAATTTTGAACAGTGAATGTGGTGGTTTTTGTTCAGGAAATTACAATCCTTCAAAAAGCGCATATTAAAAGCTAAGGAAATTTAAAGTACTTTTCAAGTAATAATTGTCCTGTCCAATGACAAGAATATACAAATGAATTTTCTTTCAAACGCTTCTATGAAAATCTAGCATATGGCCAGATTTTCTTATCAATGCTTATGTTGGCCATACACTGATCGAAAAATCATACGAAAAGCTTTCATTTGGACCATTCGTTCGTTTTTGCCCAGTTAACTGAGAATCGGTTTAAACTTTTCAGAGCTGAAAAATCAAAGGAACAGGTTGGAAAATTCTGCCGAATAAACGATAAATTGAAAAGTTAGTTTTTCTCGTCTGAACGGCATATGTGCAGTGGTGTATTTAGGTTTTGTGCTGCCCTAGGCCTGATTAAACTTGTGCACCCCCTAATTTAAATATGGCCCACCCCTTCCTGACAATGGCACGCCTCTTTCTGTTTAAGACCCACCCTGTCCTCTGTAAACCACACCCCTTCCTCTTTAGGCCCCACCTTTTTCCTCTTACCAAGTGCAACCTCACCAGTGCCAGACAATGCAGCCTCATCAGTACCCAATAAGGTCCTCCAATTGCATTCTAATCACACCAAATTATGTGAGCAGACTGCAGTTCCTCTTTTAGCCACCCGCTCACATCAGGCCGATGGGTCATGTAATTTGACATGTCAAATCGGTGGCTATTGCCGGCAATGGCACCGTCTGAATTGGTGCAATGCCGACTTTTAGCAACGCCGTACTGATTGCCAAAAGTAGTTCCTGTACTATGTTTGGTGACTTTGTGGTGCGATTTGTATAGACATCTGTGCAGGAACCTGCACAGATGTCTGTCAACTCGCCCCCCCCACCCCCCCCCCCCCCCCCCCGAAGTCGGATTGCATTGCCAGTTTGAAATCGTACAGAAAAGTTCAGCTGAACTCGCACACGATTTCTAACACGCATCAGCGTGAACCTGGGCTAAATGTAGTCAGCAGGATAGGTAATAAAATCCAGACTGATCTATGATCAGAAATTACACTTTTTTTCTTAATATGCCAGAAGGCAGCATACGGGTAGCAATGAAAGGTTAACCACATATACAAGCAGACACTAAGGTGTTAAATGCCATTAATTCCAGAAGCACCAGCCTTCAGATATTGAGCTGTAAAGAGTTAACCATATATGTAAGCAGCAGTGTACATGTGTGCATTGATGCAGAGAAGAAAAGCACAGTCCTCCCCTAGCACAAAGGACACAGAGGGTTAATTATCAGAAAGTTGTCCCTATTGCAGATAACAGAGAGATAGGAGAAACAAAGTGAAAGCTGGAGCACAGATAAGCTGTGGTGTGAGGTTTGCAAGGAGAGACAGTGAAGAAGATTGGCATCTTAGTTACTCTGGCCCCCTTCAGGATATGCAGAATGTAGCTGCCAGTTGAAGCCACAATCTGACCGACCTCTGAGGCCGCACCTGTCCCGGAATCGCAACACATGGCAGACCAGTTCTCTCTCTGCTCTCCTGCTCTGATTTATGAGAGACACTGCAGCCAGCAACCTTGGCAGTGAATGTACTGGGTCGGGGGGTGGGGAGGGGGGGTTTGGCTTCTTTCATGCAGGGTCCAACCCCCACAAAGTGCCACCCTAGGCCTGGGCCTTGTTGGCCTAGGCCAGTGATAGCAAACCTTGGCACCCCAGATGTTTTGGCACTACATTTCCCATGATGCTCATGCACTCTGCAGTGTAGTTGAGCATCATGGGAAATGTAGTTCCAAAACATCTGGGGTGCCAAGGTTCGCCATCACTGGCCTAGGCCAAAATACAGCACTACATCTATGACCAAACAAAGGGAAAAAATGTATTCATTTATGTCAATTGAACAATTTATGGATCAAAATGTGGTCACTACATGATGGCGAAATCGTTTGCTCTCAGGGCATGAAGTGTTCGTTAAATTAGTTTTTGTAAAGTGTATGGCCAGCATTAATCTTTCCTTCATCCAAGCCCTAAAGTTTCATCTGTTTCTGAAATCCTAAATGGTGGGGTGTGAAAAATTGAAGGACAGTCCACTATTGGCTCTGAACTTTATGTATTTCAGTAAATATATTGTGAACTTGTGGTACTGGGTCAGCCCTTCTCCAATGTACTGTTGTGCTCATAAGTTTACATACCCTGGCAGAATTTATGATTTCTTGGCCGTTTATAGAATATATAGAAAAAAATACTAATGCAGCCACCACAAATAAGGAACTATAAGCTGTAGTATAATCATATTTTGCGAATTGCAATAAAGTGTATATCATTTTATTATAGAAATATTGCCAATATATATTGGAAGGGTTTTTTTTATTTTTTTATCATATGTTCTATTACAGAGATGTCTGTCCGTTTTGCATGCTGTAGACCCTTTTTAATTGGTATTTTTCTGTATCTGTATTGTTTGTAATTTCACTTATTTGTTTTCTCTTTATTTAGACCTCTGCGACCACGCTGTACATATAACTCATGATGAACTTTGACCTGCCATTGCTCATTCTATCTTGGTCCATAAAGCTAGTGTTTACAGAAGATAAACAAAGGGGTAATGTGAATGGGGTAGAACATGATTTTTTTGTTAAATATTTTGTACAATAAAGACCAGTCATTTTTTTCACGTGGTGTGATGTGATGTGTTTTTTTTTTTTATTTAATTTTTTTTACACATATTTGGAATGTATACAAAATGAACCTTGTTTGTTTTTTTAACATGCAGAAGTCAATATGATTATATTCAAGACTGAACCAGCTCATTCATGTCTGTGCAAAAAAATATTAAGCTTAAAGAGGCTGTAAAGCCTCGGTTTGCATTAAAGTGGTTGTATAGTCTTAATTTGAACTTTTACCTACAGGTAAGCCTATAATAAGGATTACCTGTAGGTAAAAAAAAATCTCCTAAACCTGTAAGGTTTAGGAGATATTCCCCTGGCAATGCGCCACTGACTGCAGCGGCGCGTGTACACGGGATTCTCGGCTGGAAGCCCAGCAGACGCCAAACCCTGCCGGAAAGAAATCTCCTGCGCATGCGGGAGTGACGATAACATGTCAGCTCGCTCGGCGTGTATCGGGTGAGATGTCGGGGCCTCGTTCTAAGGTAAGTATTTCATAATGAGCTAGTATGCGGTGCATACTAGCTCATTATGCCTTTTGCCTTGCAGGTGTGAAAAAAACATGTCAGCGGGTTTACTACCGCTTTAAGGTGAAAAACCTCCTTTTTAGTGTAGCTGCCCCTGTTTTGCTTGCCTGAACCCTATCTTTCCCAGGCCGGGAATGAGCACACCAGCTCCAGCCAGTGTCTCGTGTCCTGATTGGATAGATAGTAGCACAGCCATTGGCTTCAGCTGCTGTCAAGCAAATACAATGACGCGGGGGTGGGGCCGAAGCCTGATGTCTGTGTCAATAGACACGCCCGCACGGGTGACCCGAGGGAGAGCGCTTCTCCAGGGCACTCAAGAAGAGGAGGAGCGCTGTTGAGGGACCCCAGAAGAGGAGGATCGGGGGCCACTCTGCAAAACCAACTGCACAGAGGAGGTAAGTATGACATGTGTTTTTTTTTTTTTTTTTTTTTTTTTATGTACCCTTTTTAGATATCCTTATAAGAGATAAATAAAATTACGCAGCATTTGGTTCTTCAGTTTTGTAGCACATGAGCCATGTTTAGGCAGGTTCAGATGGTCCTTTCAATCTATAAATCTAAATGACCAATACCTACATAACTAAAGAGCACTGAAAAATATTTTACTTCATAGCAACTTATTGGGGAAAAAATGTTTTTTTACGTAAAATATTTGTCTTGAAGTCCTTTGAGGAACACAGGAAATGTAGATAACCATAGACAATTGGCAAAGGAAACGACTTGAAGCCAGCCCAATGTATAACCCACCTTCAGGGGTCGTGAGTTTGTGAGCAAGCAAAATGGTTGGTAACGTCCATCTTTCATTTATGCTTAAAACCCAGTCTGAGCCATAATAAAATTGAATGATGTATTTTAGATCAACCTGTGTTGTGTCAATCATTTATACACGCTGTCCCCTATGCATAGAGATATTTGGGTATGAGAGCAACGGAATCGGCAGACGAGGTAATTATAATTGGATAATAGTCAAGACTAGTGGTTAAAAGGTAAAGGTGAGCCTTCCAACTTTGTTGTCTTGGAGGTATGTTTTGGGTCATTGTCATGCTGCAAGACCCATCCACGACCCATCTTCAGTGTTCTGGCTGAGGGAAGAAGGTTCTCATCCAAGATTTTACAATATATGGCCCCTCAATGTGAAAAAGTTGACCCGTATCTTTAGCAGATAAACGGCTCTAAAGCATCAGGTTTCCACCTCTGTGCTTGACTGTAGGGATGGTGTTCTTAGAGTCAGAATTTTTCTTCCCCCAAACACAGTGAATTTAGTTAGAGCCAAAGAGCTCAAGTTTGGTCTCATCTGACCTCAGGACTTTCTCCCAATCCTTATCTGAATCATTTAGATGTTCATTGGCATGACTGTACATGTTCCTTCTAGAGTAGGGGGACTCGCTGTGTTTGGAGGAAGAAAAATGCTGACTATGACCCTAAGAACACTATCCCTACAGTCAAGCACGGAGGTGGAAACATTATGCTTTGGGGCTGTTTCTCTGCTAAAGGTGTGGACAAACTTTGCTGCATTGATGGGCCAATGGACGGAGCCATGTATTTGTAAAATCTTGGATGAGAACCTTCTTCCCTCAGCCAGAACACTGAAGATGGATCATGGATGCTTCTACATTTAAAAAAGAAAAGCAGGTTTCTGGCTTCAAAATCTGTGATTTGAAAAAAAGCAGACTAAAGCTTTTGAGGAATGACGGCCAAAGAAAAATATTTTTCAGCTGCATCTACAGATTAGACTTGTGCACAACGGAAAATTTTGTTTAGTTTTGGTTCGTTCTCATTCGTAAAATACATAATTTCGTTCTGTTATATTAGTTATGTTACGTTAATAAGTTTTCGGATAATTCATTATTATTCGTAGAGTGTCAAATTCGTTCGTATTCGTTGAAATTCACTATATTATGTATGTATATTATGTATGTATAGACATTCGTGATAATGATTCGTAGTTTGGAAAGTCGTTTGTTTGTTGAATCTTTTAACACACACAATGACAACATCTCTTCTCCTCGGCTCAAATACAATACAACACCATTCTAACTCAGTTCTCAGGAATGCACTTTGCCAGTAATCCATCCTCTGGCACAAAATGAATTAGCTACTTGGACTATAAGATTTACTTTGAGCTGACCTTTTGTTTCATTAGATCTTTAAAGAATTACCGAATCATGTCGAATTCATTCGTTATATTTCTTTCGTATTCGTTGTTGTTCGTTATTTTTTTATTCAGACATTCGAATGCATCCGAATGTCCGAAAGATGCAAAATTCTGCCGAATTTAAATTCGTTACGAAACGAATTGCACAAACCTACTACAGATCTCCTGTGGGGAGATAAAGACACAAAGCGAGAACCTGAAGGATCAGGTATGCCACTGTCAAATGCATAACCAAATATATGGGAGATTGAATTAAGAGTTTCTTAAATTAATCTGCCTCATTCCAGGCCACAGTGCTCTACACATGTGAACCAACATCAATCCTGTGTGAGATACAAACTTAGACGCTTCCATGTGGTCAAACGTTTGGTCCACAATTTCCAGAGCACAATGGTTTTGCCTTTTGTTGGCAGAGAAAATTGAGTACTGTCCGTGATACTTTTTTTATTTGCACTAACATACAATTTTTCAGGACAAGCTTTCGGGTATGTCCCCTTCTTCTTCGCCTTTTGTTGGAGAGTTCCTTCCTATAGAATGCAATCCATTGTGACATGCCTTTACAAATCATAGTCACAGCTAACAAAGAGCAGAGATTAGTACTGTTAAATGAAAGTGAGACTTAAGTCCCCTAAATATATGGGTAACCTCAACCTGAGAGGTAGTATTCCTGTTAGGTTGCATAACAGGGGAGTCCACAAAAGGCACATGCCATTTTTCCCACAAATGTCCTGTAAAAAGGAAAAAAACTGCTCCAAGCTCATTAAGTTAGTGGAGAGACTGGTTTACACCGAAAACATATACCACTGCTAGGCATGGATAGTACTCTACAGGGTTCAAGTGCAGTATATAAACGCTTATGCCGCGTACACACGACCAGACTTTTTGACAGCAAAGGTCCGATGGAACAAGTCCGTCAGACAATTCGATCTTGTGTGGTCTCCATCGGACCTTTGCTTGCCAAAAATCCGGCGGACTTTAGAAATAGAACATGTTTTAAATTTTCCAGCCGGACCGAGAAATCCGTTCGTGTGTATGCTAGTCCGACGGACAAAAACCGACGCTAGGGCAGCTATTGGCTACTGGCTATGAACTTCCTTATTCTAGTCCAGTCGTACGTCCTCACGTTCAAATCCGTCGGACTTTGGTGTGATTGTGTGTGGCCAAGTCCGTTCATTCGGATAGTCCGTCGGAAAGACCGTCGGACCTAGTCTCTCAAAGTCCGGTCGTGTATTCACGGCATAAGTGGTACACATAGCAGAATTTAGTGAGCATAGATCACCTTAGTATATGTATAAGCAGATATCTGCTGAGAGAGAGTGTGTTCAGAGTTTGGGTCACACAGGACCTACGCTACGACCCTGGACCTGGAGACAATTCTTCACGGTTAACTAAAGCAGTATAGAACTCAGAGCTTCATATTCAAACTTGACATAGTATGTTTCCTTTGACACATGTATAAGTACACTCACACTGGGCATTATTAGAGATTGGGTTACACCAGGGGATATACCACCGCTCTAAAAAGGGAGTGCACTCTGCAGCTGATACAGTACACACAGGGTTGGGAAGTGCCACAGGCAGATCACAGCATCTGAAAAACTTATCAGAGGCATGCTTACAGCGGGAATTAGCAGAGACTGGGTTACACCAGAGGCTGTACTATGGCTCTGACCTCTGGATGGTGCCCTGTGGCTAAATGACATAGTACACACTGGTAGGAGAAAGCTCACACACAAGGAAAAGTAAATGACATCTTAAAATTTCTGAGGAAACACTGTAAAGTACATGTAATGCCAACAAGGGTTACAATCATTCTCTGCAGCTACTACCTTTTGTACCACCCCCCTCCCTTTAGAATGTAAGCTCTATGAGCAAGGCCCTCCTGTACCTTTTGTATTGAACTGTACAGTAAATGTGTTGTCCCCCCTATACACTGTAAAGCGCTGCATAAACTGTTGGCGCTATATAAATCGTGTATAATAATAATAAGGGGGCAGCATAATCAAAAACAATTTAAAAAGTGTGGGATTGGAGCCTGGGGCTGGGGAGGGGTGGCTGGACCAGGTTCTCAGCTGCGAGCTAAGAGGCTGAGACAGCTGCCGATCAGGAATTAAAGTGGATCCAGACATTATTGTCAGGGTCCTTTCAGAGACCGGAACCAGTCTGTGACATCAGCCAATTGTAGACTTTAGCCCGCTGTCAGCTGATTCTGGGATATAGACGTGCAGAAGTAAGTGTAGTCCTTTGTCCAACATGAGTATGCCCAAACAAGCTTTGGCCATACTTCTACCTTAACTAGAAAAGTGTAAGTTGTATACACACACATATACTGCTGAAGGCAGCGCAACTCCCATTGCTGTGTTGTTTGTCATGTTTCAAAGCTGTGATCCTAGCATCAGTGGTGCAGAGCAAAGTATGACGCCCAAGTGTTGGGATACAATGCACGTACTTAAAGCGGGACTGTACTGAGGAAAAAAAATATTAAAAGCCAGCAGGTACAAATACTACAGCTGCTGACTTTTAATAAATGGACACTCACCTGTCCCAGGGTCCAGCGATGCCGAGGCCGATCGATCGCTCGGCTCTCGGCTGCTGCCACCATTCTAGGTGAGGGAATCAGGAAGTGAAGCGAATCGGCTTCACTTCCCGGTTCCCTACTGCGCATGCGCGAGTCGCGCAGCGCAATAGGAATTGTCCGCGCTGTCTCTGGGACCCGTGTGTGTCCCAGCAGACAGCGTGGCAGGACAGGAAGAGGCATAGACTCCCACGGAAGTCTATGTCCGGAAGTGGGTGTAAATACCTGTCTTTGACAGGTATCTCCACCCCCCTCCCCCCTGAAAGGTGCCAATTGTAACACCAGAGGGGGGGAGGGTTCTGATCAGCGGAAGTTCCACTTTAGGGTGGAACCCCGCTTTAAAACGGCATTAAACCCAAAGCCAAACGTATTATATTGCAGCTTACCAATCAATAGCTTTAGTGGCTGCATTTGTTTTATTTTCTTTGGCTGTTCTCCCTCTGTGTTCACCTGGTGATCTGGCCAACACTTCTTGCATTAGAGAGATGCAACTCTGGATAAACGAGAAGAGGGGGCACAGCAGAAAGCAGCATTGTCGGCTGGGGGAGGGGAGTGTTAAATGTACTAGCAGATTTAAATACACTAAACAAATTGAAGCCAAATTTCAGTCCATACTTTATAATCAGTGGCAGCAAACAGTTTTTTTTTTCCTTTTGGCATAAAGGTTTTCCAAGAAGAAAAAAAAGCTCATCATTTTAATTACTCTGCCAGTGTTAGCCCTTGTACACACGGTCGGACATTCCGACAACCAAATCCGTCAGATTTTGTCTGATGGATTTTGTTCGAAACTGGTGTTGCATACACACGGTCGGACACAGTTGTCAGAAAATCCGATCATTCAGAACGTGGTGACGTTATTTTGTAACAACGGGACTACGTTCAGGCTAGTAGCCAATAGCGTTGGTTTAGGAATTTGATCTGAGCATGTGTGGCACTTTGTCCGATCAAAATTCTCTACAAACGATCGGATCGTGTTGTCGGAAAATTTTATAGCCCAGCTCTAAAACTTTGTCGGTCGGATATTCCGACGGAAACAGTCTGATGGAGCCCACACACGGTCGGATTATCCAACAACACGGTCCGATCGGACATTTTCCGTCGGAATGTCTGACAGTGTGTACAAGGGCTTAAGTGGTTTGTCTCATCTGTGTAAACTGATACACCCTACTGTAGAGCTTGTGCTTTTGAAAAAAAACAGACTTGCTGGCTGGATCACCAGATGAAAATAGATGAATGAAAGCCTAAAAAAGGAAACTAATACAGCCATCACAGAATTGTGTAAGCTTAGTGTGTAATTGGTAAGCTGCAATATAAATGTTTGCTTTTGGGTTTAATAGCATTTTATTCCAGGACAGTAATTGGCCAAGTAGGGAATGATACTGATGGCCCCTCAATTTTCACGTTTGAAAATAAGTCAGCAGTGGCAGCTCCTATATTTCCAACCTGATAGGTTGAGTTTAGGTGTGGCTATATACGGTAGTTGGTGTAGCATAGCAACAGACATATTCAATGAAACAGTATTGCAGGAACCTTCAGAAAGCAAATATATTTCAGTTTACAGTACGTGAGAGGATTGTGTTGTTGGATACTGAACTTTCTTTGAACTGAATACAATTGTAAATATATATTGTGACTTTAAAGCGGAGCTCCAGCCAAAAATGGAACTTGCGCTTTTGGATTCCTCCCCCCCTCCGGTGTCACATTTGGCACCTTTCAGGGGGGAGGGGGGAGCAGATACCTATCTAATGCAGGTATTTTTCTCAGACTTCCGGGCATAGATACCTGAAATATCCACGGTATCTACGCTACTTCCGTCCCCTTCTCCTTCCCCCCCCCCCCCCCCACTGTCTTCTGGGAGACACACAGGCCCCAGATGACAGCAGGGACCAGTGAGAATGCGCAGCGCAAGTCAGGCATGCACAGTAGGGAACCAGGAAGTGAGGCCGCAAGGCTTCACTTCCTGATTCCCTTACCGAAGATGGCAGCGGCGCACCTGAGAGCCGAGGGACAGATTGGCTTCGGGTGCTGACATTGCGAGCTCCCTGGAAAGGTAAGTGTCCTTATTTTAAAAGCCAGCAGCTGAAATATTTGTAGCTGCTGAAAAATAAAAAATTGGCGGAGCTCCGCTTTAAGAGACCTTAGCAGGTCTCTAAACATTTGAAATCAGTAAAAGAAGAGAACAAATACTCACTTATTCAGCAGCCTGTTCCTCTTACCCCTCCACCTATCCAGAGCAGCAGCTTCAAAAGATTCTGCAGCATTTTACACTTCTTGGATTGTCGGATATCTGTGTCCCCGCTGGCTCTTTCCCCCAACCCAGCAGTGACGCTGAGGGTCAAGGGAAGGAACCAACATATGGTGGACTATAACAAATGCTAATAACAATATGTACTGCCCTTAGATGCTCCATTGCATCCATGCCAATGGATTTAGAAAAAATTATACTTGCCTAAAAAATGTATATATAAATTCCTTGCTGTGTAGACTGACGAATGCTAAAAATGCCTCAATATCCTTCCTCAGTCCAACATCAAGCCCAAACTCCATTGACTTGTCGACCTGTCAATAGACCTTCCACTGAAGTCAACAAAGTTTGGGCCACATATGTCCAGGGGATGCATCGGAAAACTTGGAAAATGTTTGTGCGGTGCTAGTTATGCTGCCCTATTAGATCTCCATGGAACTGCAGATTGGATAGGAATAACCTATTGCAAAGATTTTAAAGTCACCAGATAAAGGGCATTTTCTAGTGGTGCACTAGAGCAACAGAATTTGGAAAGCTGTGCCCAGACAAAGGCAACCAGAGGGCAAATAATAACTGTTCACCAGTCTCCCCACAGCCAATCTTTCCCCATACAGACTAACAATCTCTTGCTATGCTATGTGTTTCTGTATAAAGGCAGCCATCTTGGTAGAGTCTGGGTTTTGCTTCCTCAAGTCAGCCCTTCCAGCAAGGACAACTATGAACAGCACAGTAGTGACATCTCTTTCTTTATGTAAATTAACCGTGGTATGCCTGTTTAGCTTTAAAGGCCAATTAAAGTCTTAAATTACACCTTTTTAGATTTTTATAGTCTTGTACCCTTGCGGCAAGGATTATCTACAATGCAATAAAAAAATAAAAAAAATAAATCACATTTATGTTCTTGCATTTACATCAAGAGCTGAATCCTTTAGCCAGTGCAGTGACAATGCTTACTCACTATACTATGGAAGAGCAGAGTTGTCACAAGTGAGTGCTTGTTCCTAATTTGGTCTACACAACACTTACCCCTCTCCTCATTCTCTCAAGCCAAGGCAATGTAACATGTCTCTAAGAAATCAATTTCCACCATTTCAGACCCAAATACTTGAGAGGTGCATTGTGCAATCCCCACCAACCATGTGTCATGCCTCTCCTCACACAGGACCTCATAAGCCACAATAAAGGGGGCAGGCTGTTAGTATAGAGCAGGGGTCTTCAAAGTACAGACCGCGGGCCACATCCATCCCACAAGAGCATTTTTTCCAGCTCGAAGCTTGAGTCCTCAGACTCATTATAGGGACTGTCTCTGCTCAAGCGTGGTTGGGGTGTGGGACCTGCGCTGCATATTCTTCCCTCACCCCCTATGGCAGTATGCAGCATAGGTCTCACAACCCAACAAAGCACACCCCTCACATGACCACACTGTGTACAACTTAAGTGCAGACCTGCTCTGCACATCCTGGCTCCCACCTGCTGTTAAAATCAGTGTTTTTTTACCACTGTAATTTCACATGCCTGTGCAACAGTGTAGCCAGGAGGTGCAGCAAATCTGCACTAAGGCCAGTCTAATCTCTGTCTAACCACCTCTGAAGGCACATTGTACAGCAGTAAATGACATATTGGTGTAAGGGGGAGATGTGAGGTGGAAAAAAATGTGAACTTGACTGATGGGGATGCAAATGTATAGGGGGGGGGGGGCCTCTGATGAAGACTGAAATGTGAAAATGTCCGGGAGGAGCTTTGATGGGGATACATATGTGCATGGCGGTTAAAATGTGCAGGGGCCAACACTGATGGGGCCACCAATTTGCAGGAAGGCACTGGTGGGTGATGGGGATGGGGACAAAAATGTAAAGGGAGACTCTTATGGAGATACAAATGTGCAGGGAGGCGCTGATGGGGACAATAAAGGTGCGCGGAGGGCTCTGATGAGGACAAAAATGTGCAGAGAGACTCTTAGCTCTTGTACACACGGTCGGAGATTCCGACAACCAAATCCGGCAGAGTAATTCCGACGGATTAATTCTGGAAGAGGTTATGTCGTGATGTTGCATACACACAGTCGGACAAAGTTGTTGGAAAATCCGATTGTAAATAACGTGATGACGTTATTTTGTTACGACGGGACTACGTTCAGGCTAGTAGCCAATAGCTTTGGTCTAGGAATTTGATCTGAGCATGCGTGGCACTTTTTCCGTCGGAGTAGGCTACACATGATCGGAGTATGTCCGATCGGAGCATTTTGTCGGAAAATTTTACCGGCAAGTTGGAAAAGTTGGTCCGTCGGATATTCCGACGGAAACAGTCCGATGGAGACCACACACAGTTGGAATATCTGACAAAACGGTCCGATAGGGCACATTCCTTTGGAATCTCCGATCGTGTGTACAAGGGCTAATGAGGGCAAAATGTGCAGCGTGGTTCTGATGGGTGATGGGAACAAAAATGTTTGGGGAAAGTCTGATGAGTGATAATGACAAATGTGCAGAGAGACCTTGATGAGGACAAAATGAAGGGGGGGAGGGGGGGACTGCTGTAATGGCAACACAGATGTAAGGCCCCATGCACACTGGAAGCATGGCCCAATGCATGAGACTCCAGCATTTAGGTGTGGGCGGTGGATACAGGTGCACCATCCAGCCCTGCTCTTAGCAGCCTGTCTCTGAGGAAGATGAACTTCGATCAGTGCATGGCCTTTCCTGTTTGACAAAAGTTGATAATTTGATTCTGGAAAACTTCTCTTAGGCCGCGTACACACGGGCGGATTGTCTGCCCAACTAAGTTCGTCAGACAATCCGACAGACAGTCCGTTCAACTTTTGAATGAACGGACTTGACCACACACGATGAACAGACAGTCCACTGAAAACTTGCGCGATGACGTGTACAGCACGTACGACGGGACTAGAAAAACGACGTCCAATACACTGCAATGCAACCTTCGGCCGTGTAAATCCTTTCTGAGCATGCGCCATACTTAGTCCGTCCAACTTGCCTACACACGAGCGGACTGTCCGCTGAAACCAAGTTTGGACGGACAAAACCAAGTTTGGACGGACAAAATTACGGAAATTGCGAAAGACTAAGTCCGTCAGACTGTCCGCTGAAAAAGTCCGCTGAAGCCCACACACGAGCGGATTGTCCGCTGAAACACGGTTCAGCGGACTAAGTTGGGCAGACAATCCGCCCGTGTGTACGCGGCCTTAGGCTCCGTTCACACTTGTAAAGGCTTGTCATGCAACTTTGGACATCAAAGTTGCATGACAAGTTGTTCCCCATGTTTTTCAATGATACCCATTCATATATGCGCAGGTTACAGCAACATCAAAGTAGTTTGTGCACTATTTTGGTCAGACTTTCATGCAACTTGAGGGCTATAGACTTCAACCTTAATAAGTTGCATGAAAGCCGTACCTGAATGTTATACATTGCAACTTGTGTGCAACAGTTGTCCATTATTATAGGACAAAGCCAAAGTCATATCCAAGTTGCACTCCAAAGTCGGTGCAACTTTTGAGTCATACGATTGTGAATGGAGCCTAAATAAACTGCTGCTGCTAGAAAAAAAATAACTGTTTATGGACAGCTTTAGCCCCTGTACACACTGGCGCAACTTGTCATGTTATTTGACGGTAGTCGTACCCTATTTGTGCCTATGAAACCGCTCAATCCGCGTGACTCTGACTTGCACTTGACATGTCGGCAAGCCGCACATGAAATTGCACTGACCGCTGGCTTTGAAATTGCACTGAAGTAGCTCAACTTCAAAGGCTCATTCAGTGTGAATGGGGGCTTAGTATATACGAAACATACTAGTAATAATTCAGAAAAAGTAAGTAACTTAAATCATACTTGTAAAAGAAGAATGTAAATATGTACCTTTCCTAGAAGGACACTGCAACATGTCATAAAGTGTCAAGTGTTCTGAAGAGACCTTCTGACATATGATCTGGGAATCTTGGCCCAATGCATGAGACTCCAGCATTTAGGTGTTGACGGAGGATACATGTGCGCCATCCAGCCCCGCTCTCAGCAGCTTGTCAAATTCAATTCAATTCTATTCCACTGCTGTGGATTCATTCAGAAATAAATGTTTTTTTTTCAGCCCCTGAATATCAGTAAAATATAATGTGTGGCCTGTGAAGTGAAAAGTTTGGAGACTCCAGGTAGAGAAAGTCAAACAAGAGAAAAAGATGGAAAAGTGGACTACATAGAGTCCCCAGGACAGTGGTAGATTGCCTTGTTTTTCATCTGGAGCGTTGTTTCCACCCAGCAGTCATTTATGGGTTCATTTTCCATCTCACCCTGCAGATGACTCTAGTTCAGGAGGGTGCAGTCCAGAACATGGACTCAAGTTTTTGGATGTTTTTAAGAATGTTTGTGGGTTCTATATTCAAGTTTTAAAAGTATTTTGATGAGGTGTGTAAATATATATTGCTATATCTTTGGAAGATCTCGCACAATATTATGGATTGAGACATGAGTGCATATTTATTCATGATATTATTATTATTTTTGTTTTCTTAGAAGATATAATTTACCATCTGCGCATGCATCCTTGAAAAAGCAGACCTCGTTCCTGGAAATGTGTTGGATGATCTATTCTGTGTCCAAACACCCATCTAAGTTAAATAGAATGGTGAGACGGATGTTTGAACAAGGCTATATACTATGTTGCTCATCAATAGATTTGTATGCTGGTAGCTTCTTTTTATTTTATTTTGAATTATTTTTTAGGGAGCTACATATGTGATAAAGTAGTATTCTTTTATATTTTGCGTTTTGATTTTCCACTCCCCAATATCCCGTTACACACTATTTATTTATCCTCATAAATTAAAAGCAGTTTACCGTAAAACCTTGGTTTGAGAGCATTTTGCAAGACAAGCAAAATGTTTTAATACATTTTGACTTGATATACAAGCGATGTCTTGATATACAAGTAGCGTCATGTCACAACTGAGTTTAAAAGTGTAGCAATTTAGTTACATTTAATGAAGGTACAACATTTACAAACTCACAAGGTTGATGATTAAAAGAGACACATGTAAGTATGCAGGCATCTGGGGTAAAGCTGTCCACATAGACCGTCCTCATCACCGCCATTGATGTTGTCCTTTCCACGCTGTGCTCCGCAAGCAGTTCAAGCCTCGCTTTCAGATCGCTCTACTGCAGGGTAGTTTTCCTGGTCATGATTGCAGACTGACTGCAGTGAGAGTCGGCGATGCAAGTGATGGTCTATGTCAGTGATGGCGAACCTTGGTACCCCAGATGTTTTGGAACTACATTTCCCATGATGCTCTTGCACTCTGCTGTGTAGTTGAGCATCATGGGAAATGTAGTTCCAAAACATCTGGGGTGCCAAGGTTCGCCATCACTGGTCTATGTGGATAGCTTTACCCTGAATGCCTGCATACTTAGATGTGCCTCTTTTAATCATCAACCATGTGAGTTGCTAAATGTTGTACCTTCATTAAATGTAACCATATTGCTACACTTATAGGCGCCTCTCTTCTCTTTTATACTCTGTAGCTTCTGTTGGATTTTGTTTCTAATCCCATTGTGGAGGCTTCCATTTGTAAATGGACATTTTATGGTTACACAACCTATCACATTGCTATAATCTTTTTATATGGACTGAAGAACTTGTGAATAAATGGTTGTGGAACGAATCATTGGAGTTTCCATTATTTATTAATGGGAAATTCGCTTTGATGTACAAGTGCTGTGGATTACACCTATGTTTCCGGAACGAATTATGCTCGCAATCCAAGGTTTTACTGTATTTAGAAAGATGCAGAGGTATGTCCTTGCAGTACAGTATAATCTAAAGAATCATATCTTCTTCTTCTTCTGCTATAACCTTGGGCTACTAAAACCCTATATTTACTACTGATAGTCATGCACACCAACCAATCCTATTATGTTCATGGACAATAGTACGCTCATTAGACCAAGAAATTGCTTGCATTGCATTGAATGTAAGAGCTGAGTACTGCACTACAAAGGAAGTAAATATTTGCAGTTACTGGAGCTGACCACTTTAGAAAATCCTCCCCCATAACCTTCTCCAGTTGGTCATCACCCATGACCTCTGGTCACTAGAAGATGCAGATGGAAATTGCTAGAAAAAGGCTGGTGTCATATTCTCTTTCATGAACAAAGACTATTAAACTTCCTTTACTTGTACCGTATTAGCTGAAACAAGCCTATCCTGTTTTTGTCTAGGGTACCTTTCTTTTCAATTACTTTTTATTTTATTTTTTTGTTTTGTTTTTTGGATTTTTGAACAAAGTTGGACAGTAGCAAAATAAGTCAGTATACAACACGAAGTAGAGGAGACGTCGCCACCAGTATCAAAACAGGTCATGATAACCAACACTTAAAAACATAATCAGCTACTGACTGCAGATTTTTAAGTTGTTCTCTAAACATATATGATCCTTATAGAGCCCTGATGGGGGTTGGATCTGAAATCGTGAAACTGGGAAAGGGTCCACGGCAAGGGGTTGCTGCATAATAAATGAGGCAAAATCCATAGCCTTTGCACGTTTCCTTTACATTTCCTTTACATTAACACAATGCTTTCACACACACCTAGCCAAGATAGAGAATTATATGTATTTGATATATTTTGAATTTCACGCTTTCTTACGTGGAAGAGACAAAATTAAAAAACACACTGGTGAGATCTCAATAAATAGATACTTTTATTTATTAGATGTTTAGAAAATGGTTGAATAATTACAACACTGCTCATATTGCTTGTGAATGTGTATGGTAAACGTTAGTCCCTGTTGGACCAGTAATACCATCTATGAACAAATATGCTTGGAATGTTAGAGTAGTGGATGAAGCTGTTGGTCAGGGTGATGTTTCTGCAGAACCCTCCAGATTGTACTGGGGGATGGGAAGAAAGACAATCGTAGCAAAGCAACTGCCAGAGTATTGCCAGTCTCAACAGATTTATTGTTTGTTAAGCTAGCCATAAATGGATCAAAATTCAACCAATGTAGCAGAGATGAGATGAACTTCGATCAGTATGTGGCCTTTCCTGTTTGACAAAAGTTGATAGTTTGATTGATTCTGGAAAATGTCTCTAATGCCGCGTACACACGACCGGACTTTTGGGCAGACTAGGTCCGAAGGGATTAGTCCGTCGGACAATCCGATCGTGTGTGGGCTAGTCCGATCATTTTTCAGAAAAAAAATCAGACGGACCTAGAAATAGAACATGTTTCAAATCTATCCGACTGACTCAATTTCGACGTACTAAAATCTGGAAAACCGTTCGTCTGTGTGCTGGTCCGACGGACTAAATACAACGCAAGGGAAGCTATTGGCTACTGGCTATTGAACTTCCTTGTTTAGTCCCGTTTACGTCATCACGTTCAAAACTAACAGACTTTCGAACAGACTTAGTCCATTCGTGTGTGGCCAAGTCTGTTCATTCGGAAAGTCCATCGGACCTCCGCCGAAAGTCCGTCGGACCTAGTCTGCCAGAAAGTCCGGTCATGTGTATGCAGCATTAGGCTCCATTCACACTTGTAAAGACTTGTTATGCAACTTTGGACATCAAAGTTGCATGACAAGTCCTTCCCCATGTTTTCCATTGATACCCGTTCATATATGCGCAAGTTCAAAGTAGTTTGTGCACTATTTTGGTCAGACTTTAAAGCAACTTGAGGGCTATAGACTTCAATGTTAACCTTAAGAAGTTGCATGAAAGCTGTACCTGAATGTTATACAATGCAACTTGTGTGCAACAGTTGTCCATTATTACAGGACAAAGCCAAAGTCGTATCCAAGTTGCACTCCAAAGTCGGCCAAAACTTTTGAGTCGTACGATTGTGAATGGAGCCTATCAGCTGCTCCTGCTAGAAAAAAAAAACTCTTTATGGACAGCTTTAGCAACATACTGGCAATAATTCAGAAAAAGTAAGTAACTTAAATTATACTTGTAAAAGAAGAATGTAAATACGTACCTTTCCTAAAAGAACACCGCAACATGTCAAAAGTGTCACGTGTTTTCCGAAGAGAGCTTCTGGGAATGTTCTAAGGTTAGACCGCTCTGGTCTCATGTAATTGAGATCATGGTTAACTTAGGTTTTCCAAATATTTGTAACCCTCTGATGTGCCTCCTAGGGGTCATTGAAAATGAGGGGATGACTAATGCTATGAAAAAGTTTGTTAGAATACTCTTTTTCTATGCAAGAAAGTTAATTGCTAGGAGATGGATATAAACAGAATATCTTTCTATTAAACGTGGAAAGCGTTAGTTAATCCAAATATCCCCTTATACAGAATGACAGGTGAGGCTTGGCTGCCCAAAGAAGTTTACTAAAATTTCATTCAGTTAGGAAGATTCTTGGCAGCTCTGGAAAGTTCCCCTCTAGGTCAGCAGCACCCCTTTGTCTGGCTAGGCAATAATACTGGGGGGGAACTTACTCTAAATGGTTACTGAGGGTGGTGGAGAGGGGAGGAGGGGAGACTTTTGTATCTCTTTTTCTATACCTGGTTCCGAATATGCAGCACATACTCCAATTGTTTTTCTGTATATAGAATGTTAGGTAGGGTTGCCACCTTTTCTTCGAGCCAAACCTGAACACTTCAGCGGGGCTTGGAATTTTTTTTTGTAGCATACACTATGAGAATGTAAAATATGTGGAACACCTCTGTGTGCCCTAGGGGAGTAGTAATGTGGCATGCACAGCAGTGAACAGTGGGTGTAGCTAATTGCATATAGTGCAGGTGTGTGTAATGTACAATATAGTGTATATAGTGCAGGTGTGTGTAATGTACAATATAGTGTATATAGTGCAGGTGTGTGTAATGTACAATATAGTGTATATAGTGCAGATGTGTGTAATGTACAATATAGTGTATTTAGTGCAGGTGTCTGTAATGTACAATATAGTGCAGGCATGTGTAATGTACAATATAGTGTATATGTAGTGTGTAATGTACAATATAGTGCATGTGTGTAATATACAATATAGTGTATATAGTGCAGGTGTGTGTAATTAACAATATAGTGTATTTAGTGCAGGTGTGTGTAATGTTCAATATAGTGTATATAGTGCAGGTGTGTAATGTACAATATAGTATATTTAGTGCAGGTGTGTGTAATGTTCAATATAGTGTATATAGTGCAGGTGTGTAATGTACAATATAGTATATTTAGTGCAGGTGTGTGTAATGTACAATATAGTGTATATAGTGCAGATGTGTGTAATGTACAATATAGTGTATATAGAGCAGGTGTGTGTAATGTGCAATATAGTGTATATGTAGTGTGTAATGTACAATATAGTGTATATAGTGCATGTGCATGTAATGTACAATATAGTGTATACAGTACAAGTGTGTGTAATATACAATATAGTGTATATAGTGCAGGTGTGTGTAATGTACAATATAGTGTATATAGTGCAGGCGTGTGTAATATACAATATAGTGTATATAGTGCAGGCCTATGTATTGTACAATATAGTGCATAAGAAGTGTGTAATGTTTGGTGGGAAGCCTCCCAGTATAATTTTGGGGGGGAGTTCTCCTGGTGTAGTATGGGGACTGTATATAGGGAAACTATTAGTAATTAATTGTATGAATTATCAGATATTCACATCAATGTAGGATAATAAATTACGTATTCAGATATATAAACGTTGAGTTAATCACATGCATAAACACACATACTTAAATGCATACAGATACTGAGATATATACATATGCTCAATTACATACAGTACATGCATACACACATGGGCGTCCGCAGAACTTTTTTCAAGGGGGGGCATAATTTTAGGGTCACCCTTGTGCCGCCCTTTTTCGACAATGTCATTATCAGATTATCATGGTCAGAGACTGCAGACATAGTACAATCCCTAGGATAAGTAATGGATAATGGCCAACAGGCCCTCTTACCAGACCTAGCTAAACAACACCAGTGATCCCCCGGCTGGACGATCGCTCACTGGCCCAGGGGGTGACTCTGGTCAGTAGTGTAGCATGTCTGTACCCTGGCAGTGACTCATGACTCATTCTTTCTCTCTCTGGCGGTGCTGGGCAGCATGGCTCTCTCTGTTGGTGCTGGACAGCATGGCTCTCTCTGGTGGCGCGGTGCAGTGTAGTTCTCTCTCTGGTGGTACTGGGCAGTGTGGCTCTCTCTCTCTCTCTCTCTGGCTTCTGCCCAGCACAATCCTTGTTCTTTTTCCTGTAGTACTCTCTCCCTCAGCTTTTTTCCCAGGCTACAGTCTCTCAATCTCTCTCTTGATCGAGCTGTATCCTCCTCCCTGTGGAAAATGGGGCCTCCAATCATTGGGACTACATGTCCCATGATTCGCTCCTCTCCTAGTCTCCTTTGATTAAGGAAATACAAAAAGCTGCGCCAACAAAAAAATTATCTATACGTTAACTATCCAAAATAAAAAAATAAAATGAAGATTATAAATAGTTTGATATATTCAAAACTTATAGATAAAAAATGACAATTAATATGAATTCATAATTAAAGAGTTCATGAAAGAGTCCATAGATAATCCACAGTTGCGATCCTATGTAAAAACACCACGGTGGTTACACACACTCGAAATGCGCACAAGTGCCCGTCACCTTATAGTGAGTGCGCTTACCAGATGGAAGCTTAATTAAAGCGTTGTAAATATATCCTCAATCTCCTCAGAATACTCCTCCTTTTAATGGATCAGCTCACCGTAATGAAAAGCAGTATTCACATATACACATCTTATTCCACGATCCCAAAAATTACTATCAGTGGCTCGAGGGAAGAAGAGGAAACCAACATAGTGTAACACTGTTTAGAAGTTTTATTAGAGCAAAAAGTAGCGCACTTACATGAGCATCGAATCAATACAGCATGCACAATGGAACATAAAAAGCCGGCCGGCATTCGGGAGCCCGTCCTCCCCTTCTGCAACGTGATGGTGTCACAGCGTGCCTTCCCAGACGCGTTTTGTCATAAATGACGTTGTCAATGGGGCTTCTCCTTTGATTGGCCCTCAGTTATGGCCAATAGGGAAGGAACAGAGCTGGCAGGAAGCTGGGCGAGGAACCTGGTGAGAGCCGTCGTCTCTTCTCCCTGACAGGAGAAAGGGGGGGGTGACCGGGGGAAACCTGATAGCACCGCCGCTGAGTTCTCTGCTGGACTGAGCACAGAAAAGAGCCCGCAGTCACACTACACTGATAGGGGGGCTTGGCAGAACCTTGATGGTGTCACCCCACTGGCGGGTTGCACATGGGTGTGGGCTACCCGCACCCCGATAGCGATGGAACTGTGTTGAATTTAAGATCTCATCCCTGATTCCAGGGGGGGGCACTTGACCCCCCTTGCCCCTACCTGCGGACGCCCATGCATACACACTCAGATATATACAATCAGATACATGCATAAACACTCAGATATATACAGATACATGCATACACAAACTCAGATATATACAATCATATAAATGTATACACCCTCAGATATACAGTATCTCACAAAATTGAGTACACCCCTCACATTTTTGTAACTATTTTATTATATCTTTTCATGTGACAGCACTGAAGAAATGACACTTTGCTACAATGTAAAGTAGTGAGTGTAAGCTTGTGAGTGTACAGCTTGCATAACAGTGTAAATTTGCTGTCCCTCAAAATAACTTAACACACATCCATTAATGTCTAAACCACTGGCAACAAAAGTGAGTACACCCCTAAGTGAAAATGTCCAAATTGGGCCCAAAGTGTCAATATTTTGTGTGGCCACCATTATTTTCCATCACTGCCTTAAAAGCGGAGCTCCACCCCATTTTAACATAATATCTCAAGCTGATTTAACACATGTCATCATTCAAAAACTGAAGGTTTTTTTTTTTTCCTACAGTACCTTTTTTTTTCTTGTGATGTTGTCTATCTCCTGTCTATGGTGATCTCGGATATGGGCGGGGATAGTGCTTATATTCCGCAATATCCTCTATCCGCACTGTGTCCTGGGAGCTTGTGTCATAGTTCCCAGGAGTCAGTGGGGCGGCCTGGAGATAGATATCTTTTATTTCTTTTGTTACTTGCACAGCTCCGTTGCCATCACAACAGGCCGGACTTCCGATGATGCCGCCGGTTGCGATGGCAACCCGATCTGTTGACGGCGCTCCTATTTACTGTTACTGCGCATGCGCGAGATCGGGGATACAACGCGCAGTGCATGCTGGTCGATCAGCGGCACTGTATCCCGGAAGAAGACGCCTGTGGGCTTCACATGCCCACAGGAGAGATGAGACCCGGCTACAACAACAATTAAAACTTGATATTAGAATAGAAAATGGACATCTTTAACCCTGAAAACATGCAACAAGTGAGTTATAAGTTTTAAGGACATAATCATTGATGTTGTACCAAAAAAAAAAAAAAAATGTTTAGGGCAGTGGAACCCCACTTTAACCCTCTTAGGCATGGAGTTCACCAGAGCTTCACACGTTGTCACTGGAGTCCTCTTCCACTCCTCCATGATGACATCACGGAGCTGGTGGATGTTGGAGACCTTGCGCTCCTCCACTTTCCATTTGAGGATGCCCCATAGATGCTCAATAGGGTTTAGGTTTGGAGACATGCTTGGCCAGTCCATCGCCTTTACCCTCAGCTTCTTTAGTAAGGCAGTGGTCATCTTGGAGGTGTGTTTGGGGTCGTTATCATGTTGGAATACTGCCCTGTCCCAGTAACCGGATCGAGTAGTCAGCAAGGCCAGAGTTCAATAACCAGATTGGGTAATCAGCCAGGCCAGAAGTCAGGGATCCAAGTAAAGCAACAGCAAGCAGGATAAGGAGCCAGAAGGGATGTCAGCAAGCCAGTCATTGATTAGAACTGCAGGAGATGGTTTCTTGTGATGTGACCAAGGCGAAGGCAAAGGTGAAGTGAGCTGGACAGCTTTAAGTAGGCAGGTCAGACGAGCAGGATCAGGAACAGCCAGAGAGAGATGAGAGCTGGCAATTAGCCGACAGCTGAGCAGCCAGCCCAGAGAAGGAAGGGCTAAGCCAGCTCTGACAATCTTGGTCTCATCAGACCACAGGACATGATTCCAGTAATCCATGTCCTTAGTCTGCTGGTCTTCGGCAAACTGTTTGCTGGCTTTCTTGTGCATCATCTTTAGAAGAGGCTTCCTTCTGGGACCACAGCCATGCAGACTGACGCAGTTTGGGGCATATGGTCTGAGCACTGAGAGGCTGAACTCCCACCCCTTCAAATTTTGCAGCAATGCCTATTTCCCAAAGACAACCTCTGGATATGATGCTGAACATGTGCACTCAACTTCTTTGTTTGACCATGGTGAGGCCCTGTTCTGAGTGGAACCTGTCTTGTTAAACCGCTATATGGTCTTGGCCACCGTGCTGCATCTCAGTTTCAGGGTCTTGGCCATCTTCTTATAGCCTAGGCCAGTGATGGCGAACCTTGGCACTCCAGATGTTTTGGAACTACATTTCCCATGATGCTCAGGCACTCTGCAGTGTAGTGGAGCATCATGGGAAATGTAGTTTCAAAACATCTGGGGTGCCAAGGTTCGCCATCACTGGCCTAGGCCATCTTTATGTAGAGCAGCAATTCTTTTTTTCAGATCCTCAGAGAGTTCTTTGCAATGAGATGCCATGTTGAACTTCCAGTGACCAGTGAGAGCAGTAACACCAAATTTAAAACACCTGAGACCTTGTAACACAACGAGTCACATGACATGGGGAGGGAAAATAGGTAATTGGGCCCAATTTGGACATTTTCACTTAGGGGTGTGCTAAAATGTGGCTTATACATTTCAGTGGTTTCGACATTAATGGCTGTGTGTTGAGTTATTTTGAGGGGTCAGCAAGTTTACACTGTTATACAAGCTGTACACTCACTACTTTACATTGTAGAAAAGTGTAATTTATTCAGTGTTGTCACATGAAAAGATATAATAAAATATTTACAAAAATGTGAGGGGTGTACTCACTTTTGTGAGATACTGTATATACACAATCAGATACATGCATACACACTCAGATACACAAAAACAGGTATAAATACACTAGACACAACCACAACATACTGTGAGGTGAATACATACATATGTAGCCTGGTAATGGACAGCCATCTTCTCTCCTCCCTTCTCTGTCCTTCTGTCCCCTCACACTCCATGCAGCTCCTTCCTCTGCCCACCCACACACACTCGCAGCTCCTCTCCAGTACATCGGTCTGTCAGAGTGAACAGTCCTGACAATGCTCCAGTAGCCGAAACAAGAAGCAAAGCATCGGAAAATGCGACCAGGAGGTTCTGTATCCCTCCACAGAGAGAAACAAGTCCCTTGCAATTAGGCCTGACAATTACAAATATGTGAAAATAGGTGAACATCTGATACATATTATGTAAGCAAGATTCTGTTTAAGCATTTATGGGGTTGCTATGGGGGTGTTGGAAGAGTTTTTAGGGGTGCCCTGGTGTCTGGCAGTGAGAAACTCAGGCAGAGGATGTAAAAACCCAACTGTCCGGGTGAATCCCTGACAGGTGGCAACCCTAATGTTAGGGTGTATTTCTGTTGTATGTTTACATTTAAACAATAAAAAAAAAGAATTGCCGGAGGATGCATTTTATATGAGAATATGACAATTTCTATGGCTTACACCTCGTTCCATTCTTCTATACTGAACCCCATCTGTCACGGTTGTAAACCCTGTATTGTTTGGATACATTATTTGATTTTTTTTTATGTTCAGCAAATGATGGATGTATCATTTTTGTAATTCTGGCAATAAAAATTTCTTTAAAAAAAACAAAAACGTACCTTTCCTGATACACCATTCAATTTGCGTTGAGTTCTGCATGGAAACTGACACTGCTATGAGCGTCCAAATGCCTTGACATTCATGACTAAGTGCAACAGCACCAACACATCAAGGCATTTGGTTGCATTGTATATACTGTTTGAAATAAAGCCTTCCGGTGCTCTGCCCATTTTGTGTATTTTGTGTATGTACTGTAGTTCTGGATGCACAGTTGGCCCAGGGGCATATGGGTAGCAGCAAAAAGGGTTGCTGGTTCAAATCCCAACCATGACACTACCTGCCTGGAGTTTGCATGTTCTCCCTGTGTCTACATGGGTTTTCTCAAGGTACTCCGGTTTCCTTCCACACTCCAAAGACATACTGGTAGGGTAGCTCATGTCTAAATTGGACCTAGTGTGTGTATGTATGAATGTGAGTTAGGGACCTTAGATTGTAAGCTCCTTAGGGGCAGGGACTGATGTGAATGTACAATGTATATGTAAAGCGCTGCGTAAATTGACAGCGCTATATAAGTACCTGTAATAAATAAAGGAATCATTTGCATGGCTCTGACCTCCATGTCATTACTATAACCAGTTAGAGCCGAAGGGGGCCAAGGAAATCGACTCTCCTGCAGATTTCTGCAGATTTCTCAGGACTGGAGTTGTGTTTGGTAACAGGACTGGCAGGAAAAGTATTTATAGAGTTCATTCACAGGTCTGGCTTGAAGTGGAGTTCCACCCATTTACAAGTCAGACGCTACAAAAAGTGTAGCGGCTGACTTTTAATAATTAAACACTCACCTGTCCCACAGTCCAGCGATGCGGGCGAACAAAGCCCTGCTCCTCTCCCCCTCCTCTCTGTGGCGCCGGCATTGTAACTGTAGGCGCCCGGCTGTTGCTTCACAGCTGGGCACGCACAGCGAATGCGCAAGACACGCTGCACGCTGTGAATGGCCGAGCAATCTTCTGGCCCCTGTGACGTGTCCCAGAAGATTGCAGGGAGGGAGGGGGGAGAAAACTAGACTTAAAGCGGAGTACCACCCAAAAATGTAACTTCCGCTTTAAGTGATAGTGACCCCCTGACATGCCACATATGGCATGTAATTTTTTTTGGGGGGTGGGGATATGCTCTTTTTAGAGGCACCCAGCTCCCACTTCCTTCCGGGGCTCCGCAGTGCCAGAAGGAAGTGGGAGCTGGGTGCCTCTAAAAAGAGCATATCCCCCCCCCAAAAAAAAATTACATGCCATATGTGGCATGTCAGGGGGTCACTATCACTTAAAGCGGAAGTTAAATTTTTGGGTGGAACTCCGCTTTAAGTCTAGTTTTCTTTTTAAAATCAGTACAAAAGATGGTACTTAGATTCAATGAGAAGTGTTCAATGTGCTGATGGCTGCCATCTTAAGCCGGGTACACACGGGTCGAATGTTGGGACACATTTGCCAGTTAAAAAAAGGCCAACATTCGGCCCATGTGTATGTCAGTCTGTCTGACCGAAGCCGGCCGTTTTGCCAGCTTCTGTCAGACAAGCCTGCTGGAAAACCAGGAGCGGACCGACTTCCGATCAGCACTCTCAGCCAACGGCGGACAGCACTGATCATACCCCTGTCAGAACACAACAGCTCAGCGGGGGAGATTGCAGGACTTACGTTGCATATTGAGTACAGCCGCTCCGACCAGAGTTTTCAGTTTTTTCCATTCAGCCTGCTGAGTTGAATGGAAAAAAAACTATTATGCCGCGTACATATGACCGGACGTTTTCCGGCAGACTAGGTCTGACGGAATCAGTCCGTCGGACAATCCGATCGTTTTTCATTAAAAAAATCAGATAGACCTAGAAATAGAAAGTTTCCTTAATGCATAGAACGCATTAAGGTAAAAAACCTTGAGGCTTTAGAATCACTTTAAGGTTATTTAACCACTTACGGACCTCTTGCCGCAGTTTTACGGCAGCTGTTTGAAACAGGTTATCGCTGTTATGGCAGCAGCTAACTGCCATAACCCCGGTATCCCCTTCTTCAGCGGGCGGTCCGCTACAAGATAAAAGTGGTCTCTGCGGCGAATTCGCCGCAAGATCACTTTTATCGGTGGCGAGAGAGGGACCCCATCCAGTGCCCTCTGCCACTTACGGGAGCTGTCGGCAGTGGCGGAGGCGATCGCGTTCTGTCTCCTGACAGGTTTGGAAATGAGTGAGGGGAAGACAGCCCCCACCCGTCTCAATACAATTGCTAGGCGGAAGCGACGTCAAAACGTCACTTCCGCCCATAGCTCTTAAAGGGCCATTTTTTTTAATGATTTTTTTAAATTACAATTTTTTTTTTATTGGATTTTAGTCTAAATATGAGATCTGAGGACTTTTTGACCCCAGATCTCATATTTAAGAGTAGTGATGGCCGAACGGTTCGCCCGGCGGTCGTTTCGCGGCGAATTTCCGACTTTCGCGGTCCGCACGTTCGAACGCCTTTTTCCGTCGTTCGCCGCGGCGGACTTACGTGTTTAATGTATACAAGAACTTTAACCTTTGGTGACACGTTTATCATGTGATACAGGACAGCCAATTGAGACATGACAGCACATGGACACTTGTACATTCCCCCTAACCTATAAATACACCCGATCCGGTGGCCATTTTACATTCTTTCTTCTGTTAAGATAGGGACAGGTTCCTGTGTGGAGTAGGGAGAGATAAACCACTAGCTATTTGGTACACAAAAGTTCTTTTCAGGACTGGTATAGGTGTTAGGTGTTGATAGGTTTGCTGTGCTGCTGATTCTTGCAGCAGCCTGAGTGTCTTTTGTTAGTTTAGAGAAAGGGAAAGGACGGTGTATGCTACAGGGACAGCCAGATTAGTCTTTCATCATCATCATCATCATCATCATCATTAGCTGTTACTATCAAGGTCCACAAAAGAGCTGTTCCAGTAACCACTAATCGTTCTCTTTTTTTTGCCAATTTGTATAGGGACAGGAAGGAAGCAGTGTTGTCAGGCAGTGAGGGTAATTTTAAAGACTTGCTGTTATTATTAGTTCCACAAAGGTTCTTTTCAGGACTGGTATCAGTGGTACAGTAATAGGCTTGTACATGTATAATATTCTTTCTTCCAAATATAGAAAGGATATTATACTTGACTGCTGCCCTTCTGCTGCAGTCTGCTAAACATTCACAACTCACTCGTTCTTATAAGGACTGGTAACTTGGTATAGGGTGCTACGGTACATAGGCTTGAGTGCGGTACAGTCTGCTGTTCTGTAAGGACCGCTATCGGTCCACAATAGATAGGGTTGACGTGCACCACTGCTGACCGCTGCCCTATACTGCAGCAGTCCTTCAGCGGTATAGGGACTGACGTACAGTCTGCTAATCACTAACACACAACCTGCTTGTTCCACAAAAGTTCTTATAAGGACTGGTAACTTGGTATAGGGTGCTACGGTACATAGGCTTGAGTGCGGTACAGTCTGCTGTTCTGTAAGGACCGCTATCGGTCCACAATAGATAGGGTTGACGTGCACCACTGCTGACCGCTGCCCTATACTGCAGCAGTCCTTCAGCGGTATAGGGACTGACGTACAGTCTGCTAAACACTAATACACAACCTGCTTGGTCCACAAAAGTTCTTATAAGGACTGGTAACTTGGTATAGGGTGCTACGGTACATAGGCTTGAGTGCGGTACAGTCTGCTGTTCTGTAAGGACCGCTATCGGTCCACAATAGATAGGGTTGACGTGCACCACTGCTGACCGCTCACCTATACTGCAGCAGTCCTTCAGCGGTATAGGGACTGACGTACAGTCTGCTAATCACTAACACACAACCTGCTTGTTCCACAAAAGTTCTTATAAGGACTGGTAACTTGGTATAGGGTGCTACGGTACATAGGCTTGAGTGCGGTACAGTCTGCTGTTCTGTAAGGACCGCTATCGGTCCACAATAGATAGGGTTGACGTGCACCACTGCTGACCGCTGCCCTATACTGCAGCAGTCCTTCAGCGGTATAGGGACTGACGTACAGTCTGCTAAACACTAATACACAACCTGCTTGGTCCACAAAAGTTCTTATAAGGACTGGTAACTTGGTATAGGGTGCTACGGTACATAGGCTTGAGTGCGGTACAGTCTGCTGTTCTGTAAGGACCGCTATCGGTCCACAATAGATAGGGTTGACGTGCACCACTGCTGACCGCTCACCTATACTGCAGCAGTCCTTCAGCGGTATAGGGACTGACGTACAGTCTGCTAATCACTAACACACAACCTGCTTGTTCCACAAAAGTTCTTATAAGGACTGGTAACTTGGTATAGGGTGCTACGGTACATAGGCTTGAGTGCGGTACAGTCTGCTGTTCTGTAAGGACCGCTATCGGTCCACAATAGATAGGGTTGACGTGCACCACTGCTGACCGCTGCCCTATACTGCAGCAGTCCTTCAGCGGTATAGGGACTGACGTACAGTCTGCTAAACACTAATACACAACCTGCTTGGTCCACAAAAGTTCTTATAAGGACTGGTAACTTGGTATAGGGTGCTACGGTACATAGGCTTGAGTGCGGTACAGTCTGCTGTTCTGTAAGGACCGCTATCGGTCCACAATAGATAGGGTTGACGTGCACCACTGCTGACCGCTCACCTATACTGCAGCAGTCCTTCAGCGGTATAGGGACTAAGAGTTTTGTCACAGGGTCATTTAAAAAATGACATGCAGAGGAAGAGGCAGGCCCTTCCGCAGGGGTGGTAGGGGTTGGGCAGGAGCAACAGGCTTGAGCCAAAGTGGGAAGTTGCAGAAGGTGCGTTCAATTACTTTAAAGGATGCACCAGACTTGGTTGAGTGGCTCGCTCAGCCTTACTCTTCTGCACCCTCCTCATCCTCTCGATCTGCACCCTCTTCTTCACTCTCTGCTATGTGCACCCCCAAAGACACTACCACCAACAACACGACCACCACCACCACCACCACATACCTTCCGCTTGAGTCACTGGAATTATTTTCCGATCCATATCAAGAGGACATTTCTGATGCGCAGCCACTCTTGGTATTGGATCAGGAAGAGGAGGTAGCAACAAGCGCTACTCAGCAGTCTGACGCCAGTACCCAGATCAGCCCAAGGAGGAGGTTGGTCCCCGGTGTTGCTGCCTACTCCGAGATCTCTACTTATAGCGGTGGGGAAGGTGACGTTGATGATGACGTGTCTAGTGATGTCACGTGGGTGCCCACAAGAGAGGAAGAGGAGGGGAGTTCAGAGGGAGATATGGACCAGCAGATAGGGAGGAGAAGCAGCAATGACTTACATTGCACAGCAGGGACAAAGCAGACTGCAAATGTATCAGGAGCGAGTCATCGACCATGTACGGTCACATCTGGCGCTCCCAGGACACCGGCACATGGCTCCGCAGTGTGGGCTTTTTTTAACGTGTCCGCTGCTGACAATAGCGTTGCCATCTGCAATCTTTGCAGTCAACGCGTTAGTCGCGGTAAGCCCAATACTCACCTAGGGACGACCGCCTTAAGAAGGCACATGAGCAGCCA
This sequence comes from Lithobates pipiens, assembly GCF_037356315.1. Taxonomy (NCBI): domain Eukaryota; kingdom Metazoa; phylum Chordata; class Amphibia; order Anura; family Ranidae; genus Lithobates; species Lithobates pipiens. Next base: position 547,078,958 of record NW_027507748.1, read on the forward strand.
TCACCGAGCCCAGTGGGAGCAACGGAACACACAAAGCCACACTGCAGGCTCTCACCGTCCAGCCTCGTCTTCTACTTCTCCTTCTCCTCTCTCCTCACAATTGTCCTCCACTCCACCTTCCATCACGCCAAGCTCACATTTTTCTGCAAAAAGGCAGGCTTCCGTGGGCCTAATGTTTGAGCGTAAAAAAATGATGATGCCGGATAACCCTCTTGCCCAACGGTTGGCGGCTGGCTTGTCAGAACTCATAGCCCGCCAACTACTGCCATATAAACTGGTGGACTCGGAGGCCTTTCGCAAATTTGTGGCCATTGGAACACCACAATGGAAGGTCCCAGGAAGGAAGTATTTCTCAGAGAAGGGCATCCCAGAGCTATATGGCCATGTTCAGCGGCAAGTGAATGTATCTCTGGCACACAGTGTCGGTGCCAAGATACATCTGACCACAGACACGTGGTCTAGCAAACACGGGCAGGGAAGGTATATCAGTTTTACTGCCCACTGGGTGAACCTTCTGACGGCCGTCAAGCATGTAACCCGTGGCACCCGTGTAGATTTGGTTTTACCGCCACGGATTGCATGCAGGCCTGACTCTTCTTCTCCTCCTCCTACTCCATCCTCCTCCCTCTCCTCCTCAGCTGCCTCCTCCTTTTCCGCTGCTAGCGTCTCTTCCACTGCACCGCCCAAGCTCCCCAGAACCTATTCCACATGCCAGGTGAGACGTTGCCATGCCGTGCTGCGTCTGTTGTGCCTGGAAGCAAAGAGCCACACTGGCCCGGCACTCCTTTCAGCTTTGCGTTCACAGGCAGATGAGTGGCTAACACCGCTCAATTTGACAGTTGGTAAAGTGGTGTGTGACAACGGTGCCAATCTGCTTAGCGCATTGAAACAGGGCAAAATCACGCACGTGCCGTGCATGGCACACGTCTTAAACTTGGTCGTGCAGCGATTCCTTGTCAAATACCCTGGGGTCCAGGACATCTTGCGGCAGGCAAGGAAAATCTCGGCCCATTTCAGAAGATCTTACACGGCCATGGCTCGCCTTGCTGACATTCAGCGGCGACACCATCTGCCGGTCAGACGTCTTATTTGCGATTGCCCGACGCGATGGAACTCAACCTTCTATATGCTTGATAGGCTGCTCCAGCAGAAACGTGCAGTTAACGTCTACCTGTATGAACTCTGCGAAAGAAACGGTTCTGGGGAGCTGGGTTTTTTTTCACCGCGCCAGTGGCTGCTCATGCGCGACACATGCAGACTTCTGCGGCCATTTGAGGAGATCACCAAACTGGTCAGTCGCAGCCATGGCGCCATCAGTGACATGGTACCTTATGCCTTCTTTCTGGAGCGTGCATTGCGTCGTGTCATTGATCAGGCTGTGGAGGAGCAGGAGCGGGAAGATGAGGAAGTCGCAATGCTGGATGAATTCCCAGGGGGGGCTACTCTATCTGAGACAAGTCAACAACAGGAGTCTGATGAGGAGTCAGAGGAGGATGGTGCCGGGGCGGATGAGCAGGAGCAAGAAGAGCATGCTTTAAACCTTTCTGGGATCCCTGTTGTGCGAGGATGGGGAGAGGAGAATGAAGAGGACGACATTATCCTGGATGATGAGCAGGAGCCAGGCCACCACACCGCTTCCACTTTAGTGCAAATGGGGGCCTTCATGCTCCAGTGTTTTAATAGGGACCCCCGTATAAAAAGCATGAGGGTCAAGGACCAGTACTGGGTGGCAACGTACTTAGACCCCCGGTACAAACACAAAATGGCGGAAATGTTACCGCCGTCGCAGAGGGCTGTCAGAATGCAGCACTTCCAGGCCTTGCTTCGAGAAATGCTGCATTCTGCTTTTGCGTGCGCTGGCAGAGGAGCAATTCCCACTCCCAGAGAAGGATTTGCGGGTACCAATCCAACAGCGCCTGCAAGAAGAGGCCGGTTTGAAGATGTGTTGGTGACTTCGGATATGAGGTCATTCTTTCAGCCGACCCATCGACAGGTGTCATCCGGATCCAGCATCAGGGAACGCCTAGACCGTCAGGTGTCCGACTACATCGGGTTAACGGCCGATGTGGACGCTCTGAGGAGTGATGAACCCCTGGACTACTGGGTGGGCAGGCTTGACCTCTGGTCAGAGCTTACCCAATTTGCAATGGAACTGTTGGCTTGCCCCTCGTCCAGTGTCCTGTCCGAAAGGACGTTCAGCGCAGCAGGGGGGATCGTGACCGATAAGCGTACTCGCCTAGCTCACGACAGTGTTAACTACCTCACATTTCTAAAAATGAATGAGGCATGGATCTCGGAGGAATTCAACACATGTGACCAGTAGACCATGTATATGTCTATAAACTATTTTTTTAATCAAGCACACAGACCTTCTTAATTCATTTGGCTCACTTCCTTGACCCAAAAAAGCACACCGTACTATATGCCCCTACCCTCCTCTTTGAAGAGGTTGAGCGGTGTCATATTTCTACTGGGGCTGCTTATGATATCCCTGTGCTGTGCTGACTTCCTCCTGGGGGTTCTTATTATGAAGGGATCACACTATCCCTGTGCTGTGCTGACTTCCTCCTGGGGGTTCTTATTATGAGGGGATCACACCATCCCTGTGCTGTGCTGACTTCCTCCTGGGGCTGCTTACGGTGCTGCTGTCAGTGCTGTATGTCACGGTGCTGCTGTCAGCGCTGTATGTCACGGTGCTGCTGTCAGCGCTGTATGTCACGGTGCTGCTGTCAGCGCTGTATGTCACGGTGCTGCTGTCAGCGCTGTATGTCACGGTGCTGCTGTCAGCGCTGTATGTCACGGTGCTGCTGTCAGCGCTGTATGTCACGGTGCTGCTGTCAGCGCTGTATGTCACGGTGCTGCTGTCAGTGCTCTGTATTACGGTGCTGCTGTCAGATGCCTCTATCACGGTGCATGTGTCATTCCGGTATGTCACGCTGCTGGTGATCATCTCCTGCACCCTCTTCTTTGCCTACCCTGGTCCCTGACCTTCCCTCTCCTCCATTGCCTTCATTAGCTCCATAGTCCTGAATTGTTAGAACAATTTCCCAAATAAAATAAAAATGCTTGTAGTTATCGATCCCAAATTCACCTCATACATGTATTATGTCATTGTCCAGATGGTGGGACTACGTTTTACCCCCTAATAATTACCACGTGGCCGCAAATTCGACATGAAGGTTTGCAAAGTTCGCCTCCCATTGAAGTCAATGGGGCCCGCGGCGAACGGTCGGTTTCGCGAACGTTTGGGTCCGTTCGCATTTCGCGTTCGCGAAACGTCCCGTCGGAAGTTCGTCCATCACTATTTAAGAGGTCCTGTCATGCTTGTTTCTATTACATGGGATGTTTACATTCCTTGTAATAGGAATAAAAGTGACCCATTTTTTTTTAAACAGTGTAAAAATAAAAGGTAAAATAAATAATAATGATAAAAAAAATTTTTTAAACGCGCCCATCCCGCCGAGCTTGTGCGCAGAAGCGAACGCATATGTGAGTAGCGCCTGCATATGAAAATGGTATTCAAACCACAAATGTGAGGTATCGCTGCGATCGGTAGAGCGAGAGCAATAATTCTAGCCCTAGACCTCCTCTGTAACTTAAAAGATGTAACCTGTAGAATTTTTTAAACGTCCCCTATGGAGATTAAGAGTAAAAGTTTGTCGCCATTCCACGAGCGGGTGCAATTTTGAAGCGTGACATGCTGGCTATCAATTTACTTGGTGTAACATTATCTTTCACAATATAAAAATACATTGGGCTAATTTTACTGATATCTTATTTTTTATTCAAAAAAGTGAATTAAAAAGCCACTGTTCTTCTTTTGCCGTCTTCCTCTGTTGCGTTGTCGTCCACTGTCTGACATCTGCTATATAGCCATTGGGGGTGGCTATCGGATTACGTCCGGAGAGCCTGCCCTTGTGACATCATGGGGGTGGTACTCCAGGTGACATCTGCTTGGATAAGGGTCTGCTATGGATTTTGGGGGGGACCCCACGCCATTTTTTTCTTTATTTTGCCTGAGAGGGGGGGTTCCCTTCAAATCCATACTAGACATTCAGCTGTCGGCGGGGAACCCAGCTGACAGCTGATGACTCATCGGTTGTTAAGGACTCGGCGGCTGGCTTCCCGGTCCCCTCCTTAACCAACCAGCTATATATAGTGTGTTTGATGAGGGGGAAAAAAAGGTTTAAAAATAGATAACATCCGTTTTTCGTACAGACGAAAAATAGGGTTTTATCAGGGTACATTCTGCCCTGTAAAGTGACACTGCACTTTGTCGTGGTGCGTTGCACCTTGTACTGTGACACTGCACTTTTCGGGGTACTTTGCACCCTGTACTGTGACACTGCCCTTTATCAGGGTACATTCCACCTTGTACTGTGACACTGCACTTTTCGGGGTACTTTGCACCCTGTACTGTGACACTGCACTTTATCGGCGTACATTTCGCCCCGTACTGTGACACTGCACTTTATCGGGGTACATTGCACCCTGTACTGTGACACTGCACTTTATCTGGGTACATTGCACCCTGTACTGTGGCACTGCACTTTATCGGGGTACATTGCACCCTGTACTGTGACACTGCACTTTATCGGGGTACATTGCACCCTGTACTGTGGCACTGCACTTTATCGGGGTACATTTTGCCCCGTACTGTGACACTGCACTTTATCGGGGTACATTGCACCCTGTACTGTGACACTGCACTTTATCGGGGTACATTGCACCCTGTACTGTAGCACTGCACTTTATCGGGGTACATTCCACCCTGTACTGTGGCACTGCACTTTATCTGGGTACATTGCACCCTGTACTGTGACACTGCACTTTATCGGGGTACATTGCACCCTGTATTGTGACACTGCACTTTATCGGGGTACATTTCGCCCCGTACTGTGACACTGCACTTTATCGGGGTACATTGCACCCTGTGATGTGACACTGCACTTTATCGGGGTACATTGCACCCTGTACCGTGACACTGCACTTTATCGGGGTACATTGCACCCTGTACTGTGACACTGCACTTTATCGGGGTACATTGCACCCTGTGATGTGAAACTGCACTTTATCGGGGTACATTGCACCCTGTACTGGGGCACTGCACTTTATCGGGGTACATTGCACCCTGTACTGGGGCACTGCACTTTATCGGGGTACATTTCGCCCCGTACTGTGACACTGCACTTTATCGGGGTACATTGCACCCTGTGATGTGACACTGCACTTTATCGGGGTACATTGCACCCTGTACTGGGGCACTGCACTTTATCGGCGTACATTCCACCCTGTACTGGGGCACTGCACTTTATCGGGGTACATTTCGCCCCGTACTGTGACACTGCACTTTATCGGGGTACATTGCACCCTGTGATGTGACACTGCACTTTATCGGGGTACATTGCACCCTGTACTGGGGCACTGCACTTTATCGGCGTACATTGCACCCTGTACTATGGCACTGCACTTTATCTGGGTACATTGCACAATGTACTGTGACACTGCACTTTATTGGGGTACATTGCACCCTGTACTGTGGCACTGCACTTTATCTGGGTACATTGCACCCTGTACTGTGGCACTGCACTTTATCGGGGTACATTGCACCCTGTACTGTGGAACTGCACTTTATTGGGGTACATTGCACCCTGTACTGTGGCACTGCACTTTATCTGGGTACATTGCACCTTGTACTGTGGTACTGCACTTTATTGGGGTACATTCCACCTTGTACTGTGGCACTGCACTTTATCTGGATACATTGCACCCTGTACTGTGACACTGCACTTTATCGGGGTACATTGCACCCTGTACTGTGACACTGCACTTTATCGGGGTACATTGCACCCTGTACTGTGACACTGCACTTTATCGGGGTACATTCCACCCTGTACTGTGACACTGCACTTTATCGGGGTACATTCCACCCTGTACTGTGACACTGCACATGATACACATCACACAAATAAATGACAGTCATTGGGTGGTACGATGCTTGCCATTTGCCAACACTACATGACCAGGTCTGTAGCCTGCACTCAGAGGACAGGACTGCTCTGTCACTTATCAATGGGGCTAGGGATGGGCAGTCACTTTATGACACACACTAACTGTTCTTGTCCAGCTTCCCTAATATGGAAATGAGTAAAATGACCTCAAAGGTGACTTCTGCTTTCCCGCCCTTCAACCTCTTATCACTAGCCCCGCCCAACCGCAACCACGCATCCAATCATACGCTGAGTCTAGAAACCACCTAGATCAGGCGCCGCACTTCAGAGGGGGCGTGTCTATGGTAATCAGGGTCACTAGACAACTCGCCCTTCCCCACGGGCACTCCGAACAGTCCCTATGGTCTGTGGAACGAACATATTTAATAAACCAACTGACTCCCATCCCGCTCGTCCTCCCCAATCACTATGTCCTGAGTATTACACGTGATTAATAGTTACACGCAGAGTGCGCATGCGTCATGCAGCGCGAGATCGTGTGATGGAAATGGCCCCGGGAAGGTCAACGTTCTCGCCCCTTGCAAGATGGCTGCGCTGCGCGAATGCGTAGTGACAGCAGGCCGTGACGTCATCCGGCAGGGGGCGGGCCCGAATCCTCCTCTTCAACCTTGTCCCGGCTCCGGCCTTCCAGGCGCCTTCGGATTTGCCGGTTCCAACAAGACGCTCCAGCAGCTCTCGGCCCAGTGACGGCGTTCTCTTAGTCCCAGCACCATACACCGGACTCCGACCGACCATGTCTCTCATCACCGCAGGACGCCTGTGCGCTCGTATCCTCGGGGCTAAGGTGAGAAGCCGGCGTCTAGTGACATGTGTGGAACACCCAGCCCTAGCGCCCTCCCCTCCCCCATGTGCGGCATCTCCCCTCACCCTGTGAGCTGACACTTCATCCCCTTCTATTGCCGGCCCTGTGACAGGAGGTGGCCCTCTGGTGATATCCGATCCGTGCTGGGGCCCTCACTGATCATCACCTTCCCTGGGAAAGTCACGACTCTTCATGGAGGGGCTCCAGATAGTGGGGTGATGGGGGACAATACCACATTACTATTGGATGTGTTGGCACCTGTGTGCCCAATCACCAGTCATCTGTCACCAATTGTCCAGTAGGGCACTCCCAAATAACAGGAACCTGATTTATTATTGGTATTATACAGCGCTTAACTGTGCGTTCACATCAGTCCCTGCCCCCAAGGAGCTTACAATCTAAAGCCGAAAAATACAAGTCAGGTTGAGGCTGCTGTACTAACAATCCGATGTTAGTACATCAATCTTCCCTGCTGAGCCATTGTCTTCTGACAGGGATGTCATGACAACAGAAGACGACCTGCCATACATGCGGGCCAAATGCCAGCCAGTTTCTATTGGACAAGCTTGTGCCGCCCAACGTTCGTCCCAGGCTTTAGGCTCCTTACCCATATTCATACATTTTGGGGGCAATTTAGAGCCAATTAACCTGTCAGTATGTCTTTGGAGTGTGGGAAGAGGCATGCAAACCCCAGGCAAGTAGTGCCCTGGTTGGCATTAGAACTGATGATCTGGTGCTGCCAGGGGGGACGGCTAACCACTATGCCACAGTTGTGCCCATTTTAAAAATGGTTCTAGGAGTGGAGCACGGATGTGCATGGAGACACAGCACTGTCATGGAATAAATGATTGAATGATCATGTGACACCTTTTATTTAAGTATAAGTTCATCTTTGTAAATAAATGCACGTCTCTTTGCAGTTAGCACTGCACCTACTACCAGCAGATCCCAGGGCTGTTGCAGACAGGCTGTGCAAGCTGCTCGTATGGGCACACTGCCAGGAAAACTAAAATATCTAGAGAGCTCAACAGCGCCCTGGTAGTTAATTGAGAACTACAACCCGATAGGCGCCGGGGCTGTTGGCACTTGTAGTTCCCCCATTCACAGTACTCCTGTGAATGAATGATGCGGCTGGGTGGTGGAGCCGCTTATGACAACAAGCTGGAGGACAAGATTCTCCGCTCACTGTCACAACTGGGGAGGTGCAGGGGCTTGTGCTACCCTGGATATGAATGTAACATGTTATAAAAGGTGAACGTATCCTTCACCCCCCCCCCCCCCCCCCCAAAATTCTAAGTAGAAGCAGAGGAAGCTGATTGATCAGGGTGGAATGTCTTGTCAGCAGGCCGATCACTGCTTGCAGTCCTTGGTGTTCTCTAGCCAGGTTCCTCATTACCATGTGAGCTTTACTGCATTGCATCAATCAGCTAAAGTCTTCTAGCTAGAAGCTGGTCATAGACAACTAGGCTCTGACCTTTATCATTTCTTATGGCTCCTCTCGGCTATGGACAGGAATTCCTACGTCCCTTGCACTGGTTAGCCTGTGAGGAGTATGGGAGGTGCATGGAACCTGCTGTTCCTGTGCTGTCTGGGGGCAACTGGAGAACATTTTCTAATATTTTTTGACATGGACTTGACTGTCATACATACACACGCTAGGGCCAATTTAGACAGTTGGGCCTACCAGCATGTCTTTGGAGTGTGGGAGGAAACCCACGCAGGCACAAGGAGAGCATGCAAACTCCAGGCAGGTAATGCCATGGTTGGGATTCAAACCAAGGACTCGTGTGCTGCCTGGCAGACGTGCTTACATGGTTCATGTAAAAATGTGCTGTGGTTGCCAATGCATGGGGGATGCCATTAAGAATTAATGGCACATCAGTGCTTGTACTAAAGCACAGCACGTTTCTCTGTGTGTTGGGAAAGTGTGCAATTTTGCAAGCATTTCTGACATCTTGGCTTAATAAGGGACCTAACTGGTGCCAAACATTTGCACGTTAAAGACAGTTGGCTAATAAAGGGTATTGGGGTTGGACATACCCCAGGTAGCCAATGCTCCTTTAAAGTGGAACTTTAGTTAGAAAATAAAGTCCTGCTAGATGACTTCAGGCTGGCTTCTTTTTTGCAGTTATAGCTCCATAAAATATTAAGTCTCTATGATGTTTAAATCCAGTAATACTGTCTCGCTCTGCGCATGCTCAGTCGCTCTCCCTTTTTAGGCACTGCCGATTTGTAGAGGCCGATCTGCTGTCAGACTTAAAGCGATACCAAGCCCTCCTATCTTTACAGCTAAGGAAGCTGCTTCTGTTTGATATGCAACTGCCATGGGGCTGCACATGTGATCAGTTATGACACCAGCCATTTGGTTTGACAGTTTGGTTGAGGACAGAAGCAAATGTGACAGTTATCAATCCTGGCATTTCAGGAATGTAACTTTTTTTGAAACCGTTAAATTGATGGGTTTAGTTCTGCTTTATCACTGCTGTTTAGGTTCCCTGGGCTTCAGCAAGACGAAACAGGCAAAATGCTGGAGGCCATTTACAGCACACACTAATTATGGTAGCGTAGTAATTAATGTGGAGTTGTACGTTCCTTTCCAAAGAACATTATTTTTTATCAAGTTGTTATAGGTAAGTTCTACTTTAAAAATGACAGCTGGCGCCTTACTTTTGAGGTGTCCTCTAGTTAAAAGTGGAGCTGGTCTCGATGTGTGTGAACTGGAAAGACAGGCTTCTGCATGCCATAAACTCCAGACTTTTTGCATTGCAAATACTTTGTTACTGCAATAAGGGTTACCTAATCTATAGTGATTGGTCAGAAGTACCTGCAGTGAAAATGCAAGAAAAGGATCTATATAACAGTTATACTATTAAGTTGGCCAAAGACTTCTTCTTTTTTTTTTTTTTTGCCTTTGGCAAGTGGGTTGAACAAAAAAAAGTATTCCTTCATCCACACATGTAATTTCAATGGAGGAATCGACCTGATGGGACTTTGTATTCTGACAGTGACTCAGAATGCAATGATCGGCGGCTGCAGCCACTGACCAATAAAAGTCGATCTAATGATTGCCTTCTGGCAAACGGGAAGGGCCACACAGATCAAACTTTGTTTGGCCAGTCGCTGCTGAATTTTGTTCTGTCTGTAGAGAATAAATTCCAAGAAAATAAGTCTCTTAACGTTGGGATTCCAGGCACCTTCCACGGATAGTTCCAAGACCGGGGGGCTTCACCTACGTTTTCCAGTGCAGCCTCTGAAGGTTCTCGTTTATGCAGGTCATGGTGGATGAACCATTTAGAACTATAGCTAGCTACAAAATGTCTTCACCATTACAGAACAAGTCTAGTTGTACTACTACTAGATTTTTCATTTCAACTTTGTCTTTGCAAAATATTTTGAAATGCTGGAAAAATGTAAATCTGACTGATTTTGAAACCATCTAAGGTCACAGAAACCATGGCAGCGTCAAAGAACTCTACTTTCAATGCCAGATTATTTTACAGGCGTGATGTGTTCACAGTTGTATTTATTATCTAAATCTCGGTTTCCAAACACGTTTGTAGAAAAGGCGTATTCTGTCCTGTCATTAAAGGCATAGCTATGTTTTGACTCAGCAAGGAGTGTGTTGTCTCAAAAGCCCATATTATTTATTTTTAAATTACGTGGCATCATATGATTGGTATGCAGTTAATTTAATCCCAAAGTACACTGATCATATGCTTCAGTTTATTGTCAAACCTTTTACATTTACTAGAATTGCTATGTCTTACTTTTTTTATTTTTTTTGGGAGGAGTTAGCCGGGATTTACATGGCTACATAGACACCAGCAAAGGAATAATACATCATCCCTTTGCTCCAAGCAGAAGTCAAGCATTCCATAAGTCTTTTGCCTGGTGCATGTACTGCCAGGTTCTGGGTGAATCGGGCCACTGCCTAACTATTGAATGGTTTAGGATGGTCGGTGTATGGAGCTTTGTGTTCACCTAACAAGGGCTGCAACTAACGATTATTTTCATAATCAATTAGTTGGCCGATTATTGTTTTGATTCGTTTAATAACCTTCAAGAAGAAAAAAAGGTAATTTTGCTGCGATTTGCATTTTTACATATTTTTTTGGCCTATTTGTTGTTGGGCAGATTAAAAAAGACACAAATTGCCACAAAAAAAGCATTATTACATGCTTTTCTGCAGCTTCTCCATTGAAGTATATTGAACCAAAAAAAAAAAAAAAATAGCACTGTTTTGCGTTAAAAAAATAAAATAAAAAAAAAAGTCCTTGTCTTTTCCAAATACACAGCAGCTGAAAAAATCATGGTTGTGAACGTGTCCCATAGGAAACCATGTAAATGAACTGTAGTGTGTTTCTGCAAAAAAACAGAGGTGTGACCCAGGCCTGAAATGTTTAGTAACATAATGGGGGTTAAAAAAACTAAAATTAGTACAAAGAGAGCAAATCGCTTCTGTAAGGTGTTAATTTTTTACTATGGGACAATGAAAGTAATATTTACAGTAGTGATTTGCTCTTTGTACTATAAAGGGCTAATTTTTGTTTGTTTTTTGTAACCCCATTATGTTAGTGGCCGATTAATCGATTATTCATTTCATAATCGATTGGTTATTTCGCCCCTACGCCTAACCTTCCGTTTTCCATACTTGTACAGTGCAAATGGCACCTCATTGGCTAGTCCTTTATTCAGGCGCTGATTTTAAAGGTCAGTTCATTTGACCTTGTAGTCCTAGTGCTGCACTGTTTGTGTAGGGAGGAGTAACTGTACTTGATGTAGTTAAGGAAGTTAAGAAATAAGATACTGTTACTCTTGGAATTGAGTGTTTTCTAGAAATCAAAGTTCATTATTCTAATTTTTTTCTTTTCTCCAGGGCGGATCAAGTGTATGGGAGGTGCCGGTGTTGACTTTCACATATAAAACCAGCACAGGATGATAGTGACTTATTTTTTTTTTTTTTTAAGTCATGCTAGAAAAAATTGTAGCCTGACTGCATTGAGGATCATAGTCACATTTTATATAGAAGATTTTTTTTTTTTTTTTTTTAATTAAATGAAAGTCTTGCTACTTAATGACACCAGTGAGCATGTGAGACAAACTTCCTCTAAAATATTCCAGCATACAGGGAGGAATTTCTAACCAAAGTTTATGCTTATTAAAATGAAACAGCAGTCTAGACCTTGTTTGTTCATGTATTTGCAAGCATAAAAAATTGGTGTGTTCCGCTCTACAATTGCTATATGTATACATGGACATTGTGCAGTTGGGAAGCGTGTTAACCGCTTCAGCCCCGGAAGGGGTTACCCCCTTCCTGATCGGGCCCTTTTTTTGGGGGTGGGGGATACGGCACTGCGTCACTTTAAGTGACAATTGCATGGTCGTGCGACTTGTACGCTAACAAACAAAATTGGTGTGTCCCCACCCCAAATATAGCTTTCTTTTGATGGTATTTGGTTTTTCTTTTTTGCGCTATAAACAAGAGTGAACTTTTTTTTGGGGGGGGGGGGGGGGGGCGAAGCAACTTCTTTGCTATATCCCCTGAAAAAATAAAATTTCCTCGTCAGTTTAGGCCGATATGAAAATCGCAATAAGCGTATATTGGTTTGCGCAAAAGTTATTGCGTCTACAAAATAGAGGATAGATTTATGTTTGTGTGTGTGTGGTGTTTTTTTTATATACTAATGGCGGCGATCTGCGATTTTTATGACTGACATTGCGACGGACAGATCAGACGCTTTTGACATTATTTTGGGACTGTTGGCACTTATACAGCGATCAGTGCTATAAAAATGCACTGATTACGGTATAAATGTCACTGGCAGGGAAGGGGATAAACACTAGGGGTTGTGTGTTCCCTGGGTGTGTTCTATCTGGGGGGGGGTGGGCTCAAAGGAACTTGACAGAGATCACTAGGCAGTGACAGAACTCAGAGAGAACGCGGAAATTCCTTGTTTACATAGGTATCTCCCCGTTCTGTCTGTGTCATAATCGTGGGCCACCGGTGGACATGGAGTGCCGGGACCCGCAGGCACGGTCCTGGTAGCCGCCAATGATGCAGCAACGTACAGGTACTTTGTTTTGCGCACCCGTGCCACTTTGCTGACATATATCGGCGTGAGCTGAGGCAGTAGGAGTCATTGGCTCCCGCTGCTGTCAATCACAGAAAGTGAGCCAATGAGGCTAGGGAGATGAGCTGCAGCTCCATGTCAGAAAGGGGCAATCAGAGCAGCGGATTAGGAGCACACCTGCTTGGGTGCCCCCATCGCTAGGAAATACCCTGGTGGGCAAGCACAGCATGTAGTCTCCAAAGTGGTTATTCTGGTCTATGGCCAAGGATGAGCATATGGGTAATATATTGCTTGACCTGTAAAGCTGTACCTTGGTCTAAAACAGTATTTGGAAGTGCACAGTAAAAATAAATTGACCCTATTGAAGTGGATACCATGTGTGTAGGCTGTAGTGTTGTGTAAAACGCTCACCCCTGTTACAGTATTGTAAGCTGTGCTCACAGGGCACTGAGACTCTCACACTTCTGGCTGGAATACAGCCCTGCGTTGGGTGATTGGTCACCTGGAACCTCATCCATTGACAAAAAACTTCTTGTATATTTTTCACAGAATTCAAGACATTCTGTGAGTGGAGGAGGTGCGGATAAATATTGTGATCTCCCCTCTTCCAATTACATTATAAAAATTTTCCAATGGATGAAGTGCCATGTGAGTGACCCATTTTCAAAGCTGTACGCCAGTGCCAGACATTCAGCACTTACTGTCTGAAGCGAATGAAAGTCACACGCACACCGTGCACGCTTCATTAATGTCCACTTATTTTTCCCAAAATGTCTGACACGGGGGCAGGGGCCGAGCCCATTTTGTCTTATGGACACACAACGGGGCTTGGAAGTGAGCATGCATAAGTGCCCTTATAGCAAGCGGCTTGCTAATGGGTGTATTGGACAGACGGGCATGAGTGCCAACAGTGGACCCAAGAAGAGGCGGATCAGGCCTACTCTTTGCAAAACCATTGCATGCCCCTGACTACTCAGAAAAATATAAAAAAAAGATAAGTCAGAGGCGGCATGGACCTCTTCTAATCCAGCACATTTTACAAGTTAGCTGAGTTTGTGGAGTACAGCTTTAAGGGAAAATAGTAAATGGGCAGGGTTTTTGATGTATCTTTAGTCAGTTCATTAGAGATGTCTGTTGAAATATGTTGAACTGGGCAATAATCATCTCGCGTTTGTAGCTGGTTAAAACGTTTTTTTTTTTTTTTGGGGGGTTAATTGCAAGAAGTACGTTTTCAAATTTTTGTACTTTTTTTTTTTTTTTTTTTATCTAATGCTCCTGCTGCCGTTTTTCGGTGTTCGAAAGACTTTATAAAAACGTCTCCTGACGTTTTCCATTTTGTCTGTGGGCATGTGAAGCCCACAGGCATTGTCTTCCGGGACACTGTGCTGCTAATGTCCCAGCATGCACCGCCCGTATAATCTCCGATTGGGCGCCGCACAGACTCCTGGGAAATTGAAAAAACGATCCCAGGAGTCAGTGCAGCCAACAGGAAGCGCTGACCTGCCGATGAAGCCCCGCCCATATCCGCAGCAGCACCGCTCCTTTCCGGAATCTCCAGGAAATTTAAAAAAAGAAAAAAACACAAGATGACAGAAGCAAGGTAAGGGGGATATGCAGCAATTGGACAACAAGATAATCTTATAGGCATAGGAATAGGCATCTTATAGGCATAGGAGTGGAGCTCCGCTTTAAAGGCACTTTTTCTTTATAACATAAAGTGGAAAGTGTCTTGTATTGCTGGCACTCTGGCATCTACCCATAGTTCTTCCCCCCACATCTGCTGCCCCCTAAACCTATGATAATGCTGGTCTTTATATTTGCAAGGAATAATATGCCTCATATCTTCCTGTATGGAGTTGCCCAAGTGATGGATGTCCAATTTTGGTGTTGCAGATGGGGGCAGACCAGTCTTTAACTTGATGAAAGCGGAGATTAACATACCAGTGCCCTGGGTTTAGCAGATCCAAGGGTGCTGAAGTATTTGCAGCTAAGAGTACCAATAAATCATCCCAGCTGCTATTTTTTACACTGGTTTGCTGAAGCAAGGGTTAATCTGGATACATAATATGCAATTCCCCCCCCCCCCCCTTAGATTTACCAAAAACATATAATATGAGGACAAACCTAAACGCATTAAATTTGTATGCAATCAGGCAGGCCCTTGCACCGCATAGTTGAAGGTAAATCTGAAGGAAATCCAACAACAAAAGTTTTGTAACGTGTGTATCCACTATCCAGCTTTACTCTGAGGCACATAAATGTATTAATGGCTCATCCATTGTATGAAGTTGAGCTCCTGGGCTGCTTCTTCGTCTCTACCTCTAGAATTATTTGCCAGCAATTGCACACACAACTGCAGAAACGTTGTGCTATGTTTTGAAAATTGATATTCGACCAATGGTCACCCTTGTCTTAGCTGGGGAACACGTGCGACTATAAGTCCTTAGCACTCAAGGTCATGCTTCATTTAAGTCAGGGAACTCCGATAAGGTGAGTCAGGTTAGTTGTGTGTTGGCCATCACCTAAAAGGTACAGAGATTTGATTTTTTTTTTTTTTTTGTGTGTTTACCTGCTCTGTGCGGTGGCTTTGCACAGAGCAGCCCAGATCCTCCTCTTCTCGGGTCCCTCAAACTGTATCTGAGCACCACAAAGCAAAAATGCGATTGAATTCATTTTTAATATTCAAAGTAAACCAACATCCTCCCCAGCATTTGTAGCTGGGACATCTCGAGTAAGGGCAGATTATTCATGTAGCATTAATTTCTTGGAATTTATCTGCCCATAGCTCAGGAGGATGTGCATAATCAAGAAAGCCCCTCTATTGGTAAATAACTGACGAAATATAAATAAAGAGTTTAAAACAAGTAAATATGATATACCTTCGTATCTAATTTCCCAATGCTAGCAGCGTAAGGATTAAAAATGGTGTTGATTTGGGAGAGTTTAGTTCTCTAAGTATAGGAGGTACGGGAATAAGGAGTAATACTTGCCATATTCCTGGCTCCAGCAGGCTTCCTCCATCCATGTGACTGGTCCAGGGCTGCTGCCTCTCTTGAGGGCGCTTGGCCCTAGTTGCGTGCTGGCCTCCATGTACAACGCAGGGTTATTAGCCCTGCATTGTATGTGATTGATTCCAAAGGATCAACCACAGTCCAGAGTGCTTGAGGAAGGACAGCTGACTGGAGTGGGCAAGTATGGTATTCTTTATACAGCCTTTTCCAATACTTCTAGAAATAACATTTTCCCAAATCATCTTCCAGGACAGCTACTTGAGAGATGATTAGCTCTGCCTTTAACAGGTAGCACAAACCAGAAAGAGATGAAAAAGGACCCCCCCCCCCCCCGTCAGTTTTGTTTCTGACCATCCGGAAGTACACTTCATCATGTTTGTTTTTTTGTTTCCTCTGGCTCTGATAATTGTGGATTTCAGGGGGGCCCCCCTCGGGTGACTGTCCTGGTGTGCCTTTTTGTTTCTGGTTAGGTTGCTTACCTGAGGGTTTTTTTTCCCCTGAAGAGATGTGTTGAACATCACTGCTTGACTGATTCAGCTAACTCTAGCAGCCCAGTAAATTGCTGCAGGATTGGCAGACATGCTACTGTGGGTCCTAGGCTGTTCGGAGAAGCCTCCTAGTTTATCCTAGTAGGGAACTATCAGAGCAGTGAAGCCTCCTGGGCAGGCTAGAATTGGAGTATACCTCTCATTTCAGAGCTGCACTTCCTACGATAAGCCCATACCAAGTACTTTGTCTTTTATTGCTTTAGGTTACTGGGCTCTCAGCAAGGCTTTTCTATCCATATTTCTCAGGTAGTCTAGCCTACTAAGAATGTGAAGGTTGTACATTTAAATCTTTGAGTCCTATCGCAAACTTTGTATGACAAATGTATCCTCCCTTTTTAACCGGATTAGAATATTCCATTTACATAAAGGTTTTCTATGACAGCAATGTGTGAGGCCGCGTACACACGCGGGGACTGTTCGCCCAACTTTGTCCGTCCAACAGTTTCGGCAAACAGTCCGCTCAAACTTAGCATGGATGGACATGGCCACACACGACGGACGAACAGTTTGCTGAAACCGTGCGCGATGACGTGAACGGCACGTACGACGGGACGAAAAATACGACGTCCTATACACTGCATTATAGCTTTCGGCGTGAAAATCCTTTCTGAGCATGCGCGCAACTTTGTTTGACGAACAAGCCTACACACGAGCGGACTGTTCGCTGAAACAAGGTTTCAGCGGACAGTTTTACGGAATTTCCGAAAAACCTTGTCCGTCCAACTGTCCGCTGAAACTGTCCGCTGAAAGCCCACACACGAGCGGACTGTCCGCCCAAACACTGTTCAGCGGACAAAGTTGGGCGAACAGTCCGCGCGTGTGTATGCGGCCTCAGTGTATGCTTCATTAAACTTAATCTTGTATTGGTGGATTCATATGTGATGGCTACAGTTTTCAGAGTCCTTGATAATTGATGTCCAACCATGGATCCAACTACCCTTTCACCAAAGGGACAGGAAATTTCTGTTTTGGGTCATAAGCACTCCTTGCCTTTCTCTGTGTGCTTCATAATATTTTATGATGCATACACATTTCTTCCAGCACGGTAAGCTGTTTAAATGCTTTCACCTGCACTTAATCTCATCTAATTGCCATTTAGGTTTTACCAGCACTAGAAATTCCAGGGATTGTGGGATATACATCGTTTATTCATAGGAGGTATCAGTCTTTAGCATACAGGCATGCCATATGTTTAAAAGAAACAGATCTGACTGGAATATGAACATTGTCTAGTATAGACGGTTTCCACAGATTTGTATATTTGCTATAGATACTGATCAGGAAGATCATCCAGAATCAAGCGGCAGTAATTGACAGCTCCATGGATCCAAAAAGAAGCTGGTTCTTGGCTTTGAAGTCTGTCATTAGGTTCTCCCTGTATTCTACTGAATAGTTCAGATTTATTATCACAGGGACCAGTGTTGCATCTGAATTCTCAAGTTTTCTGCCTGATGGCCTGGAGGCTGAGAGGAGGATTCTTGAGAAGAGTATATTCGGAAAGGGGTATTAACACATTTCTCCTTAGCCATAAAGTGACTACCAGGAATCTATACATGAGCAAGTGCCTCCAAACTTTCTGAACAAGAGGCCAGTTTGTTGTCCTTCAGACTTTAGGGGGGCAGAACTGTAGCCAGTGGAGGTAGATAATGTCCTGGTGTCAGTGCTAAGAATAATGCCCCACCATTGGTGTCGATGGGAGCATCGACACCAGCCCTAAGGGCTGCAGTTTGGAGATCACTGTGCTAGAGTTTGAACGATATTTTAATCCTGGCAATGATTGTTGCTCAGCACCCTTAAGGTGTAGGTGGGTGGCCCTTTTGTGTTTTCTGTAAATCGGATTGACCAAAGATCTATCCAACCTCTAGTCTTATAGTGGTCCCATCTAGGGCTCCTAGTGCCTCCTAGGGTACCATTAACTGATGGATTAAAGACCCCATTTCAGCATTCATCAGGTCTGGGCAGTTACTACCTGCTATAATTGGAAATCTCTCCTCAAGGTCAATGGTCTCGGGTGTAAGGAGGGCAGGTGCTTTTAAAGGAAGAAATCTTGAATGGGGTCTCATCCTCTTTTGGAAATGTTGTCCAGCCAGAACTGATCCTTAGTCGCCCCCCCAGAACAGACCCTCAGAAATAATATAGACAATAATACACAATCCCATAATAGTAGCACCCAGCATCTCGCCTGCATATAAATTTGGAAATTCCAGAGGTATCAGAATGTAGCCGTTTAGCTGGACACTGTAGACATTATTTATCCATCTATCCCACACTTTATCCAGCTTATTGGGTATTCCCCTCCCACTAGTGTAGGAGGGCTTTATTAATCAGTGCCTTCCATGCTGGGATAACGGGAGGAATAGCATTTTCATTCCAGGGAGGAACAGTCAACTTCCTAGAAAAGCAAAACCATGTCGAGAGTATGCTTCACTTTCTTAGGAGCCAGGGCATTAACAAGCCCTAGGAGACGCACTTCAACAGTCTGTTGTACGCAAAGTGTGGTGACTTCCTCCACACACCCAGAGGCCAAAATCTTTGCGTGGCTGTACAGTCTCAGAAAACGTGGAGAAAGTCCACACTGAGAGCAGTGCACCACCAGCAGCAGGGCAACTGGGTGGAAAAGATCCTAGCCAATCTGTCCGGAGTAAGGTAAACAAGTAACAAGATAATAGTAGTAGAAATGTTTTTATTAAAATTAATGTACATACATGGATAATATAGCATATTGGCTCAGCCAATGGATTTGCACATAATAAAATGAATAAAGTTGATAGAAACGTTATAGAATACATGCATCAGAAAACTCGACGCACGTTTCGCAAGATCATTGCTCGCTCATCCAGGGGTGGATGCGGATGATATGCAT
The DNA here is from genome assembly GCF_037356315.1 of Lithobates pipiens. Classification (NCBI taxonomy): domain Eukaryota; kingdom Metazoa; phylum Chordata; class Amphibia; order Anura; family Ranidae; genus Lithobates; species Lithobates pipiens. The sequence continues at coordinate 547,098,264 of NW_027507748.1, forward strand.
CTGAATAGACAAAAAGATGTCACAGTGGTAAATGTAAGCTTGACAGCCCGGCTTCACCTTGTCTACACAGTGTGATGGGCAGGACACTGACACTCATTGTGAGAATAGCTAAGTCTTGGAACAGACTGGAGCAATTTTTTGTTTTTTGGATTATGATCCTTTCTAGCAACAGTTTCTGTAAACAATGGGAAAGGAAGCAATGCCTTTTTACCTGCCAGTCTTGTTTGGTTATAACTAAGGACGCTTAGCTGACCTGTGCAGAGTGATAAGGTTACATTTGTGTACATTGTTACTTTAAGTTTCATGTTTCTAGGTCAATGGAAGTGTGACGGGTATGATTTAGATGTGGGTGAGACAAACCAACCCTTAGGCAATTACTCTGAAAATCTCATTTTATATCTGCTTCAAAACCAGCTATACCTGCTAGCGGCTATATTTGTACAATAAAGATTTTATATTGATTTAAAGTGGTTGTAAACCTCAGACATAAAATATGAACAAAGCATATCCCTCTATGGTGTGTACATGTGTCAGTCCAGAGCACAAAGTGCCATTTCTCTCTGCCTATTTCCTCTCAGCATGAATCATGTCTGACAAGTTATCCTGACACCAAGAGAAAAATAGTGACGGGGACGGTCCGACTGATTGACAGTGTCATCTGTTTCTGTGTGAAGGATTTGTCCCTTTCCTCCAATCAGCTCTCAGAGCTCTCCTCACTGATGTAACTTCAGCTCTCCGCCCCCGGCTTTTCACAGCGGAGAGATCCTGTGTAAATTCTGCATTTTGAATGTAGGGGAAAGACGGCTCTAGATTAATGGGTAAATTGATGTAGGAGGTTTTGTTTAATAGTCCAGCCACTGGATACATGTAAGGGTTTACAACCACTTTAGAAATTATGAGAAAAGGTGTTAAAATATATCCCTCAAACCATTATAGTTTCCCTTTTTAAAGCAGTGATCACTAAATTGCAGCCCCGGGGCCAGCTGTGGCCCTTTGTCTTTATCCATCTCTTGGAGCACACTTTCTTCAACTGTCACCAACAGTTGTCCAAAATTACTGACACCAATGATACAAGGAACTATTATTCCTATTGACACCAACAATGGAGCATAATTCTTGCCACTGACGCCGACAATCCTATACTATTCCTCTAAGACCCCTTTCACACTGGGTCATTTTGCAGGCACTATAGTGCCTGCAAACTGACCTGAAACAGCCGCTGCTGTCTCTCCAATGTGAAAGCCCCGAGGGCTTTCATACTGGAGCGGTGAGCTAGTAGGATGGAAAAAAAGTCCTGCTAGCAGCATCTTTGGAGAGGTGTGTACACCGTTCCTGCCCATTGAAATCAGTGGGGCAGCATGGCTATACCGCTGGCAAAACGCTGCTTTAGTAGCTCTTTGCGGTTGTTTTAACCCTTTCACGGCTGCAAAAATGACAGTAAAGCACCGCTAAAAATAGCCCAGGTTTACCGCCGACACTGCTCCCGCCCCAGTGTGAAAGGGGCTTAACTGAAACCAATGATGAGGTATTGTTGGCTCCCACATTGTTCCCACTGGCCACAGTCCGGCCCCCCAAAGCAACCATTGATTTTACAGATGGCTTCAATCACACTGTATATTTGGCCGACTCCTTTCCTCCTGATGGCAGCAGCATTTTGGCAGAGAAAAGAAAAAAGGCGTGACGCTTGTAAACATGTTTAGGTGCATCGAGCGATTGGGCGCTAATTCATTTCCTTGACCAGTCTAATAATTTTACCATTAAAACGAATTCCCATTCAAGTGCTTAATGCACCAAACATTAGCATGATTTTACATGCATTTACCAGTATTGCTTTTTGTTTTTTCTGGATGTGCTGGAAGTGTGTTTTTTATTTTTATTTATTTTTATTTTATTTATTCCCCCCCCCCCCTGCCTCTGCACACCTATGAGTGCATGGACACATAGGCTAGCATGCAGCAGCAATTACAGGCAGAAAAAAAGCCAGATAGCCCAAGCAGCAGCGTTTAAAAATGTCCTGTGTGCATGAGGCCAATGTTTTCAGAAAGGATGGCTAGGTAGAAACAAGGTAGCAGCCTAAAAAAAAAATAATTTTGAGGTTGCGTTCACGCTGATTAGTGGTAAAAACGCATATTCACAGGACATGACTCAAAAACTGGTGCATTTTTGCCGAGTTTTCAATGCATTACAATTGGAACTTGCATTTTTGGTAAAGGTGTTTGTGTTTTTTTTTTTTCTGACTAAATATGCGCCATGCTGAATTTTTTTTTTTTATTATTTATTTATTTATTTTTTTTTACACCGCAACAGAAGCATGACAGACCGATCCGTGTAAAGACATACATAGAATTTTAAAGGAATGCATTTTTCTTCAGGTGTTTGGGCGTTTTGCTTTTTAAAAAAAATGCCCTTCAAAAACTGCTCAATGTGAAAACAGCCTTATGGTTTGCATGTTGCATTCCTCTCCCTCCTTGTGCTGATCATGTGTTACATCTGTCAGCTGCCATGAAAATGGGTTAGAGTTGGCTATATGAGAGCTTTGTTAGTAACTTTTAACAGCCATAATGTGCTTATCGGTAATAGCACTGTCTAGTCTGCTTTCGGGGAAGGGGTGTTGGAAACGCAAAATAAAGCAGGTTACAGAGGTACCAATGTGTTTACAAGATTGGGGATTCACTTGAAATTTAAATCTCGGATTGATATCCACATCAGTCCAGGTTTGGGTCACTAGATCTCTTTTGGTGCAGGAAAAGAATGCTGCAAATCCAATTGTGAGCTGAATAGATTTAACCTTGGTTTGATACACCAGTAAAGGAGGTGGAAAAGTCTGACATCTCCTGGATTGTTTTTGAAAAGTAAATCTACTGCTAGAAAGCACTAAGACTAAATACAAAAGGAGTCTACTGCACTACCCTTTCATTAATAAGTCTGTCCAGGGAGCCTCCCTTTGTAATTGTGGGCAAGTGCAACACACTTTGCATTCTTGTCTATCTGAAGTTGTCTCTAATACTCGGCTTTTATAAACAAATACTGGGGTGTTCTGCAATTCCAGGTAATGTTGGTGCTTGCTATTGCCTCTTTCACCCACGTTCCTACTGGGCCATCACTGTGATTGGCTGCCTCAGGGACCATTAAAAATGTGCAAGAGACCTGAAACGGTAGGGAGAAGCTTTTTAACTTGGGAAGTGCTCAAAATTTTGCTGGTCCAAACGACCCATTGATCAGCTATTAAAGCATTAGAGGCTGCTGAAGCCATTTACATTTTTCCGATCAGGTTCTCTTTAGTTCAGCTAGCTGATAAATTAAAACCCTGTTTGTAACGGCTATATATAGTGAAGCTGACATAATGCAGGTTCATCATTTTCAGTGCTGGGGTTACAGGTAGATGACCCACCAACATTCAAAACTGGCATGTGTGGTGGATTTACAATGCAATACATCCATTTTTTTTTATTTTTATTTTTTATCTTGCATCTTCTGGTGTTTCAAACTCCTATAACAGTTGTGTAGGTGGTCCTTAGTCGGGGCTCGACAAATCCCAAACGCCAGGTTGCCATGACAACTAGAAATTGCGTCCTGGCGCCTGGGTTCAAACCTATGTGTACGGACATCGCAATGTCATTCTAGTTTTTGATCTCTGCCTCTCCCTCTCCCTGCCTCCTTCTCCCTGCCCCCCTCTCTCTCGCCATTATTTTCACTGACGCCTAAAACGTGGTGCAGTTTTGCTGGGATTGTTGCATGGCAGATCGCATCTTGTGAATCTTATCACCCAAAAGCTCCTCCATTTTGGGTGGCAAGCTGCACGCAATGCGATTTGCCAAACAGTAAATTGCGCAGAAAAACCGCAAGGCAGTTTAGGTGCCATTGAAAATGACACCTGAACCTGTTTTGCGATTGCAGTGAGTTTTGAGATTGTGGGCAGAATTGCAGCAATTGTGCTGCAATCCAGGAGTGAGCGAGGCTTTACGTAGAAGAGTTTACCCCCTGTTAGGTTTTGTCATTCTTTTCTGGCCAGCCTATAATCCTAATGTAAGGCGTTGCATGGGGGTTATTGGCTGGCCGCACTGCTGTAAGTAGGTTCGGGAGAGCAAATTACCCGGGCGCTGATGACCCACACTACACAAAAAAAAAAAAAACTGGCTCTTAACTTTTTTAGCTGACTCGTAGATTGAAAGGAAATTTGTCAAGCTCTGTCCTTGGTCACGTTCTTCAGTGTTTCAATAATTGCTTGTGTATGGTGTGTGTGGGATCGGTTCTGTCACATATGGCATACCCAGTATTGGTTGGTAGAACTGTCGTCTTATAAGTGTCTTGTATCTATCATTTTATGGCTGGTATTGTGAAATATCTAAAGGTTATGGTAACAAAATGCACTTTGGAAGATGAGTTGTTACAAGCGGTTTCATGTTTGTTTTACAGGACTGTGACAGGCACGTGAGATTCTCATACAAAAATCCCAAGGTCAAAGACTTATTCGTTTTGCCATTTGATCGCTCTAGGAAGTTGGCATTACATTTACACAGCAAAAGCTATGTCAGTGTAGTTTAAAAACTGGTTTTCCACATCTGATATCACTATGCATGTGTGACTTTATATTTGAATTTTATATTTAAACTTTGTGCTCCTAGAGGGAGATTTACTAAAATTGGAGCACCTAGAATCTGGTGCAGTTGTCCATGGTAGCCGATCCGCTTCTAACACAAGCTTGTTCAATAAAGCTTTGACAATCAAACGTGGAAGCCCATTGGTTTCTCTGCAGAGCTGCACCAGATTTTGCACACTCCAGTTTTTAACTCTTTCCCATAGGGTTTTAAAGCAAACACTAAAATCAGTCTAACTGCATATACAACTCAACCATCTCAAAATTTGACTGTTTCACTACCTTTCTTCCCAGGTCATTTTTTCAGTTTTTTTTTTATTTATAGCGCAAAAATAAACGCGAGGGGATGATCAAATGCTACCAAAAGAGCTCTATTTGTGGTTAAAAAAAAGACTTCAGTTTTGTTTGGGAACCATGTCGCGGCAATTGTCAGTTAAAGCAACGCAGTGCCAAATCGCAAAAAGTGCTCTGGTCAGGAAGGGGGTAAAATCTTCTGGGGCTGAAGCTCTTAAGTGTTGTCAATAAGATATATTTCCAACGTAAGTTATAGGCATACTTGGAATTGCACCCCAAAACGCATTCTGCTGCTCATCCCAAATATAGTGACGCCACATTTGTGGGACTTTAACAGCCTAGCCACTTAGAGGGGCCCAAAATCCAAGCAGCACCTTTAGGTGTTTTAGGGACATGAATTGCGCTATGCTTTGCAGGAACACAGGATCAATGCCTTTGCTACTGACAAAACGGCAATCTGCTTAAGTAAACAAGGCCGGTGGCATGCATGCGCATCCCAGACCCAGAAGTGTCAGATCATGTACTAGGTACGTAATCTGGCACAGAGCTGCCACGGTACATCTTTAGTGGGCGTTCATGAAGTGGTTAGAGTAATATTAAAGTCTGTTTTTTTTGTTTTGTTTTTTTAACGATATTGTTATACTTACCTGCTCTGTGCAATGATTTTGCACAGAGCAGCCCAGATCCTCCTCTTCTCAGGTCCCCCTTTGGTGCTCCTGCCGAGTACCCCCAAAGCAAGCAGCTTGCTATGGGGACACCTGAGCCGCTGCTGTGTCTTCATTCAAACACTGAGCTGTGGCTCGCCCCCTCTCTCATTGGCTCACTGACTTTGACTCCAGCGGGAGCCAATGGTGCCTGCTGCTGTGTCAGCCAGTCAGGAGGGAGAGTTCCAGACAGCCAAGACTCTCTCGTGCAACATCTCTGGATCAAGACGTTGCTCAGGTAAGTATGAGGGGGCGCGGCAGCTACTGCGCACAGAAGGGTTTATTTTAATGCATACAATGCATTTAGAACCACTTTATTGTGTGTTAAAACACCAGCAAGTATGTTTGTTTAATCAGTTTTAACAGCGTGTCAATTGTCTCCATGGTTATAAGATTCTCTATGCAGTTGTCTTGTTCTGCATTAAATAAAATTGTACATTTAAATCAAAGGAACAGTTGTATATAGTAAATTATGTTAAGTGCTGTACAGAACATTTCTAGATGTAAACAATAAAACTACTGTGCAGAGCTGTCTGAGCCCAGCGCTGTCTGGAGAAAGTTTGCAGCATAAAATGCACTGGTAACTACTGTAAAATTGGGGCAACTAGGCTATCCAATCGCATTAGGGGGATGAGGGTTTCTTTGGATGCAGCTTGAATTATCTCTTGTGCCGCTTTGCTGATTTTTGTGTCCACGTATTCGAAATCCCTTTGTTTCCCTTCTTCAAACTAAGGTGAATGTTTATTTTTTTATAAAGTCACATAGAAATTAACCCTAATTTTTGTGATTTTTTTTTTTTTTTTTTTTTTTTTAAATATACTATAATTTTCAGACCAAAAAATGACCTCTGCCTTGAGCATACGTCATCAATTTAGTCTATATTTTTAGTCTAGGCTTAAAGTAATTATAAATGATCACCTTGTAAAGCAACCTATTCAGTTTAAAATTTAAATGAAAAGCAAAACATGTTTGTATAGATGTGAAATTTTATAAGTGTTCACATTCCCTCTGTTCTCAGCTGCATAAGAGCTGGGGGAGGAGAAGCAGCAGTTCCCATGAATGGATGTGCAACAGGGGCGTATCAGGACATGTCTGATCTTTGGAGGAGAGCACAGGAAGTTCCCCGCATAGCTAGAGAACTGATCATGGTTTGTTCTTTTGCTTAGTATGGTCAGTTTTTAATAGGAAAGCAAGGGGACTAACAGAAACAATGATTACACATAAAGGAAGCAATACAAAGAGAACGGGATGCTTTTTCATACTAGTACATGGTACAGCAGCCAGATATCGGGAATATTTAGTTTTGGGGTACCAAATGCTTTAAAAGAGAAGCCTGCTGATGCTGCATCTGTCCCCACTGGCTCTGCAGTGAGAAATGAGCAGTCAAACGCCACTGATTGCTCAGTTCTCCCCCTCTTCTGACTGTCAGTCAGTGACTCTCTGCTCTCCCCTCGCTGGGCTGGTTCAGGCACTCGGCAGATCACTGAGAGGCAGGTGCTGGTCTAGGCATCTGGGTAGATCCCGAAAATTCCTGAGCCTGGACTGGCAGAGTGACGACATCAGACAGCGGATTTCAGCCCACTGTCAGCTGAAAATGGGTCACAGGAGTGTAATCTACAGAAGTATTGCCTTTGGCTATACCTCTTTTATCGTTAAGAATCTTTACTGTGAGCACGTCTAGTAGGATGATTTCTGATGGCTGAAATAGTGCAAGACCAACCCTGTGTCCAAACTAGCTGTCATTCATCGATTGGAAGTTCCCAATAGGTAACCCCCCCCCCCCCTTTCTCTTTTTTTTTTTTTTTTTTGTTTGTACTCCAACTACTGAATTGTCATTTGTTTGTACCACATAGTTTAGGACCATGACTTTTAAGAGACCAATTGCAATCCCCTTCTGTAACCACGTGTAACTGTAATTGGTAATGACAGACCTCCCCCATTTTCCCATTCAGATTCACTTGTGTACAGCTGGGAGAATGGGGAATGGGATTCGGCTTTTCCCTGTAATGCTGCAAGTCAACCCCCCCCCCCCCCCCCCAAAGTCACGTGATTCGGCATGCCGGTCAGGCCTGGTTTCTCAGCAACATGCAGCGGGTACTATTCTTAGATCACTTTGGGAGAGTTTATGGCCAGGACATTCCAGTCACATTGGCTACTTGCCAAAAAGGGCTTGTCAAGCTCTGGCCTAAATGATGCATCTGTTATGTCATAGCTTGGATCGTTTAGTTCTATATAAATGGAATACAGGACAATGACCAGTAATATACAAACGTGTGACATAAGCCTGATTATTGTTTACATATCTGTAGGAGATGGAGGCTCGATATGAGAACTGCAATGTGTACACTGTGGTAGGTCAGAACTAGCCTGAACTAAGGTACAGCAGGAGGGAAAGCTGTCTGTATGAAGTGTGCTGATCACCGGAGTTACATTGTAGTATGACTGATGCTTGTAGGTGTGAGCCGGCTGTTCTCACAGTTTGAAGCTGAGTGATGCAGAGAGAACTAGTATTGTATCCACAGAGCTGCTCCTGTTCTAGGTTTTATTGGAATGCTTGTGATATATAAACAAGTTATCTATTTTGTATAAACTGAATTCTTACCAAGCCACTTGGCATGCTGCAAACAAACAACCTGGTATGGTATCCTAGTCACGTTTCATCTCTGGTTCTGTAGCATTATTGTTCCAGGGCAGGGCTCAGTTTATATTTGATTAGCTATGCAGCCATGTTTCCTAGGTTTTCATTAAATTAATACAGCCTTGTATTGTCAATGTACAGTACAGCTTATGGCCATGAATGAACTGGAATGTTCCAACTGGTTAAAGTAGAACTAAAGGCAAAATGTTTTCTTATTTTGGATATTGTGAGGAGGGTTATAACGCATGTAAAGTCCTTCCTTCCGTCCTTCCTTCCGTCCTTCCTTCCGTCCTTCCTTCCGTCCTTCCTTCCGTCCTTCCTTCCGTCCTTCCTTCCGTCCTTCCTTCCGTCCTTCCTTCCGTCCTTCCTTCCGTCCTTCCTTCCGTCCTTCCTTCCGTCCTTCCGTCCTTCCTTCCGTCCTTCCTTCCGTCCTTCCTTCCGTCCTTCCTTCCGTCCTTCCTTCCGTCCGTCCTTCCGTCCGTCCGTCCGTCCGTCCGTCCGTCCGTCCTTCCTTCCTCCTTCCTTTGCTCCTTCCTTCCTTCCTTCCTTCCTTTGCTCCTTCCTTCCTTCCTTCCTTTCTTTGCTCCTTCCTTCCTTCCTTCCTTTCTTTGCTCCTTCCTTCCTTCCTTTCTTTGCTCCTTCCTTCCTTCCTTCCTTCCTTCCTTCCTTTCTTTGCTCCTTCCTTCCTTCCTTCCTTCCTTTGCTCCTTCCTTCCTTCCTTCCTTCCTTCCTTTCTTTGCTCCTTCCTTCCTTCCTTCCTTCCTTTCTTTGCTCCTTCCTTCCTTCCTTCCTTCCTTCCTTTCTTTGCTCCTTCCTTCCTTCCTTCCTTCCTTCCTTTCTTTGCTCCTTCCTTCCTTCCTTCCTTCCTTCCTTCCTTTCTTTGCTCCTTCCTTCCTTCCTTTCTTTGCTCCTTCCTTCCTTTCTTTGCTCCTTCCTTTCTTTGCTCCTTCCTTCCTTCCTTCCTTTCTTTGCTCCTTCCTTCCTTCCTTCCTTTCTTTGCTCCTTCCTTCCTTTCTTTGCTCCTTCCTTCCTTCCTTCCTTCCTTTCTTTGCTCCTTCCTTCCTTCCTTTCTTTGCTCCTTCCTTCCTTCCTTCCTTTCTTTGCTCCTTCCTTCCTCCCTCCCTCCCTCCCTCCCCTTTCTTTGCTCCTTCCTTCCTCCCTCCCTCCCCTTTCTTTGCTCCTTCCTCCCTTCCTCCCTCCCTCCCTCCCCTTTCTTTGCTCCTTCCTTCCTCCCTCCCTCCCTCCCCTTTCTTTGCTCCTTCCTTCCTCCCTCCCTCCCTCCCCTTTCTTTGCTCCTTCCTTCCTCCCTCCCTCCCTCCCTCCCCTTTCTTTGCTCCTTCCTTCCTCCCTCCCTCCCTCCCCTTTCTTTGCTCCTTCCTTCCTCCCTCCCTCCCTCCCTCCCTCCCCTTTCTTTGCTCCTTCCTTCCTTCCTCCCTCCCTCCCTCCCTCCCTCCCTCCCCTTTCTTTGCTCCTCCCTCCCTCCCTCCCTCCCTCCCTCCCCTTTCTTTGCTCCTTCCTCCCTCCCTCCCTCCCCTTTCTTTGCTCCTTCCTTCCTCCCTCCCTCCCTCCCCTTTCTTTGCTCCTTCCTCCCTCCCTCCCTCCCCTTTCTTTGCTCCTTCCTTCCTTCCTCCCTCCCTCCCTCCCCTTTCTTTGCTCCTTCCTTCCTTCCTTCCTTCCTTCCTTCCTTCCTCCCTCCCTCCCCTTTCTTTGCTCCTTCCTTCCTCCCTCCCTTCCTTCCTTCCTCCCTCCCTCCCCTTTCTTTGCTCCTTCCTTCCTCCCTCCCTCCCCTTTCTTTGCTCCTTCCTTCCTTCCTCCCTCCCTCCCCTTTCTTTGCTCCTTCCTTCCTTCCTTCCTCCCTCCCTCCCTCCCCTTTCTTTGCTCCTTCCTTCCTTCCTTCCTTCCTTCCTTTCTTTGCTCCTTCCTTCCTTCCTTCCTTCCTTCCTTCCTTCCTTCCTTCCTTCCTTCCTTCCTTCCTTCCTTTCTTTGCTCCTTCCTTCCTTCCTTCCTTCCTTCCTTCCTTCCTCCCTTCCTTCCTTCCTTCCTTCCTTCCTTCCTTCCTTCCTTCCTTCCTTCCTTCCTTCCTTTGCTCCTTCCTTCCTTCCTCCCTTCCTTCCTTCCTTCCTTCCTTCCCTTTCTTTGCTCCTTCCTTCCTTCCTTCCTTCCCTTTCTTTGCTCCTTCCTTCCTTCCTTCCTTCCCTTTCTTTGCTCCTTCCTTCCTTCCTTCCTTCCCTTTCTTTGCTCCTTCCTTCCTTCCTTCCCTTTCTTTGCTCCTTCCTTCCTTCCTTCCCTTTCTTTGCTCCTTCCTTCCTTCCTTCCTTCCCTTTCTTTGCTCCTTCCTTCCTTCCTTCCTTCCCTTTCTTTGCTCCTTCCTTCCTTCCTTCCTTCCTTCCCTTTCTTTGCTCCTTCCTTCCTTCCCTTTCTTTGCTCCTTCCTTCCTTCCTTCCTTCCTTCCCTTTCTTTGCTCCTTCCTTCCTTCCTTCCTTCCTTCCCTTTCTTTGCTCCTTCCTTCCTTCCTTCCTTCCTTCCCTTTCTTTGCTCCTTCCTTCCCTTTCCCCTTGCCAAAACAGGAAATGGGAGACAATCCCTCTAAAGTGAGGGAATTCTGGTAGTCACTAGAGCCAGTGTGCCCATTGGAAAATGTCCCCTCTTTCTGTTCTATGGACAACCCAAAATGTTGGATTTTCTTTTACTTACACTTTCAGTGGTGATAAACAGGACAAATGAAGGTGAATCTCTTACAGGGGCACAGATGGCAATAAAAACTGACACAGGTTCTAATCCTTCTCCACTCTATCTGCTGCAGCTTGTATAGTATGGTTAGAGATTGGAAAGTGCAGTTGGTGTTGCGCTGCTTATACCATAGAGAATACGTTGCACATCTATGTTTATAGAAAATGTCCTTCCCTTGGGTTTTCTGTACTCATTATATAATCTCATTGGCAGGCAACAGTTTTATTTTCATTCAGTGTTGTCCAAGCATCTGAATAATGGGCACAATCTCTTCTTTTTTCTCTAAACAGAACTCCCCTTGTGTTTTGATTGCTGCTCGACAAGCCAGCTCTTCCACGGTAAGCTCCTGCTCTTTTGTTTCCTGTGGGGTTGGACTTGGGCAGATTATTGGATGTAATTTATAATTCTCACTTGTTGCTTTTTCAGTTTGTGCTGAGCTGTTTTTCTCACCCTATTTCTGTAGAGCCTAAAAGATGTCCTGTCAGATCTCATTCCAAAAGAACAGACCAGAGTCAAGAACTTTAGACAACAATATGGGAATACTGTCATTGGCCAAATCACAGTGGACATGGTAAGAGCATGCTAATGGGAAAGTGCTTACTGCAACTGAGTGACTGATATTGTGTTTGTATCCATAGACAAGATGTGATTGTTGAGAATCAATCCGTGCCCTCCTGCTGTAATCAGCAGTAAGAATGTTTTAAAATTTGGTATAGTCCTGCAGTGGTATTTCAGACAGTAGCTATAGCAAACAATCGGTTATATTCCAACTGTACCCTATAATGTTCTAAGCATTTTCTCTGTATATTTAACACCTCAGATGACTTAAATCTGCGCAGTAGATATTGAGACCTCTTTCACACTGAGGCGGTTTTCAGGCGTTTCAGCTCTATAAATGGCGCCGGAAACCACCTCCCGTTCATTTCAGTGTGACTTTTCACACTGTTGCGGTGCGCTTGTGGGATATTGGGGAAAGACCTGCAAGCAGCTTCTTTGGGGGTGGTTTGGGAGGGCTGTATAATGCCCTGCCCACTGAAATGAATGGCCAGCGCTTCCAAGTGCCTGAAAAGCGCTTTGGAAGCTCTGCAACATGGGCGCTTTTTAACCTCTTCCGCCCCTAACGGGGGTTTAAAAGCTCCCCGCTAATGGCCGAGTAATGCTGCTTAAACAGCAGTAAAGCACTGCTAAAACGAACGGTGCTTTACCGCTAATGCATAGCAGCCCCAGTGTGAAAGGGGTCTTAGTTTTGTTGCAGATCCTCCACCATAGTCCACTTTTGAAGTATAACTGTTTTTATAAAAAAAAAATCTTAAAGATCTTTATGAGAATCAAACTGATAGGCACACCCAGGGAATATGTGCTAAATTGGTCTTATATATGTACATATTAAAGACCATGTCATTTTAGGCAATTCATATTGTGTCAAGGAGAACCTCTGAGTAAATCAAAGTGAGCCTATCACAGAATGCCATCTTAACTACTTCCTGCCCATAGGATATTATGTCCTTTGAGTTGAGATATCAGAATGATGCTTACAGCTACAGGCATCGTCCAGGTTTTTTTTTTTTTTTTTTTTTTTCGCCAGCGATTCCCTCACATGTAAAATCCAGTTAGCCTTACTTTTATAGACTGGTGGAGGTGATGTCCCCTCTCCCGCCACCCTTCGGCGCGTCTTCAGGCTCGCCCGTGCGATCATGGAGCCGCAGAATGAATCCCGGCGGTGGTTTATCATAGAGCTGGCTGTAGATCAGATGGACCCCAGCCAGCTCTGACCCTCTTCATGACGCTGCTTGTTTTTTTAAATTTCATTTTTTTATTTAATATCTTCCCCCCCCCCCCCCCCCGGCCTTCCAGCATAGATGAGATGTGGGGACTTGGAGACCCCACATCTCTCCATAAAGAGGACCTGTCTTTCCCCATTCCTATTACAAGGTTTGCTTGCACGCAGAAGCGAATGCATACATAGGTCACACCCACATATGTAAACAGCGTTCAAACCACACTGCTGACTGTACTCGCTGTGAAGGCTTGATAATAAATACGCTTGATGGTATGGAGTTGCTGGCTGCTTTTATTCGATGACAGTTTGTCTATTGGTGTGGGAGGACACCTCAGCTTGGACACACTGACTGCAAACTTCCAAAGTAAGACTTTGTTTCCCACTGCTCTTTGATCAAATCACACTTGAGGTATCACCGCAAACGTTGGAGCGAGAGCAATAATTCTAGCACAAGACCTCTAATTCTAAACTGGTAACTTTTTTTTAAAGCGTAGCCTATGGAGATTTAAGGTACCGACTTTTGTTAATTTCACGTTATACGCAAAAAAAAATCGGGGTAAAGATTGTTTTGTTTGCCACTGTCCATATACTGTGTCAGAAAAAATTGCAACTAGGATCTCTGCTTAAAAAAAAATAAAAAAAAATTATATAGGTTTTGGGGCGTCTGAGAAATTTTCAAGTATAAAAAAAATTATGATTTTTACTTGTAGCAGAGGAATGCCAGAATTGGCCCAGTATGGAAGTGGTTAAATAAGATGATAGAGTTGGTGACTAAAAGGAAAGAGAAGGCAATAGGGAGCAAATAGAGGAAGACTTTTAAACTTTTTAATAATCTACTAGGTAGTATACCATGCTAAAAAGTAAAAATTAGATTAAAAAAAAACAGCAGCAACAGACCATGTGATATAACCATAGTAGAAGAAATTTCAAATGACAAAAAACCACGCTATCTAAACAAAAAAAGCAGCTAACACACTAAAAATTGATATTTTAGTTCGAATAACATATATAGTGGAAAAGTGTCGCGCTAAGATTTACAAAAACATATATGTGCACAGATACGTGACCAAACCTTTATTTCACTTATGTGTCTTATATGGTTTAAGTGACAAAAATTACCATAACAATTACCAAATACCACAAATATTGATTGAACAATTTCAATATAAACATGTGTATAAAGAAGAAAAAGAAAAATAAGTATCGCTCAATAGAATCCTTTCCCAAAAGCGCAATCAAAGTCCCCCTCGGTGCAAAAAGGTAGAGATGCCCTTCAATCCTCAGGTTTGAGATACAAACACCCTTGTACCAGTACCACCACCTAGGACAGATGTAGGCTTACCGGATATATCTGACCCGAAAGAACATATGTTCCAAGGGTCAATCGCGCTTTAGTCTGAGGCGACTGTAAATCAATCACACCAACCAACACTGGAACTTAGAGCTCAATAACGAAGATCTCTTCCAGGACATAAATGCACACAGAACCAGTATCCTCCGATCACAGAACAGGCCAAACTCCCAGAAATGGACATACGGGATGAAAAGATGGAGCCATATAGCGTAATTCCATAAAACTAATTTTATTAAAACAAATATCAAACTTACATTTAAGTAGTTGATCTAGCGCTTTCACATAAAAAATGGTGGCAGTGGAGTCCTCCCGACGTTTCGTCTGCATAGACATCGTCTGGGGTGTCTCTCCACTGCAGCCGTACTCACTTTTATAGACAATTGAGCCCAATAATTGGAATTCCACCTCCCCGTGTCACTGCGGGTCACTTCCGGTTTTAGGCCAAAAATGGCCGCATGGCGTGCGTTCCAAGCCTCGTTTGGAGCTCCCCTTTGTGTTCCACTTTACTAATCACATTTTTGATTCAATAAAGTTATCCCAAAAACTCTGATCTGAATGTGATGCCACTTATTAATCCGTGTATTCGTGGTTCAATATAAATTGTAATACCATACACATCCCATACGGTATTTTACTAAACGGCATGGTAATCAGGAAATGACACGACTCCACGTTCAACGTCACTTCCGGATCTTGCCGATATGAAACGCAAGCTTAGCGGCAATGCATCCGCAATGTCAGCCCGCACTTCCGGAAATGTCACGACTCCCCGTTCGTCGTCACTTCCGGACCCCCGTGGAACGCAAACATGCTTCCCCAACATCCATCGGCACCGCCGGAAGTGACGCGGTTAACAACAACACAACACCTACAGTCAGCGCCAGGACGTGGGACCCTACGCATGCGTTACATGCCTCCATTTTGTACATTTATTATGTAGCTTATGCTTCACATACCTCTCATCACTCCCCCCCCCCGGTGATTAATTAATTCCGCCCATTATAGTGGATAAAACATATACAACGGGTGGACTATACATCACCCCTTTTACTCCAAAGGATTCAAGATACCTTATGATCCAAACAGATCTATAAACATAACTCTTAATGTAAATATTGAATTTGTGGGGTGAAATTACATTTATCTCTAAAAAATAAAATGAAAAATAAAAATATAAAAAAATGAAAAATAAAATATGAATAAATAAACCAATATATTTTTCTTGTCTTTTCTCCCTTCATCCTTCATTTAAACGGGGATTTATCCCCAGATGTTATGACACGTTTTGACACAGGAAATGGGGCGAAACCAACCACAGAGCAGCAAATTCCACAATGCTATTACAATCATGAAAATATAAAAACATGTTCAAAGTACATACAAGACAGAAAATTAAGTAATGAAATATGCATATGATCCACAAAATCACATATCTAACCATAGTAGACCTAACTTAAAAAACAAAAAGTAGCACTAATCGAGGTGAGAATCAAAATGAAATATGCAATGAAGGGATATTCTATTACGTATCCTTGGGGGGGAAAAAAAAGGAAATCAAGTGAAATTACATAGATCATAAAATATTGATAAAAATTCTGGAAAGTCCACGTGATAAAAAAATAAAAAATTCTGAGGGGTTCCACCACCAAGAAACATACAGATCCTCCTGTGACAATCACCCTGTTAGTGGGAACTCTTACCAGATGATGTGGACCTCCTATTGCTAGCGAGGTCACATGTACATGCAGGTAAACCTCTACAGGGTAAGGTAATCCACCAAGCCCAAGCTAGCTGAAGATCGGAAAGATTCCTCCAGGATACCCAACTCACATTTCACCTTGTCTTTTACATCATTGGGCATGATATCCCCATCCTTCTGGGAAGACTTGCAAAAATCAACTTTATGCACCAGGTTCCACAGATTTCCCACACATGCCAGAAACTAAAGATATCTGGTTCAGGTTGTCATTTTATTGCAAGCAAATTAGTTATACATAAAACCATCAGCTATACATTCCACTTTTACTCCACACTATACAGTTGGATGTAGATTATATACAGCTGGTTTCAGCTGTGATTTAGCCTAGGTTCCAATTTGTGCCAACACAGACATTGCATGTGACCTGTACTGCTGGGCCGATCGCATGCGATATCTGTGCAATGCGAGTTCAGCCATTCAGTTGTATGGCTGAACTCGCATTAACTTTGCACCAAAAAAGTGCAGGGACACTTTTTTTTTTTTTTGCCCCGGACTTGAGAACTAGTGCGCTATGCGATCTGGTGCGAGTTTGCACTGTGATCTGAACCAATCTGGGGGTGTCATTAATAATGTATTAACATGTGCAGCCGTTCAGAGTGCAGTGTGAACTGCCTGTGGGGAAGATGCGATGTGGGAACCGGCGCTGGTTCCCGCATCGCACAAGTGTGAACCTAGGCTGACTGAGCATCAAGCTTCGAGTTGAAAAAAGATCAAGTGTGAACAGGGTCTAAATCGCACTCCATGTTGTACCAGTCCAATAAAACAGGTGACCATGGCATGGCTGTTCGACTTAAATTGATAGGCCATGTTCTCTATCAGCCAAAAAATGTTGGCCAGTCTCATGTTCCTTTTGCAGCGATGCCCAAACCCAGTTTTAATGACTTGTGAACAATGCATGCTTTCTTCCATGGCAGGCAGGGATTCCGCTGAATAAAATGGAAATCTGTGTAAGACCCCTTTCACACTGAGGCAGTTTTCAGGCATTTTAGCACTAAAAATAGCGCCTGAAAACTGCCTCTCATGCCTCCCCAGTGTGAAAGCCAGAGTGCCTTCACACTGGGGCAGTGCGCTTGCGGGATGGTAAAAAGTACTGCAAGCAGCATCTTTAGGGTGGTATAGGAGCGCTGTATACAGCACTCTTACACTGCCCCTGCCCATTGAAATCAATTGCCTTGTGCCTTGAAAGAGCTTCGGAAGCAATCATTGGGCCCCATTGTTGGTTTAATTGGGAGGCATTGTGCCCCATCGTTGTCATTGGGAGGAATTGTGCCCTTCATTTGGTGTTGGTAAATAAAATGGCACCCCAAGAGACGCATCTGGCCCACCGGGCTGCAATTTAGAGACCACTGATCTGTCATTTCACTTCATTGCCTTTTTTCATTCTTTCAAGGAAAGAATGGACTATCACTTTCATATTTAATTTTGTTTCTCACCTTGATTAGTGTGACTTTTTGGTTTTTAATAAAATCTATACCGTGCTTCTTTTTTTTTATTTATTTTTTATTAGGAAGATAAATATTAGATTATTTTTTCTTTCCTGGCCAGCAGGTGGAGCCCTGGGATTGTTTTCACATGTTAACCAAACTAGTCATGTAGCATACAGTGCATCTGGAAAGTGTTCACAGCGCTTCACCTTTTCCACATTTTGTTATGTTGCAGCCTTATTACAAAATGGATTAAATTCATTCTTTTCCTCAAGTCTACAAACAATACCCCATAACAATGTAAAAGAGGTTTGTTTGAAATTTTTGCAAATTTATTATAACAAAAAAAAAATCGCGTACATAAGTATTTACAGCCTTTGCTCAATACTTTGTTGCAGCACCTTTGGCACCAATTGCAGCCTCAAGTCTTTTTGAGTATGATGCTACAACCTTGGTACGCCTGTTTTTGGGCAGTTTCTCCCATTCTTCTTTGCAGGACCTCTCGAGCTCCATCAGGTTGGATGAGGAGCATCGGTGCAGTCATTTTCTAATCTCTCCAGTGATGTTCAGTCAAGTTCAAGTCTGGGCTCTGGCAGGGCCACTCAAGGACATTTAGAGTTGTCCCGTAGTCACTCCTTTGTTATCTTTGCTATCTTTGCTGTGTGCTTAGGTTCGTTGTCCTATTAGAAGATGAACCTTCCACCCCGGTCTGCGGTCCAGAGCCTCTATAGCAGGTTTTCATTGAGGATGTGTCTGTACATTGATGCATTCATCTTTCCCTCGATCATGAGCAGTCTCCCAGTTCTTGCTGCTGAAAAGCATCCCCACAGCATGATGCTGCCACCACCATGCTTCACTGTAGGGATTGTTTTGACCAGGTGATGAGCGATGCCAGGTTTCCTCCAGACATGATGCTTGCCATTCAGGCAAAAGAGTTCAATCTTTTTCATCAGACCAGAGAATTTTGTTTCTCATGCTCTGTGTCGTTTAGGTGTCTTGGCAAATGCCAGACGGGCTGTCCTTTCTACCGTGCCTTTACTGAGGAGTGGCTACCGTGTGGCCACTTCACCATACAAACCTGATTGCTGGATTGTTCTAGAGATGGTGGTTCTTCTGGAAGGTTATCCCCTCTCCACAGAGAAATGCTGGAGCTCTGTCAGTCACCATCAGGTTCTTGGTCGCCTCCCTAGGGCCCTTCTCCCTCAATCGCTCTGTTTGGCTGGGCGGCCTGCTCTAGGTCCTGGTGGTTACAAATTTCTTCTGTTTATGGTTAATGGAGGCCATTGTGCTTATTGGGACCTTCAATACTGCATACATTTTTCTGTACTCTACCCCCAGATGTGTGCCTCGATATAATTCGGTCTCGGAGGTCTACAGACAATTCCTTGGACTTCATGACTTGGTTTGTGCTCTGACATGCACTGTATACTGTGGGACCTCATAGACAGGTGTGCACCTTTCAAAATCATGTCCAAGCAACTGAATTTACCATAGGTGGACTCCAAGTTGTAGAAACATCTCAAGGATAAGTGGAAACGGGATCCACCCAAGGTCAATTTTGAGTGTCATGGCAAAGCCTATGAATACTTATGTACATGGGATTCTTTTCGTTTTTTTTTATTTTTAATAAATTTGCAAAGATTTCAAACCAACTTCTTTTCACGTTGTTATTATGGGTTATTGTTTGTAGCATTTTGAAGAAAATAATGCATTTAATCCATTTTGGAATAAGACTGCAAAATAATAAAATTTGGAAGAAGTGAAGCACTGTGAATACTTTCTGGATGCACTGTATAAAGATTAACCAAAACCATTTTATTATATCAAGAAATTACAATATCTAATATAAACCACCTACTTCTTTCCCTGTTCTTGGCATTATCAGGAGACTGTAATGGTTGTCCTTTTTACAGTTGTCCATTGAAGACATTATAACCCTTTCTAACTGCATCCCTTTTTTTTTTCATTTTTTTTTTCACCTACATAAGATGTGGTACAGCACAGGTTGATTCATGACGTTCCACTCTAATCTAAGAACTGACATTGAAATAAACTACCTATCCCATGATCTCTGTCTCGTGTTCTGCAGATGATAGCTTGACCGTAATTTGATTTCACACTGACACAAACAGGCAAAGTAATAAAGGGAAGAGATGTTTCATCAGATTAGCACTCATACTTTTATAATACAACAGATATTGCAAGGCATGGATCACACTAGATGCTGTGTGACCCGGAACAAGAAGTTGCCTGTCAGCAAATAGGGATAAGCTAGGTGAATACATGGTCATAGGGAGTTGCTTAGCCATGACACCACACACTACAGCGAGCAAACACTGGGAATATAACTTCACTAATGCTTAAGGGTGTGTTATTTGGATATACCGTATTTAATCGCCTTTACCACGCACCTTAACTTTAAAAAGGAAGTATCAGGAAAAAAAATCTTACATTTTAAATAAAGACCTGTGAAGCAAAATAAGGGTCAGTGCCCATCTGCAGCCCCCACCGTATTGCCATGAATGCAGCCTGATTCATGTCCTCTGCAGCCTTGGAGGAGACAGGGAGGGGGCAGGATGAGCACCGACATACATACAGGAGAAACTCCTGTTTCTATCGACGGCCTCTTTTTAATTGAAAGTTCCACCTCCTGTGATAGACAAAACAGTTTTCCAATGGCAGCGCAGGAGACGGGACTTCCTTTTACACAGGATGCTCTGTAAACAGGAAATACTCCTGTATCCACAGCACTCATCCTGCCCCCTCCATGGCAGCCAGCATATCTGTCTTTTGTGGCCCCCGGCGCTTGGGGATTTGTTGGGGGCCACAAAATATATAAATATGTCAACATTACCAGGCGGGTCATCCGAAACCGGAATGCGCGCCACGATTGGCCCGTCGGCCGCACTTTGGACATGCCTGGCTTAACCTCCTTAGCGGTAATCCCGAGTCTGGCTCGGGTTGGGAATTTCATTACAATAGCGGTAACCCCGAGCCAGACTCGGGCTTGCACCGCTCGATGCAGGGGAGGACACAGGTAACGTTACTTACCTTGTCCCCTGGATCCAGCGATGTCCGCCGCGCTGTGTGATCGAGCCGTCCTGCGCTCGATTCACAGTGCCGAATGCCGCCGAGCTCCGGTCCCTGCGACGTTACGACGCACGGGAGCGGAGAACGGCGGCAAATTCAAAAATGTAAAAAGACACAAAACACACACAGCACTGTAATCTTACAGATTACAGTGCTGTAGTAAAAAATACACACCCCCTTTGTCCCTAGTGGTTTGTGCAATGCCCTGCATGCACTTTTATATTATAAATACTGTTTTTTACTGCTTGGAATTTGGAGATTGTCCATAGCAACCAAAACATGTCCCTTTTTCATTTTTTTTTGGATTTGATTACATTATTAAATAATTTTTATTATTCTTTATTATATTATAAACTTTATCATACCCGGGATGTCCGCTAGACTCTGGTTTGAAGAGATTTCAGAGCGTTATTCCTAAGAATTACTGGACTACAAAATAAAAGCCAGATTTCCATGCAAAATAATTGTACCGCTTTCAGCACCTTATTCCAGACTGAATCATACCGCCAGGGAGGTTAAGGGCTCTTTCACACAGGACGGATCTGTGATGATCCACCCCTATGATGTCCGCTTGCTCAGCGGGGATCGCTCCGTCGATCCCCGCTGAGCAGGAAGATGACAGGCCTGTCTCTGCACACTTTGTATCGATGGACCCGTCGGAGCGCCGCTCTCCCCTATGGGAGATCGGATAACAACGGACCGAAGAGTCCGTCACCCGATCCGATTTGCAGACGGATGGAAAAGTAGGTTTTTCCTCCGTCACACTTTTTCGGAGCGGGTTGGAGGTCACCGGACATGTCTCTGCTGACATCCGACGCTCAATAGAAGTCTGTGAAGCATCCGTTCAGGTCCGCCTAAAAAACTGACAGGTGGACCTGAACTTATCGTTCGTTTGAACGAGGCCTAAAACAACCAAAAAGTTTGAAAGTGTACGATGCCTTTAACACTTTTGAAATCAACTACAGCGCAGTCATTGTATTGTTTTTAGTGGATTGACAGACCTGTAGACTGGCATCATGACATTGAGCAGTAAAGCATTACAATTGTGGTGGATTGCCGTGCAGGAGGCAGAGCTTGTATACTGTATGTAATGAGCATGAATTTGTAGTCTCGTACATCTATAACAAACCTTACAAACAGACTTTCTAAATCATTTATGGGGTTATTTAAAATTTTGATATTTTGTTTGACGTGCTTGACAAAAAGGGCTATATTTTCCCCTTTTGACCTAATAATAATTATGAATTCCTTTAAAAAAAAAAATACAAATCAATTTTGCTTAACTCAACCGGTCTATTTTTCTTTAGGTGTATGGTGGCATGAGGGGCATGAAAGGATTGGTCTATGAAACATCTGTTCTTGATCCTGATGAGGTGAGAATAGGGCCCAACTTTGCTCCAAATTCAGTTTTTTTATTTTTATTTATTTTTTTCTTCCCCTACAATCCTTATTTATAAATTGTTTTTCCAGGGTATTCGTTTTCGTGGCTACAGCATCCCCGAATGTCAGAAGCTGCTACCCAAGGCTCCAGGAGGAGCAGAGCCCCTGCCCGAGGGACTCTTCTGGCTCTTGGTTACAGGAGAGGTTCCCAGTCAGGAGCAGGTAAATTTGGAGCACCTTTTCCCATAATTAGTAATTATAGTTGAAATGATTTGACTTTGCTAAGATGCTGCACCCTGCAATATAAAGAGTTTGTAGTCAGACTTTTAAATCTTCAATGCATTAGCATTTTCTTGGTTTTTATATGCTGGAACTTATTTTTCCTGCTCTGAGTAGTAATTTATGTAAACTTTTTATTTTTTTTCTTTACTAGGTGAACTGGATCTCCAAAGAATGGGCAAAAAGAGCTGCCCTGCCTTCACATGTAGTAACCATGTTGGACAACTTCCCCACCAATTTGCACCCCATGTCTCAATTTAGTGCTGCAATCACAGCACTAAACAGTGAAAGCAATTTTGCTCGGGCTTATGCAGAAGGCGTCCACAGAACAAAGTACTGGGAGGTGAGTGCTTTGCCAGATATGGTAAAGGGCCACTGCAGAGACAATTTAAGTAGAGTTGTTCAGAGGTTTAAATTTCTATCTCTTGTAACTAATGTGCGTTTTTTGTTTTGTTTTTTTGTCCCACGTAACAATGTTGCCTTTAAAGCTAGTCCTTTATATTTTCTTTACAGCAGTTAATACACTTTTTAAAAATTATATACTTTATACCTTTTTTGGTTAGCATTTTAAATTTATTTTAAAAACCAGGCAGGGGGGCTACTAGTACACTCTTGCTTTTACTGGTGCCTTATATTGAAGGGATAAAACTCATAAGAGTTGCCTCAACATTAAAATTTGCTGCCCATGGTTAGTTCAGAAATGTTAATATAAGCATTAAAAAAATAAAAATGTAAGTGTTTATTTTTTTTTATTTTTTTTTTAGGGTCCTTTCACACAGGGAAGACATTACCTGCAATCCACTTGCTCAGCACAGAATCTGTGTGCTGATCCTTGCTGAGCAGGCAGATGACAGGTCCATGTACATGAACACAGCCTGCTCTCCTCTCTGGGCAGTCTGCTGTAAATGAACTGCCTGTCCGTTTACACCCATCTGATCTGTTGTCCGTCTGTTTCTAATGTCAGATTGGATGAAGGTGGGTGTAAACGAACACATGTCCGTTTTCACCCGTCACTCCATAGAGGAGAATAGAGGTTCCGATCGGGTCCGCTTGAAAGACAGGCAAGCGGACCCGATCAGAAAATTAAAAAGAGAGGCTTTTTTATTTTTATTTTTTAGGATGACCACTTCAAAAAGTAAACACAACACCAAGGAAACTGTTTTATTTTATATCCAATCTTGCACTTCATATTTTAGCACAATGTCCTTGCATCACCTTTTGCCAAAACTTTACTTATGTTGATAAAGGAGAGACTAAGAATTTCCATGTATGCTGTGTGTTCTACACCCATCAATGTCCTTGGCTAAGTGACAGTTCTGTTAAACGTTCACACTGAGCTTAGTTATGTTGTACTGAACTGGGAGTCCTTAGTGTGTGTGTGTGTTACACTTGCAGTAAGGTAAATGCAGTGCTGAGAAGGCAAAGGACATTGTAAACGTGAACCGGTTAGTCACTCGTGACTTTCCAGTGTCAGCCAGACCTTGAGTTCTCACAGAAACTATCTCTTCCACATGCCTGTCATGCCTGTGTATTCTTGCGCCATAAAGGTCATGCAGGGTATGTAATGTATGTGCTGGGCACCAAGCTTGACGTATTCAATGCTGGATAACATGACACTGTTCTAAAAAGGACACATGGAAACTGCTGTAACTTTCTACAGTGAACACAATGTAGAAGCAGGCCAGAATGTGAGGACAAAGCAATGCCGATTAATTGGATTTCTTTGAGCCAGTTGACTTTTTCCCTTTCACCTATTTATTTTGTATACCGTATTTATCGGCGTATAACACACACCCTAAGTTTAGGAGGGAATTTTAAGGAAAAAAACATTTAAAGGAAAAACTTACATTTAAATGCCCATCGATGCGCCCGTGTCCATCTGTGCGCCCGTGTCAGTGTCACATGCGGCCTTGTCGGTTTTATTTGCAGATTTTTTTTTCTTTTTTTTTCTCTAAAAAACGGCTTTCGCCCGTGCTCGGCCCTTAGCTGCCGAGAAGGGCCAAAGGCGGCCGAAAGCCGCCCAGAGGCTCCAAACGGCGAAGGATCGGCGTATAACATGCACCCGCAATTTTTTCCCCTGAGTTTAAGGGAAAAAAGTGTTAAACACCAATAAATACGTCTTTTGTTAAAATAAATAAAATTAAAAAAATAACATTCATAGTAAGAGCAAATGAAATATCTTTGTCAAGTCTGACATATTGAACTGAACTCTGCTGCTTCTCAAGCCACGTAGGAAAGATAGCCACAAAGATAAAGCAAGTCTACTTCTATTTCTAGGGAGTGTGGTGTATTTTAGTGGACTTATATTCTGAAGAGTTGTATTTTTGTATATGACTTTGACATTTTTTACATACCTACTCTTCTGTATCTATTAACTCCTTCACGCCTAAGGGTAAAACAAATCTTCATACCTAAGCATAATTTTAACATGATAGTAAAAGCGTACATATCATCGCAATTACTCTGTCCATCCACATGAATTTTATCTTGCTTTTTTTTTCAGCACAAATTGGGCTTTCATTTGATAGTAAATGGTTATGGCCCAGAATAGTAAAAAAAATAAAAATAATTTGGCTGTATATTTCTTGTTACTGCCATAACCTACCTCCAAAGAAGAATCCAAAATAAATTCTTACTCCTGATGATCACAGCAATGCCACATACACTATTTTACTAAAAGTATTAGGACACCTGCCTTTACACGCACATGAACTTTAATGGCATCCCAGTCTTAGTCTGTAGGGTTAAATATTGACTTGGCCCACCCTTTGCAGCTATAACAGCTTCAACTCCTCTGGGAAGGCTATCCACAAGGTTTAGGAGTGTGTCCTAAACCTTTGACCATTCTTCCAGAAGTGCATTTGTGCAAGGTCAGGCACTGATGTGGACGGGAAGGCCTGGTCTCAGTCTCCACTCTAATTCATCCCAAAGGTGTTCTGTCGGGTTGAGGTCAGGATTCTGTGCAGGCCAGTCAAGTTCCTCCACCCCAAAGTGGCTCATCCATGTCTTTTATGCAACTTGCAATCATTCTGCTCCCTTTTAGCATTTAAAACATCAGCCACACAGGGAATGCATTTTCATGAGTCCACCATATTGTTGGGGTACATTTTATAAAGCAGTGAATGTGTGGCATTCACCAAATATTTACTAGTGGTGAACTAGTCACGGTCATGTAAAGCTCATGCACCTGGAACATTTACATGCAGTACATTTTTCATGTATGTCAGATTTACCGCTTTATAAACACCATAAACTTACATGGCCGTATGGGTCACATTTGCATGTATAATAATACACTGGGGTCACAAAATGGCAGACTGAAGCCCAGAATGAGTGACAGACCTGTCATCGCAGCCACAACTTAGCAGCTGGGTGTAGTCTCCCATCTGGCTGCACTGTCATCCTCACAGCAGTGCAGGGGGCAGGAGGTGTTGCAGATCTGGTTTCTTCAAATTGACAAGCCGTGATCCGTTCCTTTTTAACATAATAGATCACATAAATATATACTGTACTGTCACCACAGAGTGGCACTGTGGACAGTACAGTTTATGGTACACTATGCCATGTGCTAATTGGTTATACAGAAATAAAGAGTAGAAAAAATGGACTTTGCAGGCTTTTTTTTTCTTTCTTTTTTTAATATAATGAAAAAAACACCAATGAAGAGACAAAGATAAAAAAACATACAAAGTGAAAGTGGTTTAAAACATGTCTGTGACCCAACCATTATAATCCAGGGTTTGAACTGAACCTACCGGATCAGGTTGAGTTGTGACCAATTCCTACTGTGTGTGTGTGTGATTATAGGGCTGCAATGACTCAAAACCCACAGATGCCAAAAGATCTAGAAGTATAGACAGAAGAGCATTCTTGGATATCACAAGTGGCTGTGTGCAGTGACATTCCAAGTTTAATACATGTCGCCCACAACTATCTCCACAAGAAGCGTGTCCAGATCGTGAAGCTAGTCGAGCAATTTAAGAGCCTTTTTTATTTTATTTTTTTATTTATACATTTTCTGAGCATTGGAGTTGAAGTGACTCACTCCGGTTGGACTTTACCTAACCCTCTATATGTTACCATTTTGATATGATGGGTATTTCCCCTTTTGTAAAGGGTACACTGGTCAAGCTGTAGGAATTGGTCACAACTAAGGATGAGCTCAGGCGTGTTCGCACACTCCACGTGCAGAGCCTGCCAGGAAGTCGGCGCAGAGCTGAGCTAATCACAGGCAGTGAGACATTTCCCGATGAGCGGCTGCAGAGATCAGGAAATGTCTCACTGCCTGTGATTAGCGCAGCGCCGACTTCCTGGCAGGCTCTGCACGTGGAGTGTGCAAACACACTGGAGCTCATCCTTGGTCACAACTCGTCAACCTGATCTGGTAGGTTCAGTTTGAACCCTGGATCATATGGTTGCTCACTGAGACATGTTTTAAACCACTTTCACTTTGTATATGTTTTTTGTCTTGGTCTTAGCCCTTGTACACGCGGTCGGACATTCCGACAACCAAATCCGACGGAGTTTGTCCGGATGTCTGAAACTGTTGCATACACACAGTCGGACAAAGTTGTCAGAAAATCCGATCATACTTAACGTAATGATGTTATTTCATTAGGACGGGACTACGTTGAGGCTAGTAGCCAATAGCTTTGGTCTAGGAATTTGATCTGAGCATGCGTGCCATTTTGTCCGATCGGAATTCTCTACACACGATCGGACAAAGTCCGATCGGATCATGTTGTCAGAAAATTTTATAGCCCAGCTGGAAAACTTGGTCCGTCGGATACTCCGACAGAAACAGTCCGATAGAGCCCACACACTGTCCGATTATCGGACGTTGTCCATCCGAATGTCCGACCGTGTGTACAAGGGCTTAGTCTTTTTTTCATTTGTCAATTCAATAAAATGTGGATCCATTTTATATAATGGAAAAATGTCTGCAGAGTCCATATTTTTTATTTTTTTTTCCTACTCTTTATTTCTGTTAACATAACAGGTTGGGCAGGTCCCTACTGTCCAGACCTGCAGCACCTCCCACCCCCTGGCCTGTTGTGAGGATGGCCATGGCAGCTGGGTGGAGGACCCAGGAGAGGACACCTAGCTGCTAAATTTCTGCCCTGCCATAAGCAGGACTGTGCATAAGAGGCTTCCATTGAAAGGGGACACTGATGTGAAGGGGGACTGCAACCGAAAGAGGCACTGTGATATGAAGGTGACTGCAGTATTGTAATAGATAAGAACTATAAATTAGTTCTTGGTTATCTGCTGCTATTCCTAATTAAAAAGTATAAATGTGCATGCACATTAGAAGTAAACACTCTCTGAGATACGTTCAGCTCGGCTACTTCTAAATTCTGATTTATTGGTGGGCGGTGTTAATATTTTATACAGAAATATACGTCATTGCTATGTCAGTCTAATTGGTACATCTCATTGGTTACAATACAAGAGAAATGAAGAAACTTGATGCTTGAAGTTCGGTTGAAGCTGGTTTTCTTATCTCGAATGCATTCTTCCAACGCGGGGGATGTAGGGTGTAGACGCCATCTTGGCTCCGAACAAAGTCAATCTGTATATTACATAAGTAAGGAGAGTGGGAACATGTATACACATAAGCAAATGGACATTTTCTGATTATCATTATGTACATTGGATTCCTTAACAGTATGAAGAGGAACTGAGCATATTGGGACTGATATGGGGGACTGTGATGTAAAGGAGGGGGCTATGGTGTGAACGGTAGGCTGAAGATGCTGATGTAAATGGGAGCAGTGATGTGTTATGGCGCAAAAATGAGATTTGGACCTCTGCAGGAAGAACATTTTACTGACTAGACCTCGTAATATTTTTTTTAATTTTGTTTTTATTTTTTTTTTATTTTTTTTATTCAAGACCCCTATGCTACACCATAAATGGCAACAAGGTTTTAAAAACATGAAAATATTGCTATTTATAGCACATTGATCTTTTGTACCTACAAAAAAAGTATGTATGTATGTATGTATGTAATTATTTTAACCACTTCAATACCAACATGATACACCCCTTCCTTTCCAGGCTATTTTTCAGTTTGCAATGGCATGATAGTTTGGAAATGACTTCATCTTTCAGCACAATAAGCAAATTCATTTTATATATTTTTGAGAACCTATACCTTTTGGTAGTATTTCATAATCACTAGGTTTAATTTTTGCTATAAAGGGAAATAGAAGAATTTTGAAGAAAAACTGTTTCCTTTATAAAATATATAATGCAGTGCTAGGACAGTACCGAGTACCCTCAAAACTGTCCCCTTTTTGGAAAGTAGGCACATAAAGGGAGGGGATCTTTTTTGCAATTATTATTTTTTTTTTTTTTGGGAAATTAAAAACATGTTGCTTACTCACTGAAGTCAACATGTTGGTTACTCAATAAAGTCAATTGCATGTCTTTTTTTAAATAGTTAAAAAAATGGCTCTGGTAGTGATAAAATATGTGAAAATATGTACTGCATAGTTGTGTGGTCTTTTCTTTCTTTCTTTTTTATTTTTTTATTTTTTTTTGAATTTTTGTTTTTGCATACACTTAACGTTTTGCTTTTCTTTGCCTACAGCTCATATATGAAGACTCCATGGATCTGATTGCTAAACTTCCTTGTATTGCTGCTAAGATCTACCGTAACCTTTACCGAGAAGGAAGCAGCATTGGTGCCATCGACTCTAATCTGGACTGGTCACACAACTTCACCAACATGTTGGGCTACACAGACGCACAATTCACAGAGCTTATGAGGCTGTATCTCACAATCCACAGGTAAATGGTGGCTTATACTGTTTTTAATTGTGAAAAGCCTTCTGATCTCTCCGTGAAATGTTGCACTTAGCTTGTCGGATAATTGTAGGAAGTAGTGAGGAAACACTTGTGTGAAGGAAGCTGATGAAGTCGTCTGACTTTTTTTGTATGCAATACTCAGATCTTTCTTTGGTATATACAGTGTTGTAAATAGTTTGAATTTGTTTACTCTGTTACAGAACAGACTGACACCTGCAAATGTTATGGTGCTTGTTACTTTAAAGTATGTACTTGTAAACATTTTTAGTTCTGCATAGAAAAGAGAATTCAGGGCAGCTTGGAATACTCTGCCTACCACTCTGAGCAAAATACTGTGCAGTATTACCTGACTGCAGTACGTAAAGCGGAGTTCCACCCCCAAAAATAATTTTTGGGAGAATTTACCCACCTCTAATGCCTGTTACTAAGGGGGGTCCCTCGTAGTCTGCCTCCTTCGGCGCCTGGGCTTCTGACGTCACTTTCCTCATTGCAGGAAGGGAGAGTGCTTCTGTCCTCCTTCCCCCCCCCCCCCCCCCCCCTTTGTTGTCAATCATCTGGGACACGTGACAGGTCCTAGATGATTGCGCAGCCAGTCACGGGGCGTGGCTCGCGCATACGCAGTGGATGCCTGGTTGTGAAGCCACAGCTGGGTGCCCACAGGTAAAATACTGTCGCCGCTGAGCAAAGGGGGAGATGGGCGGGGCTTCGATCCTCCACATCGCTGGACCCTGGGATAGGCAAGTATCCCATTATTCAGCAGCTGCAGTATTTGCAGCTGCTGACTTTAAAACTTTTTTGTTTTTGGTTTTTATTTTATTTCTTTTTTTTGCAGTACACTGCTTTAAGTCTCTCTCAAATTATTTATAAACCCTAAGGTTGTTCAAGGAATGGACTTTTACACATTCATGAAGGGGACCTGTTATAGATGGGAGAGGGGGGCAAGATAATTGTGTGTTCTAATTTAAACTACAATCAGTGCAACGCAAAAACAAGTCCATAAATTATTCACAAATCCTTGGAGAAATAATATTAAAAGTTTCAAGTATATGCCACTGTGAAATACCAGTGTCCAATAAAACATGCAGGTGCGATGAGCGAGTCCTTTCAGTCCGCCACAAGTAATATCAGCTTCTCGCCTCCCTGATTCGACCTAAAAGGTCAAAAAGCCTTCCACCACACAGATGGGATATTTCACAGTGGCATATACTTGGAGCTTTAATATTTTCTCTAAGGATTTATTTGTGGATTATTTATGGGCTGTTTTTTTTGCACTGAACTAATTGTTTATTTATTGAGGTCTTGTGAATTGTACTTATTGTGTTCAACATACAATGTTTTTTTTTTTTTTTTTCTTAAATATCTGCGCTTAATATTCTGTCTTATGTGTTCTACTAATGCCTGACTTATGTGACTTTGTCCCTGCAGTGACCATGAAGGAGGAAATGTCAGTGCCCACACCAGCCATTTGGTGGGCAGTGCTCTGTCTGATCCTTACCTCTCCTTTTCTGCTGCCATGAATGGTCTAGCGGGTCCTCTGCATGGACTGGCCAATCAGGTATGGTGTCTGTTTCTTTGCAGTCTGCAATAGTTTAAAATGTAGTGGGGTGTTTATTTTTTATTTTTTTTTATTTTTTTATCCCCCTATACCATGTCTGTGCTTATTTTCAGGAGGTGCTGGTTTGGCTAACAGCCCTACAGAAGGACTTGGGTGGTGAGGTATCCGATGAGAAGCTGAAAGACTACATCTGGAACACCCTAAATTCTGGAAGAGTATGTACATTTTATGGCCATTCTTTATGAAGTGTAAGCTGTTTCTGCTACTTATCAGTTTGATTTATTTATTTATTTATTTTCCTAGGTGGTACCTGGATATGGTCATGCCGTGCTCCGAAAGACAGATCCCCGTTACATGTGTCAGAGAGAATTTGCTTTGAAACATCTTCCTAATGATCCAATGTTCAAATTAGTGGCTCAACTTTACAAGATTGTACCTGATGTGTTACTGGAGCAGGGCAAAGCTAAGAACCCCTGGCCCAATGTGGACGCTCATAGTGGAGTCCTTCTACAGGTAAGATTGAGATAAGTATGCAGCATTCTTGTGGGGTTGGTGTGTTTTTTTTTTTTTTTTTTTTTTTTTTTTTTTTAATGCTACTTTCTTATTCTCGGCATGAGCAACCTGGGCAAACACCATTGCAGATCGTTCAGGTGAAAAGTGGTGGCCTTCTCTTTTTTTTTTTTATTTATTTATTTTATTATTATTACTATTTACACAATATTAAAGCTGATCTGCAGGCAAGCAACCAAATATGTAGTTGACATGCATAATCTCTATAATTCTAGCTTAGTTCAGTTTTATAATCCAGGTATTAGTGGCAACACATCAATCCTCAGTCTGCATCTCCTCTTCTTAATGTGAATAGATATTGTTATGCAAAGCAGTAGGCCCCTGATATTCTTGGAGCACTGGGAGGGGAGGTTACTTGAGTTTTTTTTTTTTTTTAATGGTTAACCCCCCCCCCCATTTGTTGCAAGTTCAGCTTTAATCCTTTCACTGCCAGGTCTGCACAGCAAGGATTTTACACACCTTTCCAGTGGCTACCACCACCATAATTGTGCGTCAGATGGAAACATTCGGGCGGCTGCACTGTTGCCCAATTTGCTTCCACACATTCACGGTAATGCCGGTGTCTTGTCTAATAACGTCCTCCATCGGATAGTGTCCGCTGTGTACTGCGCATGCGCAGTACACAGTAACACAGATTCCGAAAATTGCCGAGGATGAACGGCGCCTGCACCATGAGTCCAGGTTCTATCCCCACTATCCAAGTGGACATAGAGTAGGAATAAAAAAGAGCCGAGCGCAGCGAGGCCGAGCCCGAAGCATGGCGAGCGAAGCTCGCCCACGAGGGGCCCTTTAATACTCACAACCTTATGTCCGCTTGGATGGTGGGGCTACCACCTCCACTCACGGCGCAGGCGCCGTTCAGCTTTGGAAATTTTCCGAAGCTTCGTCTGCTCCGTACTGCGCATGCGCAGTACGGGGAGGACACTATTTCATGGCCGGACACTATACGGCAGAACACCGGCTCCAACCACCCCCCTTACCCATCTGCAGGTCTGGGACTGGCATTTTTGTTTGCCAACAGGCAAGGGGGAATACGTCTAAATGTTTCTCCCTCCCTCCTTGTTGGTGACCCAGAAAGCGTCATGTTTGACAACGTTTCCGGGGCTGCCTCTCTATGTCCCAGGCCAGCTTGGCCAGAAAAGAATGTACAGTGGATATAAAGTCTACACATTGCTGTTAAAATGTCAGGTTTCTCTGATGTAAAAAAATGACAGATTAAAAAAAAATTCAGAACTTTTTCCACCTTCACATGCATGCGATTTGACAAGTCAAATTGCAAGCCAAATCGATGGCAATGGCAGCGTCTGAATCGGTGCACTGCCGCATTTGCCACACCGATTCCCAAAAGTAGTTTCTGTACTACTTTTTTGTTGACTTTGGGGTGCGATTTCCATTGGCATCTGTGCAGATTTCTCTGAAATGGCCCCCGAAGTCAGGACTGACAGGCAGGAATGAAATTGTGCAAGTTCAGCTGAACTTACACAATTTCTATTCCTGCAGTCACTGTGATCTATAAACTGCACAACTCCATTAAACAACAAACTGAAATCTTTTAGGTGGTGGAAAGTAAAAATAAACTAATATGGTTGCATAAGTGTGCACAACCTTAAACTAATACTTTGTTGAAACACCTTTTTGATTTTATTACAGCACTCAGTCTTTTTGGGTATGAGTCTATTAGCATGGCACATCTTGACTTGGCAATATTTGCCCATTCTTCTTTCCAAAAACACTCCAAATCTGTCAGATTGTGAGGGCATCCCCTTGCACAGCCCTCTTTAGATCAACCCACAGATTTTCAATCGGATTCAGGTCTGGGCCATTCCAAAACTTTAATCTTCTGATGAAGCCATTCCTTTGAGTTGGCTGTATGCTTTAGGTCATTGTCTTGCTGAAAAATGAACTTTGCCCTTAATGTTCAGTTTTCCAGCAGAAGCCTGAAGGTTTTGTGCCAATATTGACTGGTATTTGGAACTGCTCAAGATTCCCTCTACCTAGGCCTCTGTTCCAGCTGAAGGAAAACGGCCCCAACACTTACTGCCACCACCACGCTTCACTGTGGGTATGGTGTTCTTTTGGTGATGTGCATTGTTTTAGAGCCAAACATATATTTTTGGAATTCTGGCCAAAAAAGTTCAACCTTGGTTTCGTCAGACCGGAACACATTTTCCCACATGTTTTTAGGAGACTTCAGATGTGTTTTTGCAAAATTTAGCTGGGCTTGGATGTTTTCCTAAGAAAAGGCTTGCTTCTTGCTACTCTACTCTATAGCCCAGACATATGAAGAATACGGGAAATTGTCAGATGTACCACACAGCCAGTACTTGCCCGATATTCCTGCAGCTACGTTAATGTTGTTTTAGGCCTCTTGGCAGCCTCCCTGACCAGTTTTCTTGTCTTTTCATCGATTTTGGAGGGACGTCCAGTTTTTGGTAATGGCACTGTTGTGCCATATTTTCTCCACTTGAAGATGACGGTCTTCACTGTGTTCCGTGGTGTCTAATGCCTTGGAAATTCTTTTGTACCCTTCTGACTGATACCTTTAAGCAATGAGATCCCTCTGATGCTTTGGAAGCTCTCTGCGGACCATGGCTTTTGCTGTAGGATGTGAAAATGTCAGAAAAGACCTACTAGATTTGGTGTTACGCACAGGCACTTTAACCACTACAATACAGGGCACTTTCGCCCCCTTCCTTCCCAGCCCAATTTTCAGCTTTCATCGCTCTAGCGCTTTCAGTGACAATTGCGCGGTCATGCTACACTGTACCCAAATGAAATTTTTATCATTTTGTTCGCACAAATAGAGATTTATTTTGGTGGTATTTATTCACGACTCCGTTTTTTATTTTTTGCGATATAAGCGCAAAAAAGCGGAAATTTGGAAAAAAAACAATATTTTCTTTTTTCTATTTTAAAAGAAATCCAATAAAATCAAATTTTGTCATAAATTTAAGCCAAAATTTATTCTGCTACATGTTTTTGGTAAAAAAAATTCAGTTAAGTGTATAATAATTGGTTTGTGTGATCACGGACATATGTACGCAAATGATCATGTACATATGTGTGCAGGTGATCACGTACATATGTGTGCACATAATCATTGGGACAAGTGATTTTAGTGGGACATATGTGGGGGACATGTTTTTATTATTAGGGACATGTGTTTTTATTTTTTGGGGACATGTATGTTTTGGGGACATGTGTGTTATGGGGACATATGTGGGGACTGTGTTTACACTGTGTGGTGTGTTGTGTGTTTACACTAGACTGAAGATCAGTGAGTAAAAAGCTGTAAAAAACAGCTCATACTCACTGATCATCAGCCGGCTGCAGCAATCTGCTCTCCTCTCCTCAGCGATGACTTCTGTGTGAGGAGAGGAGGAGCCGATTGCCTAGCAACCGGCTGTTTGTTTACATCACATGACGGCCGTGATTGGACACGGCCGTCATGTGATCAGGAGGGCCAATCACAGAGCCCTCCTGCCGATCTGAGATGCGCCGTGTCCCGGTGACACGGGCGCTTCGGGATCGCGCCGCTGTGCGGGCACGCGCGCGCGATCCCGCTCCTCCTGATGGACGTTCCTGAACGTCCTATCAGGAGTAGACGGCTCCCACCCGGCCGTATATGTGCATTGGCCGGGTGGGAAGTGGTTAAACGATGGCAGGTGTGTACTGACTCCAATTTAACATGAGTTTGAATGTGATTGCTTAATGCTGAACACAGCTACATCCCCAGTTATAAGAGGGTGTGCACGCTTAACCACACTTACACCCCTACACCCCCCTGCCCCCCAAAAACATTTTGTTTGTTTTTCAATTGAGTTGTACAGTTTATAGGTCAAATTAAAGGTGGAAAAAGTTCTGAAATGATTTCTTCTTCTTCTTTTTTTTTTTTTTTATTTTTTTTTTTTACACAGAAATCTGATATTTTAACAGGGGTGTGTAGACTTTTTATATCCACTGTATTGTCAACAAATCATCACATAGGGATAATGTTCAAAATCAGTTACAAGTCACAAAATCGCCCCCACATGTACAAATGTAAATGCATACGTCGAAAGGCGCCTATGCTTGAAAACATTGATTTCGATATACATGTTACATATCGCCTCACACACCAGAGTGACCACAATAGTTCTAGCACCAGACCACCTCCATAACGCTAAACTGATGACCTATAGGGGACTTTTAAAGTGTCTATGGAAAATATAGGGTACTTAGATTTGTTGCCATTTCACTGGTGCACGCAAATTTGAGGTTTGACATGTTGGGCACTCAATTATTGGTTAATTTATTAAGTTTGCGTGCCCTAAAATTAACTTTAGTGTATTTTTTTTTTTTTATTAAAAATTTGCATTACTTGGACCTTTAGACTTCTCTTAGACCTGAGGCAAGAGAAGTCTGTTATAATGTGCAAATATCCTGAACACACCTGCACATTATGGTAAAAGCTCCTGGGTGACTTGTAAGCCACCATCTCCCAGAGTGCAGCCTACCTGTTAAAGTGCCTTACTCCCTGCTCCATTTTGATGTGCTACCCTGCCTGATGCCATGTAGCGCTTGCAAGGAAAACGTTTCGACCAGGCCCTCTTCTATGGCAAATAGACGTATTCATTCCTATGAATAAGCAATACTCCCCTGGAAAGCTGGAGGCTGCCATCAGTACGACTCATTCATAAGAATGTGTGGGGCTGTAGTGTGCCTTGCATCATGCCATTTTAAAGCCTAGGTTTAGTCAAAAATTTTTTTTTAAGAAAATCAGCACATTACTTACAAATGTAATGTATCCCTTGTCCTGATGGCTGCAGAATTCCGATTTCTCCACCCATCCCTGCTGTTGTAATATTATGATATTGCAAGGGTTAATAGAACCAAGGGACCGGTCACCCATTCATTATTTTTAAATCATAGAAACAATACACTTGTTACTCTGTTCCCTCTCAGCGCAGCATAGCTGGCTTTGCTTCCTTAAAGCCAATTGTGTTCCTTTCTTTGTCTCGTGGCACAACATGCATTTGCTAGGCTTAGGCATAGGCACAGCATGGCTCACTGACCATCAGCCACCATTTGGAGGACACCAATGACAAATTACTCAAAAAGAAATTTAAGTACATACATTGACATATTGAGAGACATTTCTGCTGCAGAAAAAAACAAAATTAATAGGCGGTATTTATAGATCTTGGCTCATCATTCTACAGGCTAAAGCAGTGCTTTTTGTTCATATCCTGCTGGCTTTGCAGAGCCACTGAAGTTGGCTGTTCCGTTTGTCACATGTGCATGTTTTTAGAGCAAAAACAGACTGCAAACCCTGTTTTGGTGGCCTAAAGAATGTGCAAACCTAATATTTCATAATCCTGACTTGATCCTGCTGTACCATCTACTTCTATGAAAAAGTATACTGTTCTCTGTATTGCTTCCTGTGTATGAAATCCCTGGTGTTCCTGCCAGTCCCTCTGATTTCCTATTAAAAACGGACCACACTAGGCATGAGGAGAGGCGGTTTTCTAGCTGTGTTGGGAATTCAGCCTGCTCCCCCCCCCCCCCCCCCCCAAGCACAGCCATTCACTGGGAGGATCAGTGTAATGCAATTTCTCCTCCCTCAGCTCTTATGCAGCTGAGAGTAAGGGTGTGTGATCACTTGTAAAAGGGGGAAAGGTATTTGTAATGTTTTATATGTATATACCAGTTTTGCCTTTCATTTCTATTTTAAACTGGGTGGGTTGTGTGTGTTTTTTTTTTTTTTTTATTTATTTATTTTTTTTTATATAAGAGATTATAGAGACATTCACCCTGAAGTTAAATAACCTTGAGTTGATTTCTCTACACATCAGCTGTATTTTAAAAGCAGAGGTTGTGAATATCGGCAACTTAAAGGGGAGTTTTCTCTAGTAAAACTATTTGCTTGTGATGAACCTGTGTAGAAACCTAACTGGATCCCTTACTTTTTTATGCAGCTACAGGAAGATTTTAGTCATCTGCAGCACCTGGCAGTGAAATCTGATTTTGTTATTGCCATATAAAAGTGATTTCTATAGATCTGTTGTATTTGCATTCTTCAAGTGTTAAAGTCCACCTGCAAGTTAATGTTATAATGTGCTAATACGCATTATGACATACCTAGCTTTTAAAAAGAAGCCATCCAGTGGCATGCTGACAGGGCTTCCTCCTTCCCCTGGTCTTCCTTCTGGGTTCGCAGGCTCAGACTATGAATGGCTGAGCCAAGATGACATCATTCCTATGGCACAGGTATGCTGTCCCTTCAGAGTGCATGTGCCGGTGACCTAATTCCTTGTGAATATCTCTTAAGCAGTGCAAGTTTAGGAGATATTCACTGTACCTACAGGTAAGCCTCATAGGCTTACCTGTAGGTACAAATTAAATATTTTATTTTTAATATCTTTGAACATTGTAGTGCTCTCCTATTCACAAGCTGCTGAAGCAAGTGGATTCACAGCAATAAGGAGTCTGTTAACTGCTCCCATCATAAATTAACTGGCAACTAACAATAATCAGGTTGTACAGTTATACGTGTGTGTGTGTGTGTATATAGCAGTGATGGCGAACCTTGGCACCCCTGATGTTTTGGAACTACATTTCCCATGATGCTCAGCTACACTGCAGAGTGCATGAGCATCATGGGAAATGTAGTTCCAAAACATCTGGGGTGCCAAGGTTTGCCATCACCGGTATATAGAATGCGTGTTCTGCTTTGAAATACCTCTGTTACTTGTATAGCAAATGTTTCTTCTCTAAGCAAGCATTTTTTTTTCTCATCCATCTTCCTTGCAGTATTATGGAATGAAGGAGATGAATTATTACACAGTCCTCTTTGGAGTATCACGAGCTCTCGGTGTTCTATCTCAGCTCATCTGGAGCCGAGCGCTTGGATTTCCACTGGAGAGGCCCAAATCCATGAGCACAGATGGCCTCATGCAGCTTGTTAAGGCAAAATCTGGTTAAAAGAATGGAAAAAAGACGGCTTCCCCCATCCTGGAGAAGAGCCAATCAAAAGACAGTACACCTTTTGTTTCTACAGACTGCTTTGCACCCTATTGTCTCCTGAGCGCTGACAAGAAAACACTTCTGGTTGTTTATGCTGAAACATGTCATCTTCTCAACACTCTGTATTTCCCTTCCCTGTTGGAGAGGCCTAACCTCATTCTCCATCAGGAAAGGGTACTTGTGCTGCCGGTAGGGATCAGACTAATGATTTCAGCCACACTAGTTAACAGCATCCACCCTTTTACTTATTTATAAACCAGGTACAGTTATGTATAGCCCGCAGGACGACATATCACAATATGCAACTCTTTATTTTTGTTTCAGAGTTCTTACTAAACTGTGAAAAAGCAGAGACCAATGCAATTGGAATAGCATAGGGTCATTTCATTTAGAAGCCCTGTGACAAACTTACAGCTTTTCATCCCTTATCACTAAATTACATGTATCGCCACTTCCAACCACAGATGATACCCAATACTGATCTATACAAATGCATAGTCCATTGTAAAGCAACCCATTCAAGATTAATCGTGTACATGGGAGAGGAATCATGCATTTGTCACTGGCATCTTACCCCTGCTGGCTGCTTTTCTGGGAACTTTTATTTTGTTTTATCGTTTTTATTATACAGAGGAATTTTCCTACCCGACTTCACTAAATGACCAGGAACTGTCCAGTAGCAACACTTGCTGAAAGTATGCGCAGCTTTTATTCCTGGTTTTTGTGTCCCCTGTAAAGCTTTTATTTCAGCTGTTTTTTTTGTTTTTTTTTATGTATAGATTCTTGCCTTTGCCTCCAGTACCTGTCATGTCATCGAATGTGTGAACAGCATTTGTTTGTTTTTGTATGTTGAGGTAAAGCCACTGTGACTGAAATGACAGTTTCAGATTTGCTGTTTCTTAGCTTTTTTTAATTTTTTTTTCCTGCGCCTGCTTCCTCGGCACAGTGGTTTGCTAACCCCAGTTTTTTTGGGGGCTGCGTAGAAGAGCTACATAGTAAAATTGTACACTATTCCGAAATACTTGATTTAGATATACATCCACAGGAGTCCTATTTGGTTTTGCAGAAGTTGGGTGTAGTTGTCTTTTAGGAATCAGGTTGCCATTTCACTTGGCATTAATTTAGAATGCAACTCATTCCTTCTGGGTAACTGACATCACAAGGAGCTGTCCCACACATGTAATAGTAGTCTGTTAAAGCCGTCTTCCTCGGCAGCACTGGTTTCATCCATAAGCAAACCGTATAAAAGAAAGGGAATTAATAAGACCCAGCTATAAAAAATACACTCCTCCACCACCCTCTAACTGATTTTTATTTTTTTGTTATACAGCCCTTGTCTGTGCAGGCAAAGACTGCAGATTACAGACTGATGTTCAGATTCACAATAGACTTAAGGTTGTTCTGTATAAATGCAAAATAAATGTTTTTATTAACTACATCAAGTCAACGTGTGCAAATCATTACCTTTTTTCCTTAAGACCATGAACCCATGGTATTTCTTAGACCATAAACCCATGCTATGGCATTTCTGTATCTAAAAAAAAATTACTAGACACACTTCTCTTCAAGGGTAATTGAAAATTTCACTTGTGACTTCTCTGCATAATTGAGACCCTTTCTTAACTTTCCTGGTTTTCAAGGACAAAATCCTTTAATTGCAGACATTAAAAGGATTGTAAATCCTTGCCATTTTTTCACCTTAATGCATTCTATGCATTAAGGTGAAAAACCTCCTTTGCTGCAGCAGCGCCCCTGAGCCCCCCTTATACTTGAGCCCCGTAATTCCCACGACGGGAACAAGCACACCAGCTCTGATTGGTGTCTTGTGTGCTGATTGGATAGATTGATAGCACAGCCATTGGCTCCCACTGCTGTCAATCAAATCCAATGACGTGGGTGCTGGGGGGGTGGAGCTTCTACAGACGCAGCAGCAGGACACTGGAGCGCGCCCTAATGGGTGTCCACAAAGGAGAGTGCTTCTCCATTGGGGCACTCGAGAAGAGGGAGGAGCCAGGAGTGCTGCGGAGGGACCCCAGAAGAGGATGATTGGGGCCACCCTATGCAAAACCAACTGCACAGCGGAGGCAAGTATTACATGTTTTTTAAAACTAACCTTTACAACCACTTTAAGGACAATGATACGGTCTCTTTATGCATAGTATAAATTGTAATGGCTGCTACATTTGAAAATCAGTTGGCTGTATAACTGGCTTTGCATTTAGAACTTGGCGATAACTAGTTTTATACCTCATGCACACAGGATGTTTTTACAGCTGATGTTTTTGTTTTCCTGCCTCTGTATGCCCCTCTGTTAACCAAATGTGTGCACGGAATTTTAGAGGCAGGATAAACAAACAAATCTGCCAGTGTGTCCAGTAGCAGCAGAGTTTGGGCAGAGAAAAAGCTTAACGCTTGTAAACACGTCTAAATGGGTGTTACAGCTAGGCTCGGGAATCAATGCCCAAGCGCTTGATGCCTGTAGACGCACCTAAAGGCTTGTCAAAGGGTTACGCTTTTACATGCATCAGACTTTTATTTATTTATTTTTTTTCCTGCAAAAACACTGCTACCTACCACGAGACCTTAAACACCAGCTCTTTTTATACATCCAGGGACAACAGTGTTGCAAATGTAACCTATTTTTACT
Source organism: Lithobates pipiens (assembly GCF_037356315.1). Classification (NCBI taxonomy): domain Eukaryota; kingdom Metazoa; phylum Chordata; class Amphibia; order Anura; family Ranidae; genus Lithobates; species Lithobates pipiens. The sequence goes on from NW_027507748.1 coordinate 547,138,883, forward strand.
CTGTGCCATGTGATCTGAGAGCCCAGGCCAATTTAAACATTGCTTTTAACATTGAGGCTCGATTCACACTGCCGCGACGGCAAAGTTGTACGACTTTGCCAAGTGACTTCTGACTTGATGCTTAGGAGCCTGTTCAAGGGCAGAAATCGCACCCAAGACAGACCAAAGTAGTGCAGGAACCTTTTCTAAAGTCGGAGTGACTTATGTAGCATCAGTTAAGACGGCTCTCCTAGGGAAACATTGAATTTGACACATCATATGACTTGGAGTCTCAAAAGTCGGAACCCACGGCGCAGCAGTGCGACATGAGCCTTAAGCCGGGTACACACTAAGTGGGTTTTTTCTTCGTTTTTTTTTTTTTTTTTTTGCTTTTGTGCAAACTGAAAAGACAGCACCGCAGAGACTTTGTATTAACCATGCAAGGTTAGTTCAGTGATCTCCCCTGGTGTGCTGTTGTGTTCTGACAGGGATGCCCCCCCCCCCACCACCAGAACACTCTGATCAGCACGCACTGCCATTGGCTGAGAATGCTGACCGGGGGCGGAGTCAGCTGCTTGTTTTCCAGGATACACATACCAACAGACACATGGGCCACATGTCAGACATTTATTTTTGTAGCTGTCTCTAGATAAATTGAGAGTAATGCTCTGATCACACTAGTGCAGTAATATGCATGTTGGCACTCTGTATGCATTCTGTGCTATTTTAGTTAAATAAATGTGGACACTGTCATTACCTATGACGACACAGGTTTACATTCTTGGTGTAGTTAACCTACCATCGTGATTGAGTCCAGCCCCAGCTGTCATTCTTATTTGGAGAGGCTGCACTTCCCATACTGTATGACCTTTCATAGCGTGTGGTGCAATCCTGTGTGGGTGACAAAACTATGGGGTAAATATAGCAGGCAATAAATAGGCTCAGTTCACACACCAGAATAAGATCCTTATTTTCAAAAAGGGCTCTTTTCAGTTGACTCCAAGGAGTGAAATGCTAGGCACGTGGCTGAAATTGCAAACATTGTCCTAGAGCTTAAAGGATAAGTTCACCTTTCAGAACACGTTGCACCCATTTTCAGGGTGTAACCTGTCATGAACGGGTGGGCCCCCCTGCACCTCCCTGCTCTGGAAACTTCCCCCTGGAGAAGATCTGAAACGCTGTGTAGTTCATCTCTTCCTATCAAATTGTGTGTGCTTGCCCGTATGGGATGTACAGGCACACAGATATACTGGCAAATCTCCTGGAGACCTGCTTGACACCAGCAATCGGCTGATCGCGGGTGCAATGCTTTACAGGTGCCAAGAGAAGTGTTTTTTTTTTTCTAAAAAGTGAACTTTTCTTTTAAGCCAGGGGTAGGCAACGTTAAAGAGGAAATAAACCTTTATGGGTTTTACTTCCTCTTTTGCTCACTGCAAAGCCTGCAAATGAAAAGCATAATTATACTAGCCCATTATGTGCCATTTTCCTGCAAAAGAATCCAGCGATGTCCTCTGTGTAGGCAGCGTCCATCTTCTGGCCCCTCTTCCTTCCCGGCTGTGGGCTCCGGCTCTGTGATTTGCCGGAGCCGTGCGATGTCACACTGGCGCATTCGCATGGGGGCTGCGATTAACGGCACAGGCTAGGGAAGAAACGGTACTTTGTTTTGTGGAGATCTACCTGAACAGCATGAGAGAAGTCAGATCACCAGACCCAGCGATGCCGTCTCACACTTGATTTAAGCCTCTAATTGCTGTACTACCACCTTGCAATTGTGTGCATTACATGGTAATCAAGGGTTTAAATCGGGTGACCTATTGCTCCACACCAGCTGTCAAACACACTCAGATCACTTTTCAGAGAAGCAGTGGTGCCTGTTGCACTTGTGAATGAGTCCTTGCATTTAGCAGCAGCACTGTTGGGGCTTGTTTACACAAAGTTATGGGGGCGGTAAAACCCTGCCGTTGAATTGCGGCTTTACAACCCCCAATCCTTGCCTCCATTTAGCTGCTTAGGAAGCAGCCAAAGGTGTACACCACATGCAGGAATTAAACACCCTGTTGCTTTGGGTGGGTGTTGGTACCTGCCAAAATACATCTTAATCATAGGGTTTTGCCACCCCACAATCTACAAATGTAAATGAGCCCTTATAAGGCTGCTTTCACACTGATGTGCTGTGGTTTACCTGCACTGTGGGTGCTGTGCATCTTCAACTGTCCAGGGTTAGCAGCGCTTTGCCATAGTCTTCTTCTATTATATCCTGCAGATGGGGTGCGCTTTCAGAAAGTGCACCAGACCTGCAGTATATAATGTCTATGGCTAAGCACAGCAACCCTACAGGAAAGCTGCAGGTACACTGCACCCAGTGTGTGTGTGTAAACCGCAGTACATTAGTGTGAAAGTATCCCTATACTATTATGCCCAGTGCATTGCTTCACACTGACCTGAATATCTCCTCTTTACTGCTGCTGACACCACTCTGGAGACCTCTAGTCGGTATAAGAGGTGGAGTATCACTCTGTATGGGAGAGGAGGCTTTGGCTTGCACGACTCTTGCTCCCTATTACAACTTTTACAAGTAGTCCCTTTGTATTGCACGCTGCTGCTCTGGGATGGTGGGTCGGCAAGCCCAGACTGCGATCTACTGGTTGCTAACCTGTGTTTTAAGTGCTGTGAATTGAGCCAAATTTTAGGCATTGTCACCCACCCACCCACAGATCGCTAGGTTGATTGCTGGATTTAGCAGAGTACACTGGAAACATGGCACAGTTGGATAGATTTCAGAGTAAGGCTGGATTCACACCTATGCATTTTTTGTGCTTTTTGCAGATTTGCACTAAAGTCCATTTAGCATGGTTTCTTATGGAACACGTTCTGTAGTGCAAATCTGCAAAAAGCACTAAAACTGCATAGGTGTGAATCCAGCCTAAGGGGGAAAGGTGAGCATTCTCTCTGGGCTCAAAAAAATTACCATATTTCTGTACCTCCTGCCATTTTCATCTGAACATGGGCAAAAAAATAGATCTGGTGCCAGGTTCTTGCCATCCCTCACAGTAAGGGAAACTACCACTAATGAGACACATTTAAAACTTCTTCAAGGCTTCTGCAAAAACTGGAGCAACTGTATGATTACAATTATGAAACCTGACTACAGACAACTGTTTTTCACTAAAGCCTTTAAATTAATTTTACTGTAATTGTCCCCCCCCCCCCCCCATGCTTTTGTTTTGATGAAAGCACCCACTGAGCTCCTTAGATGTCCATCCTCCTGGTCTGCAGTGGCAAGGATTTGCAGGCCTATGTAATACTACGTATGTAAGGGGGAAAAAAAAACTGCTCTCTAATTTTAATTGTGAGAATTTTCCCACAGAAGAAGGTATTTAGGCAGTGATATGTCTCCCTCTGTCTGCTGAGAGTGGAAGAGCAGCATCCAGTACTCCAAATCCCATCATGCCTCTGCCTCTAGGAGTCAAGCCTGTGATTGTTGGGTTCGTGCAATGTCTCTGCAGCAACTGCGTGATGCTATCATGTCAATATGAACCAAAATCTGAGGAATGTTTCTAACACCCTTGTTGAATCTATGCCACAAAGAAGGCCGTTCTGAAGGCAAAAGGAGGTCCAACCCAGTACTAGAAGTGCACCTAATAAAGTGGCCGGTGAGTGTACATGAATGAGTCCAGAGAGTAACAATTCTCTGGTCCAAAGTTGAGTGGTGTGGCCCAGGGTTCTGTCTTGGGGCCAATGCTGTTCAATTTGTTTATTGATCTAGACTGGTTCAAATTAAGCACTCAGTCTCAGTGTTTGGGGATGATAGCAACTTGTGCAAGGAAATAAATGCACAAGATGGAGCATCATTACAGCAAGTACTTGACAAAATAGGGCAGGGATATGCAATTAGCGGACCTCCAGCTGTTGCAGAACTACAAGTCCCATGAGGCATAGCAAGACTGACGGTCACAAGCATGACGCCCAGAGGCATGATGGGACTTGTAGTTTTGCAACAGCTGGAGGTCCGCTAATTGCATATCCCTGAAATAGAGGGTTAGGCATCATGGCAGATAAAGTTCAATATTGAGAAATATGAAGTTGTGTACTTGGTGCCAAAAATACACATGCAAATTACACACTAGGAGGTGCTTTTGGGAAAAGAGATGATGGAAAAGGATCTAGGGTTGCTCGTAAGTCAGACTTGGCAATAGCATACAATGCCAAGCTGTAGCTGCCAAAATACTATCATGGTAAATTGCCTGGGCAATCACATTTCCAAACTGCAAGATTGTGGGGGAAAAGGGGGCTTTCCTCAACACAGTGTTCTGTTTTATGGCGCATGCACAGGATTAGGCCCATGGACTTTTGCACCTTATCGAGCTTGCATTGTACCACATTTTTAAGACGGTAAGTACTGCAACAGTTTGTTTTATTTTATAGATTTTTGTTAATGTAGTCAGGTTAAGAGTAGGCCTCTTCTGACACTTTATTTACAAGTAAAAATCTGTGTTTTTTGCCAGAAAATTACTTAGAACCCCCAAACATATACAGTGCTTTGAAAAAGTATTCATACCCCTTGACATTTTCCACATTTTGTCATGTTACAACCAAAAAAACATGAATGTATTTGATTTGGATTTTATGTGATAGAACAATACAAAGTGCCACATAATTATGAAGTGGAAGAAAAATGATAAATTGTTTTACATATTTTTTTTTTTTTTTTTACAAATATCTGAAATGTGTGGCATGCATTTGTATTCAGCCCCCTTTACTCTGATAACTCTAACTAAAATCTAATGGAACCAATTGCCTTCAGAAGTCACCTAATATGGGGCGTGGCGGCGTGAAGATGCATCTTCACAGGGCTTCTGACCGGCGGCTCTCCTGCAGCCATACAGCGCTCTATTACTGCACATTACCCACACCTGCCTGTCTCCTCGGACGTCTGGGGAGCCCAACCACCATCCACCTGCTTCCGAGACCAGATGGCCTCCACATCAGCAGCCGCGAAGATGGCGCCGGTCTGCCATGCTGCTACTGACATTGTGGAGATCATCAGTGTCCCTGATCCTCCTTCATAGGGGCAGAGGCTGCTACCTACACATCAGACCAAAAAGCGTACACGCTGTAGCCCACTTCAACCACAGGGTCTCCCTCTCAGTGCTTCCTCTGAACAGAGGCTGCCCACAAGAGCTGATTTGGAATCCCTCGTGCAGAGAATGGAGACAGCCATGAAGGGTGAAATTCAAACTATCAAGCAGGATGTGTCTGTGCTAGACTCTCATGTTACTGTGATAGCACAGGAAGTGAGTGCAGTGTTCCAATCTGTACAAACCTCCCACTCTGAACTTTCTGACCAAAACATACAACTGCACCTACTTCAGGATGACTTGGAGAATTGCAGCAGAACATTCGGTCGAGGGGGGGTGCTGGAATCTATCCCACGTTCAAAATTACAGTATCTCACAAAAGTGAGTACACCCCTCACATTTTTGTAAATATTTTATTATATCTTTTCATGTGACAACACTGAAGAAATGACACTTTGCTACAATGTAAAGTAGTGAGTGTACAGATTGTTTAACAGTGTAAATTTACTGTCCCCTCAAAATAACTCAACACACAGCCATTAATGTCTAAACCACTGGCAACAAACGTGAGTATAGCTCTAAGTGAAAATGTCCAAATTGGGCCCAAAGTGTCAATATTTTGTGTAGCCACCATTATTTTCCAGCACCTCCTTGAAACCTTTTGAGCATTTTAGTTCACCAGAGCTTCACAGTTTACCACTGGAGTCCTCTTCCACTCCTCCATGACAACATCCCATACCTGGTGGATGTTAGTGACCTCGAGCCCACCTTCTGTTTGAGGGTGCCCCACAGATGCTCAATAGGGTTTGGTCTGGAGACATGCTTGGCCAGTTCATCACCTTTACCCTCTTTAGTAAGGCAGTGGTCATCTTGGAGGTGTGTTTGAAGTCGGTATCGTGTTGAAATACTGCCCCGCGGCTCAGTGTGGACCATGCTCTGGTTCAGTTTGTCGCAGTACATGTTGACATTTATGGTTCCCTCAATGAACTGTAGCTCCCCAGTGCCAGCAGCACTCATGTAGCCCCAGACCATGACACTCCCACCACCATGCTTCACTGTAGGAAAGACACACGTCTTTGTACTCCTCACCTGGTTGCCGCCACACACGCTTGACACCATCTGAACCAATTAAGTTTATCTTGGTCTTATCAGACCACAGGTTTCTGTAATCCATGTCCTTAATCTGCTTGTCTTCAGCAAACTGTTTGCAGGTTTTCTTGTGCATCATCTTTAGAAAAGGCTTCCTTCTGGGATGACAGCCTTCAACCTCTGCAGCAATGTTGACAGCACTCATATGTCTATTTCCCAAAGACAACCTCTGGATATGACACTGAGCACGTGCACTTACTTTCTTTGGTCGACCATGGTGAGGCCTGTTCTGAGTGGAACCTGTCCTTGTAAACCGCTGTTTGGCCACTGTGCTGCAGCTCAGTTTCAGGGTCTTGGAAATCTTCTTATAGCCTAGGCCATCTTTCTATAGGACAACAATTATTTATTTTCAGATCCTCTGGAAGTTCAACATGGCACCTCATGACAAAGAACTCTCTGTGACCAGTATGAGAGAGTGAGACCTTGTAACACTAACGAGTGACATGACACCGGGGAGGAAAAATGCCTAATTGGGCTCAATTTGGACATTTTCACTTAGGGGTGTGCTTACACTTGTTGCCAGCGGTTTAGACATTAATGGCTGTGTGTTGTGTTATTTTGAGGACATAGCACATTTACACTGTTATACAAGCTGTACACTCACTACTTTACATTGTAGCAAAGTGTCATTTCTTCAGTGTTGTCACATGAAAAGATATAACAAAATATTTCCAAAAATGTGAGGGGTGTACTCATGTTTGTGAGATACTGTAGGTACAACCGTCATCGATGTCTTCAACTTTTACCACCCGCCGGACTCAGATCATCATCGAACTCTGGGCCCGCGATCTGATCCATCTGACAGACCTAGAGACGTCCTCTGCTGTTTACAATCTTTTAACCTTAAGGAGGATATTCTGCAGCAGAGAGAGGTCAGGGATGGGTCCCCCCAGTTTCAACACAGAGACGCGGCCAACACCCCAATACGGGTTATGGTTCATTATGGGGTAATCAGCAAGGGTGGAATTATTATCCACCACCCTCTTCAACCCGAGGACCCCCTTATGGTCAGAGATTTGGAACTCCACCTTATTATAGTCACAATCCCAACCAACAGGGAGGGCTTGTTTCTAACCAAACCCAAGCATATAGTGGAGACAATTACAGCCAGGTGGTACACTATGATGAAGGCCATGGGGGGAGTGAACCTAGTTATAATGTTCCTGTCCACAACTCTTTCTTTCCATTGAGTGAGATGGGGGGGCCCAGTAAGTGGCCCGGAATTCCCGGAAACCAGTTATGCGAGTAATATGGGCCATCAGAATGGCTCATTTGGTCCCAAAACCATGGAACGATATGATACAAATACTACTGAGAATCATAATACACAAGGTTGGGGTTTTCCCAGACCCAATTAAGGCACAAAAAGGGCCGTAGAATTAAAAGAGGAACTAGGGGGAGGTGTGTTCAGTCCCAAAAGGAAAAAGACATAATAGGAACTGGGCTTTATAATCTGAACTCCCATGTACTTTCAGATTCAGAAATAGGAGTGCTAGATAAGGGTCTGAAATTTGCTCCACCGAAAGGTTTGAGCAAATTTCAGACCTATATGGACATTCATAAATACGTCCGCAAATTCAGTATTAAACGACATTTTGCATCCAATTCTACTAATAATCGGTTGAGAACAACGGAATATCAACATTCCGGTTTGTCTAACGCCTCATTGTTCAATCCTTCTGGTACCCTTGCCCCCTCATTGAAGGTTTTTATGAAGGTGATGTCGGCACCCGAAGCCAATCTCTCGATCGTCTCTCGGGTGCTGCCGCCGCCATCTTGGGTATGGGAATCAGGAAGTGGAGCCTTGCAGCTTCATTTCCCGGTTCCCTACTGCGCATGCGCGAGACGCGCTGCGCAATAAGGATGGTCCCCGCTGTCTCTGGGATCCGTGTGTTTCCCAGCAGACAGCGGGGGACCTTCGGAAAGGGGGCGTAGATTCTGCAGATATCTATGCCGGAAGTGGGTGCAGATACCTGTACTGTACAGGTACCTGCACCCACCTCCCCCCGAAAGGTGGCAATTGTGGCGCCGGAGGGGGGGAGGGTTCCAATGAGCGGAAGCTCCACTTTAGGGTGGAGCTCCGCTTTTGGCTGGGCTAAAACCCCAGGAAGGGATTTGATTGGTTACAGCTGACATCACGTCGCTGTATACAATCATCCCCCGTGAGCTTGGTTTGAGTGCTGTTGAACATTATTTTTTATTGAAACTCCAACCCTGGGGCCAACCACATAAAATACATCATGGAATTGTTAGAATTTGTGGCAACGCACAATTTCTTCTGGTTTAATGGACAATATTTTTGCCAAGACAGGGGCATGGCCATGGGGGCTAAATACTCCTCTAGCAAATTTGTTCATAGCCCAGTAGGAGGAGGATGCCGTCTATGCCCAGGGCAGACCTGAGGTCTCCCTATGGGCAAGGAATATAGACAATGTCCTCCTCCTATGGCAGGGTAGCAGGATAGCCTTGGGTGAATTAATGGATTCTCTTAATTCTAATAATAGAGGTATACATCTCACCTATGAGGCTAATTGCAGTCAGATCAATTTCTTAAACCTCAAAATAAGGGTTGGAGAAGAGGTTTGTCACCTCCACACACTTTAAGCCCACGAAATTCATATATCCCAATGGAAAGCTGCCTCCATGCCTCGTGGCTTCAATCGGTGCCCAAAAGCCAATACATGAGGTTGAAACGGAATTGCACAGACTCGGATGAGTTCTTAATACAGGCCGAGACACTAACCTCAAAATTTGTGGAGAAGGGTTATGAGAAACACTCACTGGCGGATACCTTAAACCAAGTTGCACTAATGGATAGGGCAGACCTGTTAAGGGAGAAAGTTCTCTTACAGGATAGGAATGATAGTAATGGAGTTCTTTTCATGACTAATTTTTCCAATCAACACCATAGCATAAAGCACATCATTAATAAGCATTGGCACATTTTCTTTTCTTTCGCAAGCCCCTCAGGGACTCATGAGGGCCTCTTTGTTTTTAAGTTCCTCCGGTTGGTTAACAATAGGGGGCTTGCTCTCTGGTCGGGCGCCTCTCTCACTAGATCACTGGAGGATTAATCAACTATCAAATTTTCTCGGCTCACTGCCTAAACCAACCCTTTTTGCCCGAAAAGCTCCACTCTTTTGAGGAACTTTGCCTGGGTGAGGGACTGATCCGGAGGTCCCTATAAACCTCTTACAAATCCCTGCTAGATCTTCACACCACGGAAGCCCCTCCCCTTAGTGGCAAAATGGGAGAGGGACTTGCAAGTCACCTTTGCCAAACCCCAAAAAGAATGCATACTGTTTTTCGCACAGAAATCTCTGTAGCAAATATCAAGAGACCACATATAAAATAGTGACACGTTGGTATAGAACCCCTTCCATTCTGGCTAAGATATTTCCTCTACAAACTGATCATTGTTGGTGCTGCAGCCTACACTCCGATGCACCCTCTTACATATTTTCTGGGATTGCCCTGTGCTCCAAACTTTTTGGCAACCGGTGGTTAAAGCAGAAGTAAAGCCATTGATTTAATAGTTTAAAAAAAACAGTTACAATCCCGGCATGCCAGAAATGCTAACTGTCACATTGGTTGTTCTCTCAACCAAACTGTCAAACCATCCAATGGCTGGTGTCATAACTGATCACATGTGCAGCATCATGACAGTTGAAGATTAAACAGAGGTCAAGATGGCAGCTTCCTTGGCTGAAAACGATAGGAGGGTTTACTTCCACTTTAAGCTTATGCATAAATTCACAGATATCTCCTTACAAGATAACCCAGCCACGGTCCTACTTAACCTTTACCCCCTTATCGAGGAAAATTCATAAATCCCTTCTCAAACATCCCCTTAATGCTGCATGCGCCTGTATCAAACCTTTATGGAAGCAACAGTCCACACCAACGGTGGCCCAATGACTTCCAAGGGTTAAGGACATTGAGCAGATGAAAAGATCTGACCTATGCTTTGCCAGATAAGTCAGAGGAACATTAAGTCCAGATGTTTTTATTGGGCTCTCTTTCACTTCTCTGACAAATTCCTCCAACACACAGGATCCACCATTTAGGATCCCTATTGCTTGTTTAGTGTCACTGATCTTGGCTCCCTGCGGGTAACACCCACCCCCCTTTTTTTTTTCCTCCTCTCCCTCTCTCGTTTTTTCCTTCTTCTCTTTCTTTTCCAGCTCTCCTTTTCAACAAAAAAAACAAAAAGTGATGGGCACAGAAGCATATATTTACCCTGTATTAGAATTCAGCTAGTGTTTTGAGCTTGACTGAGTGGTTCCCTTGATTCACAAGCAATTGTCTTGTAGGGTTGTGCATATTGCGCTCCTTACCATTTATATGCAATGCAAAGTTATCTTTATGTTTGTATCTGCGTCGCATGTTTAAATAAATACTGCTGTTCTTTGAAGCCCTTAGATGTTTGTTAGAAAACCTTAGTGAACAAACCGCAAAATGAAGGCCAAAGAACACATCAGACAGGTCAGGGGTAAAGTTGTGGAGAAGTTTAAAGCAGGGTTAGGTTATAAAATAAAATATCCCAAGCTTTGAACATCTCATGGAGCACTGTTCAATCCATCATCCATAAATGGAAAGAGTATGGCACAACTGCAAACCTACCAAGACATGGCCATCCACGTAAACTGACAGGCCGGGCAAGGAGAGCATTAATTAGAGAAGCAGCCAAGAGTCCCATGGTAACTCTGGAGGAGCTACAGAAAGCCACAGCTCAGGTGGGAAGAATTGTCCACAGGACAACTATTAGTCATGCACTCCACAAATCTGGCCTTTATGGAAGAGTGGCAAGAAGAAAGCCATTGTTGAAAGAAAGTCACAAGTAGTCCTGTTTGCAGTTTGGCGAGAAGCCATGTGGGGGACACAGTAAACATGTGGTAGGAGGTGCTCTGGTCAGATGAGACGATAATTGAACTTTGTTCTAAAAGCAAAACATTGTGTGGTGCAACTAACACTGCACATCACCCTGAACACACCATCCCCCACCATGGAACGTGGTGGCAGCATTCTGTTGTGGGCATGCTTTTCTTTAGCAGGGACAGGGAAGCTGGTCAGAGTTGATGGAAAGATGGATGGAGCCAAATACAGGGCAATCTTTGAGACTTGGGACTTGGGTGGAAATTCAACTTCTAGGAGGATAAAGACCCTAAACACACAGCCAGAGCTACAATGGAATGGTTTAGATTAAAGCATATTCATATGTTAGAATGGCCCAGTCCTAATTCCAATAAGGAATCTGTGGCAAGACTTGAAAATTACTGTTCACAGACACTCTCCATCCAATCTGATAGAGCTAGAGCTATTCTGCAAAGAAGAATGGACAAATATTTCACTCTCTAGATGTGCAAAGCTGGTAGAGACATACCCAAAAAGGCTTGCATCCGTAATTGCAGCCAAAGGTAGTTCTACAAAGTATTGACTCGGGGGCTGAATACAAATGCATGGCACACTTTTCATATATTTATTTGTTAAAAAACCTTGAAAACCATTTATCATTTTCCTTTCCCAATAAAATACATTTAAGTTGTTGGACATGGACAAAATGTGGAAAATTTCAAGGGGCATGAATACTTTTCAAGGCACTGTATATACAGTCCATCCTGAAAGTATTCACAACTTTTTCCACATTTGGTTATGTGACAGCCTTATCCCAAAATTGATAAAATTCATTATTTTCCTCAGAATTCTTCAAACAATACCCCATAATGACAGTGTAAAAGAAGTTTACATAAGTATTCACAGCCTTTGCCATGACACTCAAAATTAAGCTCAGGTGCACCCTGTTGCCACGGATCATCCTTGAGATCTTTCTACAACTCAATTGGAATCCACCTGTGGTAAATTCAGTTTATTGGGCATGATTTGGAAAGTCACACACCTGTCTATATAAGGTCCCACAGTTAGTGCATGTCAGAGCACAAACCAAGCCATGAAGTCCAAGGAATTGTCTGTAGACCCTTGAGACAGGATGTGATCGAGGAACAGATCTGGGGAAGGGTGCAGAAAAATTTCTGCAGCATTGAAGGTCCCAATGACCACAGTGGCCTCCATCATCTGTAAATGGGAGAAGTTTGGAATCAGCAGGACTCTTCCTAGAGCGGATTGCCTGGCCAAACTGAGCGATCAGGGGAGAAGGGTCTTACTCAGGGAGGTGACTAAGAACCTGATGGTCCAGCGTTTGTGGAGAGAGAACCTTCCAGAAGAACAACCATCGTTGCAGCACTTGTCCAATCAGGCCAATATGGTAGAGTGGCCAGATGGAAGCCACTCCTCAGTAAGGGCCGGTTCACACAGCGATGCACGGCGAGGCGTCTCCGACTTGCCTCGCCGCGACCTGCACGGACCTCAGCGGCGACTTGCAGAGGACTTCTGCATAGAAGTCAATGCAAGTCGCCCCCGAAGTCGCCCCGAAGTAGTACAGGAACCTTTTTTCTGAGTCGGAGCGACTCGAGTCGCTCCTCTCAGAACGGTTCCATAGCACTGAATGGGGGCGACTTGCGGGAGCGAGGCGAGGCGAGCCGTGTCGCCTCGCCTCGCGTCGCAGTGTGAACCGGCCCTAAAAGGCACATGACAGCCCACCTGGAGTTTGCCAAAAGGCACCAGAGGAACTCTCAGACCAATGCAAACAATATTCTCTGGTCTGATGAAACAAAGATTGAACTCTTTGGCCTGAATAGCAAGCCTCATGTCTGGCGGAAACCAGGCACCACTCATCACCTGGCCAATACCATTTCTACAGTGAAGCATGGTGGTGGCAGCAACATGCTGTGGGGATGTTTTTCAGTGGCAGGAACTGGAAGACTAGTCAAGATTGAAGGAAAGATGAATGCAGCAATGCACAGAGACATCCTTGATGAAAACCTGCTCCAGAGCACTCTGGACCTCCAGACTGGGGAGGAGGCTCATCTTTCAACAGGACCCCGACCCTAAGCACACAGCCAAGATAACAAAAGAGTGGCTATGGGAAAACTCTGTTAATGTCTGAGTGGCCCAGCCAGAGCCCAGACTTGAACCTGATTAAAAAAATGACTAAAAATGGCTGTGCACCAACGCTCTCCATTCAACCAGATGGAGCTTGAGAGGTCCTGCAAAGACAAATGGAAGAAATAACCCAAAAATAGGTATGCCAAGCTTGTAGCATCATACTCAAAAATACTTGAGGCTGTAACTGGTGCCAAAGGTGCTTCAACAAAGTATTGAGCAAAGGTAGAGACCCTAGAGAATAAAATGGTGGTTATTGCAAATTTTTGTACATTTATGGCAGAAGACATCTAGGGTCTCTTCTTCCATAAAAATCCTGCCTGTCAGCACTTTTCTTTTCTTTTTCTCCAGTTTTACACTTTAAAACCTTTAAGGGAGCCTAGACAGGTAATAGTAGTTTTACACACAGGTTGTTCTGGTTTTAAACGTACGGAATCAGTATGAACTGGTATGGTAACAGTCTAATTACAGCCTAAAGTCTTCTCTGATCCTTCAGGTCCTGCACTACTATCTTAGATTTGGGATCCGGGTGTGACTTACTGATGAACCATAGCCAACTCCCCTACTGTGCATGCATGAGGCAGAGGCTGGTCTTGTGGCCTTCTGGAATGTGCAACATGCATTTCCCAGAAGGCTGCAGGCAGGGGGGGGGGGGGGGGCAAAGCTAGCAGAGACATCACCCTGGCCTAAGCAGGAAATAAGGAAGTGGGAGCAAGCACCTGTTGAAAAAGGTACTTGCTCTCTCTCTGCCCTCCCAGAAAAAAAAAGAGAAAAAAAAAAGTTGAACGTGCAAAAAATGGGAGTGATCTGTTTCTTTAATAAGGTGAAATGAGAGTGAGGCTCTTTAAAGTGGGAGTCCGCCGTTTTTTTTTTTTTTTTAAAAGCCAGCAGCTACAAATACTGCAGCTGCTGACTTTTAAAATAATGACACTTACCCGCCCAGCGCGCCCGCGATGTCGGCACCCGAAGCCGATCTCTCGATCGTCTCTCGGGTGCTGCCACCGCCATCTTGAATATGGGAACCAGGAAATGGAGCCTTGCGGCTTCATTTCCCGGTTCCCTACTGCGCATGCGCGAGTCGCGCTGCGCAATAAGGATGGTCCTCGCTGTCTCTGGGATCCGTGTGTTTCCCAGCAGGCAGCAGGGGACCTTCGGAAAGGGGCGTAGCTTCTGCAGAATCTACGCCGGAAGTGGGTGCAGATACCTGTACTGTACAGGTACCTGCACCCCCTCCCCCCTGAAAGGTGCCAATTGTGGCGCTGGAGGGGGGGAGGGTTCCAATGAGCGGAAGCTCCACTTTAGGGTGGACCTCAGTTTTAAGCATAGGAATTCTATGAGGCTGCTCAGGCACAAAGGTATCAAGGATGGAGTTATGAGACTCCTTTAACAAAGAGAGCATCCTAAGCTGAATGTTAAAAGGCTGCTACAGGAATGTGTAGGTGTAAAAGTATGCTTATAGGCCCCTGCATTCCGAGTCCGCTATCATGGCAGTGATTTTGTTATTTAACATCTAGCATTGTTGTAGATAATGCAGAGAAGGGGGATGCAACCAAGGGAGCTGGGGAAGAGGTCAAGGTGTATGGGCACTCAAGCAGGGAACAACAATCCATGCTATTGGCATCAGGTCCTTTAGAAGGAATGTTGTGGGCATTCCAAGAGTGGTTAGTGGATCATGAGCTGGAGAGGTCTGTGGGACCTAGGGGTTCAGGTATGGTTTCCAAGAACTCAGCAGAATGAGGACTTGATCACAGTAAAAAAAAAAAAAAAAAAAGTGGCTAGTAAAACTGGTTAAACTTCTTTCCAAAGAGAAAAAAAAAAATCTTTCCCTCTACTAGGACACTAACAAAAACTAAAGCATGATCGTAGTGGGAGGAGTTATACTTTTTATTTGCCAGTGTCCAATTCCTCCTGTAGTCATCAGTATAACTCATTCGTCTCTGATCTATTTCTGCTACCATGTCCCCTAATGAATGAAAAGAATGGTATTTTTAGTCAAAAATCATTAATGGACCCCCTGGGGGTACAGAACAATGAGGACATAAAATTGAAGAGACTTCAATTGGGATTTATTTCATTTGAATGACTCCAACATTGCGCAGACTTTGGAGAGCAACTTTGGCTTGTTTCAACTTGCATACAACTTTGGCTTTGACCAGTGATAATGGAGAACTGTTGCGCACAAGTTGCATTGTATAACATTCAGGTACGACTTTTATGCAACGTCTGAGGGTTAACATTGAAGCCTATGGCCCTCAAGTTGCATGAAAGTTGGACCAATGAAAGTAGTTCATGAACTACTTTGACGTTGCTGCAACTTTAAGTCACGCATAAATGAATGGTTATCATTGGAAAACATGGAGAACAACTTGTCATGCAACTTTGATGTCCAAAGTTGCACAAGTGTGAATGGAGCCTTAAAGGCAAAATAAGCAACATGAATATTAAGCAACACAAAATATAAAAAAAAAATAGATGCGACATGAACCTAAAACCCTGCATTGAGGAAATATGAAAGCTGCTCGTAACTTTTTTAACCACTTGCTGACTGGCGCACATAGATGTACGTCGGCAGAAAGGCACAGGCAAGCAAATGGGGGTACCTTTGAATTTGCCGCCTATCGGGCGAACCGCCACACGCTGCGGGAGCGTGCCCGCAAACTCGATGTTCACCAGCGGCCTGTGATTGGGGTGAGGAGATGCCTATGTAAACAAGGCATTTCCCTGTTCTGCCTAGCAACATGACAGAGATCCACTGCTCCCTGTCATCGGGAGCAGTGATCACTGTCATGTTGTACTAAGCCAATTCCTCCTACAGTTAGAAACCCTCCTTAGCACACACTTAACTTAATCGCCCCTTAGTGTTAAAGCCCTTCCCTGCCAATGTCATTTATACAGTAATCAGTGGCTATTTGTAGCTGTGATCACTGTATAAATGACAATGGTCCCTAAATAGTGTCAAAAGTGTCCGATGTGTCCACCATAATGTCGCAGTCCCGATAAAAATCGCAGATTGCTGCCATTACTAGTAAAAAAAAAAAAAATTATACTAAAAATGCCATAAACCTATCCCCTATTTTGTAGACACTGCAACTTTTGCGCAAACCAATCAATATACACTTATTGCGATTTTTTTTTTTTACCAAAAATATGTAGAATAGATATCGGCCTAAACTGTGGAAGAAATTATTTATTTATTTTTATATTTTTTTGCAGATATTTATAATAGCAAAAAGTAAAAAATATTGCCTTTTTTTGTTTATAGCTCAAAAAATACCACCAAAAGAAAGCTCTCTTTTTTTGGAAAAAAAAGGACGTCCATTTTGTTTGAGTACAACGTCACACGACTGCACAATTGTTAGCTAACGCAACGCAGTGCCGAATCGGAATAAAAAGCTCTGGTCAGGAAGGGGGTAAAATCTTCTGGGGCTTAAGTGGTTAAAAAAAAATGTCATGATCATATTCATTGGATAGTTTCAGGTCTTCACTGGGAAAAAGTATGATGTGCATACTTATTCCAGAGCAGTGACATAATGTATGGAAACCTTTGAACCAATTTGACAACCAGGTAACTAGCATTTTCAGAAGCAGGTCAGCAAAGGTATCTGCCATGTTCTCTCCATACAGGTTTCCTTTTAACCTGTAAAGTTTGTAGTCAGTGTACAAGTGCAGTCCCCATATCGATACATGTACTTATGAAGTTCTCCTATAATGCCAGCAGTGTGGTGTTTGTGAGACCCACTGCGTTCAAAACCCCCATAGGACAGTGATGACGAACCTTGGCACTCCAGATGTTTTGAAACTACATTTCCCATTATGCTCATGCACTCTGCAGTATAGTTGAGCATCATGATAAATGTAGTTCCAAAACATCTGGGGTGTCGAAGTTCGCCATCACTGCCATAGGAGATGACAAATCATTCAGCCATATCTTGCAGGGCTCAGCTTCTATAGACCTGGTTGGTTTTAAAAATGCTCAGTTTTCATGAAATACGCTGCTATTAACACAAACAATGATGATAATTAGTAGGGTTGCACCCATACCGTTTTTTATGGACGAGGGAGAGTACAGATACTTTCGGTCACGTACTCCTCGATACAGAATACTGATACTTTACGGTGCGTTTTGCGTCAACACAAAAAAAAGTGGCACAAATTGCACTGCAAAGAATCACATACGATTTCCCTGTGTGTACATAGAAGCGCCATCTAGTGGGTAGTTTAGAATGCAAAAAATTCAGCAGGGGGAGCACTGTCCCAGTAAGTAGGTAGAGACAGATTATGCTGTGTACACACGACCGTACTTTTTGACGGACTAGGTCTGACGGTCTTCCCGACCGACTTTCGGCGGAGGTCCAAAGGACTTTCTAAACTAAACGGACTTGGCCACACACGGCCGGACTAAGTCCGTTCATTTTAAACGTGATGACAAACAGGACTAAACAAGGAAGTTCAATAGCCAGTAGCCAATAGCTGCCCTTGTGTTGTATTTGGTCCGTCGGACTAGAACACAGACAAACGGTTTTCCCGATTTTTAGTCCGTCGGATAGATTTGAAACAAGTTTCATTTCTAGGTCCGTTGAACTTTTGGGGAAAAAAAGTCCGCTGGAGCCGACACACGATTGAATTGTCTGACGGATTACAGTCGTGTGTACGCAGCATAAGAGGTTCAAAGCAGCAATCATTTATTGGAAAACTGAACAGCCTGATGACCTTAAGTAAATAGATTACAAGCCCATGCAGGGAGATGGTACCCTGTTTCCCCTAAAATAAGACCTAGCATGAGTGTCGGTGATGGCTGCAATATAAGCCCTACCCCCCAAATAAACCCCACCCTCTTTCCCCGAAAATAAGCCCTACCCTGAGAATAAGACATAGAAGGACTTTAACTAGGGCTTATTTGGGGGTTAGGGCTTATATTGCAGCCATCGTCGACAATCACGCTAGGTCTTATTTTAGGGGAAACAGGGTAGTCTGTCAGTGAGGCACTGTGACTCACGGTTTCCGTAGTTTACTCCACTGAGCCTGGTGGAATGAACGGCTACCTCTAACCCTGGAGCTCCTGCGGGCAAGCGGTGAGCCCAATGGATGCCAGATTGATGGATGGAGCCGGCAAAGGCTGGCGCACCCGGAAATGACAGCTGTGGTCAGGAGAAATGCCAGGAATGTGTGGAAGTGCTCAACTATGGAGACAGTACTGTGCGGGCAAACAAGGAGGACATCCATCGATCCGGCATCCATTGGGCTCACCGCCCACTCCCAGGAGCTCCAGTTTTCCAATAATCGATTGCTGCTTCAAACTTCTAAACTTCCTCTACATACCTACTGGAACAGCACTCCCTCTGCTGAATTTTGTGAGTTCTAAACTGCGCACTAGATGGCGCTTACATACATACATACACACACGTGTGTGTATATATATATATATTATATATATATACACACACACATATATATATATATATATATATATATATATATATACACACACACACACACATACAAACATGCATCATACACATAAATGGGAGGGGGGGGGGGGGGGGTTGGGAGACACATGCGATTCAGACAGGAATCACACCATGTTCCTATTCAAATTGCATGCAATTTCTTGCAGTGTGATTTGTATCGACTCAAATCACACCGCAAAGTTATCTCTTTTGGTATCAGGAGCATTTGGGCGAGTACCGATACTCATTCAAATGCCTGGCATCGATACAGGTATTGGTGAATCCCTAATAGCAATTCAAACTTCTGATCTGCAGTAATTTGTCATCATGATTTTCTTAGAATCTCTGTAGACATTTCTACTGGAGGACTGGGGCAATGGAATTTAAACAGACAGATAAGTTCACGATGGTTTAAACTACCGCATGACTTTCCCCTCCTTTTGCCTGATATCATATTTCTGTACAGTTCGTACTTGAAGATCTAAGTATAGCCCCCCTCCACAAACAGGCACTGGGCAGTCATGTATTTTTATACCTTTTATCCCATATCATAGAGAAGGTTTTCTAGGAGTCATTTAGGAAACAAAATGTAAAAAAAGAATGCATAGTTGTGTACTAGTTGGTGAGAGGGTATGTATGCATTTCTGTATATATAATCTCCACTTCAGCCCCAGAAGGTTTTACCCCCTTCCTGACCAGAGCACTTTTTACAATTTGGCACTGTGTCGCTTTAACTGGCAATTTTGCAGTAATGCAGTGCTGTACCCAAATTAAATTTGCATCTTTTTTTCCCCACAAACAGAGCTTTCTTTTGGTGCTATTTGATTACCTCTGCAGTTTTTATTTTTTTCGCTATACACAAAAAAAAAAACGAATTAAAAAAAAACGAATTTAAAAAAAAACGAATTAAAAAAAAAAACGAATTTAAAAAAAAACGAATTTAAAAAAAAACGAATAAAAAAAAAAAAAAAAAAATTAAAACGGAAAAAAAAAAAAAACAAAAAAACAAAACAAAAAAAAAAAAGAATAAAAAAAAAAAAAAAAAAAATTCTCTTTGCTATAATAAATTTCCCAAAAAATGTTTTTAAAAGACAAATTTCTTCATCCGGTTAGGGCAATATATATTCTTCTACATATTTTTGTTAAAAAATTTTTTTTGCAATAATCATATATTGATTGGTTTGCGCTAAAGTTATAGTGTCTGCAAACTATGGGAAAAATTTATGAAAATCTTTTAAATTTTTTTTTTTTATTAGTAATGGTGTCACGCCACATTTGACTACCCCTCACATTTTGCTACCTGCTAAAGTGCGCATGCGCGACACCTCCATATGTGTTCCAACACAGGGCCCCTTGCGAGCTCCCTTCACTCAGCATAAATATAATTAAACTCTATGTCCACTTGGATGGTGGGGCTTGAACTGGGAGTCGGGCGGAATCGCGCATGCGCAGTCCAGTGGGTAGCCAAATGTGATGGGTCGCCCTATGTGCCGAAGCAATGGCGGTGAGCTGCGATTTTTAGCAGTATTGCGGTGGACAGATTGGACACTTTTGACACATTTTTGGGACCATTGACATTTATACAGCAATCAGTGCTATAAAAATGCACCGATTACTGTGTAAATGACACTGGTAGGGAAGGGGTTAACACTAGGGGGCGATCAAGAGGTTAAAAGTGTGTTTTAACTGTAAGGGGATAGGACTGAGTAGGAGAGGAGACATTTCACTGTTCCTACATATGGCGGCTCTTAACCAGTTGCCGACCGCCGCACGCCGATGTACGACGGTAGAATGGCACGGGCAGGCATAAGGACATACATATACGTCCCTTGCCTCCCGCGGGTCGGGGGCCCGATCGGGCCCCCGCCCGGTGCCTGCGGCGGTCGGTTTTCGTCCGGGAGCGATCCGGGACGAGGGGGCGGCCATTCATTCATGGCCACCCCCTCGCGATCGCTCCCGACGAATAGAAATCCCCGGTGACATCACTTCCTCTCCTGTAATGTAAACACAGGAGAGGAAGTGATGTATTCTCTCCTCCGTGTCGGTATTTTTCGTTCCGACACGGAGGAGAGCGGATCGGTGAGTTGCACCAACACTCTACACACACAGTAGAACATGCCAGGCACACTCACACCCCCCCTTTACCCCCCGATCACCCCCCCAATTACCCCTGCCCCCCAGTCACAGTGACACCAATGTCATTTTTTTTTTTTGCATTGGTGTCATTTGTGACTGTAATAACTGTTAGGGCAGTTAGAGTTAGCCCCCTTTAGTTCTAATGTACCCCCCTAACCCCCCCAATAAAGGTTTAACCCCGTGATCACCCCCCGTCGCCAGTGTCACTAAGGCTGGGTTCACATTGCAGCGGTTTATGAGAACGAATGTGATTCGCACCGCACTGCAGTGCAAATCACATCCGATCTCTGTGCGATTCGAGTTCAGCCATTCGCCGCACCCGCCGCAAATTCGCACGGGACCCTTTTTTTGGCCCGCAGCAGAATCGGATCGCATGGGTGTTCACACCATGCGATCCGAGTTTGCAGATCGCACTGCAATATGCGAACTGATCTGGGGGTGTCAGTAACATTTCACTGACACTCCCAGCAGTTCGCATAGGGCAGTGTGAACTGCCGCCGGGAGGCATGCGATGCGGGAACCCGCCGCGGATTCGCGGCGTTTCCGCATCGCTCCAGTGTGAACCCAGCCTAATAAGCGATCATTTTTCTGATCGCCGTATTAGTGTCACAGGTGACGCTAGTTAGGCAGGTAGGTATTTAGGTTCGCCGCAGCTTTTTATAGCGCCAGGGACCCCCATATACTACCGCATAAAGCCCCCTGATTGCCCCCTAGTTAACCCTTTCACCAGTGATCACCATATAACTGTTACAGGTGACGCTGGTTGGTTAGTTATTTTTTTATAGTTTCAGGGCACCCGCCATTTATTACCTAATAAAGGTTTAACCCCCTGATCACCCGGCGGGTGTCATTTGTGACTAATAACTGTTAGGGCAGTTAGGGTTAGCCCCCTTTAGTTCTAAGGTACCCCCTAACCCCCCCAATAAAGGTTTAACCCCGTGATCACCCCCCGTCGCCAGTGTCACTAAGGCTGGGTTCACATTGCAGCGGTTTATGAGAACGGATGTGATTCGCACCGCACTGCAGTGCAAATCACATCCGATCTCTGTGCGATTCGAGTTCAGCCATTCGCCGCACCCGCCGCAAATTCGCACGGGACCCTTTTTTTGGCCCGCAGCAGAATCGGATCGCATGGGTGTTCACACCATGCGATCTGAGTTTGCAGATCGCACTGCGATATGCGAACTGATCTGGGGGTGTCAGTAACATTTCACTGACACTCCCAGCAGTTCGCATAGGGCAGTGTGAACTGCCGCCGGGAGGCATGCGATGCGGGAACCCGCCGCGCATTCGTGGCGTTCCCGCATCGCTCCAGTGTGAACCCAGCCTAATAAGCGATCGTTTTTCTGATCGCTGTATTAGTGTCACAGGTGACGCTAGTTAGGCAGGTAGGTATTTAGGTTCGCTGCAGCTTTTTATAGCGCCAGGGACCCCCATATACTACCGCATAAAGCCCCCTGATTGCCCCCTAGTTAACCCTTTCACCAGTGATCACCATATAACTGTTACAGGTGACGCTGGTTGGTTAGTTATTTTTTTATAGTTTCAGGGCACCCGCCATTTATTACCTAGTCTCACTAGTGTACCCCTAAATTTAGGGGTGTCTACTTTCCAAAATGGGGTCATTTGGGGGGGGTTTGTGCCATCTTGGCATTTTATGGCCTTCAAAACTGTAACGCCCTTAGAAAGCCTGAAGGCGGTGCTTGGTTTTCGGGGCCCCGTAAGCGGCTAGGCTCCCAAAAAGTCCCACATATGTGGTATCCCCGTACTCAGGAGAAGCAGCAGAATTTATTTTGGGGTGTCATTTCACATATGCCCATGGCATGCGTGAGCAATATATCATTTAGGGACAACTTTGTGAAAAAAAAAAAAAAAAAAGTTTGTAATTTTCCCGCAACTTGTGGCAAAATATAAAATATTCCATGAACTCAACATGCCTCTCAGCAAATAGCTTGGGGTGTCTACTTTCTAAAATGGGGTCATTTGTGGGGGTTTTGTGCCATCTTGGCATTTTATGGCCTTCAAAACTGTAATAGGTAGTGAGAAGTGAACTCAAAAACTTACGCCCTTAGAAAGCCTGAAGGCGGTGCTTGGTTTTCGGGGCCCCGTACGCGGCTAGGCTCCCAAAAAGTCCCACATATGTGGTATCCCCATACTCAGGAGAAGCAGCAGAATTTATTTTGGGGTGTCATTTCACATACGCCCATAGCATGTGTGAGCAATATATCATTTAGTGACAACTTTGTGTAAAAAAAAAAAAAAATTTTTTTTTTGTCATTATTCAATCGCTTGAGGCAAAAAAATAAAATATTCAATGGGCTCAACACGCCTCTTATCAATTTCCTTAGGGGGTCTACTTTCCAAAATGGGGTCATTTGGGGGGGGGTTTGTACTGCCCTGCCATTTTAGCACCTCAAGAAATGAGATAGGCAGTCGTAAACTAAAAGCTGCGTAAATTCCAGAAAACGTACCTTAGTTTGTAGATGTGACAACTTTTGCGCAAACCAATAAATATACAATTATTGACTTTTTTTTTACCAAAGACATGTGGCTGAATACATTTTGGCCTAAATGTATGACTAAAATTGAGTTTATTGGATTTTTCTAATAACAAAAAGTAGAAAATATCATTTTTTTTCAAAATTTGCGGTCTTTTTACGTTTATATCGCAAAAAATAAAAATCGCAGAGGCAATCAAATACCATCAAAAGAAAGCTCTATTTGTGGGAAGAAAAGGACGCAAATTTTGTTTGGGTACAACATTGCATGACCGCGCAATTACCAGTTAAAGCAGCGCAGTGCCAAAGTGTAAAAAGACCTCTGGTCATTGACCAGCAAAATTGTCCGGTCTGAAAGTGGTTAAAGGAACCCCTCAGCGCTGCCATTATGCCACAGTAAATGTATGTGAGACAGTCAGGAAATTATTATATATATATATATATATACACACACACACATATATATATATATATATATATATATACACACACACACACACACATATATATATATATATATATATACACACACACACACACACACACACACACACACACACACACACAGAGTGCCTTGCGAAAGTATTCGGCCCCCTTGAACTTTTCAACCTTTTGCCACATTTCAGGCTTCAAACATAAAAACATAAAGATATAAATTTTTTATTTTTTGTGAAGAATCACCAACAAGTGGGACACAATTGTGAAGTGGAACGAAATCTATTGGATTTTTTAACCAATAAAAAAAATGAAAAGTGGGGCGTGCAAAATTATTCGGCCCCCTTGCGTTAATACTTTGTAGAGCCACCTTTTGCTGCGATTACAGCTGCAAGTCACTTGGGGTATGTCTCTATCAGTTTTGCACATCGAGAGACTGAAATTCTTGCCCATTCTTCCTTGCAAAACAGCTCGAGCTCAGTGAGGTTGGATAGAGAGCGTTTGTGAACAGCAGTTTTCAGCTCTTTCCACAGATTCTCGATTGGATTCAGGTCTGGACTTTGACTTGGCCATTCTAACACCTGGATACGTTTATTTGTGAACCATTCCTTTGTAGATTTTGCTGTATGTTTGGGATCATTGTCTTGTTGGAAGATAAATCTCCATCCCAGTTTCAGGTCTTTTGCAGACTCCAACAGGTTTTCATCCAGAATGGTCCTGTATTTGGCTGCATCCATCTTCCCCTCAATTTTAACCATCTTCCCTGTCCCTGCTGAAGAAAAGCAGGCCCAAACCATGATGCTGCCACCACCATGTTTGACAGTTTGGATGGTGTGTTGAGGGTGATGAGCTGTGTTGCTTTTACACCAAACATATCGTTTTGCATTGTGGGCAAAAAGTTGGATTTTGGTTTCATCTGACCAGAGCACCTTCTTCCACATGTTTGGTGTGTCTCCCAGGTGGCTTGTGGCAAACTTTAGACGAGACTTTTTATGGATATGTTTGAGAAATGGCTTTCTTCTTGCCACTCTTCCATAAAGGCCAGATTTGTGTAGTGTACGACTGATTGTTGTCCTATGGACAGACTCTCCCACCTCAGCTGTAGTTCTCTGCAGTTCATCCAGAGTGATCATGGGCCTCTTGGCTGCATCTCTGATCAGTCTTCTTGTCTGAGCTGAAAGTTTACAGGGAAGGCCAGGTCTTGGTAGATTTGCAGTGGTCTGATACTTCTTCCATTTCAAAATGATCGCTTGCACAGTGCTTCTTGGGATGTTTAAAGCTTGGGAAATCTTTTTGTATCCAAATCCAGCTTTAAACTTCTCCACAACAGTATTACGGACCTGCCTGGTGTGTTCCTTGGTCTTCATGATGCTCTCTGCGCTTTCAACAGAACCCTGAGACTATCACAGAGCAGGTGCATTTATACAGAGACTTGATTACACACAGGTGGATTCTATTTATCACCATCAGTCATTTAGGACAACATTGGATCATTCAGAGATACTCGCTGAACTTCTGGAGTGAGTTTGCTGCACTGAACGTAAAGGGGCCGAATAATTTTGCACGCACCACTTTTCAGTTTTTTTATTTGCTAAAAAAGTTTAAATTATACAATAGATTTCGTTCCACTTCACAATTGTGTCCCACTTGTTGGTGATTCTTCACAAAAAATAAAAATTTTATATCTCTATGTTTGAAGCCTGAAATGTGGCAAAAGGTTGAAAAGTTCAAGGGGGCCGAATACTTTCGCAAGGCACTGTGTGTGTATAATATATATATATATATATATATATATATATATATACATACACACATACACACACACAGTATCTCACAAAAGTGCACTTTTGTAAATATTTTATCTTTTCATGTGACAACACTGAAGAAATTACACTTTGCTATAATGTAAAGTAGTGAGTGTACAGCTTGTATAATCAGCTTCTTTAGCAAGACAGTGGTCATCTTTGAGGTGTGTTTGAGGTTGTTATGCTGGAATACTGCCCTGTGGTCCAGTCTTTGAAGGGAGGGGGATCATGCTCTGCTTCCTAATGTCACAGTACGTGTTGGCATTTTATGATTCCCGCAATGAACTGTAGCTCCCCAGTGCCAGCAGAACTCATGCAGCCATAGACCATGACACTCCCACCACCAAGCTTCCTTCTGAGAAGACAGTCATGCAGACCAATTTGATGCAGTGTGCGGCGTATGGTCTGAGCACTGGCTGGCTGACTCCCCCCCCCCCCCCCCCCACCTTCAACCTCTGCAGCAATGCTGGCAGCACTCCTACATATATTTCCAGCCATAACGTTATAACATTGATTATCTTTTTGCAATAGCATCTGAAAGTCAGCAGGAATATATTAGACAGCTAGTAAACATGTCTGACTTTGATGTGTTGAAAACAGAAAACAAATTAACAACATAGTTTGGTGTGTATGGGGCTGCAGACTGGTCAGAGTGCCCTTGACTACCCACGTCCACAGCCAAAAGCACCTACAATGGACACATGAGTAACAGTGGTGGTGCATGGAAGAGGATGGGCTGGTCTGATGAATCACAATTTCTTTTACATCATGTGAATGGCCGGGGTGCATCGCTTTCCTGGAGAAGAGGTGGCAGCAGGATGCACTTGAGGGAGTGATGCTTTGGGCCATGTTCTGCTGGAGAACCTTGGTCCTGCCATTCATGTGGATGTTACTGTGACATGTACCACCTGTCTAAACATTGTTGCTGACCAAGTCCATCCCTTCATGGAAACCGCATTCCCTAATGGCAATGGCCTCTTTCAGCAGGATAACATGCCGCGTCACAATGCAAAAATGGGTCAAGAATGGTTTGAGGAACACAACATTGAGGTATTAACTTGGCCTCCAGATCTTAATCCAGCAAGCATCACTGGGATAACAAGTGCAATCTATGGAGGTCTCACTTCACAACTTTGAGGACTTAAAGGCTACTACTGATGGCTTGGTGGTCGATACCACAGCATACCTTCAGAGGTCTAGTGGCATCTGTGTCTTGATGAATCAGGGCTGTTTTGACACTTAATCATTGAATGAGTGGTGGTGGATAATATTATATATATATTTATTTATATTTCATAGAGTGATCCTCTCACCAATTTCATCATTAGGTTGACCATGCTGTCACCCATCTGTGAACTCTTTTTAAGATAAAGCTGAGCTCCAGTCTATACAAATACTACCATTGAAAACTAAAGCCAGGCTTTAAAAAAAAAAAAAAAAAAAAAAAAAAATTATAATTATATATATATATATATATATATATACACATATATATACACATATATATACACATACATATATATATATATATACACACACACACACACACACATTCCTGCAGCGAGGTGCATGCAGGAATCCCCCTGCCAGAACATTGTAATCTGATAGGGAGGACACCACTTGTCAGTATACATTGATCAGCACTGTAGCCACTAATCAAATAAAAAATATTGCAGTAGCTCCATTTGACAGAAGCCAATCTAACAATCAGCTTCTGTCAAACAGAGAGGGCTACACGCAGCTGTTCCCTGCTGAACCTGCAACACGTCAAACTGTGTACCCAGGTTTACTAATATTCTCATAAGTCCCGTATGGCTGCAGCACCCAGCCAAGTGGGGATTCTGTGCAGTATATAGACGGCACAGAATGTTTTATAGGGATAAAGATAAGATTACTACACAAATACAAGAACAAACAAGGTCACCAACCATAGTGTAGTAATCATAAAAACTGACAAAATGATCAAAGTCATTTATAAACACAACATTTGTGAAATTATATATAATGCTTTGAATAATAAAGTGTGTTACTTGAAGCAATTAATGTCCAAAAGGCAGCTTCACAGTAGTCTATTCAGTTTTAAAATGTCCATTGTACAGTTATCACTGCAAATATACAACAGGACTGCATGTACGGATTAAATTTACCAAAAACAATCATCACTCTGGTCCAGTTATTTTTGATTCATATGCCATGAGCAAGTATGAGCACCCTCTATGAGAGGGTATGGCTGAGAAAACAGATTATTTAGGGTAGATTTACACTTGTGTGTTGTAGTTACATTGAATAAAAATTCAGGAGTGATGTAATGTGTTGTAGCTTACTGTATTTTCGAACAACTGTAGTCATTAAACAAAAATCGTATGATCTGGTATCTTATGAAAAGAATCTTCATGCTTGTCTGATTGGATAATAATTGGATGAAATGTCATGATCGGAATCTCAAAAGCTGTGTACCAACGATCAGATTATCATACAATCGCCCTGAAAGCACTTTTTTTTGTACGATATTCTGATCATGTGTACGGGCCTTTAACACAAAAGGTCTTAGCGCTCAAAAAGACTTGCATTAACACATGCAATGGTGTGCCCGTTAGCCCCGGATAGTTCATGCCTGCAAGGCTTGTGCTTTCTAATATGGTTGGAGCCAGAGCAGTTTTGTTAATAAAAAGAAACAGGTTACCCCACCACATGTAATGTTTACAGACATTTTATTTATGCTTGTCCCTGTTGGTTTGTTTTACAGCTCTATTTCTGATAAGCAAATGTTCCAATGACTAAACATGACAGGAATAATGACAATGGCACATAGGCTAGAGGTGAAGACACAGCATGTCTCACAAGGACATGGCTGGACCACTGATCTATTTTTGCCATCACATTAAAAGCAGACATGACCTCTGCTATTGTCAGGGAGAGGCTTGAGGCAGAATAATTGAAGACAAGTGGTCCCTGCTTTCTCCTTGCACCTAGGACAAGGCAACACCTGGTCACCGCTTTCTAAAACAGAGCTCAAATGTTCTCCACAATGTTGCTTAGTCAGCCTTGCCACCATACAGAAAGAACATTACCAAAAACCATACCAAAGCATTTAAAAGGATGATTTTTTTTTTTTTCATTCTGCAAGTTCGAGGCTCAGGCAGCATCAGGAGCTGAATGGGCAGTATTGCACTCCATTGTAAACGGTTTCGCCACAATCACCCATAGCTTTGCATATCCATTTGTGCCTTTTGGGTCCAAGGTGAAGGTTAGCTTTGTTTCCATTAATCCAATGTGATCATTATACCTCATCATACATACATACTCTCTAACTTTTATAAACATCACAACTACACTTCACACTCAAGACACCGGGAACCAAACCCTTTTTTTATATTCAATTTGCAGCAAGTTTGGAGTCTCTAATGTCAACTGGATTCCAGCTGCAGGCTCCCATGCATACAGTATTGGGCAGTGGCACATTGTGTCACTACTAGTCTTTCATCTAGCCCCAAATCCAGCATTGTAACTGCAAAGGTCGATTTGGCACAAGGCCCCATGTCTCCCAGCATGTGGCATCCAGCTGTTTATAGCACCCCGATGTTATAGCACCCTATTGCATAGATTGTTTCATGTCACACACGGTCAGGGGGGAAAAAAAGTCTGTGTATTGCATCCCTGTGTTACTGTAGATTGTATCCATTATAGGGCAGGGCCACCATGCACATATACTGTGTATCCTTTCAAGATAATTCAATTACAGTAGTAGTTTAGGGCATTCCAAGTGTACTCATTAATGAAAAAGTGTGCAAGTATAACTATTGCAGATTCAGTGGAAGAGTGTAGATTATAGAATCACTAGGTTTACTTTTTTAATCTCAGTATTCAGGGGGGCTGGGACAGAAACTATTTAATAAAATCTTATTATATGCAGTGAAACGGATAGAGGTGCTATGTGAACAAGCAGATTAAGGCTAAGAACAGTGCACAGGACAGGCAAACCTGATTGCCGCACTGCAATTATAAAAAACAAAACAAAAATAAAAAATAAGAAAAATTAAAAAAAGGTCTACCATAGCGTGCACATAGCCCCGCTCTCCTAAAGTGTGCTATTTTTGCATATGAAAAGTCATTTCACCAACTACATAGCCCCCCTCTGGAGATTGAAAAAGTAAAAAGTAGATCATCAGACACATAAAATACCCTCCACAGCTGCAGCATGCTCACCTCACTCCTCCCACCGGACACAGATGATAACTTATACATATATTTTTCAGCACTATATGTGAAATGAAATAAATATTTGTTTAAAAAAAAAAACAACAACAAAAATAAACCTAGGTGTGGTTCTGAGCTCTTATGTCCCAGTGAGTGCACAAAGTTTTGAGACTCATGTTCAGTATACAATATGTGGACTTTGGATTGGCTGGCACGGATGTCCTATCACGGTCTCTCCCTTGGCAGCGTAGCCAGTATGTGGTCATCACGTCTGATGGATTTCATGAAACATGAGCTCACGGGGTATGGGCGTTTCTGGACCATAAGTCTTCCCTGCCCGTCTCTCAAAAGCCGCAACCATCTGCTTCACAACTTCATCAAAAAAGACGGCGGCCAGCTGGGAATGCAGCAAAGAACGAAACTCAAAGGATATCTGAAAGATTTATAGAAAAAAAAAAAATTTATTAAAAAAAAAAATTAGGAAATTATGAACAAAACACAAAACACATGCAACCATAAGTATTTAACTCAACTGATCTAAAGATATGTAATTTTGATTAGGCTTTGCACTATTTTCATATATAAAACATTCACTTTTAGTAGAAAAGAGCTGGAAGCAGATGAGCACATGGAAAGCAGCAACACAGATCCACGCTGCCGTCCACGCTTATCAGAACCAGATGCACCCCCAAGAAAAAGCTTCAATACACTTTTGCAAACACAAGAAGGTGCCACAAGTCACTTTGAACTTAGTGAAATTAAAAATACAATTTTATTTTGTTACTCATATGCACAAGGTCTGACATAAATTTTTGACAGCAATTTAGAAGTAATAAAGTTATATTAAAAGGCATTTTTTTTTTTAAACAAACATGCTATACTTACCTGCTCTGTGAAGCATTTTTGCACAGAGCAGCCCCAATCCTCCTCTTCTTGAGTTCCCAATCAGCGCTCCTGGCCCCTCCCTCCTGCCAAGTGCCCCCAGAGCAAGCTCTGGGGGCATCCAAGCAGGTTTGCTCCCCAAGCCGCTGCTCTGTGTGTTCATTCACACACAGCAGCAGCTCAGACCATCTACCTCTCTCTCTCCTCATTGGCTCACTTGGCTGTGATGGAGAGCATGTCTCAGCCAATGAAGAGGGAGAGTCCCCAGAGAAACAAGGCTCTCATGCACATCTCTGAATTGCGAGGGTTCAGGCAAATAAGAAAGGTTTCTGTGCTGCACACAGAAGGCTCGGGAAAAAAAAAAAAAAAAAAAAAAAAAAAGAGCCTTTGGAACCACTTTAAATGAAAGCGTAATGCTACCAAAACCCATGTATTTATTAGGCTGCCAAATTAATTCAGAAAAAAACAAAAAAACAAACAAACACACATTTTACAAGGAAAAAAAAAGCAATTAAAAAAACAGCCGGCCCTGCATAGGTAGATTTTTACATCAATAATATCTGACAGAAAGATCTACCGAAAAAAGCTTTGCTCTTCCAATTCAAGAGAGCGAGTTTATTTTTGTCTTGTTAAGTGCTTAAACCACAAATATTCCAACACTGGAAGACCTATGACACTGACACAAGCTGTTTACAAAACTTACATTCCAAGCCATTACATAGTGTTTGAAGTTGCTGCATCACTTGCAGAAGCTACTAGCATTAAATATAGTCAGCAATAAAGAGCAGTCCCAGGAAACACGTGACACTAATCTGCTAACGCTATCCAGAAAATACTGAAAAATGTAGTCTTTTTCTATATTTATCATTTATTCCGATTTCCAAATTGCATACCACTCTTCTTACATGCGGAAAGGCGGTTCTGCTTCATGAAGCCTATGCCATGTAACTTCCTCCCATTCTGCTCAATATATAATAACCAGATTCAGCCTTCTAAGGCAGGTTTGAACGGGACTGGTGGCTGGGAGAACGTCTTTGGTCAGACATTCTGCATAAGTGAAATAGCCTGAAGTGGATGCATTTAGGATTAGCTATTCGCCCTTAAAATAAGTAAACAAAAGGCGATCCTAGATTACCAAATGACTGGTAAAAGGAGCTGCAAGGACTGGTAACCAACAGCTTATACCTTTATAAAAATCTGGACGCCCTAGCTGGATAGAATAGCTTTAAGTGTTACTAAACCCAGGACCCTTCACTCACTATATCTGGTTTCCCACAGTACACAGATCATGGAAATGCAATAGTCTTAGTAAATATAAACCCCTAAAAACCTTTTCTCATCAGTAGTATATAGCAGTCTTGTAACTTATATCAGTGTCTGGTTAAAGCTTGTAGGAGGAGTTTACGTTCTCCTCGATTGTCCTATGAGGCTGCAGGACCCCTTACCCTCTGTCTCGACAGTGCCGATTGACCCTGTGCTGATCACAGGCACTCTCCCAAGAGGAAAGAAAAAAAAAAAAAAAAAAAAACAACTATCTAGCAATACACACCAAACTAAGCATGTTCTATCAGCAGATGGATTGGGGACAGTAAAAGAAGGGGAGGATCAGAAGGAGACAGGATTAAACAGCCTTTCCACACAATGCGGAGGATTAACCCCTTAGGTTCCACAGGGAGTATACCAAGCATGCAAAATGCATATACAGACTGATTTTACTGTTGTGGGTTGTGCAATTCTGATCACAGTGAACCTTACAACCTATGACCAATTCATTTCAGATTACCTAACACAGGGGTGTCCATACTTTTTTTTTTAAAGAGGGCCAGATTTGATGAAGTGAACATGCATGAGGGTCGACCATTTTGCCTGACATTCTTTAAACCATTAAAATTCAGTCTAAGTGTGTTCTTCCGAGCATTAATACTCTGCCCAACCAGAATTCTCCTGCTTTTGTGGCTGTGTGAAGAATCTAAGGATGAGCGTGGGCATGTTATTTGGATATATTGTATTTATCGGCGTATAACACGCACCTTAAAGTTAAGAGGGAAGTTTCAGGGGAAAAAAAAAAATTTGTATAAAGAGCTGTGTGAAGCAAAATAAGGGTCAGTGCCCATGAATGCAGCCTAATCAGTGCCCATATGCAGCCTCACCATTTCCATGAATGCAGGCCCACCATTGCCATGAACGCAGCCTTTGAAGGGACATGGAGGGGGCGGGACGAGTGCCAGATTACATATATGAGAAACTCCTGTTTTCTCTGTGGCCTCTATAATACAAAGCTCTGCCTCCTATGATGGACAGAACAGTCGTCCAATGCCAGTGCAGGAAACAGGACTTACTATTACAGGGGCCTCCGTGTAAACAGGGAATGCTCAATGTATGTACGGCACTCATTCCACCCCCTCCCTATCCCCTTTCAGGCAGCCAGCATATATGGGCACAACACTACCTGCCTGGAGTTTGCATGTTCTCCCTGTGCCTATGTGGGTTTCCTCCCACACTCCAAAAGATATGCTGGTAAGTTAATTGGCTTCTGTCAACATTGGCCCTAGTACAAGAATGCGAGTTGGGGACCTTAGATTGTAAGCTCCTTGAGGGTAGGTACCGATGTGAATGTAAAATGCATATGTAAAGTGCTGACGACGCTATACAAGTACATTAAATAATAATAATATATATCTTTTGTGACCCCCGGTGCTCAGGGGTTTGTTGGGGGCCACAAAAGATATACATGTCCAAATTACCAGGTGGCCTATTCGAATCTGGAACGCGGGCCACACTTTGGACATGCCTGACCTAACGGAAATGATCAAGAAGAAATACACATTAAAAGTGCACAGGGGGACACCAAACCCATATGTAAACTGTATTAAAATAAAATTCATAAACATTCCATATTAGTCTAGAACAGCAAAACACTGAAATCTACCCCCCGATGCCCAACCTGCGGCCCTTTGGCCCTTTTTGTAGGGCACTTGGAGCCCCTTGTAGACAGTAGTGTCTTCCTACCTAGGTACATGGGTAGTAAAAAAAAAACCGAGACCCATTCACACCACAGCTCGTATTTCATTAACAAGCGATGCAGTGCTTTTTATTTGCAAATGTATTTTTTTACTTCAATGGCATGGTAAAGGTATTACAGTGTACCAGAATGTGCTGCACAACAATTCAATGTCCTACTTTTTGTTAAGCCCACACCTACACAGCACATTAATGTGAACTGAAGCAAGAGGACATAAGGCAATATGGCTTTGTTCTTGTGTGTGAAAGTGCCCTTAGACTGTGTTGGGCAACATGCGAGTAGCCCATTACACCAGGTTCTCAAAGTTTTAATTACTCATTTCACTTACTTTTAATCTATTTTATACACATCTCCCTGTTCAGTACAAGGAGTGAGTGCGCTCGTGTGTGTGTTTTCCTAAAATTATAATGCTTAATACCTTCTTTGCAGAGCTCTGCTGTCCTGTCATGTGACCTCCCTCTGCTTTCCTTCCCAATGTGAGTACAGTGGGAGGGGCTGAGATTCCCCTCTGATGAATGCAAGCTGGCAGAGGGAGGTCACATTACTACATAGCAGGGCTCTGCAAATAAGGTATTAAGCATTACAACTTTAGGAAGACGCACTGTACTGAACCGGGACCTAACACCAAGAGGATCAAAGAAATGATTATAGATTTCTTTACTTATTAAGCACTGGAGCAGCTGCAGGGAATATAATTACACAGAAAGGAGAGGAGAAGAGATCGGCTCACACACAGGCTACGGAAGAGACAAGGTGAACTTATCCTTTTAGAGCTTTCAGCAATATATGGAGAATTCATACCAGAAAAGGGAAACATATTTGGCCCCAGCACATGACTTGTCCCATGGTAAGAAGTGGTGCGCACACAGGCTTTAAATTAGAAGAATAAATAGAAGAATTCACACTGCACATAATCACAGGCCATAAAGAAAGAGCAGGTGTGCAGAATCAGTGGCACTGCAGACAAAAGCAAAGATATATACCAGCACACCAAAAGATCTGTAGCAACTAATTCAGAACTTTACTTACACAACATACCACCAACAGCATTTTGGATCTGTGGCCCCCCCAAAAAATAAAAATAAAAATAAAAAAAATTCTGTCTTACAGTTAGAGAGTCTTTGTGAGCAACAGCAAATTCTTTTGACATCAAAAATCACTTATCACTCCACGTGGGGAGCCCTAAATGGCCCAGTCCTCAAAAGAGGAGTATAATGGCCTAATAGGGGTAGAATTAGGAAACGTATAGCCATACTTCTGAGATCTTCCAATGCCACAGAACATGCAATAACCAGACTGGCTGCTTAGCTTGATCCTTAAATAAAATCACTTTGAAAACAGTGTTGTCCAGTTCAATAAGGTTAGAACTATGAAATATAACATACCGAAAAGTCTACAGTGCAGGTACGAGGATAGCCAGGGATGCCAGGACTAAAGCGCCAAATGGTTTCCAAATGGTTGAAAAGTCGACCATCTGTACAGATAGCCTATAAATAAATTAAAAAAAAAAAAATTATTTGTATTATTCATCTAGGCAATATGAACATTTAAACACGCATAAAAATCTATCAAATACAATTTAATAACATTGTGTGCTTTCTTTATATGTTGAAAATATCTGTTGATCCTGTGAGTGACTCATTCTGCCTGCCTTGTTGTGGCAACTAAATGCGCGTCTACACTCTGCAGTATCGCCACTACATTATGCATGCTCTGGATTGGGGGGGGGGGGGGGGTGCCATGTCTATGGCTTAGTGTGCCCCTTGATGCACCCTACTGTCTCTGTCACAGGCAGCATACTCACAAAGTGTGGATCAAAGCTATTGACAGTGGCCTTTTCATAGAGCCTTGCGGTCATTTGTTCTCTCAGCAGTCCTGCAAAAGCAGATCATCAATACTGGCTCTGAGCCCCCTCGCCCCCAGTGCTTAGATAGAGGACTAAAAGGATGATTTTTTTTTTTATTTGGCAGCCTGTGGCTTTACTTGCACTTTATGTGCATGTCCGGCCATAACTTGCTTAGTTTTAGCAGGTAGCATTTTTACTGTTATCCAGGGCTCCTTAACAGATTTTGTCCTACTTTTTATCTCAGTGGCAACCATTTTACAAGACCAGAAATTAGAATTAAATTATTATAAAATATGCAACAAAGCTGGTGGGGTTTTCAGCCTTCCCTACTGTACTAATAAAATTAATTGTTCTTATTCCTCCCTACCTGTCAGGCTGCACATACAAAAAAATGTTTTCAAAAAATATTGTTTAAAGTGATTATTCCCCAGCTGTAACTTTCCTGGCCTGAAGTAATCTTTAGTAATATGTTCTCTTCTCATGTCTTTTGACCTTGAAATCTACCTTACCCTTTAAAAGAAAACCATCTGGCGTGTATCCAGCCTGGCAGTGACTAATTTAGATTTATGAACAGAAGAGACGATATCACACAACAGCAGAGTTGCGTATGCATGTACCTAATATAAATACTCAGATCTTCCACACACCAAGGTCACCTAAAAACAGCCATATATCATAGCAATATACACAAAATCTAGGTTACCAATATTATATACAAAATTGGACTATCAAATGTCTGCCAGAAGTTTGGTCACACACAAAATTCAACAAGTAAATGTCCATGGTTACCATTCGTTCCTGTTATGAGGGGGTCTCTGTCCCTGGCAAAAAATCATCCCCAGCAGGTGCAA
The DNA here is from genome assembly GCF_037356315.1 of Lithobates pipiens. Lineage (NCBI taxonomy): Eukaryota > Metazoa > Chordata > Amphibia > Anura > Ranidae > Lithobates > Lithobates pipiens. The sequence continues at coordinate 547,175,207 of NW_027507748.1, forward strand.
GGATCAGCATAACAATCTTCATGCACAGGTGCCACTGCCAACCCTTGGCCACATGTAACTCCATTTGCATATGTGCAGAATTCCCCCCTGAGCGGCAGCCTGGCCTTCCTTTTCTCCAGCTCTTAAACTGCATAGGCACCACCCAAAAAGACACTACACAGGGGCACCCATATTGTCCTTGCACCTGTGCAGTGAAGCTGGGCTAGTTAGAAAGACACATTTTGTCTTATCTGTAAATTCCTCATCTTGGAATACAGAACAGCTGGATATTTAGACCCTGGTTATAATATGCTATCTTCAGATGGTTGAACACGCCCCAATGGGTGTACCCCTATAACCCAACTCCACTTGTTAAAGAGGAAGTAAAGCCTCTGAAAAAAAAAAAAATACACCCTGCAAGACAAAAGGAATAATGACAAAGTATGCATAGCATAGTAGTTAATTATGAATTACCCGAGATCGAAGCCCACACATTGACCCTCGTTCACCTCCTCTGACGCCGCCATCTATCCCGGAGTGACTTACGGGTATTGCCGCTCAGGTGCTGTGACTGGCCAGAGCCACGATGACGTCACTCCCGCGCATGTGCGCTGGTGCCGCCACTAACGGCATGATCTCCGTTAGAAACGGCACGCTCAGTGCGCCTGCGGCCGATGTCTAGGGCGCATGCCCTGTAGACATCGGTGCCACCATTTCTGCAAATATCTCCTAAACCTTTTAGGTTTGGGAGATATTGCTTGCACCTACAGGTAAGCCTTAATCTAGACTTACCCGTATGTTAAAGTGGTTGTAATGGGCTTACAACCACTTTAAAACCTAGGTTTTTTTAGTAAGCAATGCAAAGTAACAAAAAGAACAGAAAAGAGGAACTTGAGTGGAACTTTAGCAAATGGAGCAGCTTCGAATGAGGCAACCATGAGGCCTAGAACACGCGTATAAAATCTCACAGAGGGATGTCTTTTTGGATATTAAGGTTCGAGACCTTAGAGATAGCTTGTTTGGCAGAAGAAAAAAAAAAACTTTTGCTTGGGGTTTATCTAGGTCTAGGATAAGGCCTAGATATTCCAGACACGGATGGCTGGAGAGCAAAATTTTGGCAGATGATCACCCAACTAAAAGCCTGGAGATCTTGGATAGTCCTTGGACGTTTGCAGACAGTTGTGAGGGAGATGAATCTTTCAGACAAAGATTGTGTAAGCACTCAGTAACCTTAAAAGGGAAAAATTCACCTTTTGCAGCATGTCATGCAACACCCATATTTAGGGAGCTTAACGCTAACATGCTTGCACCTGCAAGAATAAAGACAGCACTTAAAAGCATCTAACATTTTCTCTCTGCAGAATCCTTAAAGGGGTTGTAAAGGCAGAAGGATTTTTTTTATCTTAATGCATTCTATGCATTAAGATAAAAAGCCTTCTGTGTGCAGCAGCAGTAGCCCCCCTAGTACTTTACTGTGCCCATCTAAATTCAGCAATGTTGCAGGAGTGTCTTAGCCACCCGAGACTCCCCTCCTCATTGCCCGAGACAGCAGGGCGACGCCATTGGTTCCCGCTGCTGTGAATCAAAGTCAGTCAGCCAATGAGGAAAGAAAGGGGGCGGGGCCGGGCCAGGCCACCATATCCAAATGGACACAGGGAGCTGTGGCTCAGCTTGGGTGCCCCATAGCAAGCGGCTTGTCAATCAACAGGAGGAAGGGGCCAGGAGCACTGAAGAGGAACCCGATAAGAGGAGAATCTGGGCTGCTCTGTGCAAAAATCACTGGGCAGGGCAGGTAAGGAAGACATTAACTAAGAAAAAAAAAAAAGGTAGCAAATACTTTTTCCACTGAATATAACTCTGCAATGATTCTCGGAGGCAGTGGCACCCAGGCACCGCCCCCTCTGTGTAAAATGGATAAATTCATGCATAGCATAGATCTATCCATGGCCACTGTAGCCACGCCCTATTCAGGCGTCCGGCCCCTTTTCAAAGTGGGGCACCTGAATTACAGCAGCGGGTGTGTATTTGTGAAGCACCCGATTAGGCTTCGATAGGCACCATAGGCTCTAATAGGCTTCAATAAAGGTGGACTAGGAGCGCAGAGCATTGCGCTCGGAGCCCCCCCAGGTGTGTTAGAAAAGTGAATATTCACTTTTCTAACACTGAACTGCCTCTCAGCCAATCAGGAGGTACAGGTCTAACGAGAGGACACAGGAGCCGCCGCCTGACCCACTGCTCATCTCACCATCCCACAGCTTGCCGCCATCACCCACTGCCTGATCCCCCATCAAGATGGGGTAAGTGCCAGGCAGTCAGTGAGTGGGCGGGGGTCACAGTGGCGGCATTTGGCGGGGCACAAGTGGTTGCATATGAAGGGGCACAAGTGGCTGTATGCGACGGGTTGTTTCAGTATTTTTCAGAATGTTTTAGTTTCGTTTACGCCCCCCAAAATTTTGAGCACCAGCAGCCTAGGCAAATGTCGTCCTACATCTCAGGAGTCTTCAGGTGGGGGGGAGAGCCAAGGGCAGATGGATTCAAGGAAGTAAAAGCTACATGAATGAATAATTTTCCCTTATAAAGATGGCCACAGCCAGAAATGCTAGGGGGTGTTTTTCAAAATGATTTCTCAACAAAATAAAATGTGGAGACATGAGTGGATGGGCGAGTTTGCGATAAATAAAAATGAATTAAATAGTTTTTTTGGTTTGTAGTGTTCAGATGCAGTGAAGAACTGCTTTAATCAGATAACAGTTTGAACCTGTCTTAATGTTTCATGTTGCTGGTTCCTGTATGGGTCCAGGCTTTGCCTGTCATGGTAAGCATACACCTGGAGGGGACTTCAGGGTCTAGGGATCCTGTATCTGTGTAGCACCCTGCAATTAACTACAAACACTGCACTGTGTGAGCACCCACAGAATCAAGTCCCCAAGGTCGCTTCTATTGCTGTAGAAGAAGACAGTGAAGAGGTTGATTGAACGGTAGACTGAAGAATTTAAAGAAAGAACTAGTTAAGCATAGAAACTTCTCCATAAAGGGAGAAGAGGTCCATCACCTAAAGGACACTAGCAAAAACTGAGGTCCCACAAAGTGGGGTAAGGTTATTGGTATTCACTGAAGGGGTGCATCCAAAGGGTTTGGCAGTATCTAATCACCTGAACACAGGAGCCTATAACCCAAGGTCTACGAACATTCTACAAATATTCAGCCTGTGTCCTATACTATAATGTTAAGATACAGTTAACTTGGGGTCTCATTCTAGGGAGCTGTATGAAAGTATACTCCTGCACTTTTGGCCTTACATACTCCCAACCCCCACACCCTGGGCATTACACACTCTGCACCTAGTGCGTTACTTACTCTTGGTGCAGAGTAGGCCAACGTTTTATTTAACCATACCACTTCCCTTACACTTATCGCAATCTGACCTTATCCAATCTGCTTATGCACCCTACATCATTCCTCTACTCAGTGCCCGTGGCACTTTGTTCTTATACTTTGAATGTTTGCTTCTTACTCCAAAAGTCTGATCTATTGTTTGAGAGAAGGGTTAAAAATGGGGGCGTGGACTTGAGATTGTGACTACAAACCAGGGTGTGGTTTATGTGGGTATACTCAGTAGGGCATCCCTGGATATTTTGAAAATCTGGTGATAAGATAGATAGTGCTAAGGGCATATGTGCACTGCTACAATTACAAAAAGGTGTTTTAACTCATTTTAATTAGTATTTCAGTGTGGCTGTGTATGTTTTAATACCCATACATGTTACCACATGTGTTAAAGGGATGCTGTATTATATCAACACTTACAAATATGTAGGATAAGCAAAAAAAAAAAAAAAAAAAAAAAAAAAAAAACTTTTTAGCTGGCCGTCAAGGACATTTTTGGAGTTAAATATTTTTTAGTATTATCTCTATACTAGAACAAAAAAAAGACAGCTAGTGAAGTTAGTTTTGATCTGCATACTTGTTCCTGGCCAGCAGCCAACAAAGTATTGAAGTCACTGGATCAGAGCATCACAGCCAGGCAATTTGCTCAGTGATGGCTAATGTGTTTCTCTCGGGAAAATGTTAAAATGAACAAAAGATTAAAAATAAATAAAAAAGGAGGAAGGATAGTTGATTTAAAACTAACACATTCTCAAAGCTAGCAACATATTCCAAAACGGAAAAAATCTTGTGCATAAGGGTGTCCAACTTCACTGCGGTGTATAGTTGCCCATACACCGGCAGATTAGGCCACCCAATGCTCGTTTCCAATAGGCAGCCCAGTATTCAACAGGACTTGGACATCCATGGCGGCAGCCTCATTTTACAGGGATGCTGGTTGCCAGGGAATCCCTTATTCACCTGCATAAATTCTTTTTGGGTCAACACACATGCAGATTTCTGTCAGTCCTAAACGAGCCTCCACTGTTGGTAATCTATACACGTATGTGTGCATGCGTTTCTGTGCATGTAAGAATTATTTGCAACAGACCTACTATTAACAACAACTGTCCTTAAATGAACTTGCATTACCTCTCACTACTGAGTTCAGAGAAATTAAATTGATCACTGTACATTATACACACCCAATAATAATAGGTTTAGAAAAAAAACTAACAAAAAAGACAGATACTTTGGGGTATCACTGTCAACTAGAGGTTGTTAAAATGCGGGATCCAGATCCCCTGGTCAGACTACTTTCTTACTAATGACTTTATCAGACATAGGGGGTTATTTACAAAAGGCAAATCTACTTTGCACTACAAGTTGATCTGAACTGTAGATCTGAGGGGGACATGCAAGGAAAATAAAGAGCATTTTAGCTTGCACATGATTGGATGATAAAATTAGCAGAGCTTCCCCTCATTTCAGATCCACAGCTTCCAAGTGCACTTTTGGTTAGGGCTGAAACAACTAATCGATTATGAAATTAAATCGATTACTATTTTCATAATCGATTAATCGGCCATTAACATAATGGGGTTAAAAAAAACTAAATTGAGCCCTTTATAGTACAAAAAGAGCAAATAATCTCAACTGTAAATATTACGTTCACAGTTCTACAGTCAAAAAATAAACCCCTTACAGTAGTGATTATCTGCTTTTTTTCTACTATAAAGGGCTCATTTTAGTTTTTTTAACCCCATTATGTTACTAAACATCTTAGACCTGGTTCACATCTATGTGTTTATTGGTGCTTTTTGCAGAAATGCACTACAGTTCATTTGCATGGTTTCCTATGGGACACGTTCACATCTGAAAGGGTCAGGGACTTTTAACACAAAATGGTGCTTTATTGGATCAATATACTTCAATGGAGAAACTGCAGAAAAGCATGTAATGTGTTTTTGCAGCAATTTGTGTTTTTTAATCTGCCCAAAAAAAAAAAATGTAAAAATGCAAAATTGCAGTAAAATCATGTGCGGAAAAATCAAAAATTACAGCAAAAAGCACTGCAGAAACAGATCAAAAGCAAACTGCATAGGTGTGCACAGAGCCTTATGTTGGCCACATGGATCAATTTTCATATGAGAATATTCAGATGAAAAATCTTTGTAAATTCACTGAATGAAAGAATTTTGTTTGAAATTTTCACTTGTTTTTAACATTCTGTTTTTAAAATGAATGTAATTTCTGAACGAAAACCACATACACTGTCTGAAAATTCCTTTGACTAAGAAGTTTTCTATTTCCAAATTTTCCCATCACTGTGGTTGAAAATGAACATCAATTTGACCCACTTTTTTTTTTTTTTTTTTTAAAGGTTATTAACCGATTAATCGAAACAATAATCGACAAATTTTCATAATCATTAGTTGGAGCCCTACTTTTAGTGCAAAGTGGTTTTAACCTTTTCATAAATAACACCCTATGTTGTGTAACAGAGCAACAAGTGGTATCTACTCTAATCTCATAGACTCTGAATAAAACATAGAAGACAATCTACTCAAAAGGCATGGATAGGATTAGTAATCCTTGTAAATTTTACTCTTTTAATGGACAGGGATGTACACATTATAAATTTACTTACTTTTACTAGATGAGGGCGCACCAGTGTGAGAATGGATGTGTATTTCTCCAGGATGGGTGGAAAGCCAACTTCCAGCTGTGCTTTTGCATATCCTGTGCGCTTAGAGACAACAGTAGACTTTTTACACCACGGTACGAATAGTTTGTACTCTTCCACATTGGACACCACTTCATACATCTCTTGCATGGAGTAGCTGGAAAAAATATAAAAGTTCAGTGACATATTTTCATTTCCCCAGTTTGTCTTGTGACTCACAGCAGCAGACGGAGTTTTACAAATGTACTGTATGTAGTCATTAGGGCCCAGAAAGTTTAACTAGGATGATATAACATTTCTTTTTTTTTTTAAGCTTTGGCTAGAGAAGAGAAAGGTTAAGACCCTTGTGATTTTTTTCTGCAGTCTGCATCCCATCAGACAGATTTCCAATCATTACCTGTCCCAGAGATACCAACAGAAGTGAGATGAGAGCCCTCCAAAGCAAGAGGACTCCCCCTTAGAGGCTACCAAATTTCTTCCCTTCATCTCCTGTTTTAGGATTGTTCTACTTGAGACAATGATCACCAGGGCCCAATATTGAGGGTGAACCTCACCAGAAGAGACAAACAGCAATAAAAACCTGACAAGGGTTCCAACCCTTACCTAATCAATCCAAAACTAAAATAAAATGTTTTAACTGTATACACTTTAATACTAGAAAAGCTTTAGTACAACCTCAATTACAAAGAGTCACAATTTCTTTTTTTGAAAGCACAACAAAAACACGGCAAAAATGGGACATCTCTTAAAACTGGCCTCCCCAGTTCCCAGATACTTACCATGTTGTTAAAATTAGAGGGGGGTGCTACACTGTGGTAAATAGGATCCTGTCCCAACTTTGAGAGGTGGTGCTGCCATAAATGTCAAAATTACCTTATTTTTTTCTTAAAATTGTACATTTCCTCAGTTTAAAAACATTTGATATGTTACCTATTTTCTATAAAACATGAGTTTAAGAGATTTGCAAATAATTGCATTCTGTTTTTATGTAGCTTTTACACAGCGTTCCAACTTTTTGGGGCATTGGAGTTGTAAAATACAATTACTGCAGTCAAAATGATAAATTACCGTATTTATCGGTGTATAACACACACCCCAAGTTTAGGAGGGAATTGTAAAGAAAAAAAAAAAAACTTTTAGGAGGGAAGTTTAAAGGAACCCCCCCCCCCCCCAAAAAAAAAAAAAAAAAAAAAAAAAAACTTACATTTAAATGCCCATCAATGCAGCCTTGTTAGTGTCATTTGCAGCATTGTCAGTTGCTTTTGCAGGCTCTCTTTTTAAAAATGGCGCTGCCGAGATACAGAGCGCATGTCCTGTGTATCTTGGCGGCACTAAGTAGCTCTCAGCCATTCTCGGCAGCTTTCGGCTTCCTGAAAGCCGCAGAGAACGGCCAAAAAAGCAGAGAAGCTGACAATTGGCGGGGGATCGGTGTATAACACGCACCCACGATTTTCCCCCCGATTTTAAGGGGAAAAAAGTGTGTGTGTTATATGTCGATAAATACGGTATAATTAAATATATACTGAGGGATGTTGGGTGGGAGGGGTCCAACAGGGCCACCCACTGAGGGAATATTGTTGTGTTTTCCCAGCTTTGTGAACTGCACAGACATATTCAAACACCCTGCACAATTGCTGCAATAAGAGTGGAGGTGAGACTATGAAATTGGAGGTTTTTCATATAATCTGACAGGGCTTTAAAAAAAAAAAAAAAAAAAATGTATGCCCAGGTATTGCCTAGATTTATCCCCAAAACCTCCCTCACCCAACAAGAGCATTTTTTTTTGTTAATTTGTTCTTGTAGGGAGAAACTGTTTTATTACTCCCTGTCACATCACTATTCAGAAATAGCCAATAGGATGTCGGTCTCTACTGATAAAAACTACATCTCCCAAGAGCACTTCTGCTACACACTGGATGTAGGTAGGCTCTTAGGAATCAAGGCAGCAACAGGAAAGATATCACTGTATGCATGTGGAAATGGACACACAAGAATTCTGCAGTCTACAAAGCAGAGCCAACAATACTGCTTGGGATTTCAGTGTAGCGAAGGCAACATTGTCAGGGTTGAAGAAGAGGTTACTAGGAGAAAACTTGATTCCTGGCAGATCAATTAGTATTTTTCTGTATGTGCAGAATTAAACCCCCCCCCCCCAAAAAAAAAAAATATATAAAAAAAAAAAAAAAAAAAAAAAAAAAAAAAAAGATTAAAAACAAAAAAAAAAAAAAACACAGGGAAAATGTGCATGTGTAGCAGAACTGAACTGTACTGAATTTCTGTTATTTTGCTAGCTGCATACACCAAGTTAGAGGTTGCTGAACAGGCAGATTGTGAATTTTGTTCAATGATTTCATAACAGATTGAAAACATTTTTGCAAGAGGGTCAGCTGCACTTTTGTCCTGTGACACGAGAAAAGACATAAAAAGGGATTCCAAATCATGCACATCACTTGAATTCCAAAACACATGACGAAGCCAGAAACATTCAGAAAAGCTAGATGATCATTGCTAGACTGTCCTAAGATGACAGCACCAGAGCACTATTAGGTGGTGTTAAAGTGGTATTGGAGGTCTCAACATTAAACATGACAAAGCAAAAACTGTACTAGACAAGTGTAGTCAGAAAAAAAAAAAAAATTATGCAGACATAAGCTGATTAGTAGAACATTTACAAGCTTCACAAGCTTATCAGTATCTACCACAGGCTCTAAAATTTGGTCAGCAAAATGTCAAAAGTGCTTTCATTTTCTGTTTCAAATCCACCTGTATGAACTCTAGAGTCTCTCTGCATTTATAGGACATTTCTGTGTATAAATGCATGTAATGATTTTAAATGGGATAATGTAGTCTGTGTATTTAGTTAGGGGCATTCTGGTTAGAAATGAGGGGGCAATTTTATGTCTAAATGCACCAAAAACACATGTATACACGCAGGTACATTTAAAGGCAAGATAAATTATTATGGAAAGTAGGTTTATAATTCCAAGATCAATTTCTCTTGTACTCTAAACAAATGCAGGAGACCCTTGTGAATGACAGCACACCAAAGGAAGAGAGAATTTTTAAAATATTTCTATTAACCTTTTTCCCACCATCACAATGCATATATGCAACTCTAACTCAATGGGGGTTTGGGTACTGACCGAGCCGTCACAGCTCTCGCTTTGAGAGCCAATCACGTAACTGGAAAAACTGCTTCGTCTCCTGGCGCCAAGATCTTCTTAAAAAGGGCCACAGGGAGGTGACGGTAAGGAGTGAAAAAAATTTGAACACCAGAAGTTAAGAAAAATATTTTTTGTGAATTTTTTATATGGATTTTACTTATGCATTAAATTAGCTGGTTCCTGTGTGAGGTTGGCAGGGATGTTCACAGTGAAGTGACATATTAGAGGGCAAAACTGCAATGACTTTTCATTAGAATTAAAGTGGTATTAACTACTTCAATACAGGGCATTTTCACCCCCTTCCTGCCCAGACCAACTTTCAGCGCTGTTACACTTTGAATGACAATTGCGCGGTCATGCAACACTGTACCCATATGATATTTTGATAATTTCTTTCCCCACAAATAGAGCTTTCTTTTGGTGGTATTTTATCACCTCTGCGGTTTTTACTTTTTTTTTTGTTTATAGCAAAGAGTGACAATTTTGAAAAAAATAAATAAAGATAACAATTTTTTACTTTTTGCTATAATAAATATCCCATAAAAAAAAAAAAAATTCCCTCAGTTTGGGCCAATATGTATTCTTCTATATTTTTAATACCAAAAATATCACAATAGACATACATTGATTGGTCTGCACAAAATTTACAGCGTCTACAAAGTGAGGATAAACTTATGGCATTTTTTTTTTTTACTAGTAATGGCGGCGATCTGCGATTTTTATCGTGACTGCGATATTGCGGCGGACACTTTTGGACACTATTTTGGGACCATTCACATTTACATTGATCATTGCTATAAAAAAAAAATGCAGATTACTGTGCAACTGTGACTGGCAGGGAAGGGGTTAACACGTGGGGGTGATCGAGAGGGTTAATTATGTTTCCTAGGGAGTGATTCTAACTGTAGGTGGCGGGGACTCACCAGGGAAGGAGACCAATCAGTGTTACTCTGTACTGGGAACACACAATCGGTCTCTTCTCCTCTGACAGGACGTGGATCTGTGTGTTTAAACACACAGATCCACGGTCCTGCAGTGTTCATAGGCAATCGCAGGTCCCTCCGGGCCACAGAGCACATGCATTGGGTGCCTAGCGACAAGGCGGGCGCACGCGCCCCCTTGAGGCTCAGAAGAAAAGACGTCATGACGGTGGCCCGGAGAGACAAAGGGTTCCTGCCGCCGTCATATGACTATGCGTGGTAGGGAAGTCGTTAAACGCAAAACTAAAAATGTAATATATTTGAGCTTACTAATCCTTTAGGTGTAGTGGCTACATTAGTTTTCTTTTTCAAGCTTTTTCCTTCCATGCATGGCAAAGAAATGGGTTTAACTAAATGCCACCCCTTGTCTACTTATACAAGCCCTATATAAAATTCCAAGTTCCTCCTGTCAGGCTTAGATAAGACTGTGAACTCTCCCTGCTCCTACATGTCAGGGCTGGGGGCAAGCGACCGGTTACTCTGGCACCCAGTGCTACATTACTAGGAAGGGAAGAGAGTCAAAGGCTTCTAATACTCAGAAGCACCAGATATTCAGGTATTTCTCTTTGTCCAGGATATTAAACAGGCAGGGAGGGGGGACATTACAAATACAAGGTGAATATTAGTGGCGGGTGGGCAATTAAGTGAACCGGTTGCTATGCAAAGACAAAGCACAGGTTCACTTTAGGAGGGCATCAGCCATAATATTTGCACTATCAAATTACTATTTTAGGTTTACTCAAAAAATAAATATATTTAAACACAACAACATGATTTATAAATAAGCAAACACTACAAAAGAGATGGATAAGTAATGGACAAAGATGAAACCAATAGATTTTTTTTACCCAATGATTCTCCTCTCTGAGTACTCCTTTCTCTTATTAGTGAATGGTCCAGTGAATCCCAGAAAGCCCCGACAGTGCTGGATACAAGGGTCACCAACATCCTGCAAAATCCTTTTTGGTGTTCTAGCCATAAGAATGCCACACGAAGACAAATGTCTGAAAAGAAAAGAATTGGTGAGTCAGACGAGCAAAACATCAAGGCTGAGGTATTTCATATCATCTGAAAGCCTGGTTATAGAATTTCTCAGTGAGGCTGTATGCCAATAGTGAAGCTGGGTGGCTGCCAGCTGGGCAGTCAAAGGAATAGTGAACCTGGACAGCTGCCAGCTGGGCAGTCTAAGGAACGGTCTCTGCCTGATTACCAAAATTATAGTTTACACCAGTCCATTGTTATACATTCAAAAGAATGAATAGGATTTATTTAATCCATGTGAAAAAAAACTGTTACATACTCCATCAATATTAATCATTACAACATACAATTACAGCCCAAAAAAATAGGCATTGGGAGATTTTCCCCTCTCCTCCTTTCAGGACAAAAAGTGAAAAGGTTACAACTTCTGACAATGTTTTCAGGACCCTTTCACACTGATCGGTTTTTGATGCAGTTTTGTTCAGCTTGCAGTCTGCCCCTTCACATTTCTTTCACAGGTGTCGCAGAACAGCAAGTGAGGAAAATTTTCCCCAATGAGATTGTAAGCAGAAATAAAAATCTTCTATATTGTGGGGCACTAACTGGCAGGATTGTAGACAATGTATGGTTCACCTACACATAGTGGGTAGCGGCTTCAGGGCTTAGGCTCAGTTCACACTACTACAATAGCAAAGTCTTACAACTTTGTCTGCGACTTCCTTACGATCTGGATGCTAGGTCTGAAATCACATTCAAGTCCAACCAAAGTAGTGCAGGCATCTTTTCTAAAGTCGGAGCGATTTGTGTAGTGTCAGTTAGGATGGCTCTCATGAGGAAACATTGAATTTGACACGTCTTGTGACTTGGGGTCTCACAAGTCAGATCCCTGCTGAACCAGCTGAATTTTAATCTGTCTATGGCCACCATAAGGGTATGCACATCATGCTAAGCAGTCTTGCCCAACACACAGACAAGGCAATCGGCCTTATATCCTAAGAGCTCAGTTTTGCGTTGCAGTGGTGTGCTCTGAAAAAAAAAAAAAAAAAAGTTAAAAAAAAAAAAATAAAAAAAAAAAAGGGGGAAGAGGACATGCTGTACTTTTTTCATCACAGCATATCACAATGCAAGTGCAATCAGCAATCTGATCGCTCAGTTCTTGCAGCGGGGGAGCAATGCTGCATCCACCTGAGTATGTTTGTTTTTTTATAGACTCAAAGTTTCTTAAAATATTGACATGTGGATTGAAATTTGCTTGAAAAAACAAGAAGAAATCAAAGCCATGTGACGTTGTGGTGATCAATGGCTTTGTTGAAGCCACCAACTAAACAAGGGTCTTTTTTGGAACAAGTACAGGTCAATGAAAAGGTTAAAAAGGAAATACTGTAAACCTCAGGAACCATTTAAATCCCACTGTACTCTTCAGAACCCCCAAAGAAACCCTTAATATAGTTTGTTAGGGGGCTCATTTATTCAGGTCATGATATAATAGTTTGCGGCATACAATTGGACTTGCTCTGTAATGCTGAAAACGTTTCACTGCCTATCCAAACAGTCTTCACAGGTAGACAAAATAACCTCAGACACATTGATGCATCAACATAGGAGGGTGAGCTCTGCAGGTCAGGACTTGGCAGTCACCCTACCTATTAGCGAAAAGCAATAGTCTTTCAAGTACAGTGAGCTGCACATTTTGACAGAAAAAGACAAATGGTTTGCAAGAGGCATAAAAAAGGCCATCTACATTAATTTGTAACAGCCATCCTAAACAGTGTGGAGAGCCTTGGACACCATCTGTTACCCAAATAGGATTTTTGTACTCACCGTAAAATCCTTTTCTCTGTAATTCACCGACCGACACAGCTCCTCTCTGTAACTAAATGGGTTGTTTAGCCTGCCATTAGGAGAACTAGGCAAAATTGTTACACAATACACAGAACTTTTAATCCCACCCCAGGGGGCGGACCCTGTGCCAACAACCCTCCCCACTGCTCCCAGCAGATTCAGTACGTCAACAAGCAGTATAACGTAGAGAAAAGGAGGGGTGGGTGCTGTGTCGGTCGGTGAATTACAGAGTAAAGGATTTTACGGTGAGTACAAAAATCCTATTTTCTCTTATATTCACTGACCGACACAGCTCCTCTCTAACTAAATGGGACGTCCCCAAGCAGTGCCAAACGAGGGGTGGGAAAAAAACAGCATAAAAACTTCATCCACCATGGCAAGTGGGAACTAGTGAAACTAAACCCACAAAAAAACAGCAGTGTGTGGAAAAACTCCACCATATAACCGGGCATCCTCAACAGGAGTGATCCTCAAGACCGCAACATTGCGGAAGTAATGCAACAGTGCATTAACAAAAACAGTACTGTGTTTTTATCGAAAAACAAGGAAAAAAATGAAATTGCAACTACACGGCCACCTGCAAAACTTTGCTGCCAAAACAAGCATCAGCCGATGCACAGACGTTGACCTTGTAGAACTTGGTAAACGCATGGACAGATGACCAGGTCACCGCCTTACACACCTGAGCAACAGACACTTGGGTGTCGGAAGGCCCAAGACGTTCCGATTGCTCTTGTAGAGTGGGCCGTGACTGGAAAGGGGGGGCACCTGCCCTTTCAAGGCGTAGGCTTGGACTACAATCGGTCTGATCCACCTGGAAATGGTGGCCGACGAGACCGCCATGCCTTTCTTAGGACCAGCTACCGAAACAAACAGTGAGTCCGACTTCCGAAAGGGAGCTGTGGCAGATAAGTACACCTTCAGAGCCCTAACCACATCAATAGTGAGAAGGGCTACCTCCTTGGGGTGCTTCGCCTTAGGACACAACGATGGTAATACAAGGTCCTCATTGATATGAAAAGCCGAAACCACCTTTGGTAGAAAGGACGGTTGCGGACGCAACACCACCTTATCCCTGTGGATGATCAGATAAGGCGACTTGCAGGACAAGGCTGCCAATTCCGAAACCCTCCTGTCCGATGTGATGGCCACTAAAAAGACCACCTTCTGTGAAAGGGTCAACAGGGGAATCTCCCTGATATTCTCAAACGGCAGCTTCTGAAGCACCGACAACACCAGGTTCAAATCCCATGGGGGTAACGGAGGACGCACCGGAGGGACTACGTCGTACCCCCTGAACGAAGGTACTCACTAAATTAGTGAGACGCCAGGGGTCACTGAAAAAAAGACAGCCAGGGCTGAAATTTGCCCCTTAATGGTGCTCAACGCCAATTTCTGGTCCACTCCATGCTGAAGAAAAAGCAGGATCCTCGATATAGAAAAGGAGCGCGGATGCCACCCTTTCTCCTCACACATGAAGATGTAGGCCTTCTAGGTACGATGGTATATCTTCCATGAAGATTTCCGCGGCCTCAGCATAGTTGGAATCACTGAGTCCGACAGACCCCGATTCCTCAGCACCTGGCTCTCAATAGCCATACCATTAAAGCCAGCGATGGTAAAGCAGGGTGAAAGATTGCCACTGCGGAAGGACCTCCTATCTCAAGGTCCAGTCGCCAGGGATCGTCTGCCACCAGACGCACCAGGTCTGCGTACCAGGGCCGCTGAGGCCAATCTAGGGCAACCAGGATTACTGGAATCCCCTTGGCTTCCACTCTGCGAAGTAGACGGGGCAACAGTTTTAGTGGGAGGAAAAGCGTAGATCAGCTGTTACTGATCCCACGGAGCCACCAGCATGTCTGACGTGTCTGCCCACGGATCTCTCGTCCTGGACACGAATCTCTGCACCTTCCAATTGAGACGGAAGGCCAAGAGATCCACATCAGGCGTGCCCCATTTCAGGCACAGCAGCTGGAATATCTCCGGATGCAACGCCCATTCTCCTGGGTCCAGCATCTGACGGCTCAAATAGTCCGCCTGCCAATTTTCCACCCCCAGGATGTAAATGGCTGACAGGGCCGGAACGTGTCTCTCTGCCCACCGAAGTATGTGAGCGACCTTCCGAGTAGCGGCCGAGCTTCTTGTTCCCCCTTGGTGATTTATGTACGCCACAGCCGTGGCGTTGTCAGTCTGTATCCTGGTCGGACTCCCTTGAAGACACGTCGACGTGTGAAGGCACAGCCTGATCGCTCTCAATTCGAGCAGATTGATCGGCAACTTTGATTCCTCCGTCGACCAGAGGCCCTGAGCCGACAATCCCCATCACTCCACCCCAGCTGGACAGACTGGCATCCGTAGTGATCACCGTCAGTTCAGAGGAAGAAACGATTTTTCGGACTGAATCACTGGGGACCTCAACCACCAGATCAGAGAATCCCTGACTGATTCGCTCACCTGAATCTGCCAATCCAGGGACAACGGAGCTTTGTCTCATTTTGTCAAAATCTCCTTCTGCAGGACTCAGGTGTGGAACTGGGCATAAGGTACTGCCTCGAAGGAGGCCACCATGAGTGCCAGTACTCGCATGCAAAAGCGGAGCGACGACCACTTGCGATTTCATCAGTAGCTTGACCTCAGACCTGAGAGTCAGCAATTTGTCCAAGGGGAGAAAAACTCTCACTTCCCTGGAGTCCAATAGTAAACCCAGGTACTCCAGACGTGGAGTTGGTACAACCACCTACTTCTTTAGGTTCAACAGCCACCCAAATTCTTGCAGGGTCTGCATGGTGATCGCCACATCCTCCTCTAATTCTGAGGCGGAAGATGCTCTCAGGAGATCGTCTAGGTAACCCACTATCGCGATCCTGCGCTGCCTCAGCAAAGCCAATACTGGAGCCAGTAATTTGGTAAAGACTTGGGGGGCTGATGCCAGGCCAAAAGGAAGAGCCACAAACTGGTAGTGGGCTTCCCCTACTGCCAAATGCAGAAATTTTTGATGCCGAAGGCAACTGGGTATGTGCAGGTAAGCATCCTGGATGTCCAAGGACGCCAGGAAGTCCCCTTGATGGAGTGCAGCACCTACTGAGCGAACGGATTCCATTCTGAACCTCTGCACCTTTACAAAGTGATTGAGGGCTTTTAAGTCCAAGATTGGACGTACCCCTTCCTTCTTGGGAACCACAAACAGATTTGAGTAGAACCCCTGGAAGCAGTCCGATTCTGGAACCGGTACAATCACCCCCTGATTCAGCAAGTCTCTTACTGCCCCCAACAGGGCCTCCCGGCGAACCGGGGACACAGGTATGCTGGAGGGGAAAAATCTGTTTGGCGGCCAAGAGAGAAACTCCATCTTGTAGCCTGTGGAAATCAGATCGCAGACCCATTGGTTGGATAACTGGGAGGTCCATTGGGCTGCAAACTCCCGAAGACGACCCCCCAACTGATAAGTGGGTGGGGGCAAACCTTCATGCGGTAGCACTTTTGGTCACAGGCTTGTTAGGCTTGCGGTTCCAGGGACACTTCTGACCGTCCATGGGCATCCTGTCGGGCTGGGGGAGTTTTGCCGAAGCACCAGTCGGACGAAAAAGCCGCTTGCGAGTGGAAAAAGGGGGCCCTTGCCTGCGGCCCGGGACCGTGGTTACTTTATTTAACCTGGATACTGGGGGGTCCACGACCGGAGGAGCCGACCACTTTTTGAGAAGGCTTTCCTCAAAGGGGTAACGCACCGCCAAATTTTTGGGGAGCGAAAAAGGTCAGTTGCAGGCGACCCCATTCCCTGTAGATAAATTTGTCAAAATAAGTCAAATACGGGAACACCTTAGGTGAACGTGCTGGCTTGTGGGACCCAAAAGGGATCGGTACATTAGCAGAGGGATCCGCTGGCTCCTGAATCATCAGGGTATCACGCACAGCTATGATAAGTGCTCCAACAAGCGCTTTGTTGCGCCTGGACCCGGACGGGGAATCATCTTCACTGTGCGAACGGTCCTGGTCAGCCTCGTCTGATAGGACAATAGGACAGAGCAGGGGTCGCCAGCCGCAGCAGGGCCCGAGTCTGCATCAGAGCTCTCCCCAGAGGGGGGGGGGGGGGCAGGAGCCACTTACGTGCACCTTTCCTTCCACATGCCACCTCTATCTTAGCAATAAAGAGTCAAGGACCGCCGTCAGGGTGTCCATGCGCACTGCGCTATCCGCAGGTGACCCGGTTGCTATAGCCTGGATTTCGGGGGAAGAAAACACCAGTTTCTGAAGCCATGCTGACCCTAGCCTGTCTGCCACCTGCAAGGGGACTTAGGAAGGACAGTGAAGGTCCCGCCCTCCTGCTGCCGCCCCGTGGGGGGGGGGGTACTTAGCGCTAAACTCACCACCCAGGGGCCTCTGTGAGTGCCTGTAGTCCCTAGGAGGTTCCCAGTTGCAGAGAGGAGAAAACTGTGTCAGCAGCAGCTGCTTATAACAGCGGTGAAACGTTCTGCAGAGCTAGCTTCAGTGTTCAGCAAGAAGCCATCCAGCGTCCTGTACCACAGTGGACACAGGAAACAGCAAGTGAGAGCACATGCAATGCTGCCACAAGAGAACTGCGGCGAAAAGAGCGCTCAGGCTTCAAGTAAATGGCCGCCAATGTGACTAATAGGAGATCCTAAAGAAGATGGCTGCTGAAACTCACAAGGGGAATACAGGCTTTCCCACATCCAAGATGGCCGCCGGACAGCACCATGTGGTGACAGAACAAACCTAGAACAGTGCTGCCTGCCTACAGCCAGAATAACCTCCACAGACCCTTTTGGGACCCCCCCAGACTGGGACCAGGACCAACGCCAGCCGCACAGAGCCCCCACAGGTGAGAAACCAGCGAACACACACACCGCCCGCAGCGCATGCAGCCACCCCCCTCAGAGGGGGGAAGGAGGTGAGATAGGGACTAGGAAGAGAAGATAGGGAGGCGAGGTGGCCCCCCGAATCGACCCCCCAGGGAATGCCCAGCTGCTCACCCCACCGAAGCAGGGAGAGCCGTACTTACCAGTTGTGAAGAGCTGGGAGACATTCCATCACAGACCTACTCCTGCGCAGTTACAGGGTAGCTGCTGGCCCCGTATACTGTGATCCAGACAGCAGTAGCCCGGTCATATGTATATCCCGGAGCATTTAAGCTCACCGACCCCCTCAGGAGCTGAGGCATGTCATGGCCTGCCGAGCCGAGCCTTAGCTGCGGCCTGCTCACGCTCGATGACCGGACTGGGCAGACTACAAGGATAATCATTAACCAGCCGGCAGTTGATAGAAGATCCCAGGATCTTTCATCTTGCGCAAAAAACATCAAACCTGCAGCAAAAACATGGACCGAGAGGGCCCACAGGGTTCCTAGGTCATTCTCCTTACTAGGCAAAATAAAAACTGAATCTGCTGGGAGCAGTGGGGAGGGTTGATAGCACAGAGTCCACCCCCCTGGGACGGGACTAAAAGTTCTGTGTATTGTGTAACAATTTTGCCTAGTTCTCCTAATAGCAGGCTATACAACCCATTTAGTTACAGAGAGGAGCTGTGCCGGTCGGTGAATATAAGTGAAATTAGATTTTAAAATAGACAACTTGGCAGTTCAACACCTCCAGTCATGTAACTTGAATGATTAATACCTGTCTCAGACATAAAGAGGTTGTATACCCTCCTGTATATTTTGTACCTATAGGTAAGCCTAGAATAAGGCTTACCTGTAGGTACTGTAAATATATGTATACTGCACCGCTGATGTCATTGTCGCATTCGTTCTTTAGGAACAGCCGCCCAAGCCTTTTCTTTAGGAGCGTGTGCCATAACCGGCAGCTCCCTCACAAGATTGATGCCACGGGGTTTTGGCCAGTCACACAGCCGGAGTCTGCGGCCTCAGAGGGAAACCAGGCGAAGATGAGTGCGGGGACGACACGGGCTTCGTTTCCAGTTAAGTGTCACATAGGGCTGCAACTAACGATTATTTTCATAATCGATTAATCGGCCGATTATTTTTTCCATTAATCGGATAAAAAAAAAAAAAAACTGAAAAAAAGGGGAGAAATTTATATATATATATATATATATATATATATATATATATATATATATATATATATATATATATATATATATATATATATATATATATATATATATATATATATATATATATATATATATATATACACACACACATATGCGCGCGCGCGCACACACACACACACACACACACACACACACACACACACACGTGTCCCCCCCCCAGTATAGATGACACATTCCTCCCCTCTCACATGGTGTCACTGCCCCACCTCCTCTCAGTGCTCCCCTCTCCCCCCCCCCCTCTGGTGTCACTGGTTTTCTCACCCCTTCATGGTGGAACTTCCTAGCGTGTTTTTGGGTTGCCAGCACCTATGAAAAATGAAAATGCGATTTTAAAAACGCAAAACGCGGTGCGTTTTTACTACAATTTTCATTCATTTCAATGGAAAGCTGGGTTTTTGGTGCATTTTTCAAAACCACACAAAAGATGCAGCACGCAGGACTTTTCAAAACGCACCCCCCGCCCCCCCCCCCCGTAACGCAGTGGTGTGAAGAGTCCCATTGGATTGAAAGGGAAGCACTTTTCTCGGGTCCTAAACTGTAAGCGGTGTCATCAACCGGGTTGTGTTGTGAGGCAGAATATGTAGTTGTCAGAACAGGATGTAGAGAAATACAAATTCTTTGCCAGGTAAAACTGCCCTCACATATGTATATCATTTGTGTATGTAATAGTTTGAATTCGGGTTTAACATGCCATAATGATTTTAACATTCTGGTGGTTAGGCGTTTAGGGACCTCAAATTTTACACAGAACAGGACATAAGCAGCCTGCCAGTTTAATTTTAACAGACATATTCACTTATTTTTTTGGAAAGGATTACTGTATAAAGAAAGTGACTAATGTAGTCAACGTCCAGATTAGATGATACATTTCAGTACGCCATGTAACTGCCTTGCTTTCATCTTTCATAAAACAAATGTGTTGGCAAAGTGTAAACAACAATAATAGAACACCAGAGCAATTATACAGTGAACGCCGCGCTGGGGGTGTCGTCAGCGTGCAGCGCACCGCCGCAGGGTGTACCAAGATGGCCGCCAGCTCCGGAGCTAGGCCGAAGCCTCGGTCTTTCCTAAGGCCGCGGCCCGCTCCGCGGATCACATGGTGCGGACCAACTAATCGATAATGAAAATCGTTGACAACGATTTTCATTATCGATAATATCGATTAATCGTTTCAGCCCTAGTGTCACATAATGTGCTAGTATGTGATGCATACTAGCATATTATGCCTTTACGTTGCAGTGATAGTTAAAAAAAAATTATTATAACGGGTGGTTTTATAAACGTTCACACCTCCTATCATGCGTTTGGACAATTAACTTCTGTCTTCACATATCTCATGAAAATTAGATTAAGGAGGCAGTTAGGCAGGCCACACATTATGCAATTTTCTTTCCTTCAACCCGTGGTTGAAGGAAATAAAATTACTTGATTGCCCCATCAGCCCAGCATGATCTCACACATGCAAAGTGGGGAGCCAGCTGTGAAACATCTGGAATTCACAGTCGGCTTCCAGTCATAAAAGGTGTCACTGGCCTGGGTGAAGACAATGCTGGACTCCTGGACTTTGAGTACCTGTTTAAGGGCTGGTTCCAGATGCAGTCCAGTGAATTTTTATTCTGCAAAATGCATGGACAGTGTTTCACATGGATTCCAATGGCCCTAGTTCACAGTGCAATATATATATTGTATTTTTGTGTATAGATTAGAACGCATCTGGAAAATGGCAAAACACATCAAAAACCAAAATGCACACATCCTCAATTGAGATGAAAAAAATAAATAAATAAATCGTAATGCATTAAAAATGTGCATGCAAAAAACGCATTCAGAACGCAGAAATTGTGACGTGAACTGGCCTTTAAAGTTAGTAGCTGCTGTATTTGTAGTTTGAGGTTAAATTATTATTATTATTTTTTTTAAACTAAGCATCAGCCATTAGTGTATTCTGATAGAACAGCAGTTACCCCTACCAGAATACAACGTTCTGGTGAGGGGGATCCCTCCATCCACCCAGCAGGAGCAACGAGGAAGCGAAAAAAATAAATCTACCTGTCTATTAGCCTTAAAGAAGAAGTACAGCCAAAGCTGGTTTGGCTGTATGTCTCCTGTGGATCGCAGTTCATTCACTAGCTCTTTTCTCGCAGAGCCCTGAGTAATCAGTTGTGTTTGAAAAAAAAACAAAAACAAAAAAAACAAAAAAACAAAAAACAAACACTATTTAACTCCTTGCCACCCGCACATCATCAAATGACGGAGGAGCGATGGCAGCTCTCGTTCTGGGTGGACGTCATGACACTGCCCCAGAAAGGCTGCTTCACGTTCCTAGGACAGGGTGGGACCCCGATCTCTGTAAAGCGCAGATGACGCGGCTCTTTAACCACGTGATCGGCTGTGTCCAATCATAACTGGTCACATGTAAATGCGGAAGTGCCAGTAATTGTCTCTCATCGCCTCACACTGACAGTGTGTGGCGAGCAGAGCCGATCAGCGGCATTTCCTTGCAGGGGACACCCAGACAGGTTATCATCAGTGCCCCAATTACAATAAAGCCCCCCAGTGACACCAATCAGTGCCTCCCATCTGTGCCCTCCAGTGCTACCCATCAGTGCCTCCTCATCCGTGCCACCTATCAGTGCAGCCTCATCAGCACACATCACTAAAGGATAAAAATTACTCATGTACAAAATTTACTGACAAACTAAGAAAAACTTTTTTACATTTTCGGTCTTCTTTCTTTTGTAAAAAATAAAAAACCCAGCAGTGATTAAATACCACCAAAAGAAAGCGCTGTGTGAAGAAAACGATTAAAAATGCATTTGGGTACAATGTTGCATGACCGCGCAATTGTCAAAGTGCGACAGTGCTGAAAGCTGAAAAATGGTCTGGGCAGGAAGGGGGGTGAAAGTGCCAGATATTGAAGTGGTTAAGGGGTACAAACCAAAAACATGCCAATTCTGCCGGTAAATAACTTCAAGACAAAGACTTGTAACAGGAAATCCTTAATGTATGCAAGCAAAGCATACTGTATGCATAATGAAACAGTTGAACAGAAAAGAACAAAGAACAGAAGTCTGCAGTATTCAGCAAACACTGGCTTTATGTGAAATAATGGAAAGGTATTACATAACATGGCACAATATCAGCTATTCAGGTCACCTCACCTTGATGTGACCTCTAGTTACTGCTATGTGGGAGAATCTGATAATAGAGCTGCACTGCAGACAGAAATACAGACCAAACGGGTTTGTATGAGACCCCTTTCACACTGGGGCGCTTTGCAGGTGCTACAAATAGCGCCTGCAAAGCACCCTGAAACAGCTGCTGCTGTCTCTCCAAGCTCCGAGCACCCTTTCCCATAGAAAACAATGGGGCAGCGCTGCAAACCCACCTGCAAAGCGCTGCTGCGTGGGTGGTTTTAACCCTTTTTCGGCCGCTAGCGAGGGTTAAAACTGCCCCACTAGCGGCCGCATAGTGCCGCTAAAACTACAGTAAAGCGCCATTAAATAAAGCGCCGCTTTACCGCTAGCGACCGCAACGCCCCAGTGTGAAAGTAGCCTAAGGCTCCAATACACGCTGAAGCTCATAAAACGGCCATTTTTGGGAGTTTGGGCTTTTTTTTTTTTTTTTTTTTTTTTTAACAACCCATAAACTCCCCGCTATGTCATCTTATGTGTCCATGCACACATGGACGTTTTTGTACATTTGTCAGCAGTAGAGTTTATGGGCTGTTTTCTGAACGACATAAAATCGCATTCAGGAGTCGTTTTTCTGACCACAAAAAAAAAACGCCAAACGCTCATAAACACTCAAAAAACTTGGCTTACCAACGTTTTTTTGATCCACTGAAAAAGGGTTAATAAACGTTATTGCAAAACATTAAAAAACTTTGAAAGACTCACTGCAAAGCTACTGGCATTTTTATAACATTATTTTTAACGTCCATTGTGCATGGAGCCTAAAACGTATTAAAGCGGCAGTGGAACCATTATTTCAGTATTGTTCACAGGTCTCATCCACAGATTAATGAAGGGAAGCTGCAATCCTTTCACACCTATCTACTATAAGAAAGCACACATCCATACATACATACATAATCTACCTGAGAGATAGTATGTACTTTTCCAGTTAGCAAAGGCTTTTCACTACCTCCCAATGTATAGTCACAGATGATTATGTAATATTTCACAGTCATTTCAAATACACACAGTGCAGAGGCTAGGGAGTAACATCCCCGCCCTTTGGCCCTCCTTTTGTCTATCACGTACTCTGAACACAGCCATGTTTACAAGCCAAGGCCTTGCTGGCAGCATTGCACGTCCTAGCAATCTTTCAGCTCTGCATGTACGGTATGATACAAAGTTATGACTTCCTGAAAGCCTCATTTGACCACTATGTTCCCTGTCTGCAACTCAGCTATTGTTGATAAAAAAACATTTACTAACAAGGGTCTACATTTTCATTGACAGATGCCTTAAGAAATGTTCAATCGTTTTTCTTTTTTTTTTTCCCGCTCCAAGTTTTGTTCCATATATTATGCATAGAAGGATGTTATACACAGATTCAGATAAATATATATATATATAAAATATCAAATGAAGAACATTTCAAAATATCAGCAGTCTAAAAAGAGTAATCATACAGTAAGGTTATAGTAATTTGAAAACCACTGTCAACAATATATATATATATAGTATTAAAGTCAGTCATTGTAAAGGATTTTTTTTGTAATAACTAAACATGTTATACAAAGCTGCTCCGTGCAATGCTTTTGAACAGAGCAACCCTGCTTCACCTTTTCTACAGTGTCCCGAAGGCACTCCTGGCTCATCTTGTCTTCCAAGTAGAGCAACCCCCAGCAAGGTACTCACACAGGCTCGACCCAGAGAGGAGAATCTTCAATTGGGGACATTACTTCTGCTAACCTGGGAGAGCCAGTAGGATTTGCAGGGATTTCCTCTCACTACCTGTTTTGGCTATGGGACAGAAAGTGAATCTCCCCAAAGAGACACAGATAGGAGAAAAAAAAAAAAAAAAGTCAGACAGGGGTTATAACCCCTCCCTTACTCTTAAAAAAAAATTAAAAAGGTTTACCCTATAGTTCTACTTTAAAGCGAGAGTTCCGCCATTTAATTTTTTAAGTCAGCAGCTACGAATACTGCAGCTGCTGACTTAAAATATGGACACTTACCCGTCCAGCACGCCCGCAATGTCGGCACCTGAAGCCGATCCGTCGATTGGCTGCTGTTGCCGCCATCTTGGGTATGGGAATCAGGAAGTGAAGACTCGCACAAGGACGGTCCCTGCTGTCTCTGGGATCCGTGTGTTTCCCAGCAGACAGCGGGGGCCCCGCAGGAAGTGGTGTAAATACCCGCAGATTCTGCGGATATCTATGCCTAGAAGTGGGTGCAGATACCTGTATTATACAGATATCTGTACCTCCCTCCCCCTGAAAGGTGCCAATTGTGGCACCGGAGGGGGGGGGGGGGTGTTTCGATGAGCGGAAGTTCCACTTTAGGGTGGAACTCCTCTTTAAGGCAAAAAAAAAAAAAAAAAAAAAAAAACCTTTAGTCTGGGTTCGTGCAATGCAGATGCAATGCACATATGTGAACCAGAGCCACTGAAAAGAACATATTTTCAAACAATTTGCATATGTGTGAATGCAACCTTAGCTTTTACAACCACTTGAAGTGTATTGTATGTACCCTGATCTCAAGCAATGTCTAACATTCCTTAGCCCTTGTACACACGGTCAGAGAATCTGTCGGAATGAGTCTTATCGGACCGTGTCGTCAGATAATCCGACTGTGTGTGGTATGCATCGGACCGATTTTGTCCGAATCTCCGTCCGACCCAATTTTCCAACATGTTGGAAATATTTCCCGACCAACTGGGCCGGACGGACCTAATCCGATCATGTGTAGAGGATTTTGATCGGACCAAGCGCCACACATGCTCAGATCAAATTCCTACATCAAAGCTATTGGCTACTAGCCTGAATGTAGTCCCATCGTAACGAAATAACGTCATCACATTTTGAATGATCGGATTTTTCGCCAACTTGGCCCGACCGTGTGTATGCAACAGTTTCGGACACAATCCGTCGGACTAAATCCGAGGGGCAAAATCCGACGGATTTGGTTGGCAAAATCTCCGACCGTGTGTACTTGGGCTTACGCTTAATGACCCATGAGTAGAGAAATCCCCATCATTGATTGGAATTATGATCATATAAAAATAAAAAAAAATAGGAGACATAAAAAATCAAAACAAAGGGTCTCAATCACAGTAATTTCTGTGACAATAAGCCCTGGTTCACACCGGTCGGGCTATTAAATCGGGCTACTTCAGCACAATTCCAAATCCACACATCAGTGCAATTTACACTGCCGATTTCATTGTGGCTTGCCACTTCATTTAACAGAAGTCTATTCAAGTTGCAATAAAATTGGTAAAATTTGTGAAGGACACTTTTATAATCACTGCGACATGAGTCGAGTTCCATTGCCGGCAATAGAGTGTGACTTGTCATTCATTTTGGAACTGTCAAAAGTTGCACCAGTGTGAACGAAGGCTTAAAGAATACGTTACATTATATCAAGGAAAAAAAAAAAAAAGACCAACCAGATAACTATATCCTTCAGTAATCTTGCTCTACGGACCAGGAAAAGTCAAAAGAAAATATATATATATATATATATATATATATATATATATATATATATATATATATATATATATATATATATATATATATATATATATATATATATATATATATATATATATATATATATATATATATATATATATATATTAAAAGCACCAAGTTTTTCTCAGTTCTTCTTAAAGTGGTTCTGAAGGCAGAATTTGTTTGCCTTAATAAATTAAAGTAGAATAGCAAAAAAAAAAAAAAAGTCTCCCATTTTGGATAGAGTAAGGGAGGATTATAACTGTGCAAGGTTCATTTTTGTCATCTGTGTCTTGTTGCAGAGAGTTGCAAGTATAACCAGTTTTTTTTTTTAAATCAAACACACAACATTAAAATCACTTTGAAATGACTGCTTGGGGAAAAAAAATGGTATAACTCTTGATTAGATCAAAAATGGACTGCAACGCACACCTATGGGTAACATCCATTTGCATCCAGCTCTGGTTTTGCAGACCTAAAATGTAAAGGAACAGATGTGAATGGCTATAAATGGACGCACATCCATTTACTTCCAGCTGCCCCCTAGGGATTTCATAGGTTGGTTTTCCTCCATTACAAGGTGGGGGAGAAACTAAAACGGACATGTATGTGGGATATTTGCCATCCATTTCGGTTTTGTTCTGGACTCAGCAGGGTTATCTGTCTACGGATCCCCCACTAAGACCCCATAAACACTATTAGATTTTCTGCAGATTTTAGTCTTCAGATTTACCAAAACCATATAATATGGGAGGTCAAATCTAATAGTGTATGGGGCTTAAGATGGAACAGAGGTACACATGTGAGAGGGTTTCCAATTGGAATGAGTTATTCACATCTCAGAATTTTCAAACACTGTTACTAACATCAATGGAATCTGACAGGGCAGAGTACACTAGAGTTGGTTTCCTTTCAGGATACAACTGGAATTTATGACCACAGTTTGTCCTAATGAAGCACATTCCATACCAGTTTTTAACTGTCAATGAGCAAGTACCTGAAAATACACAGCAAGCACAACACAGGCATTTTCAAGAGGAAGTAAACCCCCGATGGGTTTTACTTCCTCTTTGTTTCCCTGCAAAGGTAAAGCATAATGGGCTACTATGCATCGCATGGTAGCCCATTATGTGTCACTTACCTGACACAGGAGCAAGCGATGTCACCGCTGTCCCCTCTTCCACGAAGTGTCCATCTTCCTTCCGGGTATCGCGGCTCCGGCGCTGTGATTGGCTGGAGCCGCGAGGACGTCACTTGGTGGGAGCCTCTAACAGCATGATCGCCGTTAGCAACGGCACGCTCAGTGCGCCGCTGTCTAGTAGACAGTGGTGCCTGTGTTTTGCAAATATCTCCTAAACCGTGTAGGTTTAGGAGATATTTCTTGCACCTACAGGTAAGCCTTTAATCTATGATGTAGGTAAAAGTGGTCTGTAAGGGTTTACAACCACTGTCAGTGTATTCGCAAAGTTAATAGAAAATATTCTTCATAAAAACAAAAAAAAATGACATACAGCGGGTAAAATAAGTATTGAGCACATAACCATCTTTCAGGGTTAATCTATTTCTAAAAGGTGCCATTGACATGAAATTTTCACCACAGGTCAGTAACCACCCATACATACAAAGAAACCAAAACAAATAAGTTCAGGAATTAAGTTATGTGTAATAAAATGGAATGACAAATGAAAAAAGTAATGAACACAGGAAGAAAGGGAGGCGCAAAAAAGACATGGAAAGCCAAGACACCAGTTGAAATCTATCAGTAATTAGAAAGCAATCCCGCCCCTTTGTCAGTACAAATTAATATCATCTGGTTCAGTATCAACTGATGACCTATAAAAAGGTGTCTTACCACCCAAGAAACATCTCATGATGGGTAAAAAGCAAAGAGCTCTCTCAAGATCTTCACAACCTTATTGCTGCTAAACATACTGATGGCATTGGTTACAGAAGGACCTTTTAAACTTCTAAATGTTCCAGTGAGCACTGTTAGGGCCATATTCTGGAAGTGGAAAGAACATCATTTCACTATAAACCGGCCACGACCAGGTTCTCCTTGCAAGATTTCTGACAGAGGAGTAAAAAAAAGAATTATCAGAAGAGCTGTCCAAGAGCCAAGGACCACTTGTGGAGAGCTTTAGAAAGACCTACAATTAGCAGGTATAACTGTAAAATAATAAGCAATGCACTCAACCACCATGACCTGTATGCACGCTCACCACACAAGACTCCATTGCCGAAGAAAAAGCATATTAAGGCTTCTTTAAAGTTTGCTGCACAACATTTAGACAAGCTTGTGAAAATATTGGGAGAATATAGTCTTTTCAGATTAGACCAAAGTTGAACTCTTTGGCAGTGGCGTCACTAGGGTTGGTGTCACCTGGTGCGGTAAAACATGGCGTCACCCCCCTCCTGTCTAGGCTGCCCAGCACCCTGCAGGCGGCGCACAGTCACGGGGCGCACCCCAAACTGGCCTCTGTAAATTATAGTATATGGTGGTATAGTGACAGGTTAGGGTGGTATAGTGCCAGGTTGGGATGGTATAGGGCAGGTTAGGGTAGTATAGAGTAGTACAATGACAGTTTGGGGTGGCACAGGCAGGTTTGTAGTTACAGTGTGCTGTGCAGTAACTTATAGCATACCTCATAATTGCAGATGAAGACCCCAGCGGATGTTAGAGGCTGCTGTGTCCTCGCCTCCATCTCCTTCAGCTGTAGGCTCAGCGTGAACAGGTCTGTGGGAGGTGTGGATGATGCGGCCACACCCCCAGCTCCACCCACCTACTCCGGCTGCCTCGGGAGATATTGGAGATCGGACCCTGAGTGACAGCTGGGAAGGGTTATAGGCAGCCTGAGCCTCTCCTGCATGGCTGAATGCCCTGCTTGCACCACTGTGCTGCAAGCTAAAGTGTTCAGCGGCAGCCCCGGTGTTACCCCTCTGGCGCTTGTCACCCGGTGCGGGCCGCACCCCATAGCAATGCCACTGCTCTTTGGATTCCATAATACGCACCATGTTTGGAGGTCAAATGGCACTGCACATCACCCCAAAATCACCTTACCAACAATGAAGTTTGGAGGTGGGAACATCATGGTGTGGTGTTTTTCAGCATACAGTACTGGCAAACTTCATATCACTGAAGGAAGGATGAATAGAAAAATGTACCAAGACATTTATGATAAAAAAAATCTTCTGCCATCTACCAGGATGAAGATGAAACAAGGGTGGACATTTCAGCAAGACAATGATCCCAAACACAAAGCCAAGGAAACTCTCAATTGGTTTCAAAAATAGAAAATAAAGCTGCTAGAATGTCCCAGCCAATCACATGACTCTAATCCAATAGAAAATCTATGGAAAGAACTAAAGATCAGAGTTTATAGAAAGGGCCCATGGAATCTTCAACATTTGAAGACTGTGGAAAAATGGGCCAAAACCACACCTGAGCAATGCATGAGACTAGTTTCTCCATACAGGAGGCATCTTGAAGATGAAATTACCAACAAGGGATTTTGTGCCAAGTATTAAATAAATTTTAGTTAGCGTGTTCAAAACTTTTTCCGCGTGTCATTCCATTTTATTACACATAACTTAAAATTTCCGAACTTAGATTAAAGATTTTTTTCTTGCATCTTCTGAAGTGTGGAAGTACGCACTTATAGTTTACATAAGAGCAGATTTCCTTGAAGTCATAGATTAAGCAGTGGCATGCATGCACAAGGACATGACATTTTCTGTAACTGGATTCTCAGGTCACGCTACTCTGTTTCAAAGCTGTCAAAGTTCTTTCTTATATAGCAGAGCTCTCAGCCCCAGCCCCACAATCAATTTGAAACAGCTGACTAAAACCATTTTATCTTCACATGATGTGTCTGGGTATGCTGCAGGTTAGCTATCAGATAGCATTGCCCAATTTCCAGCTGCATAGGGTTACTGTATGCAGTATGTCAATAGGCTATTCCTACACCACACACCCCTGGACACGGCTGCCTTTTATTGCAAGTTATTGCAAAACAGATTAAAAACTTGCTGTTCATTGTATATGTACAGTAGTTGCTGTATCCCACCAACATAAAAAAGGTACCTCACATGGGAAAGAAACACTTTTTGCAAATTATTAACCAAAAATGAAGACTATTTTTTGCAGTGGTGGTCCTTCATGCATTTCATATACCGTGCATTAACCTTAAAGTGGTTGTACTTTTTGCTATAAAAAATATCCCCCAAAAATATATAAAAATGTTTTTTTTCCTGTTTAGGCCGATACGTATTCTCCTAAATATTTTTGGTAAAAAAAAAAAAAAATTCAATAAGCGTATATTGATTGGTTTGTGCAAAAAGTTATAGCGTCTACAAAATAGGGGATAGTTTTATGGCTTTATTATTTTTTTTTTATTCTTTAACAGTAGTGGCAGCGATCTGCGATTTTTATCGGGACTGCAACATTATGGCAGACACGTCAGACAATTCTGACACACTTTTGGGACCACTGGCATTTTTACAGTGATCAATGCTATAAAATTGCATTGATGACTGTGAAAATGTCACTGGCAGTGAAGGGGTTAAGTGTGTCCTAGTACGTGTTCTAACTGAAGAGGGGAGAGGACTGTGCAGGGGAGTTGACAGATCATCTGTTCATACTCTGCAACTGAAGGGGGAGGGGTATGAACAGACGACCTGTCTGTATGAACAGCTGTTTACACACACAGATCCCGGTTCTCAGTGTGCCCTGAGCAATCGTGGGAGCCTGGTGGTGATCGTGACCGCCGGGCACTTGCATCGGCTCCGTGGGCGAGCAGGGGGAGCGCATGTGCCCCCTAGTGGCCTTCTAGGTTACCAATGTATCATGACAGCGATTCACGCAGCCAAACCAGGTTTGCCCAGTATAACTGCAGCAGCAGGTCATCATGCATTTAAATAACAAACATGTTATACTTGCCTCCTCTATGCAGTGGTTTTGCACAGAGCAGCCTGGATCCACCTCTTCTCGGGTCCCTCTTTGCTGCTCCAAGCCCCTCCCTCCTTTGAGGGCCCCTCAGCCAGCAGCTTGCTACAGGGGGCACCCAAGCCTAGTCAGAGCTCCATGTATCCATTCAGACACTGTGCCCTGACCTGGCCTCGCCCCTCTCTCCCCCGATTGGCTGACTGACGGACACTGGCCACTGCTCTCTCAATCTGGAGGAGTGACCTGGATGGCCAAGGGGATCGTGGACATCGCTAGAGAGAATCGGCGCAGGTAGGCAATTAGAGGGGTGCTGGGGCTGCTACACACAGGTGGTTTTATAGCTTAATGAATAAAATGCATTAAGATATAAAAAAATAAAAAATAAAAAAAACAACCTTCAGCCTTTACAACTCCTTCAGCACAGGATTACTTCTATACAATAAAATACCTGCTAAAACAGGGGTTGACAAATTTGCTTTGAATTTAGGAGCCAATTAAAGTTAGGAGCCAGTTTTTTTTTTAGAGTGGCATGGATTGTCAGCTCCCGGGGTAACGCCACTCATTTTCACCCCCTATCCCTAACTCACAATGGAGCACCCAGTCAATAACTCCAATGAAACGCTGTTACATCAGGGTTTTGGGCTGACCAGAAAGAGTAAGGCTGGCAACAGGTGGCACTGGCAGGTGGCACGTGGAACTGCCAGATGGCATTGACAGGTGACACTGGCTGGCATTGGCAGGTGACACTGGTTTGGAACTGGCAGGTGGCATTACTGGCACTGGCAGGTGGCCCTGGTTTGGAACTGACAGGTGGCCCTGGTTGGCGATGGCACTAGTCACTGGCAGGTTGCACTGGTAGGTGGTGACAAGTGGCACTGATTGGCAATGGCAGGTGGCACTGGTTGCCCCTGGCAGGCACGTGGAACTGCCAGATGGCATTGGCAGGTGACACTGGTTTGGAACTGGTAGGTGGCACTATTGGCACTGATTGGCAGGTGGCACTGGTTTGGAAGTGGCAGGTGGCCCTGGTTGGCGGTGGCACTAGTTGTCACTGGCAGATGGCACTGATTGGCGGTGGCACTGGTTGGTGTTGGCAGGTGGCACTGGTTGGTGGTGGCACTAGTTGGCACTGATTGGCGGTGGCACTGGCAGGTGGCACTGATTGGTGGTGGCAGGTGGCACTGGTCAGCACTGATTGACGGTGACACTCGGCACTGGCAGGTGGCACTGGTTGGCAGTGGTTGGTGGTGGCACTGATTGGTGGTTGCAGGTGGTATTGATGGTGGTGGCACTGGTTGGCACTGATTGGTGGCGGCAGGTGGCACTGACACTGGCAGGAGGCTCTGATTGGCGGTGGCAGGTGGCACTGAATGGCACTGGCAGGTTTCACACAGAGCACTGAAATGCAACAGAGGAGCTGTCAGAATTGAGCTTAATGTCGGAATGGGCGGGACCCAGCCGGGATGTGAAACTTACAAGTAACAGAGAGGCGGATCTGTCAGATTTGAGCTTGATGTCGGGGTGGGCGGGACTCAGCAGCTACACAATTTCACAGTAACCATGAGATAAACCAAAGTTCAGGAATATTCCTTTATCCCACTGTTTTGCAAATCTATGTACACTACAAACTGTATGATTGAATTGGTTCTAATATCGCTGTTTAACTAACCTGACAGCCTTTTACTCCAAATAGAATCTTTAATATTTGCAAACAAAACAAAGGTTTCCCAACTACCAGCAGAGAAAGTCTTTATATTTAAAGAGCACCTGTCATTTCAGATTCATCATGGCAGCGCTTGTTAGTGGGCATCCACTCACCTGCTGTCGACATGTCCCTCACCTTGTTGTGTCATCGCCGCATCACCAACCATCCCATTAAAGTGAAAGGGACTGTTGGTGAGGCAACAGCGGGTCAGAGGAGGAGCCGCTGTGGGACAGAGATGACAGTTGCCCTTTAAAAACACGATGATTTAAATCAAGCCTTTTTACTAAATCAAATCCACCCTGGTAGAAAGAAAGAACCTGTGCTGACAGGGTCCCCTTAACCTCCCTGGTGGTATGATTATTTCCGATTTTTGGTGCTGAAAGCGGTACAATTCTTTTGCATGGAAATTTGGCGTTTTAGATTGTAGGCCTGCAATTCTTAGGAATAACTCACTTAAATCTGTCCACACCAGACTGAGTCTAGCAGACATCCTGAGTATGATGAAGTTTCAAAAAAACACAATCAAATTATAATATAATAAATAACTATAATTATACCAAATATTAAAATAATAAAAATTATTCAATAATGTAATCAAATCAAAAACACAGAAATTTGCTCATTTGCAGAATGTTGCTGTCGTTACTTTTCAGTGTTGGATGATGGGTCTCCCCACAAATCACTATCGCTCAATTCTGCGAGTGATTCTAATTTATTATCTGTTTTCTAGCTGTTCAAAACCACTTTTGATGTAAAGGAACATTTTTGGTTGCTATGGACAATCTCCAGTTTCCAGGCAGAAAGAACAGTTTTTATAATATAAAACTGCATGCAGGACACTGGAGGAACCACAAGGGACAAAAGGGAGGTGAAATATTTACATACAGCAATGTAATCTGTAAGATTACAGTGTACTGTGTGTATAGTGTGTGTTTCACTTTTTGCATTTGGCGCCGTTTTCTCTGTCCCCATGCGTCGCAACGCTCGCAGGGAATGGAGCCCGGCTCCATGATGAATCGAGCGGAGAACGAGCCACTCACACTGCAGGGAGGACATCGCAGGATCCAGGGGACAAGCGAAGTAAGCTCTTCCTGGATCCTGCGAGTCTGGCTTGGGGTTACCGCTTTTGGTTCTGAAATTCCACCTCGAGCCAGACTTGGGAATACCACTAAGGAGGTTAAAGGAACACGGTCATTAGAAATTGAAGAGCATGTTAGCTCAATGTTTTATATTTCTAATATGGGCCTGCTGTACCATGTCCTTGTATAAAAAGTCTTATTTGCTTTGTATTGCTTCCTTTATGAGAAATCCCTGGTATTCCTGTCAGTCCCTAAGCTTTCCATTAAAAACTGACCACACTAAACAGGAGAATACTGGAGCGACACAAAGTTGCACGATAAATGAAAATATATTTCAATGGGTGCCCGCTTAATGTGACTTAAGTTTGAGCGTGGGGGGGGGGGGGGGGTTCCTGTACTACTTATCTGTGACTTTGGTACGATTTAAGGGTCATAAACTGCAATGTTAACCACTTGTCCACCACGCTATAGCGCGGTCCTCCAGTTCTGGGAGGACATCAATAGACGTCCTCCCAGAACTCCATGCGCATTGGGCACGCCCTGTGACTGCTGTGTTCTTCGGACACCGCTGATCCCAGATCAGGGTAAAGGGCTAATCACAGTAGTGTTCAGTTGTGTCCAATCACAGCTAATTACATGTAAACAGACTTGCCAGTTATGTGTCTGTGGGAGGAAAGGAGAGCCATTAACTGGCAAGCCTGTCAGCACATAGTTTACACTAAGGCTGCTTTCACACTGGGGCGGTATTCAGGCGTTACAGCGCTAAAAATAGCGCCTGTGTAACGCCTGAAAAAAACCGGCCCCTTTAACTCCAGTGTGAAAGCCGGAGGGCTTTCACACTGGAGCGATGCGCTGGCAGGACGGTGAAAAAAGTCCTGCCAGCCGCATCTTTGCAGCGGTGTATTCACCGCTCCTAAACCGCTCCTACCCATTGAAATCAATGGGACACCGCAGCAATACCGCCGCTGCAGCGGCGCTTTGCGGGCGGGTTTAACCCCTTTTCGGCCGCTAGCGGGGGTTAAAACCACCCCGCTAGCGCCCGCACACCGCCGCTAAAACGACGATAAAGCGCGGCTAAAAATAGCGGCGCTTTACCGCCGACGCTGCTCCCGCCCCAGTGTGAAAGCAGCCTAAGTGCTCATGCACACGGACGTTTTAAAAAACTGGCTGCAAAGCTAGCTCCAACGCCTGTAAAAAAATTTTTTACCGCGTGTTGCAGTGGCGTTTTTTTGCGCTTTTAGCGTTAGCGTTAGCGTTAAGTAGCGTTTTTTTAAAGAAACACATCTCTTGGCTATAGCACTCAGAAAACAAAGAAAATATGTTACGCGTTTTACCGTGATTTGCGTTTTTACAGCTCTGGCTCCGCGCCACGGAACGCACTGGTCCTGGGTTTTTTTTTTTTTTACAGCTTAAAAACGCCTATGCCATTTGCAGCTCAAAAACGCCTAGGTGGGCATGAAGCCATAGACTAACATGGACAGGCGTTTTTAAGCTGCAAAAAACGCTCAAAAAAGCGGCTGTAAAAATGTCCGTGTGCATGAGGCCTAATAATCAGGGCACTGATTATTAGTGCAACCCCATCGGCATCTATCAGTGCAGAAGAAAAATTACCCATTTGCAAAATGTTATAAATTTGTTGCAAATTTGTTGCAAATTTGGGGGGTGGGGGGGATTTCGTTTGTTTAGAAAAAAAAAAAAAAAAACAGTGGTGATTAAATACCACCAAAAGAAATCTACTTGTGTTAAAAAAAAAAAAGTGATAAAAATCTCATATGGATACAGTGTTGCATGACAGCACAGTTATCATTAAAAGTGCAACAGCACTGTATGCTGAAAGTTGGCCTCATCAGGAAGGGGGTGAAAGTGCCAAGTGGTTAAATCACAAAAGTGGCAAGCAAGTCACACAATTTCGGGCTTGCAGCAGTGTAAACCGAGCCCTATAGTGATGGTAGACACATTCAACTATACCCGGGAGCACTGAACGAGCAAGGAAAAGCCAACATAGCGATTATAACGATTTTTGATCCATGTAGGGCCAGCAAACATTAACTATTTTCTTCACTGGGTAATCGGTTCCACCTAAGCATTTTAGGAAAATGGAAATTGGAAAGTGAACTCGTCACTGTGAAAAATAAACATGATCTGATCAACACACAAAATGTTCTGTATAAAGAATAAATATGCATACTTAAAGGAAAGGCTAATGCAATGAGCTGGCACCAACCTAAAAAAGGGAAATTATAGTGTACTTTTAGTGAGCACATTAAGTCTTTACTGCAATGTTTAACCATGAAGTAAATTTTTCTAGGACTTTGACATTTTTTATGAGTATGTTTTATACTTTTGATATTGTATTAAAAAATGGAGATTTGTAGATTAGCCCAGGAGGAAAACTGACATATCAGGAGTCAGCAGGCTAAAGCTGGATATACAGGTATTGAAAGTTTGGCAGCAACTGGCTGAATCTTAATTTGTATGTAGCCGTGTCTGTTCAACAGAAGCCGGTCAGGCCTGTATTCCAACAGACCCCAGTGTCAGACTACAATAGCAAAGCAGGGGAGATCCCTGCAACCACATCACTTCACCGTAAATTAATATTTTGTGAAAATCACATTTGCTTAATAAAGTTGCCCAATAGCGTTAACATATGCAAGTGTGTAAAAATAAATAAAATAGATTTTAGATTAAAGACCCTCCATATTTATGGTGCAACATACCTCCCTTCACACTGTCCCATGCTGCAAATGCCTCCCCCTCCACTTTCACATTGCACACACCCATCCCCTCCCCCCACCACCCATTCACAGCTACTATCACATTTAAAATCAGCACAGCTGTGTGGTGCTCCGTCCACAGATCCATGACTGAAAAGACTACATGTCCTCGCTGCCACCGCAGCAGATGGATGTGTAATATGGTAATCAGCACACGCATATTCCATTGAATCTCCCTCCAGCTGACAAAGGGCTAGAAGAAAAAGTGCCAAAACACACACAAAGCTTATTTAGTGTTTTTAGTGGGCAAGGCAGTCATTGAAATGAATGGGCTGCCCTACACATGTAGCACAAAAAGAAAAACAAACAAAAATGCACATTTTTTCTGGCAAAAACTGTTTGGATCAGGATTGAAAGTGAACATTTAGCTATGCAGATTACACAGACTAGAGAAGCTTCATTAAAGTGGAGTTCCACCCAAAAATGGAACTTCCGCTTTTCCAGTTGCTCCCCCCCTCTGGTGTAACATTTGGAACCTTTCAGGGGGAAAGGGGTGGGAGCAGATACCCATCTAATTCCCAGATATTTTGCTCCCACTTCCGGGCATAGATACCCGAGCCACCCGCAGGTATGTATGCCACTTCCCATCCTCCCTCCCCCCGCAGTCTTCTGGGATGCACATGAGTCCCAGAACACAGCAGGAACTAGTGGGATAGAGCAGCGTGAGTCGCGCATGCTCAGTAGGGAACCAGGAAGTGAAGCCTCAAGGCTTCCCTTACCTAGGCAGCACTCGACAGCTGAGGGATAAATCGGCTTTGGGTGCCGACATCACGGGCGCCCTGGACAGGCAAGTGTCTTTATTTTAAGTCAGCAGCTGCAGTATTTGTAGCTGACAAAAAAAAAATATATATATATATATATTATTATTATAATGCGGCAGAACTCTGCTTTAAGGCTCCATGTACACTGCTGCTGGTAAACATGTTTTTTGAGCTGCCCCTGAACTCTCCTCTATGTTGTCTTATCAGTACATGTACACAGGGTCGTTTATAGGTAGTTGAGTTTAGAAGCATTTTTTTGGAATGCAAAAGCCAAATGTCTGTAAGAGCTTGTGAACACTGCTAAATGCTGTAACTCGCACTTAGCAGCATTTCGTTTACAGCTGTTTTTAAAATAGAGATACATTTTTGACCATCTACAAAAAACAAAACAAAAAAAAAAAAAAAAACACACCACCGCAAACATGGCTAAACGCGGCAAAACTGACATTTTTAGATGTTGGTTACTACCTGTCACATTAAATCATTCAGGAG
This sequence comes from Lithobates pipiens, assembly GCF_037356315.1. Taxonomy (NCBI): domain Eukaryota; kingdom Metazoa; phylum Chordata; class Amphibia; order Anura; family Ranidae; genus Lithobates; species Lithobates pipiens. Next base: position 547,212,736 of record NW_027507748.1, read on the forward strand.
AGGTTTTAAAACGTCCTGTGTACATTAAGCCTAAGGGTCCTTTCACACGGGGCGGATCAGTTCTGATCCGCCCCGTGGATGTCCGTTTGCTCAGCGGGGATCACTCCGCCGATCCCCGCTGAGCAGGGAGATGACAGGTCTGTCTCCGCACACTGTGCAGGGACGGACCTGTCACAGCGCCGCTCTCCCCTATGGGAGATCGGATGACGACGGACCGCAGTGCCCGTCGTCATCCGATCCGATCCGCAGACGGATGGAAAAATAGCTTTTTCCTCCGTCACACTTTTTCGGATCGGAGCGGGTCGGATGTCAGCGGACATGTCACCGCTGACATCCGACGCTCCATAGAGCTCTATGGAGCACCCGTTCAGGTCCGCCTGAAAAACTGACAGGCGGGCCTGAACGGGACGTTAGTGTGAAAGGGGCCTAAGTGATTTTTTTTTTTTTCACATGCTTGTGCCTCCATTTTTTATACTGTAGTAGTAGTAGATGTGCAAATTGATAGGTTAGCCACTAGAGGGCGATTAATGCAGTTCAGTCTACCTAGGGGAAGTCTCCACTCCACTTTGGGGACAACCATTATGGCACATGCACAGATGTGCCCATGGGCTCTGCCTGGCACTTGCACTTAAGGCAGAGCCGGTTGGCACATCTGCACACACACGAGTTTCCACGCACTGGCGCATGCGTGTCACAGGGCTCTCGCAGGACCCAAGCCATCCAGCAAATCTGTGCAGGGGCAGGGAAAGATTCTTGAAAATTGTTAAAGTATTGCTTTGCCTAAAAAAAAAAAAAAAAAAAAAAAAGAATAAAAAATTACATTTGTATGAGAGGCAAGGAAAAAAAAAATACAAAAATACAAAAGGGCAGCGCGCGCTAATGTAAATATAATTTCCATTTAAAAATCTGAGATGGCCAACATCAATCCGGTGGCTTAAACATTTGCAAGTCATCAAAACAGAATATGTAGTTCAGGAATTCTTACTTCACTTGTAGCAGTCCAAGACAGCCACACTAAAGACTCGTACACATGATCAGATTTTCAGACAACAGAATATCAGTTTTTTGTGGCATGCTAGTCTCATGTCAAAAGTGAAGAGGTTACTCCCAATACAATACATAGGATGCATTAAGGTGAAAAAAAACACGAGGGTTTACAACCCCTTTAAGGTTCAACCTATTATATGGTTTTGGTAAATCTAAAAAGGAAAAAAAACTAAAAAAATCTACAGAAAATTTTATAGTGTGTATCCAGCTTTAGGCTTAATGTACACGGGACGTTTTACAACCTCTCCTGAACTATTTAACCTGGCAGATAGTAACCGACATTTAAAAACATCAGTTTTGCCGCGTTTACAAGCCATGTTTGTGTTAAGAAGCGTTTTTTTCTTTCGAATAGTCAAAAATTGAAAAAGCCTGTAAATGAAACGTTTACTCTTACAGGCGTTTGGCGGTTTAAATGCCTCTGAACATCCACCCTGAACGTATTTTTTTGCTTTCCAAAAAATGCTTCTAAACGCAACTGCCTAGAAATGACTATAAACCACCATGTGTACATGTACTGATAAGTTCAGGGTCAGCTGAAAAAACAAAAAAAAACACCCAACTGATCCTAAACGTCCGTTTACCAGCAGCAGTGTACACAAGGCCTTACAATGGCTAGAGAAAAGAGGAGCCCAGAGGTCAGAAGAAGGTGCAGAGAGGCGACATCTCCATAATGACACATTCTCTTTCCCTCTCAAAGAATGGAAATGGTGGTTGGCAGGAAAAGGAATAAATTACCAGATTTCTGAACCCAGGGTTGCCTAGCAGACTACACCCTATTCATATATACTCCATCTTAATCTATACAGCTGATTTACTTCTTGGGTATTGACAGGTGCTGAAGCAATTAGACAGATGGTGCACTACCCGCAATTGACTATCTCACGAAGCACACATATAAGGTCCACTCTGCATATGGTGCATGATGTGTAAATACATTTATTTTCATTAGATGGTGTCCTAGTGATACTGTCAGGTAGCAGAGCACAACACCATCTGGAGAAAATAAAAACAGAGTGAAGAATACTGCAGCCCCTGTAGACTTATTGATTGCTGTTGCAGTGCTGCATGGCAACCCCAGTGTGTTTAGGAGGTGTACTGGGGTGCCACTGAAAATAAATGGCAGCAGAATGCACCAGTGCGCATTACCTGCAGCTTGATTATGTGAACCCTGCGATTGTGACCTTTTCCTTGCAGCTGTCATCCATCCCAGCAAATAAGCCTGAATACACAATCACCGGATATCAGTGGGGGGTGGTGTGTGACAGCCTTGCATTGGATAAGGAAGTGAACCAGTGACATTTACCTATTTTTGGCAGTGGTTCTCAGTCCTCAAGTACCCCCAACAGGCCATGTATTTCTCTTAGATAAAATAACTGTCCAAAATACCAAGCCATTGACTCGGATTTAAAGCATCTGTGCAAGATAAAGGAAAACCTGCAAACATGGCCTGTTGGGGGTACTTGAGGACTGAGGTTAAGAAAGATGACTTCTGTTTAATTAGGGGGTCATGTCCATCTGGTAAGCCAATATCCTATCACACTGAGTGAAGGTTGTGGATCCATTCTGGCACCTCTTGTGTGAATAAATAGCTTCTTTTATCACATCCAAGGACTGTTGTATTGACTTTATTGGGGAATTTTCTCACCTTTTAGGAGTTATCCTATACAACAGAGATATGCATTTAGCGGACCTCCAGCTGTTGCAGAACTACAAGTCCCATGAGGCATAGCATGACTGACAGCCACAAGCATGACACCCAGAGGCAGAGGCATGATGGGGCTTGTAGTTTTGCAACAGCTGGAGGTCCGCTAATTGCATACCCCTGCTATACAACATAAACTTTTATATTTATATAGATTTATCTACTTTTAATTTTTTCATATATTTTTTTTAATGGGCTGTATATGTAGCGCAAAATGCTGTATGTATATCTTTGTATGTAGGGCTAATAAATGTGGGTGGTGTTGCGCAATTCCTATATTACTTACAATCAAACTTGAAAGTAATCATGTGAAGAATATGCGATGAACATTTATATAAATAAATAGTGATTAATTAATATGGCTAAACACATATAGATACAGCTAGCAAGTGTCCATGTGTTGGAATTCCAATAAAGTGATCAGTTTTTCTTAGGTATTGACCAGTGGTCTCCACACTGCAGCCAGGAGGCCAGATTTGGTCCTTTGGTTTCCTTTATCTGGTCTTTGGGGCCCTGTTCCTCTCACTAATACGAGGCACCGTTCCTCCCACAGACACCAATGATGGGGTACAATTTTTCCTACCGATACCAATAATGAGGCACTATTCTTCCTACTGACAAACTATGGGGTACTATAACTTCAACTACCAGTGACGGTACTATTCTTCCTACAGACACCAATGAGGCGGCACTATTTTTCCTACTGACACCAACGATGGGGCACTACTCCTTCCACTACCAATTGCCACCCTGAAGTCTAAAGGGCTGTAAACTAGCCCTTTCTGTAAAAAGTTTGAAGACCTCTGGTATAGAAAATCCACCTCTGTGCTTCCACAAGTCACCTCAGTGCTCACAGAATTATCACCTCACTTCCACCTAATAAAAGCCTCAATATCAAATTTCAGTATGGATCCGATTATCCTTCCTTAGGGCACCCTTCCTCCTACGTCTCCTCTGTGTTGGATAGAGAGTCTTTAATCTTTAGGTGTCCCTGGTCTCTCCGGTCCATGTATTAGAATAAAATAGACAATATGCCTCCCATAGTGTAAAACGTTTTTCAAATGTTACCATTTATTAAAAGAAAAGTGATTGCTTACATCAAAATTAAGTTAAAAAACGCACCGCAAAAATAAAAAAACAAAACAAAAAAAAAACACCGGTGATACCACCTCTCGCGTCATTTCGGGTCCGCTGTCTGCTCCGACCACCCTCTTTGCTTTAAGTCATGCCTTCCTCAGGGTAACCGGATTGGTTGTTAACTCACTATTTAGTTACTGGTGACAGGAAGTTTAGTGGCCCCCATTTTGTTGAAGACAAAATTATATTACAAAAATGACACTTTGCTACAAAGTACGGCTACAGCCCAGTCTCCAAAGGTAGGGGGATCGTGCTCTGCTTCAGTATGTTACAGTACATGTTGACATTCATGGTTCCCTCAATGAACTGTAGCTTCCCAGTTCCGGCAGCACTCATGCAGCCCCAGACCATGGCATGTCCACCACCATGCTTGATTGTAGGCAAGACACACTTGTCTTTGTACTCCTCACCTGGTTGCCACCACACACGCTTGACACCATCTGAACCAAATAAGTTTATTTTGGTCTCATCAGACCACAGGACATGGTTTCAGTAATCCATGCCCTTAGTCTTGTGCTTGTCTTCAGCAAACTGTTTGCTGGCTTTCTTGTGCATCATCTTTAGATCCCCATCTGGGATGACAGCCATGCAGACCAATTTGATCAAGTGTGTGGCCGTATGGTTTGAGCACGGACAGGCTGACCCCTGACCCTTTCAATCTCTGCAGCAATGCTGGCAGCACGCACAGGTCTATTTCTCAAAGACAACCTCTGGAGATGATTCTCAGCATGTGCACTCAACTTCTTTGGTCAACCATGGCGAGGCCTGTTCCGAGTGGAACCTGTCCTGATATACTGCTGTATGGTCTTGGGCATGCTGCAGCTCTGTTTCAGGGTCTCGGCAATCTTATTATAGCCAAGGCCAGTGATGGCTAACCTTGGCACCTCAGATGATTTGGAACTACATTTCCCATGATCCTCATGCACTCTGCAGTGTAGCTGAGCATCATGGAAAATCTAGTTCCAAAACATCTGGGGTGCCAAGGTTCACCTCCACTGGCCTAGGCCATCTTTGTTAGAGCAACAATTCTTTTTTTCAGCTCTTCAGAGAGTTCTTTGCCATGAGGTGCCATGGTGAACTTCCAGTGACCAGTATAAGAGAGCGATAACACCAAATTTAACACACTTGATCCCCATTCACACCTGAGACCTTGTAACATTAACGAGTCACATGACACCAGGGAGGGAAAATGGCTAATTGGGCCCAATTTGAACATTTTCCCTTAGGGGTGTACTCACTTTTGTTGCCAGCAGTTTAGACATTAATGTGTGTCAAGTTATTTTGAGGGGACAGCAAATTTACACAGTTAAACAAGCTGTACACTCCTTACTTAAAGAGGAAGTAAACCCTTCCAAACAACTTGGACCTACAGGTAAGCCTAGATTAAGGCTTACCTGTAGGTCCAAGCAATATTGGGCACCGCTGTCTATGGCGCATGCGCCGTAGACAGCGGCGCGCAGGCGCACTAAATGCGGCAAGTCCAAGAATGGATTTGCCTAATTTGTCGACTCCCGTGCGCACGCGCGGGAGTGACCTCATCGCGGCTTCGCCGAATGGCAGCGGCGGAGCTGCGAGACGCGATTTCCGTGCGCATGCGCGGGAGTGACGTCATCGCGGCTGCGCCGCTGTGATTCGTCGGAGCTGCGAGACGCCACCAGCAACATGGATGCGGCGGACTACAGGGGACAGCGGCGACTTCGCTGGCTCCTGTGTCAGGTAAGTGACACATAATGAGCTACTATGCGATGCATAGTAGTCCATTATGCTTTACCTTTGCAGGGAAAAAAAGAGGAAGTAAACCCATCAGGGTTTACTTCCTCTTTAAGGCTGGGTTCACATTGCAGCGATGCGGGAACGCTGCGAATCTGCTGCGGGTTCCCGCATCGCATGCCTCCCGGCGGCAGTTAACACTGCCCTATACGAACTGCTGGGAGTGTCAGTGAAATGTTAATGACACCCCCAGATCAATTTGCATATCGCAGTGCAATCTCCAAACTCGGACAGGAATCGGATCGCATGGTGTGAACACCCATGCGATCTGATTCTGCTGCAGACCAAAAAAAAGGGTCCTGTGCGAGTTTGGGCCGGGAGCGATGCGAATTCAGCCATACTATCTGTATGGCTGAACTCGCATCGCGCAGAGATCGGATGTGATTTGCACAGCAGTGCGGTGCGAATCACATCCGATTCTCGTCACTGCTGCAATGTGAACCCAGCCTTACATTGTAGCAGTGTCATTTCTTCAGTGTTGTCACGTGAAAAGACATAATAAAATATTTACAAAAATGTGAGGGGTGTACTCACTTTTGTGAGACACTGTATATACACACACACACACCACCTGGACACTTGCTAGCTACACATATTTAGCGATATTATTTAAGCACTATTTGTTTATATATACTTGTTCCTCACACATTCAGATTGTTACTTCCTTCAAGTTTGATTTTTATTAGGTGTATGTTTTTATCCTTTGATTTCGCGTGTAAGTATTATAGGGATTGCGCAACACCACCCACATTTATTATTACTGAACGTGCTGTTGTGAACACACACACACACATGGGATTATTTACTAAAGGCAAACCACTTTTCATTACAAGTGCATTTAGAATGTTGTATGGCTCAAATCGCATGCGCACCAAAATGGTTCAGGACCCTTTTTATTCCACACCCAAATCGCACTGCATGGGTGTTCACACAATCGCATTGCATTTTGCAAGCCATTTTGGCGTGTCAATCTAACATTGACAGCCGCAGCAGATCGGATGTTGTGCGATTGCAATGCGGGAAACAGATGCATTTCTCGCATCGCATTGTGAACCTAGGCTGAATCTTGTTCAATTCAGCCAGGAACGGTATACAATTAAGCCCCTTTCACACTGATGCAGTGCAGTTTAACCACACCATGGGTGTAGCACAGTGTACCTGCGGGCTAGCATCCAATTCGCATAGCAGGAGATTGTGACCAGCTCTCTATGGAGCCACTTCACACATCTCCGCAGCAGCTCTGAGGCTAATTACACAGGAGTGCTATGCGTTTTTCTGTCCTTTTCAGGTCAGAATTCAGCCCAAGATTCGGGCTGAAATCGGACCAGACACAGTGATTGAAGATGCACCAGACTCCTGATATAGGCTGCTGCGTTCTATAGTGTGAACCCAGCTTTAAGAAAAAATGTTTTTTTATTCATTAGTGGAGTCAAATCAATGTTCATTTTCAACCACAGTGACAAGGAAATTTGAAGGAGTGGGATAGAAAATTTCTCTCAAATAAATGAAATTCATACCAGTTGGGCCCTGTTCACACTGCTTTTTCCACACTACACACCACACTAAAAACGCACCCTTCAAGTTCAACAAAAGCGCAAGAAAAATTGTCCCTTTTAAAAGCGATTATAAGACCTAAACATTTTTTACCTGAATGCATTCCTTGCATTAAAAAGGTAAAAATGTTTAGGCATCAGTATCCACCCTCACCACCTCCTCCCAATTTACTTGCCTGAGTACTCATTCAATCCAGGGCTTCTCACTTCCTGATGTCACTGGTTTTGCTGTGGCAGCAGGAGCCAGAGCCCCCCCACTACAGGCAATCAAAGCCAGTGAGTGACAAGGGAGCGCAGGATGGGGCTGAGTACCACTTTACATCTATAGACGCAGATAGTAAGGCTCAGGAACATACCTGCACAAGTGCCCCCATAGCAAGCGGCTTTCTATAGGAGGCCATCGGTGTAAGGGAGGAGCCAGGAGTGCCGGTGGGGGGGGCCTGAGAAGAGGAGGTTTGGGGTGAATGTGCAATTTATAAAAAATAACTAATAAAAAAAAAAAAAATTAGCCCACGTTCACAATGAGGGCCGGTTTGAAATTGTGCAAGTTCAGCTGAACTTGCATGATTTCAAACCAGCATTTTAGCTAGGGGCTACCATATAGCTCTTAATTGCTGTAGACTGCAATGTCCAGTGAATGTATAGATTTGTAATTTAGCCACTACAATGACTCTCCCTAAGTGCCCGTTCACACTACCGCGACTTGTCAGGCGACTTAGCCGCCTGACAAGTCGCGCTCCGTTCTGTACTATGGAACCGTTCTAATAGGAGCGACTCAAGTCGCTCCGACTTAGAAAAAGGTTCCTGTACTATTTTTGGGGCGACTTCAGGCGACTTGCATTGACTTCTATACAGAAGTCATTTTGCAAGTCGCCGCTGAAGTCGTGTGCAGGTCGCGTCTGAGTCGCGCTGCAAGTTGCGTCGCCCCTGTGTGAACGGGCACTTACAGCTGTCGAGATAAGATAGCTACAAGGAATGCATGGTTTTCATCAGCTGGTGAACACCACTTTTGAAGCACTGCACAGCAGGAGGAACTGCCAGTATATATAATGAGCAAATATGGCTGCTTCTATGTACTATTATTCCAGATTATATAAAGAAACGGTTTTATTAAAGGATTAACATAAATTCAAAGATTGTTAAAATCAAGCTGATCTATTTACATCTACATACTGGAGCCAACAAAAATAAATAAAAAACCTATACTTCCTCTTATATTACCTTTTACCAAAAATCATACAACTTTTCAGAGATTGATATCTGAAGGCAACATGAACAATAAAACTAAAGCATCGGGAGGAGGTATACTGAGCTAGTGGCCATCATACGCTCAGTATACACAGATAGTGATATATATTGGAGACCAAATGGGGTTGATTTACTAAAACTAGAGTGTGTAAAATCTGATGCAGCTGTGCATAGAAACCAATCAGCGTCCAGATTTTTTTACTTCAAAAGCTTAAAAGTGGTGTGCCCATTTAAAAGAAAAAAATATATATTAAAAAGGCAGCAGCTACAAATAAATACTGCAGCTGCTGACTTTTAATAATCGGACATTTACCTGTCCCAGGGTCCAGCAATGCAGGGGAACGAAGCCCCGCTCTTCCCCCCTCTGTTCGGCGGCGCAGGAATTGTAACTGTGGGCACCCAGCTGCGCATGCGTGAGCGGTGCCGCGAGTAGACGCACAATCTGGGACCTGTCACGTGTCCCAGATGACTGACAAGAGGAAGGGGGCAGAGCTGAGCCCTTCCTGTGCCGAGGGGTAAGTGATGTCACCAGCCCAGGCACTGAAGGGGGCAGACTACAAGAGACCCCCTAGCAACAGCCATTTAGAGATGAGTGTTTTAGGAATATTAATGATTTTTTTTGTGTGTGCAACCCCACTTTAATTGAACAAGTTGAAGTTAGAAGCTGATTGGGTACCATGCACAGCTGCATCAGATTCTGAGTACTCCAGTTTTAGTAAATCTCCCTCAATGTGACTAGACTTCAGGCAGTTTCAGATAACCTAGAAAATATTTCATGTTTGAGTACTTTCAGTAATTCCTGCATATGCCGAACAGACACCGTGGACTGCTGTTTGTGTCCAAAAGAATTTGAGAGAGAATTTGAACCCTTTCACACCGAGGGCATTTAGCAGGTGCTATAGCGTTAGAAATAGAGCCTGCAATCCGCCCTCAAACTGCTGCACCATTATTTTCACCGGAGGGGTGAGCTGGCAGGACGTCACGAAAAGTCCTGCCAGCAGCTTCTTTGGAGTAGTGAAGGAACGGTGTGTTTACCGCTCCTCCACCGCTGCTCCCCATTGAAATCAATGGGGCAGCTCTGTATTACCGCCGCTATAGCGGGAGGTTTTAACCCTTTCTCAGCCGCTGGCGGCCGAAATGCGCTACAAATCCGATGGTAAAACGCTACTAAAAATAGCAGCGTTTTACCGCCGATGTTATAGGCTCTGCGGTGTGAAAGGGGTCTTGCACAGCTGACTGTTCTCTAAAGTCTATTGCCAGCTTTAAATCTTATGTACACGTCATGTTCCTTAGAATTGTGATAATGTATACTGTAAATAAATGTGAAGTATTGGAAAATCATGCTGCAGTCACCATCTAAAGTGTATATACCAATGGATATCTGGAATCATACATACCTAGACAAAGGTTCCTAGCAAACATTTGTATCTGATGCCTGGGTACACAAAGGATTAAGAAATGCCCCCTTACCAAGTGATGTTCAGAACTTTTATGTACACGTGACTAAATGAGTTAGATAACAGTGCCCAAACAAAAATACCAGAACAATGGAAACAGTAATACAAAAGCCTCTAGTTCACAAAGGGACTCATCATACAATGGGACTTCCTTTTCCATTCATTCCATAGTCAAAAAAAAAAAAAAAAAGTGGTGATTGATCACAGGGTTATTTTTTTGTTCCCCCTCTACACCCTACAACTAAAACCATTTATAGAGCCCAGTCAAACTTAAGCCAGGGACACACTAAAACTGACAGCTCCAGTCGGAGACACTGTACTAACATGCAAGGTTAGTCCAGCGATCTCCCCCTACTGAGCTGTTGTGTTCTGACAAGGGGACGCGGGATTTTTAGTTTTTAACATTTTTTTATAAAACTGCATCACCCTATGTCCTTTCTGAAACGTTATTCTTCCCCCCATGTACCCGCCTCAATGAGAGGGACTCCCCCCATGCCCTCGAGTGGACTAACATACACACACAGACACACACACACACACGCCTTGTAGCCCTGCCTTGGCATAAGCTCAGGGGGACAACACCCACAGGTGAGCATGCACCCTGGTGGGAGCCTGCACATATGTTTGATTTGCAGTGGCAATTGCACAAGCACTTTGTTTGGCTCATTTTGATGAACTTTTTATTCACTACTTTCACTGGCAACATACTGGTACTTGCTTTTGAGTCTATGCACTGGATCCATTTTTCACTTTCTTTCGACTTATAAGTAATCGTATGTATTATATGAACTGATGAATATATTGTTGTATGAATAATTGGATTTAAATAGCACATCAGCACTTTACTTGGATTTTGGGTTCAACACACTGTATATTTATGAGGACGAGCAGCACATTTTAGAAGAGTTTAGCACATCAGTAGTATTTACTATTAGGCTGCAGCATTCCAGTAGTGGGAATTTGTTTGCCCACATTTATATTTTGCTTTGATACTTTGCACGAGTGACACTTATACAATGCCAAGGAACCCCGGCCACGCTGCACTTGTGTGCTCTATGCGTGATATCAAAGCAGGCACAAGGCTCACTGGACAAGCGTGCCCTATTGCATTGTGCCAGCACACCTAGAATGATAACAACCAAACATCAAGGTGGCTCCAGGGAGTCTTGGAAAAATCTCCAGTCCGTTAGCTACACTTCACCCTAGCTTCCAGTCGGGGAGTACACATTGCTATTGTTATAACAATCTGGGGCTACATGTCCCATGATTCCTTGCGCATATGAGCTCTAAGCATAATAAAGACCCAAGCCACACTGTGTGTGCATGCACGCCCCTAGCTAAGCACCCAGGTGGAAACAATGCACTGTACACCTTTATCCATGGTACCCACTCTGCTGCACTTCACCCTAGCTGGGGGAGCACACACAATGTGATATTGTTATAATGATTTGGGGCTACATCTCCCATGATTCCTTGCGCATGCAAGCTCCAAGCACAATAAAGACCCAAGACATGCTGCGCATTCACTCCCCTAAGCACCCAGGTGGAAACAATGCAACGTCACCCCCGGCCGTACTGTGCAACCTTATCTATGGTACCTGAGCAAAGTAATGCTAAGACACCCTGGTTTACTGCACGTGTGCCCTATGCATGGCGCCATAGCACACCCAGAATGAGTATGACCCAGCTTGGAGCGCACGCATCAAAGTGGCTTCAGGAAGACCTGGAAAAATCCCCAGCCCTCCTTGCTCCACGTCTTCTTAGCTTCCAGTTGGGGAGCGCACACTGTGCTATTGCTATGATATAACACTATGATTTCTTGCCCAACATGCATTCTAAGCATGTCTTCCCCTAGCTAAGCACCCAGGTGGAAACAATGCAATGTACCCTGGCCACACTGCGCACCCTTATCCATGGTACCCCAGCAGGCACAATGGTATAGACTCCAGGCACACTGCATATGCACACCGCTAGCTAATCACCCAAGTGGACACAATGCAATGTACCCAGGCCACACTGTGCACCCTTATCCATAGTACCTGAGCATGCACAATGCTAAGGACCCCAGGCACATCCCTAGCTAAGCACCCAGCTGGAACAATGTAATGTACCCCAGCCCCACTGTGCACCCTTATCCATGGTACCTGAGCATGCACAATGCTAATGCCCCCAGGCACACTGCCTATTCACATCCCTAGCCAAGAACCAAGGTGGACACAATGCAATGTATCCCGGCCACAGTGTGCACTCTTTTCCATGGTATCCGAGCAGACAATGCCAAAGACCCCAGGAACATCCCTAGCTAAACACCCAGGTGGACACAATGTAATGTACCCCAGCCCCACTGTGCACCCTTATCCATGGTACCTGAGCAGGCACAATGCTAATGCCCCCAGGCACACTGCATTTGCACCAGGTGAACACAAAGCAGCCCACCCAGGCCACACTGCACCCCTTTCCATGGTATCTGAGCAGGCACAATGCATATGCACATCCCTAACTAAGCACCCAGGTGGACACAATGCAATGTACCAGGCCACACTGTGCACCCTTATCCATGGTACCTAAGCAGGCACACTGTGCATATAAAGGACCCTCTGGCACACCCTATGCTTGGCACCTCAGTACCCACAGAATGAGAGACCCAGCTGGCGGCATGGACTCCAAGGAGACCCTGCAGTGCAATGGAGCCACAGTTAGGTAGAAATGAGTGCACTCCACCAGCTACAACCTGAACACTAACGAGGTCTGCAGACACACGCCAGTGTGAGCTATGAGGGATACATTCCATGTTCCTATGTGCTGCTGGTGCAGACAAGGCCTTCCTCTATGAGAGCTGACAATAAGGCAAGACTAAGCTACTCTACACACTTCTACTCGGGAATATGGAGTCCTAGGTTATGGGAGAAGTTTTAGGGGACACGCACATGAAGGGATGTACTGAGAATGTTCCTGGAACTACATTGAACAAAGTTTTCCTCCTCCCGGGGCCCACACACACATACACCCAGCCGACGCCTGCTTCCATTTTACCAATACCACACAATATTCACGTGACTTCCCCCCAGGCCCCGCCTCGGAGCCGCGCGCCCCCCCAGAATTCCCCTCACCTGATTGGGTGACGCTGCGCTCGCGTCCGGCAGCCCCGGAACCCCTGGAATGTCGCGAGCCCGACGAAGTTGCTGAGGGAGCGCGCCCCCACACCGCTCAAGCGGCCCGCGCATTTGGCGGCCATTCAGTTTCTGAGGGGGAGACGGCAGGATACCGTTTCAGACGGAGTGTTGGCTGAGGAGGGGCCGCCTCTCAATCCGGACTTCTGAGTCTGACCTCGGAGAGGGATGCCGGTTCAGAACACCACTGTCACTAGCTCCTACGTCATCTCGTCACCATGGCGACCCCTGGTGACGTTTGCTCGTGAGGTCAGGAGTGACGTTGGCGGCTGAGGAGCGCTTGGAATGCCGGGAGTTGTGGTCTTTGTTGTGGTGAGGTTGAGGGAACTCCGTACATGGCGGAGGGTTGGTGGTGTTACCAGTTCTGTGGTAACGGCCGAGCAACGTAAACCGGGGATAATGTTTCCCGGACACACGGTCTTCTCTCAGCCGCTAGCTCACTTTATATATTCTGAGGGCGTGTATATTGTTCACAATGGTATTCTTATGAGGGGTCAGGTCCTTGGGATTTTACCACCTCAACACCCCTGAGCCCACAACATTCCCCCCATTCCTGTCTCGGTTCTGCACGTTATGGCCACATGTGGATACAAAAGGCCATACAGCTTCTTGGGGCCCTGTCCACGTTTGGCGATTTAGGATCACAGGCAGCATCTCTGCGTTTCCAAATTGCCTGCAGCAGTGGCAAAATGTGTGTTTAGGTGACGCTTTGCCAGTGTTTTGTCAGATTTTGTAATGGAATTGACGGTTCTTTGTGGCTATCTTGGTACACCCCGCACTCGGTCGCGAGAAGGCGGCAAACGGACATATGTGTACACCCACAGGAGTCTTAGTCCTCATTCTCACAAGGCGGATCTGCTTGCACGTAGTCCGCCGGCTCAGCGGGAGATCTCCGCTGAGCCAGCGGATGACGGGACCCTCTCTGCTCACTGAGCAGGGAGGGGCTTGTCGAGCGCCGCTTGTTTTTATAGAGAGATTGGATGAATACGGACAGCATGTTTTCATCAGATCCCACCCTGATCCGCCAGCGATGGATCCGGACGTAGGGCCAACCGTCTGCTTTTGGCGGATCGGACCGGGTCGGATGTCAGCAGACATGTCACTGCTGACATCGGTCGCTCCATAGACCAGCATGGGTCGCCCGTTCAGGTCCACTGTCAAAACTGACAGGCGGACCTGAACGGTCCGACAGTGTGAAAGGGCCCTTACATTTCACAAGTTTTTTTCAGCAAACTGAGCTTATATAGAGAAATAACAATATTTGGAACGGTTTTGATATTGAATTGTAAAAGCAGCCTGCTGATCTCACAGGTTTGCTAATTTGACAGAACACCAGGGCTGAACCAACTAATCAATTAATCGACAACTAATGGAGTATGAAATTAATCGATTACTATTTTCATAATCGGTTAATCGACCAGTAACATATTTGGATTTAAAAAACAAAAATTAGCCCTTTAGGCCCCTTTCACAGGGGCCGATAGAATTGTGCTTTTAGCTGCGGATTTTATAGTTTTCTATCGCAGCTAAAAGCACACTATGCTTTCCTATGGCTCCATTCACACACTGCGTTTAGCTGCGATTTAGTTACATGTGGTTTTGTGCGGATAGAAAAATAGAATTGACTGTCCAGGAGCGATTTAGCACAACTATCTGCACATAACCGCAGGTAATTGCACTGTACAATTTCACCTGAGGATAGCAGCGTGAGAAAAAAAATATATAGAGGGTTTAGATATAGATGGTTTGAAATGCCGAGGACCGAAATGCATCATGGGTATATTCAAGGGACCCAAGAAAAAACAATAAAAAAAGGGTTGCTATGGGAATTACTACTGCAGCTAAATGCAACCACATGTAATCACACTGTACAAATGCAGCTGATCGCAGTGCCTGAAGTCTTGAATTTCATAGAACAAATGATACGCTTTTAACTGCGGCAGAACAGCCGTCCATGTGAAAAGGGCCTTATAGTACAAAAAAGAAAAAATAACCACTACTGTCAATATTACTTTCATGGTTCCACAGTAAAAAAAAAAAAAAATGAACCCCATACAGTAGGGATTATTTGCTCTTTTTGTGCTATAAAGGGCTACATTTTTTTTTTTTTGTAACCCCAGTATGTTACTAAACTTCTTAAGCCTGGTTCACACCTATGTGATTTTTGGTGCTTTTTGCAGAAACACTATAGTTCATTTAACATGGTTTCCTATGGGACACGTTCACATCTATGCTTTTTTTCAGCATTAATTCAGTGTAATTTGGAAAGAGTCGAGGACTTTTTTTCAAAGCAAAACAATGCTTTTTTGGTTCAATATACTTCAATGGAGAAGCTGAAGAAAAGCATGTAATGTTTTTTTGAAGCAATTTGTGTTTCTTAATCTTCCTAACAAATTGGCCAAAAAAAATGAAAAACACAAATCGCAGCAAAATCACATGCGCAAGAATCAGAACGCACAGCAAAAAGAACTGCAAAAAAAGCAAACTGCATAGGTGTGTACTGAGCCTTATTCTGGTCACATGGATCCATTTTCAGATGAAAAAATCTTTGTACATTCGCTGAATGAAAGAATGTTGTTTGAATTTTTTCACATTCTGTTTTAAAATTAATGTAATTTCTGAATGAAAACCACATACATTGTCTGAAAAGGCCCTTTACTAAGAAGTTTTCTATTATTTAAAAATTTTCCCTTCACTGTGGTTGAAAACAACTGTCGATTTGACCCCACTAACGATTAGAAAATCGAACGAACGTTCTTAAAAATAGGATTTTTATATACAGCTTACCTGTAAAATCCTTTTCTTGAGAGTACATCACGGGACACAGGAGCTCATTACATAGTGGGTTATATAGTCACCTCTGGTGAATGGACACTGGTTAACCCCAATTAAGCAGAATTTCTCCCCTATATAACCCCTCCCATATGGGAGGCACCTCCGTTTTGTAGCAAAGCAATAGGAAACCACGTAAAACCCAAGAGGGGCGGGAGCCCTGTGTCCCGTGATGTACTCTCAAGAAAAGGATTTTACAGGTAAGCTGTATATAAAAATCCTATTTTCTTGATCATACATCACGGGACACAGGAGCTTATTACATAGTGGGATGTCCCAAAGCAATGCTCAGATTGAGGGAAGGGAGACACAGATCATAATTATAGACCGCCATGGGCCGGAGGACCTAAACTGCAGCCTGCAGTACACTGCGCCCAAAGGCGATATCCTCTTGCCCTCTGACATCAACCTGATAGAATCTGGTGAATGTGTGGACTTATGACCAAGTTGCAGCCTTACAGATCTGAGCCAGGGAGGCCTGGTGATGCACTGCCCAAGAAGCACCTACAGCCCTAGTAGAGTGCGCTTTCACTTGAAAAGGAGGGATTTTTCCTCTAACACTATAGGCCTGAGAAATAATCTGTCTGATCCACCTTGAGAGAGTGGATTTTGATGCCTACTGGCCCTTCCTAGGGCCTTCCGGCAAAATAAATAAGCAATCAGTTTTCCTTATCTGAGCCGTTGCTTGAAGATAGATACTGATTGCCCTAACCACATCCAAAGTGTGCAAGGATTCTTCTTCTGCGGACTGTGGTTCCGGAAAAAAGGATGGTAGGATTACATCTTGATTCAAATGGAATCCCGAAACCACCTTAGGTAGAAAGGACCTGTTGGGGCGCATGACCACCCGGTCCTTATGAACAATTGGATACGGCTCTTTGCTGGAGAGAGCTGCTAGTTCTGACACTCTTCTAGCCGTGGAAATGGCTACCAAGAAAATCGATTTTTTTTGTCAAAAAAACGAATGAAGCCAGATGCAAAGGTTCAAAAGGTTGCCCCTGCAAAGCCGAGAGAACCAAGTTTAGATCCCATGGGCATACCGGAGGTTTGACTGGCGGCCTTATCCGCATAGCCCCCTGGATGAAAGCCCGCACCAGGGAATGCTATGCAAGTGGCTTCTGAAAAAATACTGACAAGGGCGAAATCTGCACCTTGATAGTGCTTACGGCCAAATTCATTTCTAGGCCTGACTGGAGAAAGGCCAAGATCCTGCTAATGCATACTTTCTAGGATGCCATCCCAAGTTCACACCAGGAAACATATGCCCTCCAGATTTTGTAGTAAACAAGCCTGGAGGCCGGCTTTCTGGCATTAACCAGAGTAGAAAGGACTGGCCCCGAAAGCCCACGGTCTTTCAGAAAGTGGGTCTCAGCACCCAAACCGTCAAATTCAGACTGTGTAAAGCAGGATGGTAGATTGGACCCTGTGAGAGCAGATCTGGCCGGAGAGGGAGGATCCATGGCCTGCCTACGGCCAACTTCATGATCTCTGTGTACCGCGGTCACCTGGGCCAAGCCGGGGCTACCAAAAGGACCGACTTCGTTTCCCTCTTGACTCTTCCCAGGAACCGCAACAGAAGCGGGCACGGGGGGAAAGCATAAATCAGATTGTACTGATCCCAGGGAGCTGTCAGAGCATCTGACCCCTGAGCAAGTGTATCTCTTGTTCTCGACACAAATTTGTCCAGTTTTCTGTTGAATCTGGATGCAAACAGATCTACGTCTGGAGTACCCCACCTGCAACATATGTCCAAAAACACATTGGGGTGCAGAGCCCATTTTCCTGGGCACAACTGCTGGCGGCTCAGAAAATTCATCTGCCAATTTTCCACTCCTGAAATGAAGACTGCAGAAAGGCATGGAACATGCTTTTCTGCCCAGACAAGTATGCGATTCACCTCTTTTTGTGCTACCAGACTCCTGGTACCGCCCTGGTGATTGATATAGGCCACTGCTGTGGCATTGTCGGACTGAACCCGAACAGGGAGACCCCGTAGTCTGGAAGACCACCTTATGAGAGCCATATAAACTGCCCGGATCTCCAAGACATTTATGGGCAATAGCTTCTCGATCGCAGACCATTTTCCCTGCGAGCATGTCTCCTCTAACACTGCTCCCCAGCCTGTCAGGCTGGCATCTGTCGTAATAATCTTCCATAGAAGAGGAAGAAAGGTTTTGCCTTTCAGCAAATTCTCGGTTTGTAACCACCAGACGAGACTCCTGCGTGTCCCTGGGGATAGACGCATAGGAAGATCCAAGGATTGGGGCTTCCTGTTCCAGGCCGCAAGGATGCATCCTTGCAGAGGCCTTGAGTGGAACTGGGCAAATGGAACGGCCTCGAAGGAGGCGACCATTTTCCCTAACAGTCTCATGCATAACCGAATGGGGGAAGATCTCCTGCCCAGAATTAGGCACACCAGATCCCCGATGGCCAAGGCTTTTGGCCTTGGAAGAAACACCTTGCCCTGAGCGGTGTCGATAAACATATCCAGGTATTCCAACCTGGTAGCAGGCTGTAGGGACAACTTCTCTAGGTTTATAATCCAACCTAGGCGTTCCAGGTGTTCTAGTGTTCTGGAAACACTGTAGTTCAGGAACGCTACTGTTTTCTCCATGAGAAGCAAGTCATCTAGATAAGCCATTATGGCTATACCCTGAGCTCTTAGGTTTGCCAAGAGAGGGTCCAGAATCTTTGTGAAGACTCCAGGGGCCGTAGCGAGCCCGAACGGCAAGGCCACAAATTGAAAATGGCGCCGCTCTACCGCGAACCTTAGATACCTTTGGTGTGCGGGAAAAATTGGCACATGGAGATATGCATCCTTGATGTCTATTGATGCCATAAACTCTCCCCCTTGCAGGGAGGTGACCACAGTGCAAATTGACTGCATTCGGAAGGACCGGATGCGTAAAAACTGGTTCAGATCCAGGATAGGTCTGACACTTCCATTTGGCTTCGGGACGGTGAAGAGATTCGAGTAAAACCCTAAACCCTGCTCTTTTGGGTCCACTTCTACTATCACCCCTTGGGATAGTAAGTGATCTGAGGCCAGAAATAGCGTTTTTTGCTTTACTGGATCCCTGGGAATCCTTGACCTTAGAAAGCGAGAAGGTGGAATCTCCTGAAACTCTAGCTTGTAACCCAGAGATATCGAAGAGATCACCCACTTGTCCCGGATCTCTTCCCGCTAGGCTTCCGCAAACGGCCGAGCGGGGGGCGCCCCTTCACAAGGAAGCTTTTGGGCTCTGCTTGGCAGGCTTCCGCCCCCAAGTCTTTCTCTGCCCTTGGGCCCAGCCCTGAGCCTTTCCTGTAGAGGGTTGAGAAGTCCGTCGCCACTGCTTAGAGCTTGATGCTCCGGGAGAGAGAGAACGCCTAAATGATGGACGTTTGCTCTTTTTGACTGGAAGGAGAGTAGATTTACCCCCTGAAATTTTTTGGACGAATTTGTCTAATTCTTCTTCAAACAGACGTTCCTCTTTAAACGGGAACCCAATCAAATGCTTCTTGCACGATAGCTCAGCTGCCCAATTCTTTAGCCATAGGGCCCTTTGCATGTGTACTAACAGGAGAGATAAACGAGATGCTTGTTGGACAGAATCCAAAATCGCATCAATCAGGTATTTCTGCATAATTCTCCACTTCCTCACTGGAAAGGAGGCCAAGCATCTGCTTAACCTGTTCCTTGAGGAACTGACACAACCCCACGGCTGCGACTGTAGGTTGCACTACAGCGCCAGTCATGGAAAAGGAGGCTTTTAATAATGTTTCCAACCTCTTATCAGTTGGATCTTTAAATACCTGAGCATTATCCAACGGACAGGTCATGTTTTTATTCACACAAGAAACGGCCGCATCGACAGATGGGACCCCCCCATTTCTTGGTGAAACTTTCCTCCAGAGGATAATACATAGAAAACCTTTTAGGAGGAGAAAACAGTTTATCGGGATGTCCCCAATCCTCATACATCAATTTATCCATTAAGGGATGAATTGGAAAGGAATAGGCAGTCTGTGGGGCTTTCCTGACTCCTAGGGAAGAAACAGAGGACGTAGCGACTTCAGCAGCAGGCATTCTGAATGTGGTACGCACCAATTCAGTATAATACTGCACCTGTTTTCTGAGCGCCTGGGAGGAGGGGATTCTCTCCTCTTCCTCCGATTCCTCCGACTGCTCAAGATCTCTGTCCCAAGATAGGGATCTCTCCTCATTGTCAGAAGAATCATCTGAGAGAGGAATCTCAGCAGAGGGAGGGGATCTACCCCTTTTCCTGCTATCTTTCAGGGAAGCAGAAATAAAATCCATGATTCCCTTCAAAACCCTCCAATGTAGCCCTAAGGGAGTCCTCAGCGACATATACTGGGGCTGGGACATTAGGAGAGGCTGCAAAATCTGACAGGGGCACTGACTTGTCCTGTGAGGCTGGCTCCAGTCTTGCAGGGGGGGATGGTAACTTACAGGCATTTTTAGAACCCCTGGACCTAGGCGGTGATTTACCAGTGCCCTTGTTACCTCCCCCTGAGACCCTCTTACGAGGAGACATAGTCCTAAGCTACAAAGCAGAGGTACTAGTACAAAGTGCAATCACTGTTGTGCTAAAAGTCTCACAATAACATATATATGCTTAATACTGCACAACCTGATGCTGAGTAGGTGTCTAGGTTTGCCTGGATCCAATCCCCTGGGATGCTTACTGCCCACAGCTCCTGTGTTTCTCACTTACAGTCCCCTGACGCTCTGGGCTTTTAAAAACTGGCGCCTGCGCAGTACAGCGCTGTGCACACCAACGTGCACGGCTCACAACCACATTCCCCCCTCCTCCATTAGCTCGGGAGCGTGCACGAGGACCGCCGGAATCCAGGGGGGGGGGGGGAAAGGAGTCTCATCAGAGCTGCGTGGGACCCCCCGACTATGAGGGACCCCTGTATTACCTTGTTGTGGCAGGGACTGCAGTGGAGACGTGAGACCTCTGGAGAACCAGGCTTCACTGAGCGTGTGTACTGAAAGGCATGTAAGTATGCATCAGGCTGCTCTTACTCCCTCTAGTGGTGGAAACCAGGTAAGACATACAACTACTCAAAATGTAGAAATCCATCATATAATTATATATATATATATATATATAATATAGGATTAACTTCCCTTACCTGTCCTTGCCGCAGGAATTGCTGAAACAGACCAATTCCAGCCTTCACCCATCACGGCGAGCAGTGTTAACCAACCTTCAGGTTTATCTGGGGCTCTTTCTCAGAAGAGCCTCCTACCTGGACCTTGTAAAAGACTCTGCCAGAAACTTTCGTGCACTCTGTGTAAACAGTACACCAAGTCTGGTTTTCCCAGAGCCCAGTCTTCCAATAGGAGAGGACTTACAGGCCAAACCTTGTTTCTTCGGCTGACGAGGCCCTTGTACCATACCATCTTGGGAGTCAAATATCGGCCTGAGATATGGATCTGGTTTGTTGTAGCCCTTAGGCCCCCGCAGGGACCTGCACAGGGCTTTCTTCATAGCACGTTTTACGTGACCAACCACCAAAGACACTGGCAAAAAAACGAAGGTGCCTCCCATATGTGAGGGGTTATATAGGGGAGGAATTCTCCTTAATTGGGGTTAACCAGTGTCCAATCACCAGAGGTGACTATATAACCCACTATGTAATAAGCTCCTGTGTTCCGTGATGTATGATCAAGAAATGACATATTTTTGGAAGAAAGAAATTGTTTTTGAATGGCCAGCATATAATATATTACAGTGCTGTTTGAAAATCTGCAAAACAGTCTTTAAAGCGGTTCTTCACCCTAAAGGGGAAGTTCCGCTAATCTGATCCCTCCCCCCCTCCGGTGCCACAATCGGCACCTTTCAGGGGGGAGGGGGTGCAGTTACCTGGATAATCCAGGTAACTGCACCCACTTCCAGCCAGACCCCCGCAGACGCTCCCTCCCCCGTTGTGTTCTGGGAAACACACAGTTCCCAGAGACACAGCGGGGGACCATAAGAGACGCGCAGCGCGACTCGCGCATGCGCAGTAGGGAACCGGGCAGTGAAGCCGTCATGCTTCACTTCCCGATTCCCTGACAGAGGATGGCGGCGGTGGCAGCAGCGAGACGAGCGATCGCTCGTCATCTGCCGCCGACATCGCTGGAACCTGGGACAGGTAAGTGTGATTTTATTAAAAGTCAGCAGCTGCAATATTAGTAGCTGCTGGCTTTTAATATTTTTTTTTTAGGTGCAGCTCCTCTTTAACTTTTTTTTCTTTAAATAAAAAAAAAATTATCTCTGAATCTGATATTAACCAGATTCAACCTAATATAATAGTATATACAGTATATCTCCTGTTTTTCTCAGAGTGGATTAGAGATTTTGTTCCCTAACCATATAGTTGGTTATTTATATTTACCACTGCATGGAGATATTTATGAATAAATTGCAATTTTTTTTAGACTTTACATATTAGCTAAATTATACACAACACTTGTTTTAAGGATACTAATCGATTCATCTAAACAATAATTGGCCACCTAATCAATTATGAAAATAATTGTTAGTTGCAACCCTACAGAACACCGATGCTTTTACTATTCGATATCTAAACAGTCAGACAGATTGCTAGATACTGTATTTCACTATATAAGCTCAGTTTACTGGTAAAAATAACTGAATTGCAAGACCCTGGTGGGTGTACAAATATGTCCGCCTGCCACCTTCTCAGTGTATCCTTACTGCGGCTGAGTATGGGGTATAGCAAGATGGCCATGACGCAACGTCACTTCCATTACAAATTCAAATGGGTCGCCTAATCTGACGAAACACCAGGAGGGCGTACATGGACATTCTCTCATGCAGCCTCATAAGTAAGGATGAGCTCAGGCATGTTCGCAAACCACACGTGCAGAGCCCCTCAGGAAGTCGGCACTGCACAGCCCTAATCACAAGCAGTGAGACATTTCCCGATCTCTGCCGCACATCAGGACAATGTCTCACTGCTTGTGATTAGCGATCCGCAGCGCTGACATCCTGGTGGGCACACGTGCGGTTTTGCAAACACGCTTGAGCTCATCCTTACTCATAAGCGCACATCAGTGAAGGAGAAAATGTACCTCTTTACAAAATCTTATAACAAACTATGAAAAATGTTTTTGTTTTTCAACATTTTCTGTCTTTTTTTAGTTTGTTTAGCAAAAAATCTAAAATCCCAGTGATGATTAAATACCAGCAAAATAAACCTCTATTTGTGTTGGGAAAAAAAATATAAAAATGTCACATGGGTACAGTGTTGCATGACTGCGCAATTGTCATTCAAAGTGTGACATCGTTGAAAATTGGCCTGGTCAGGAAGGGGGTAAAAGTGGCCAGTAGGCAAGTGGTTAATGACACCTACACACTGTGCATTTTTGCCTTGATTGTCATGCAGCAATCACGGCAAGCTGTATCTTGCAAAGCTTTTCACAGAAGAGAAGCTCCTTTTTGGGAGACCAGCTTTCTACAATGTGATTGCTTTATGATTTATCACAGCAAAACTGCTCGTTCCAGGTGCCATGAAAAATTAAATGAATGTCATCAAAACATTTAGTGAGTTTTGCCACTGCTGCAGTGCGATTTCGAAATGTGGTGATTCTGACCGCGATCTAAAATCACCAGATGTAAACAGGGCCTCACTCACGCGGCTGTAAAAAAATTGCTTTTACAAGTTTTTTTTTTTATCATTTTTTGCAAATCTGAGCACAGTAGCACTATTTTCAATTAAATCATTCCCATGCTTGCATAAACATTCACTGCGTTCAGATTCGTAACATGGAATCTAAAAATCTTTACCTCCCTTACGCATATATGGTGCTCAGCGTAAATGGGTACACGCTAACAGATTTGTCAGAAAACCTTTACTTTCCTTTCAGAATCAACATTTTCTATGAGACACGATACTAGAAAATACTCCCACAAACGTGTGCCATTGATTACAACCAAGATTTGTTGATTTTCACACATTTTTTTTATAACAAATTCATTCAAGACCATGGTGCAAAAATGAATACACCCCAATGAAAGTCTTAAGCAGGACATAAATGGTGGAATTTAGAAGAATTTATTTAAAAATCAGAATTTTTTTTTTTGTATTCCGATGATGCCACCATTGATTTTCGAAATTTGGCCAACCAAGCCTTCAGTTTCACCGCGTGGAATTTAGAAGAATTTATTTAAAAATCAGAATTTTTTTTTTTTGTATTCCGATGATGCCACCATTGATTTTCGAAATTTGGCCGACCAAGCCTTCAGTTTCACCGCATGTTGCTACAGTGGATGGGAATATTCTTTTTTCTCCGTAATTTTTTTTTCTTGCACATGCGCATTTTTTTTTCTTATTACATTTCTTTCACGATTCATCATTGATTAGAAAATTGTTTGTTTTTCAAAAAGTTTCCAACATGTCCAATTCCTCAAATTTGATTGCCACACGAAAATCGGCCATTGCTGCAGCCCATTAATGGTACGAAATTCCTACTAAAATTCTTAGATACGATTTTTGAAAGAAGATACTTTTGAAATTCGAACCATGTATGGCCGGCATTAGAAACAAAGCTAAATTTTAGACAACAAAATCCTAATGAACAAAAATTCAACTACAGGTGAGTGTAATTCATTAAACAGGTGTCCAGCGGACAGTTGATTATAAAAGGGCGCTACTTACCAAAGAAAATCCCTCCCATTTTATTCTGTTATTAATGACACAGCATGGAAGAAAAAAAGTCGCAAGGCCTGAGAAAGAAAATAATTTTTTTACAGAAGAAAGGTGAAGGCTAAAAGAAGACCAGGAAAGCTTTACTTGTCAGAATACTGTAGCAAAAGTGATAAAAAAAATTAACAAAGATGGAACTGCAACCATCTCACAGAGATGTCCAGGCTGTCCATGGAGGTTAACACCTCGACAGGAGCATCCTCTGATGAGAAGGGTTGACAAAAATCACCATGCAAGTTTACTGCAGTTAGCTAAAGAAGTAGAAAGCTATTCTGGGGTGATTGTTTTTCGTGACACAATATGGAGTACACTGCAGAGAAATGGCATGCATGGGTGTTGTCCACGAAGGAAGCCTCTCCTAAAGTCTGCCTAGAATTTTCCAAGGCCCATACTGAAAAAGAAGACTACTGGGACTCTGTACTCTGGAGTGATGAGACCAAGATAAAAGGTTTTTGATACTTATGGCTTCAAAGCTATATGGTGTTGCAAAGGGGAGGAGTACAAAGAAAAATGCATGGTGCCTACAGTAAAACATGATGGTGGCTGCGCCCTTCTGTGTGGCTGCATGAATGCTGCTGTTGTCAGGGAGCTGCATTTCATTGATGGTATCATTAATTCACAGATGTGTACTGCTCTATATTGAAAGAGAAGATGCTACCATCACTTCGTGCCCTTGGTGGTCGTGCATTTTTCCAACATGTCAATGATCCAAAATAAGCATCTAAGGCCACTGTTGCCTTTCTGAAGAAGAACAGGGTCAAAGTTATTCAGTGGCAAAGTATATCTCCTAATCTGAACCCAATCGAACACCTATGGGGAATTCAATTTGAACACATCACTTAGATCCATAGATCAAAGTCACCTTCATACCAGAGAAATAGTATTTTTAGGAAGAAGACAAGAAAAGGGGATTTTATTGGTGCCAGGACACATCAAGTTTTTATAAAACACATTGCTTTGATTTCATTTAAAAAATAAAATGGGGGCATACTAGTTGCTCCCCAATAGATTGTTTAAAAAAAATAGCATACATAATACATACAGTTGTGCTCATAAGTTTACACACCCTCACAGAATTTATGATTTCTTGTCCATTTTTCAGAGACTATGAATGATAACACAAAAAACATTTCTTTCACTCGCTATTAGTGTTTGGCTGAAGCCATTTATCATCAGTCAACTGTGTTTACTATTTTTAAATCATAATCACAACAGAAATGACCCTGATCAAAAGTGTACATACCCTGGAATGTTTGTTCTTGGTACAGACACAAGGTGGCACACAGGTTAAAATGGCAATTAAAGGTTAATTTCCCACATTTGTGGCTTTTTAAATCACAATTAGTGTCTATGTATAAATAGTCAATGAGTTTGTTAGCACTCACGTGGATGCACTAAGCAGGCTAGACACTGAGCAATGAGGAGGTAGAAAAGAACAGTCAAAAGACCTGCGTAACAAGGTAATGTAACATTACAAAGATGGAAAAGGATCTAAAAAGATATCCAAAGCCTTAAATATGCAAGTCAGCACTGTTCAATCACTTAATAGGAAGTGGAAAATGTGGGGATCTCTTGATACCTAGCCAAGGCCAGGTAGATCAAGAAAGATTTCAGTCACAACTGCCACAGGAACTGTTCGGGATACAAAAAAAAAACCACAGGTAACAAAAGATGGTGTGGTTGTTTTTAAGAAGCCCAATACGATGATACTTGATAAAAAAGAAAAAAAGAGTTGCATGATGCAGTTGCCATAAAGAAGCCTTTACTGTACAAGTTCCACAAAAAAGCCTGGTTACAATATGCCCAACAACACTTTGACATGCCTCATTGGCTTTTTTGTAGCATTGGCGCATTAAAGATGTCCTTCTGGCAGCTCAACCATGCAGCTCTTTTTTTGTTCAGGTATAGTTGAATTGCTCAGTGTCTAGCCGGCTTAGTGCATCCATGTGAGAGCTAACAAACTCATTGACTATTTATACACACACTAATTGTGATTTAACCGCTTGCCGACCGGCTCACGCTGATATACGTCAGCAGAAGGGCACGTACAGGCAGATTAACGTACCTGTATGTTGTCCTTTAAGAAGCGGTTTGCGCGCAAGCCTGCCGCGACTTCCGTGAGTGTGATCGCGGGTCGCGATCATCTCATGGAGACGAAGAATGGGGAAATGCTGATGTAAACAAGCATTTCCCTATTCTGCCTAGTGATACTGGTCACAGCTCCCTGTAATCGGGAGTGGTGATCAGTGTCAGGTCACACATTGCCCCCCCCCAGTTAGAATCACTCCCTAGGACACACTTAACCCCTACGGCGCCACCTAGGGGTTAACGGATTCACTGCCAATCACACAGTAATCAATGCATTTTTAATTGCACCGATCGCTGTATAAATGTGAATGGTCCCAAAATCGTGCCAAGTGTCTGATGTGTCCACCATAATGTCGCAGTCACGATAAAAATCACTGATCGCCGCCATTACTAGTAAAAAAAAATTATTAATACAAATGTCAAAACTATCCCCTATTTTTTAGACGCTATAACTTTATCTTTCGTTCATTGATGGACACAGCTCCTTTAAATCTTGACCGTAGGGTTATCAAGCCACCTTCAGGAGAGGACTAGGCAGAACATGTAAAAACAGCAAGACTGCATAGCTCTGCCCAGGGGGCTGTCCCTCTGGCTATAACCCCTCAGCCTGCTTCCTGCAGCTCAGTTTTATTCTGCATAGTGAAGGAGAAGGACCTAGGCTCCACAAGATTTTGATCCTGTGATCTACTATCAATAGCCAGCTGGGTGACAGGCTGGATAATGTAGATCCTTGTCTCCCCAGCCTGGCCATTGTGCATGAGCAGACCCTAGTTACGCACTGGGTTGGCCACGGCATGCCCCTTTTGCTCCTGGGGTGGCTGATGAGCTACCCTGTTTCCTCGAAAATAAGACCTAGTGTGATTGTCGGTGATTGCTGAAATATAAGCCCTACCCCCGAAATAAGCCCTAGTTAAAGACCTTGTAGATCTTATTTTCGGGGGAAACAGGTTAGGGCTTATATTGAAGCCATCACCAACAATCACGCTAGGTCTTATTTTCTGGGAAATAGGGTATATGTTCCGGGGCACACATATGACCAGGCTGCTGCTGCCACCCCGTACTGCTTTTGTGATGGGTCTGCGATGGAATGCATCCAGCTATTCCAACCGGATGGGTAAGTACAGCTCTCCCTGCTTCAGCAGGATAGAGCAGCTTTGCATTCCCTGGGAGGTCGATTAGGGGGTTTCTCGCTCTCCCTTTTCTCTCTTCCCTCCCTTTTTCCCTCCTCCCCCTACGGGAGCCACTGCATGACTGGGCATGAGGTGCGATGTATGTACCTGGGCCGAGGGTCCTCCGGGGGGGGCTCTGTACCTTGGCAGGGGTAGCGCTGGCTGTTTGGGTCAGTTCGTTGTCATTTTGTCCCTTTTTGCTGTGTGTGAGGTGCCTGTGTAAAATTTTCCTCAGAATGTGCTGGCGCCATTTTCCTGTAGTTTCTATGCAGAGCATAGCTATCAGCCATTTTCTAGAGGTCTGACGGCCATTTTCTTGGTGTTTTCTATGCAAAAATGACCGGCGGCCTTTTTCTTGTAGCTTCAGTGCAGTTTTACCTCCAGTGCAGGCTCGTTTTACCTCAGAACAGCGCGTTTTTTCACTCTGGGCACCTGTGACTGGACACAGAACACAGCGGCAGCACTCGGTCACGGCGGTGAGTCCTGTGGTTGGGCTCAGTCTGTGAACAGCTAGGAGGATGGGATTGTGTACCTTGCCCTAGGTCCCCAAGTGTGGCAGGCAAGGTGGGTCAGCATGGTGTCAGAAGCTAGCGCTTCTTCCCCAGATATCCCTGTAATTGCAACCGGCTCACCTGAAAACAATGCAGTGCCTATGGATGCTTTGTCGGCAGTCCTGGAAACGTTGCTAGGGTGGAGGCGGCATGTGGGCGCAAGGAGGGTAAAAAACGTCCCTTGCCCCCCTGTCCTTTGGAAAAAGCTCTGATTCAGACTCGGGCCCTGCGGTGACTGGTGGACCCTGTTCTGATGTGTCAGAGGATGCAGTCCAGGACCGTTCGGACAGTGAGGATGATTCCAGGTCAGTGCAGGAAAAAGCGCTAGTAGGAGCACTTATCACCGCTGTGCGGGATATCCTGAAAATACAGGATGCAGCAGGATCTTCTGCTGAGGTGTCGGTCCCTTTTGGGTCCCGTAAACTGAGCCATGCACCTAAGGTGTTCCCGTATTTGACTTATTTAAGTTCATCTACAAGGAAGAGAGCGAGAGAGATAACCGCTCCAGGTAGGTCAAGCGACAGTAGAAAACCTCATCCAGCTTGGAAGCCCAGGTGCTGGCAATGCATATAGCAATCAAAACAAGGAAGAAGATCTGGACAGCCTCACTCAAAAAAACTTTTTTTGCCTTTTATTCAAAAATTCTTGTGAACAAAAATACAAGCCACAGCAGGAACAGACAGGAGCTAATGCGTTTCACACTTCAATGTAGTGCTTAGTCATAGCTACTATTCACAGAAATTAACATAGTGTAAATACTTTTTCATTGTTTACCACGTGATTAGAAAATGAACTTTAATTGGTTAATTAACCAATTAAACTTGATTGGTCACCTGAAATCTACACACATTGTATATAACACAAAACAACTGTGAATAATTTATGTGCCCATAAAGCAAATCTAAAATGCATTAATATGTGACAAGGGAAAATAAAGTGATGTAAAATAAAATGTAATAAAGTATTAAACCTTTATAAGGCTAGTACTGAACAATTAATAGTGAAAAGCGAGATGTGAAAAGTGTGATGGGGTAATATATATATATATATATATATATATATAAACGTGTATGTGCATACATTGCATTACATATACAAAAATGTAAAACAAATGTTTTTAATTACATTTGAATTGAAATAATGTGTCAAAAGCAATATGTGCATAAAATGTATAAAAAACATGTAAACACGTGAATATATAAAGGAAAGGTCTATACTGTGAAAATAATGAATTATATATTGATATATATGTACTATGTGAAATAAGTACAACCATTACCCATATATAGTGCATACAAGTAATAATAATCTTAAAACTCACCTTTATCTATATTTATATTTTTGCACATCAAATAGGATTGGGATTTTTAAGATTATTATTACTTTTATGCACTATATATGGGTAATGGTTGTACTTATTTCACATAGTACATATATCAATATATAATTAATAATTTTCACAATATAGACCTTTCCTTTCTATATTCACACGTGTTTACATTTTATACATTGTTTTATACATTTTATGCACATATTGCTTTTGACACATTAATTCAACAATTCAGATTTAATTAAAAAAATTTTTTTTTATATTTTTGAATATATAATGCAATGTATTCACATACATGTTTATATATATTTTACCCCTATCACACTTTTCACATTTCGCTTTCACTATTAATTGTTCAGTACTAGCCTTATAAAGGTTTAGTACTTTATTACATTTTATTTTACATCACTTTATTTTCCCTTGTCACATATATATGCATTTTAGATTTTCTTTATGGGCACATCAATTATTCACAGTTGTTTTGTGTTACACACAATGTGTGTAGATTTCAGGTGACCAATCAAGTTTAATTGGCTGATTAACCAATGAATGTTAATTGGTTAAGTTCTAATCACATGGTACACAATGAAAAAGTATTTATACTATGTTAATTTCTGTGAATAGTAGCTATGACTAAGCACTACATCGAAGTGTGAATTGCGTTAGTTCCTATCTGTTCCTGCTGTGGCTTGTATTTTTATTCACAAGAATTTTTGAATAAAAGGCAAAAAAAGGTTCTTGAGTGAGGCTGTCCAGATCTTCTTCCTGTTTTTGATTTCATCTACAAGGAATGGGGAAGCCCGCAACGGGCCTTTTCAGTCCCAAGGAGAATGGCAGTGCGTTACCCCTTTGAGGAGAGGCTCCTTAAAAAATTGACGGCTCCTCCTGTCGTTGACCCCCCAGTATCCAGGTTAAATAAATTAACCACGATTCTGGTAGAAGGGACTACTGCAATTAAGGACCCTACTGACAGCAGAGCCGAGGCAGTGGCCTGGTCCATGTTTACGGTAGTGGGGTCAGCGTTACGACCTGTACTGGCCACGGCCTTGGTGTTGCAGATGCTTACTGAGTGGACAAAGTTATTGCACCGTGAATTGGAGAAGCAACAATTTCCCCCGGTCTGCGTAGAATTAGCAGACCAGTTAGTGTATGGCCTCAAGTATGTCTGTGATGCGGCCCTGGATACAGTCCCCCTGCTCTCTAGAGCATCAGTATCAGCAGTGGTGCTACGGCGCCTGATTTGGCTAAAGTGCTGGTCTGCATACCAGGCATCTAAAAAAGCTCTGGCAGATTTGCCCTTCCTTGGTGAGAGGTTATTTGGACTTTGCTGGACGACATTATTAAGAATGTTACAGGTGGGAAGAGCACGTTACTCCCACAGTCCAGGAAGGGTAATGAGCCACGCCGTAGGCAAGGGCTCTCCTTTTCCGCTCAGAAACTGCTTTTTTGCCCGCACGTCACGACAGGTAAGCGCTCCCAGTCCAACAGGGCGTCTGCTGAAGGACAAAAGCGCCCCTGGTTTTGTAAGCCTGCGAGCAAGCGGGTCGCCTTTGGGAGTTTGCAGCTCGGTGGACCTCACTGCTGTCCGACCAATAGGTCTGCAAACTGGTTTCATTGGGCAACAAGATAGAGTTTCTTTCTTGTCTACCAAACAGATTTTTTCCCTCCAACATACCTTAGCTCGCCGGGAAGCCCTGTTAGGGGCAGTAAAGGACCTGCTCATAGGCAGGGTGATAGTGCCTGTTCCGCAGCTGGAAAGGTTTCAGGGACTCTACTCCAATCTGTTTGTAGTCCCCAAAAAGGAAGGGGTACGTCCAATCCTGGACCTGAAAGCCCTCAATTGCTTTGTGAAAGTGCAAAGGTTCAGAATGGAATCAGTTCGCTCCGTGGTCACTGCGCTCCATCAGGGGGACTTCCTGGCATCTCTGGATATCCAGGACGTGTACTTGCATATACCCATATGCCTCAGGCATCAGAGGTTTCTGCGATTTGCAGTTGGGGAAGAGCACTACCAATATGTAGCTCTCCCTTTTGGCCTGGCGTCAGCACCCCGAGTCTTTACCAAAGTGTTAGCTCCAATTCTGGCGCTGTTAAGGCAACGTGGGATCGCAATCGTGGGTTACCTAGACGACCTCCTTTTGAGAGCAGCTTCTGCTTCAGAATTAAGGGAGGATGTGGCGATCACCATGCAAATTCTACAGGAGTTTGGTTGGGTTCTGAACCTAAAAAAGTCGTTGCTCGTGCCGACTCAATGCCTGGAGTACCTGGGCTTATTGCTGGACTCAGTGGAAGGGAAAGTTTTTCTCCTTTCAGACAAGCTGCAGACTCTCCAAGACATGATGAAGTTGATGAACCGCAGGTGGTCGTCGCTGCGCTTCTGCATGTGAGTTCTGGGCCTCATGGTAGCCTCCTTCGAGGCAGTACTGTATGCCCAATTTCACACTCGAGTCTTGCAGAAGGAGATCCTGTCCAAATGGGACAAATCTCCGTTATCCCTCGATTGTCTGATTCGGGTGAGCCAGTTAGTCAGGGATTCTCTTCTCTGGCGGCTAAGGTCTCCGGCCCTTAGGACTGGGAGATCGTTCCTTCCTCTCCATTGGACAGTGATCACAACAGACGCCAGCCTGACCGGTTGGGGTGAAGTGCTGGGGGTACAGTCGACCCAGGGCCTTTGGTCACAGGAAGAATCCCAGCTGCCGATTAATGTGCTCAAACTTCGGGCGATCAGGCTATGCCTCTCCACATGTTCAACGAGGCTACAGGGGCGTCCGATCAGGATCCAGTCGTATATGTCAACCGTCAAGGAGGAACAAGGAGCTCAGCTGCAGCACGGGAGGTCACTTACATCCTCCAGTGGACAGAGCGACACGTTCCGGCCCTGTCGGTCATTTAAATCCCGGGCGTAGAAAACTGGCAGGCGGACTACCTAAGTCACCAGATGCTGGACCCAGGAAAATGGTCATTGCATCCGGAGGTATTCAGGCTTCTTTTCCTGCGGTGGGGCACACCAGACATGGATCTCTTGGCCTCTCAGCTCAATCGAAAGGTGCAGAGGTTTGTGTCCAGGACAAGAGACTCCTGGGCGGACGTTTCAGATGCGTTGGTGGCTCCATAGGGGCAGTATCGGCTGATTTATGCCTTTTCCCTGCTCAAACTGTTACCACGTCTGCTACACAGAGTGGAAGCCAAGGGGATTCCAGTATTACTGATTGGCCGCAACGTCCCTGGTACGCCGACATAGTACGCCTGGTGGCGGATGCTCCTTGGCGGTTGCCGATGCGAGAAGACCTCCTATCGTAAGGTCCGATACTCCATCCTGCTTTACCGTCACTGGTTTTAACGGCATGGCTGTTGAAAACCAGGTACTAAAGGACCGAGGTCTGTTGGACTTGGTAATTTCCACTATGCTGAGGGCACGGAAATCTTCTTCTCTGAAGATTTACAATCGTACGTGGAAGATCTACATCTCCAAACTCACTTATTCGGTTTCCAGAATCCTGCTGTTTTTACAGGGAGGAGTGGATCAGAAACGTGCCTTAACCGGTCCCGACCAGCGCACGCAGATGTACGTCGGCAGAATGGCACCGGCAGGCATATTGGTGAACAGGTATGTCCAATCTTCAATGCTGCCCTGCCATCGCGAGCGTGCCGCCGGCGGCGCCCTCGCACGCCGGTCGGGGACCCCCCGTGAATCCGGTCGCGGATCCCGCAGACTCGATCATCGCAGTGCATTGCTGGCTCATGATTGGCCAAGCATGCACTGTGACACTGTGACCCTGCATGCTTGGCCAATCACAGCGCCGGCAGTGAAGAGAGCCATAATCCAATTATAGCTCAGGGGGTTTAGTACACGTCCCACACTATATAAGGCCGCCAGCACGGCAGCCTTGTGT
Source organism: Lithobates pipiens (assembly GCF_037356315.1). Lineage (NCBI taxonomy): Eukaryota > Metazoa > Chordata > Amphibia > Anura > Ranidae > Lithobates > Lithobates pipiens. The sequence goes on from NW_027507748.1 coordinate 547,246,407, forward strand.
AGTGTGTTCCGGCATGCAGGGAAAGAGCAAGATAGGCAGGGACAGTGTGTTCTTTTCTCAGGCATCTGCAGGAGTTAAAGTGGGCTTTGTTCGCCTCCAGCACAGTATACACCTGTATCTACCCTTTATTGCTGGTGTTCCCTAATACAGGCTGCTGCAGGAGTTAGTGGGTGTTGTGTGCCTCCAGCACAGCACAGTATACACCTGTATCTACCCTTTATTGCTGGTGTTCTCTAATACAGGCATCTGCAGGAGTTAAAGTGGGTGTTGTGTGCCTTCAGCACAATATAAACCTGTATCTACCCTTTTTTGCTGGTTTTCTCTAATACAGGCATCTGCAGCCTTTACAGTGGGAGTTGTGTGCTTCCAGCACAATATACACTGCCCAATTGCTGGTTTTCCCATCTCCCTGCAGGCCATTACTATGTCTGGAAGGCCAACAAGGAGAGGCAGACAGTCACGAGCCAATAAAAGAGGGCAAGCAGGCTCTGTGTCTAGAGACAACAGTGCTGGTCATGAACGCGGTGCACTGTCATCAGCACGTGGCCATGGGACACGCTTGTCCTTATTTTCGGCAGCTGGACGTGTTGAGCCACATCATGACTAAGACTTGGTAGAGTGGATGACCAAGCCCTCTTCATCCTCCTCATCCTCTCTCACCCAGGCTTAGGGTACTAGCAAAGCAGCTGCCAACGTGTCCTCTTCCCTTGTCTCAATGTCATCAGTCACTCCTTCCCTAGATCCACCATGTTCTCCTGAGGAGTCCCCTGAACTGTTTGAGCACAGTGTTGGGTACATGCTCCAGGAGGATGCCCAGCGTTTTGAAGGCTCTGATGATGATACCCAGTTAGAGGAAGGCAGTAGCTTGAGCACAGAGAGAGGGGATGCTCAAGAAGGACAGCAATCTGGCAGTCATGTTCCACCAGCTGCAGCATACTGCCAGTTTTGCTCCAGTGATGAAGAGGGAGGGGATGATGAGGTCACTGACTCCACGTGGGTGCCTGATAGGAGGAGGAGGCACATCTCCAACGAGGCAGGATGTCCTCCGGGGGCCAGCTTAGGGGTAGGACACCGACTGAATCACACTGCAGAGCTCTGCCTGTGCAGGGCGCTGCCTCTGCGCGTTATTACAAAAGTTCTTTAGTGTGGGCCTTTTTTGAGACCAGTGCATCAGATCGCACCGCTGCTATTTGCAACATATGTCTCAAGCGTATCTCCGGTGGCCAAATCATCAGCCGCTTGGGCACCACATGCTTGTCCAGACATATGTTGACCTGCCATGCAGCTTGTTGGCAAGCATACCTTAAAGACCCACACCAAAGAACAAAGCGGACCTCTCCTTGCTCCTCATCAGCTGGGATTTCCAACCCCGCTAGACCTTCAGTCCTCTCTAAAACCTGCACTGAGAGGAATGAAGGTGTAGAATTAGGTGTGTCACAGACAAGTACTTGCGGGCACTCTGCTAGCAGTACACCCACGTCTGATTGTAGCAGGCAAATTTCCCTGCCCCAGCTGCTGGACCGTTGAAAGAAGTTCACTCCCAGCCATCCACATGCCCAGTGGTTGAATGCTAGCTTGGCTAAATTGCTAGCACTTCAACTGCTGCCTTTTCAGTTGGTAGACTCTGCCCCCTTCCGGCGATTCCGGCTCTCTACCTGCATGTGGAAGGCAACGTCCATGCCTCGCTGGACAGAGCGGTAAGGTGCATATTACCGCTGACTCATGGTCCAGCAGGCATGGACAGGGACCTTGCCTATCTTTCACGGCCCATTGGGTCACTCTTCTGGCAGCTGGGAAGGATGCAGGACAATGTGCAGTAGTGTTGGAGGTTGTTCCGCCACCACGCCTCCAAAATGCTACTACTGGTTGTGACACGCCTCTCCCCTCCACCCCCTCCTCTTCTTCCTCCATGGCCTCTTCCAGTGCTCTGTCCTCGGAACCAGCGGTGCTCCGTAGGCGTTCAAGGGGCTATGCAGGCAAAAAGATGCCATGCCATGCCGTGCTTGCGCTAGTTTGTTTGGGAGACAGGAGCCACACTGAGGCAGATATTTTGTCAGCTCTGCAGGGGCAAGCCGAGAGGTGGTTGACGCCACGCCAGCTTAAGCCAGGAATGGCGGTTTGCGACAATGGCACCAACCTCCTCTCCGCCCTCCGACAGGGACAACTGACCCATGTGCCCTGTGTGGCTCACGTCCTTAACCTGGTGGTGGAGCGGTTCTTGGGCAGGTACCCGGGCTTACAGGATGTCCTGAAGCAGGCCAGGAAAGTCTGTTCCACCTATCATTTAATGCCAGTGCTTGGCTGGCTGAGTTCCAAAGGGAGTTGAACCTGCCCAAGAACCGCCTTATATGTGACATGCCCACCAGGTGGAACTCATCGTTGGCCACGCAGCAGAGGGCCATCAATTAGTACCTGTGCGACTACAGCAACAGGACAGGGTCAGGGGAGCTCAGTTTTTTTTCACCACGCCAGTAGGGCATGCACTGTCCTGTCACCATTTGAGGAGGCCACGAGGATAGTGACAGTGCATGCATCAGTGACACTGCACCTCTTGTCCACCTGTTGGAGCATACGCTGCGTGAATAATGGACAGGGCACTTGAGGCAGAACAGAGGCAGGAAGAGGAGGACTTCCTTGCCTCACAAGGCCCCCTTTATCCAGACAGTGTTCCTGCTGTCCCACCCATCAAATAGGAAAAGGACGAGGCGGAGGAGGAGGCTTGTGTCAGCATGGAGGTGGAGCCTGGCACTCAGCAGCAGCAGTCTTTTAGGGATGATTTACAGTCCCAAGAAACCCGTGGACTTGTACGTGGCTGAGAGGAGGTGGCTGCGGATCATGTTGTCCTTAGTGACCCAGAGGACTCCGGACTGAATGCCTCAGCTAACCTACGCTGCATGCACTCCCTGATCCTGCAAAGCCTGCAGAAGGATCCTTGTATTCTTCGGATCAAGGAGAGGGACCATTACTGGCTGGCCACTTTCCTTGATCCACGGTACAAGGGTAAGGTTGCGGAGCTTATCTTGCCATCGCAGAGGGAGCAGAGGATGAGACATCTCCAGGAGGCCTTTCAGAAAGATCTGTGCAATGCGTTCCCAGAGACTGGGAGGTTACAAACTCCTGGTCCTGGACAACGTTTTGTTGAGTCTTCGGTCAGTCACAGAAGGAGCGGTGGCCGTCTGACCAATGGATTCAGACAATTTTTTAGTCCGCAGCCCCAAGGTATGATCGTGTCAGAGAATCACCAGACTTCAACGTCGGCATTTCCCCGTGCGCCTGCGGGGAAGAGCTGCACAACGACGCATGCATATGCGTCGTAAGATACAATGTCGTACACGCATGTGCAAACCTATGCACACGGCTATGGGCCTTACCTGATTGGCCTGACAGTCCTATAAAAGGCATCAATGTGCTCTGTGTATTTGCTGGTTTGTCTCCTCAGCTCACCTGTGTTCCTGTTTCCTGTTGACTACTTCCTGTTGTGACCCGGCTTGTTTGAAGACTACTCTGATTCTCTCCTGATCTGACCCCTGGCTTGTTTAAACAGACTTTCTGCACTTAGCCTTGCTGGCTTACGGACGGATACCTGTGCTTGACCCTCGGCCTGCCTCTGGAATATTCTTTATCTCACGGACTGTACCTGTGTTTGACCCTCGGCCTTCACTCACTGGCAGGCGTTTACTTCTACCAGTTCCAAGATCTTCTGCACGGGCATCTCTTCCTTCAGAAGACCTGCTGCATACAAGTCACCTGCTGGCAACCCGTGCCTCTCCGTGCCCTGTACCCACTGTTCCACCCTCAGGGGTACTGTGCACCCAGCTGCAAGGGAAGCCGCTCTCAGCACTTCGGCTTTGGTGAGTACCTGACAGTACAAACCAGCCAAATGTCAGAAGCCGACAGAGCTGGCTCACCTCTTGAGGCTCTCTGCCAGCAGGTTGCAGCCCTCACTCAGGCAGTGCAGCGACTCCAGGATGGCTACTTTCAGATTGAAGGCCGGCTACAGCACCTGGCGATCTCTCCCAATCCATCGGATCCTTCGCCTTCTACAGCCAGCAGCTCTTCCGCTTCGCAGATTCAAGGCAGTGCTACACCTGCAGTAGTCATGAACTTTCCGGAACCCAGGGTCCCTACTCCTGAGCGTTTTTCAGGCAACCGAAAGAAGTTTAGGGCGTTCAAAAACGCATGCCTCCTGTACCTGGCCCTGCAGCCCCGGACTTTCCACTCTGAATCAGTGAAGGTGGGGTTCATCATCTCCCTGCTTTCCGATGAACCACAGTCCTGGGCCCATAACCTCCTGGAGCAGAAGAGCTCCCTTCTCGATTCCGTAGAGTCCTTTTTTGTAGCCATGTCACAATTGTATGATGACCCTCAACGCACCGCTACGGCCGAAGCCATCCTGCACTCCCTAACCCAGGGAAAAAGACCAGTAGAGGACTATATCGTAGAGTTTCGCAAATGCTCTGGGGACACTGACTGGAACGAGGCTGCCCTTAAATATCAATTCCGCCTAGGCCTCTCTGAGACCCTAAAGGACGAACTGGCCCGGGTAGATACCCCTGCATCTTTAGAAGACCTGGTCCAGTTGGCTACCAAGCTTGACCGACGTTTACGGGAGCGTCGCTCTGAGCGCTTTCAATCATCTAAACCCACGTGGATGCTACCCCGGGTACCCCCCTTGCCTATACCTGCTCCAGTCCCTTCCTCCTCTGCTGACAGTGAACCCATGCAGCTGGGCCTAGTCTGGGCTCCACTCACCCCTGATGAGAGACTCCGTCGGCGTCAAGTCAATCTTTGTCTGTACTGTGGTGAATCGGGCCATTTTCTGCGCAGCTGTCCTGTAAGGCCCAGTAAGTGCTGACCTCATGCTGCGGTGAATTCTCAAATTTCAGGTTTCACCCAATCTCATCTTGTCCTCCCGATTTCATTACAGGTGGCGGAAGAGGAGGTTCGGCTGGGAGCCATCATTGACTCAGGAGCCTGCAGTTGTTTCATGGACTTAACTTTAGCTCGGAAACTGCACATCCCTCTCTGCACTAAGAAACAACATCTTCAAATCCACCTGGCTGACGGCTCCCTACCCTGCTCTGGTCCCGTGACCCAAGAAACGGTACCAATCTTGACATCCACTGATTCTGGCCATCGCGAATTTCTTCGCTTCGACATTATCCATTCTCCAATGTTTCCGATCATCCTTGGGTTTCCTTGGTTACAAGCCCACGACCCACTGATTAAATGGAATAAGAAGGAAGTACGCTTTTCTTCTCCCTACTGTTCACAGCACTGTCTCCGGCCAACCTCCCACAAGTCCACCTCTTGCTTGACAATACAGACTAGTCTTGATAATCTCCCGCATGTCCCCTCAGCTTATCATGACTTTTTGGACATTTTTGACAAAAAGAAAGCTGATACTCTGCCGCCCCATCGGCCCTATGACTGCCCGATTGATCTGCTACCCGGTTCCGAAATACCATTCGGGCGGATCTTCCCATTATCGGAAACTAAATTGGAAGCTCTGCGTTCTTACATTGATGAAAACCTAGAAAAAGGATTTATCCGACCATCCTCTTCTCCAGCTGGCGCAGGCATCTTTTTCGTTGAGAAAAAGGATGGTTCACTCAGGCCCTGTGTGGACTACAGGGAACTTAATAAAATTACTATTAAGAATCGGTATCCACTTCCCCTCATCCCTGAACTCTTCCAACGCCTAAGAACTGCTAAGGTATTCACTAAACTAGACCTGCGGGGAGCATATAATTTAGTCCGAATCCGCGATGGAGATGAGTGGAAAACGGCTTTCAGGTCTAGATTCGGACACTTTGAATACCTAGTGATGCCCTTCGGGCTCTGCAATGCCCCGGCCACATTCTAACACCTCGTCAACGATATTTTCCGTGAGTATCTAGATAACTTTGTAATTGTGTATCTTGACGATATTTTGATTTTCTCCAACTCACTAGAAACACACCGAACACACGTCAGGAAGATCCTCCTCATCCTCAGAGAGCACGGGCTCTACCTAAAAGGAGAGAAATGTGAGTTTGAAAGAGACACTATCCAATTCCTCGGGTTCATCATCACCACAGGGGGAATATCAATGGACCCACAAAAGGTCAAAGCTATCCAAGAATGGCCAGCACCCACAGACAAGAGATCTGTTCAGCGATTTGTTGGCTTCGCCAACTTTTATCGCAGGTTTATTCAGGGATTCTCCACGATCATTTCCCCTATTACTCAACTAACCCGTCAGCAAGTTAAATTCCAGTGGTCTCAGCAAGCTCAGGAAGCTTTTGATGAACTAAAGAGACTTTTCACATCAGCACCTATCCTCCGGCATCCCGACCCAAGTCTTTCTTATGTATTGGAGGTAGACGCCTCCGAATCCGCAGCAGGGGTGATTCTTTCCCAAAGGAGTGGCCCGAAGGCCCTCCTTCACCCAGTTGCCTTCGCCTCCCGGAAACTCAGTCCTCCAGAGAGGAATTACGATGTCGGGGACCGAGAACTTCTCGCTATAAAATTCGCCCTGGAAGAGTGGAGGTATCTATTGGAGGGTGCGTCTCAACCCATCATGATCTTCACAGACCACAGGAACCTGGAGTACCTTAGAGCTGCCAAACGCCTCAGACCCCGACAAGCACGCTGGGCCCTCTTTTTCTCCAGGTTTAATTTCCACATCACCTACCGCCCCGGTTCCAAAAATGGAAAAGCGGACGCACTCTCCCGAATGTTTCCAGAAGCAGAAGAGCCATCTGAACCTGCAACTATTCTGTCTCCACACAACTTCCTCCAAATCATTCAGCCAGACCTAGAATCAGCCATTAAACAAGCCACCGGTCAAATTTCCGAAACGACAGCATCCTCCCTAGAAAAGAAAGAGGGTTTACTATGGGCACACAACAAGATATTCATTCCCCCCTCTGTAAGGCTCCGGATTTTGCAGACCTTTCACGATCATAAGATGGCAGGACATTTTGGGGTCCAGAAGACTGCTGATCTGATCTATCGTTCTTTCTGGTGGCCAGGTTGGAGGAAGGATTGCAGGAACTATGTCCAGTCTTGTATTACCTGCCAACCAAATAAGGGGGCTAACACCAAAGCATGGGGACTTTTGAGATCCTTACCTGTTCCCGAACGTCCCTGGAGAGAGATCTCTATGGATTTTATTGTGGATCTGCCATCTTCAGACAAGTTTACCACGATCCTAGTAGTAGTAGATCGCCTCTCGAAGATGGCACACTTCCTACCCATGTGTGGCACTCCCTCTGCTGCGGCTACAGCAAATATTTTCATCAAGGAAGTTGTGAGGCTACATGGTGTCCCCTCCAATATCGTGTCTGATAGAGGAATTCAATTCACCTCCAAATTTTGGAAGAATCTCTGCAAGGCACTGGAGATCAAGACCTCTCTATCTTCCGCATACCATCCGCAAAGCAATGGGCAAACAGAAAGGACGAATCAAATGTTAGAGCAATACCTCCGCTGCTTTTGCTCCTGCTCCCAAGACGATTGGTCTTCTCTCCTGCCCTGCGCGGAATTTGCTTATAATAACTCTGTACATTCCGCTACCAACCAAACTCCATTTTAGGCGAACTATGGCTACCACCCTTCTTTCTTGCCAGATTCCGTCCCTGAAGTCTCCGCTCCTGCAGTCCAAGAACGGGTAAAGTCAATTCAGGACAATTTCCTACAGATTCAGGAGACCATGAAGAAGGCTCAAAGAGACTATGAGGTGTACTATAATAGAGGAAGAAGGAGTTGCCCAAGTTTCAAGATCGGGGATAAGGTTTGGTTATCTTCTGCCAACCTGAGATTGCCATACCCGTCTCGGAAGCTCGGTCCCAAGTTCATTGGCCCCTTTGAAATCAAAAGGGTGGTAAACCCAGTAGCTTTTGAACTGGCGCTACCTAGTTCATACAAAATTCACCCGGTGTTCCATGCATCCCTATTAAAACCAGTGATTCCAAGCTCCTTCACCGGAAGACAAGTGGCACCACCTCCACCCGTCAAAGTCGAAGGTGAGGAAGAATTCGAGGTGGAAGCCATAATGGACTGTCGAAGAAGGGGAAGACAGACCAAATACCTGGTAAAATGGAAAGGGTATCCCCCTGAAGACAGTTCTTGGGAACCCTCCAGTAACATCCACGCTCCTCGCCTGATACGGGATTTCTACCGGAGACACCCCAAGCTACCAGCCAGATTGGGCATCCGGAGGCTGCCCCTTGGGGGGGGCACTGTCAGAGAATCACCAGACTTCAACGTCGGCATTTCCCCGTGCGCCTGCGGGGAAGAGCTGCACAATGACGCATTCATATGCGTCGTACGATACAATGTCGTACACGCATGTGCAAACCTATGCACACGGCTATGGGCCTTACCTGATTGGCCTGACAGTCCTATAAAAGGCATCAATGTGCTCTGTGTATTTGCTGGTTTGTCTCCTCAGCTCACCTGTGTTCCTGGTTCCTGGTTCCTGTTTCCTGTTGACTACTTCCTGTTGTGACCCGGCTTGTTTGAAGACTACTCTGATTCTCTCCTGATCTGACCCCTGGCTTGTTTAAACGGACTTTCTGCACTTAGCCTTGCTGGCTTACGGACGGATACCTGTGCTTGACCCTCGGCCTGCCTCTGGAATATTCTTTATCTCACGGACTGTACCTGTGTTTGACCCTCGGCCTTCACTCCAGGTGTTGGAACCCCTGGCAGGCGTTTACTTCTACCAGTTCCAATATCTTCTGCACGGGCATCTCTTCCTTCAGAAGACCTGCTGCATACAAGTCACCTGCTGGCAACCCGTGCCTCTCCGTGCCCTGTACCCACTGTTCCACCCTCAGGGGTACTGTGCACCCAGCTGCAAGGGAAGCCGCTCTCAGCACTTCGGCTTTGGTGAGTACCTGACAGATCGGTTCCAGCAACCAGCATCTGATTTACATGGTGCAGGAATACCTATGGGCAAGGTCAGATTTGGACACCTTTCCCACTGAAAATCCTCTGGCTTACTGGGTCTTGAGGATGGATCACTGGCCAGAGCTTGCACAGTATGCAATTGAGCTACTGGCCTGTCCTGCATCCAGCGTTCTTTTGGAACACACCTTCAGTGCTGCTGGTGGCTTTGTAACCAATCACAGGGTGCGCCTGTCCACTGACTCGGTTGATCGACTGACCTTCATAAAGATGAATCAGTCTTGGCTCACCACCAGCTACCAAGCACCTGAAGCTGATGTAACTGAATAATTTTTTTTGAAATGTCACATCCCTTCAAGACTGCCTATGCTGATGCTGAGTGACTATCCTATTATGCTGACTGACTATCCTCTTCCTCCTCAATGATCCTGCTGATATTTTGGAAGAACATTTTTGGTTCTGGGTGATGCCACCAACCCAATTTTTCAGCCCCTGTTTAACAGGGGCGTGTAATTACAATGTTTGATGCAATGCTTTGCAGCAGGGCTCATTCCTGCACTCCAACTAGAGTTTATGGGAGAGGTTGCAGTGTCGTGGCACCAGTGCCTAAGGCCCAATTTTTCAGCCCCTGTTTAACAGGGGCATGTAATTACAATTTTTGATGCAATGCTTTGCAGCAGGGCTCATTTCTGCACTCCAACTAGAGTATCTGGGAGAGGTTGCAGTGTTGTGGCACCAGCAAGCAGTGCCTAAGGCCCAATTTTTCAGCCTCTGTTTAACAGGGGCATGTAATTACAATTCTTGATATAATATTTTACAGCAGGGCCCGTTCCTGCACCCACCGAGAGTAACTGTGAGGACTTAGGCTGCATTCACACCTGAGCGTAGTGTTTTCAAGCGTTTTTTGCAGCGTTTTTACCGCGATTTGCTGCGTTTTTACCGCGATTCGCTGCATTTTTACCGCGTTTTTTTACCGCGATTTGCCGCAAATTTGTGCAGGGCAAAAGCTCACCAATGTTAAAAGAAGAAAAACGCCCAAATCAGCCCGATTCGCGGGACAAAAAAGGGTCTGGAACTTGTTTGAGCTTCAGGCGTAGGGCTTCAGGCGACTTGGAGTGGAGATGTGAACCATCTCCATTGAGAATAATGGATTTTTTCCCCTCCAGCGTTTTGTAGCTTCAGGCGTCAAGCTACAAAACGCTCAGGTGTGAATGGGGTCTTATAGTGTTGTGGCACCACAACCACCAAAGGCCCAATTTTTCTACCACTGTTCAACAATGGCATGTAATTACAATTCTTGATATAATCGTTCACAGCAGGGCGCTCCAGCGCCCACCAAGAGTCACTTTGAGGGCTTACAGTGTTGTGGCAACACCAACACCTTAGGCCCCCATTTCTGCAGAGCATATAGGACAGGCACTTTCAAACATCCAACTTACAAATGTCTCCTACTTGCAAATGGAAGGAGACAACAGGAAGTGAGATGAAAACAGATGGATGGCCCAAGCTTAAAAATAGATTTTTTGACTGGAGCTACACTTTAAAAATGTACAAGTTCAAAATTACAAACAGATTCTACTTAACACAACAAACCTACACAGTCCCTGTCTTGTTTGCACCGCCTGTACACTGCTGTTCTGAATATATAGGGCCTGGGGGCCCCACGCCTTTCCTTTTTTTTAATTTGGGTACGGGGTTCCCCTTAATATCCGTACAAGACCCAAAGGGGCTGGTCATGGGCAGGAACCAGAACTGCCGGAACCAGATATTACATTAAAACCGCAAGCAGTTTTAAATGACTTTTTTTCTGTTAAATGTCATTTTGTGCAGGGACTGTTCTAAACACAGGAAACGCATGCCACTTCACAGGCATACTATAGACACCCCCCAGGCACGATATTTAATGGAATATTTCACTTTTTTTTTCACTTTAATCGTCATTAAAATCAGTGCTCCTGAAAAAACTGCCATTTAAAAAAAAATTTTAGGCATTGACCCATGTCAACTGGGGCAGGAGCTGGGTCCCCAAACCCTTTTTAGGACAATATCTTGCATATTAGCCATTCAAATTAGCACTTTTATTTTGAACGTTTGAGTCCCATAGACTTCAATGGGGTTCTAAAGTTTGCATGAATTTTCGATCCGTTCATAAGTTCTGGTGCGAACCGAACCGGGGGGTTGTTCGGCTCATCCCTAGCCAGGAGGGTTTCTGAGTTGGCGGCCTTGTCTTGCAAGTCACCCTATTTGGCATCCACAGGGATAAGGCAGTGCTACGTCCGCAACCCTCTTTTCTTCCAAAAGTGGTTTCGGCATTCCATCTGAATGAGGACATTGTATTACCATTCCTTTGTCCTAAGCCGACACATCCAAAAGAAGTTGCCCTATATTCCCTGGATGTGGTCCGGGCTCTGAGGGTGTATCTGTCTACTACGGCTCCCTTCCGGAAGTAAGATTCTGTTTGTTTCGCTGACTGGTGTGAAAAAAAGTTTGGCGGTCTCATCGACCACCATTTCCCGGTGGATCAGACAGGTCGTGGTCCAGGCTTACGCCTTGAAGGGGCAAGTGCTGCCCTTTCCTGTCACGGCCCATTCCACCAGGGCAATTGGGACCTCCTGGGATTTCCGTCATCAAGCGTCTGTCTCCCCGGTGTGTAAGGCGGCGACTCACACCGTTCACACTTTAACAAAATTCTACAAAGTTGATGTAAGCGCATCTTCAGATGGTTTCTTTGGCCTCAAGTTTTGCAGGCGGCTGTGTAAAGTTGCAATTTGCGCTTTTTTAAAGAAAGTTACGTTTTTGTTGTAAACGCATTTTGGATGCATACGTTGGTCGCAGTTCTGGTTCGACCGTTTCAGATGGCAACTCCTCCATTGCGGCGTTCCTCTGGTTGTGGGTGAAGGTATTTGTTGCTGTTTCCACCCCTCGTTTTGACACTGCTTGGGGATGTCCCTATGGTCAAGATTTACCGGAGCTGTGTCTGTCAATGAACGAAAGAGAAAATAAGATTTTTGTATGCACCGTAAAATCCTTTTCTCTGAAGTTCATTGACGGACACAGCATCCACCCCTCCTATTTTACATTGTACTGCTTGTTGAAGTACTGAGCTGCAGGAAGCAGGCTGAGGGGTTATAGCCAGAGGGACTGCCCCCTGGGTGGAGCTATGCAGTCTTGCTGTTTTTACATGTGTTACATGTTCTACCCAGTCCTCTCCTGAAGGTGGCATGATAACAAGATTTAACCACTTTCAGACCGGACCATTTTGCTGGTCAATGACAAGAGGTCTTTTTACAATTTGGCACTGCGCTGCTTTAACTGGTAATTGCGCGGTCATGCAATGTTGTACCCAAACAAAATTTGCGTCCTTTTTTTCCCACAAATAGAGCTTTCTTTTAAAGGTATTTGACTGACTCTGCGATTTTTATTTTTTGCGATATAAACGTAAAAAGACCGTAAATTTTGAAAAAAAAAATGATATTTTCTACTTTTTGTTATTAGAAAAATCCAATAAACTCAATTTTAGTTATACATTTAGGCCAAAATGTATTCAGCCACATGTCTTTGGTAAAAAAAAGTCAATAACTGTATATTTATTGGTTTGCGCAAAAGTTGTCACATCTACAAACTAAGGTACATTTTCTGGAATTTACGCAGCTTTTAGTTTATGACTGCCTATCTCATTTCTTGAGGTGCTAAAATGGCAGAGCAGTACAAACCCCCCCCCCCCCCAAATGACCCCATTTTGGAAAGTAGACACCCTAAGGAAATTGATAAGAGGCATGTTGAGCCCATTGAATATTTTTTTTTTTTGCCTTTTTTTTTTTTTTTTTTTACACAAAGTTGTCGCTAAATGATATATTGCTCACACATGCCATGGTTATATGTGGAATTGTACCCCAAAATTCATTCTGCTGCTTCTCCTGAGTACGGGGATACCACATGTGGTCGACTTTTTGGAAGCCTAGCCGCGTACCGGGGCCCGAAAGCCAAGCACCACCTTCAGGATTTCTAAGGGCATACATTTGTAATTTCACTCCTCACTACCTATCACAGTTTTGAAGGTCATAAAATGCCAAGATGGCACAAAACCCCCACAAATAACCCCATTTTAGAAAGTAGACACCCCAAGCTATTTGCTGAGAGGCATGTTGAGTCCATGGAATATTTTATATTTTGCCACAAGTTGCGGGAAAATTACAAACTTTATTTATTTTTCACAAAGTTGTCACTAAATGATATATTGCTCACACATGCTATGGGCATATGTGAAATGACACCCCAAAATAAATTCTGCTGCTTCTCCTGAGTACGGGGATACCACATGTGTGGGATTTTTTATGAGCCTAGCTGCGTACGGGGCCCCGAAAGCCAAGAACCACCTTCAGGCTTTCTAAGGGTGTAAATTTTTGATTTCACTCCTCACCACCTATTACAGTTTTGAAGGCCATAAAATGCCAAGATGGCACAAAACCCCCCCAAATGACCCCATTTTAGAAAGTAGACACCCCAAGCTATTTGCCGAGAGGCATGGCGAGTATTTTGCAGCTCTCATTTGTTTTTGAAAATGAAGAAAAAAAAGAAAAATTTATATTTTTTTAAATTTTCAAAACTTTGTGACAAAAATGAAGGTCTGCAAAATACTCACCATACCTCTACCTAGCTTGGGGTGTCTCCTTTCCAAAATGGGGATTTTGTGCTATCTGGGCATTCCATGGCCTCCGAAACTGTGATAGGCAGTGAGGAATGAAATCAAAAATTTACACCCTTAGAAAGCCTGAAGGTGGTGCTTGGATTTTGGGGTACCGTACTTGGTTAGGCTCCCAAAAGGTCTCACACTTGTGGTATCCCCGTACTCAGGAGAAGCAACAGAATGTATTTTGGGGTGTAATTTCCCATATAGCCATGGCATGTTTGAGCAATATATCATTTAATGACAATTTTGTGCAAAAAAAAAAAAAAAAAAAATAATAATGTCTTTTTTCCGCAACTTTTGTCAAAATATAAAATATTCCATGGACTCGACATGCCTCTCAGCAAATAGCTTGGGGTGTCTACTTTCTAAAATGGGGTCATTTGGGGAGGTTTTGAACTGTCCTGGGCTTTTATGCACAACATTTAGAAGCTTATGTCACACATCACCCACTCTTCTAACCACTTGAAGAAAAAGCCCTTTCTGACACTTTTTGTTTACTTGAAAAAATATTTTTCTTTGCAAGAAAATTACTTTGAACCCCCAAACATGAAGTATTTTTTTTAAAGCAAAGGCCCTACAGATTAAAATGGTGGGTGTTTCATTTTTTTTTTTCACACGGTATTTGCGCAGCGATTTTTCAAATGCATTTTTTGGGGAAAAAACACACTTTTTTAAATTTTAATGCACTAAAAATCACTATATTGCCCAAATGTTTGATGAAATAAAAAATATGATCTTAGGCCGAGTACATGGATACCAAACACGACATGCTTTAAAATTGCGCAGAAACGTGCAGCGGCGACAAACTACATACATTTTTAAAAGCCTTTAAATGCCTTTACAGGTGACCACTTTAGATTTACGGAGGAGGTCTGCTGCTAAAATTAGTACCCTCGATCTGACCTTCGTGGTGATAACTCACATGCATGGTACAATTGCTGTTTACATATGACACCAGACCGACGCTTGCGTTCGACGTTGCACCTTAGCAGGGGTGTTTTTTATTTTTTTTATTATTTATTTTGCTTTTTTATTTTATTTTTAAACTGTTCCTTTCATTTATATATATATTTTTTTATCATTTTTATTGTTATCTCAGGGAATGTAAATATCCCCTATGATTGCAATAGGTAGTGACAGGTACTCTTTTTTTGAAAAAATTAGGGTCTATCAGACCCTAGATCTCTCCTCTGTCCTCAAAGCATCTGACCACACCAAGATCGGTGTGATAAAATGCTTTCCCAATGGCGCTGTTTACATCCCGCAAAATCGAAGTCATGAAATGCTCGTAGCTTCCGGTTTCTTAGGCCATAGAGATGATTGGAGCCATTCTGGTCTCTGATCAGCTCTATGGTCAGCTGGCGGAACCACCGGCTGCATTCTCAGGTTCCCTGTTGGGACAGGAGAGCCTGAGAAAACCATGGAAGATGGTGCGGGGGGGGACATTCCCTCCCACTGCTTGTAAAAGTAGTCTAGAGGCTAATTAGCCGCTAGGATTGCTTTTACATAAAAGCCGACCGCTGGCTGAAAAGAATTATACCAAGATGATACCTAAACCTGCAGGCATCATTCTGGTATAAGCACTCAAAGTCCAGCAACATACCAGTATGATGCTGGAACTGGTTGGGCATATATTGTAATTTTTTTTTCATGCAGCCTGTGGGCTGAACGAAAAAAAAATATTGATCGGTGAGTATGCCCACCATTAGAATACCTCACTTCATCCACCCACTTCTAATGGTGGGCACACATGCACCATTTATTTATGCCGAAGCATGGGGGCATCCTCCCGCAAAAGGTAGGAGCAAATCGCTCCTCCACCCCTTATGCCCCCATGCTTCGGCATATATGCTCTTTTTTAACTGTGGTGGTGAAATCACCTCTGACAGTGCTGGAGTCACGGCTTTATGTATCGTGGGAGCAAAACGCTGTTGCTGTCAAGATAAATAAATCCGCGCTGCAGCAGAATGGCGTACCTGCTAAGCAAATGATGGTTAACAATAAAACAAAGTAACATTACAGTATAACAGTAGGACTTACCATACCTGCAAAGCAAATACAAAAAAAAAAAAATAGCAAAAAATAACACATTTAACACAATCTGTGCCTAAAATATATATATGCCGAAGCATGGGGGCATCCTCCTGCAAAAGGTAGGAGCAAATCGCTCCTCCACCCCTTATGCCTCCATGCTTCGGCATATATGCTCTTTTTTAACTGTGGTGGTGAAATCACCTCCGACAGTGCTGGAGTCGCAGCTTTATGTATCGTGGGAGCAAACGCTGTTGCTGTCAAGATAAATAAATCCACGCTACAGCTGAATGGCGTACCTGAAAACAAAAAATGGTTAACAATAAAACATTGCAGAATAGAATACAGTACAAAGGAGCAGAACAATAGAGAGAGAGAGAGAACAATAAAACGACAACTATTTTTGTTTTTTTTATTTTATATATTTTTTTGGTTTTTTAAACACTTTTTTATGTAACTTTAACACTTCTGTTGTAACGTTTCCAGTGGTTTGGGTCTCTCAAAATGCGATGGCATCTTGGGAGACCCTGTGAACGTTTGCCTAGCCTGTGCAATGCTGTACCCTACGCTAATACTCAACGTTCATGGTAGCGTTCAAAACATTCACCAATGCAAAGACCAGGATTGTCAGGACAGCGGGGACAATAATGACGGTGTCACGTCTATATCCGCGCTTTCTGCAGACATGACATTTTCTTTGGGGGGCTCGTTGGGTAGGGGTACTCGGGAGGACATAAGAATAATGCCTCTCATGCAGCCGGCTTACTGCATTTGGTTGGGGAAGGTGAGGTGGAGCACGGTCTGGATACAGAAGGGCTCTGACGATATCCTCCTGGAATTTAAGGAAGGATCCAGTCCGTCCTGAAGCTTTGTGTAGCACATAAGCATTCAGCATAGCCAATTGGAATAAATAAACAGACACTTTTTTGTACCAGCGTCTGGCCTTACGGGCAACTAGATACAGCGCCAACAACTGGTCATTGAGGTCCACCCCTCCCATATTTTGGTTATATTTGTGGACACAGAGGGGTTTCTCCACAATACCAGTCACCATAGGAATTTGGACCGTCGTGTCTGCATGAAGGGAGGTAAGAACGAAAAAACATTCTTATTATCCCTCCACTTCATAGCGAGCAAATTATTACACCGCAAGCAGGCTCTCTTCCCCCAGCCTAAGACGAGACTCTACAACCCGCTGGGGAAAGCCCCGGCGATTAAGTCGCACGGTGCCACATGCTCCAATCTGCTGATCAAACAAGTGACTAAACAGTGGCACGCTCGTGTAATAATTGTCCACATATAAATGGTACCCCTTTCCGAAAAAGGGTGACACCATGTCCCACACTATCTTGCCAGTGCTTCCTATGTAGTCAGGGCAGTTCTCCGGCTCTACGTGACTATCTTTACCCTCATAAACCATAGAACTACGTGTATAGCCTGTGGCCCTGTCATAGAGCTTATACACCTTGACCCCGTATCTGGAACGCTTGTTGGGAATGTATTGTTTGAATGACAAGCGACCAGAAAACTTAATCAGGGACTCATCAACGCAGACAACTTGATGGGGAGTAAACAAGTCTGCAAAACGTTGGTTGAAGTGGTTTATGAGGGGCCGAATTTTGTAGAGCCGATCGTATGCAGGGTCTCCACGAGGACGACAGAGTTCATTGTCGCTAAAGTGCATGAACCGCAAAATCTGCTCATATCGTGCCCTGGACATGGAAGCAGAGAACACGCGCATATGGCGAATTGGGTCAGTGGACCAATGTGACCGCAACTCACTCTTTTGGTTATGCCCATGTTGAGGGAGAGGCCCAGAAAGATCTTAAATTCGGAAACCGTAATTGGTTTCCATTGTATGGCAAGGGCGGACTGGGGAACAGTGGCGATGTGTTGACCAGCGTACAAATTGCTTTGGTCCACAATAGATCTATAGAGATCTTCGGTGAAAAACAGTGAGTAAAAATCAAGTGTCGTAAAATCAACAGTTTCCACATTAATGCCAGGTTGGCCAGTGAATGGGGGAAGTACGGGTTCTGCAGAAGTGGTGGGCACCCAATCAGGATTGGCGAATTCTGCAGGAAGGGCACTATGGGTACGACGGGCCTGTCTTTGTCTTGGTGGCAGCAGGACACTACTTGTGCTTGCCACCTCGCCAGCTTGAACTGCACTTATGGGACTCGCCACGTCACCACGTGCTACTGCAGTGCTGGATGTACGTCCAGGGTGTACTAGGCCGCTGGTGCTTGCCAGTTCACCAGAAGGATGAGCGGCTCTAGTATGTCTCTGCTCCATCCGAGGGACCTGCGGTTCCTGCACCTGAACAACAGAAAAAATTCGGGATCGAGTACACCTGCCCTTAACAGGGACCTCATCTCCGTCGCCATGGAGCCGCTGTCCTCTACAGGATCGTATTCTGAGCCTGAATCTGACAGATGAGTGACTTCCTCTTCACTATCTGTCATGCTCAGAAACGTGTAGGCCTCTTCACTAGTGTACCTTCGCTTTGCCATTTTGGGCTCTAAATTTAGGGGTACACTAGTGAGACTCACAGGTAAAAAAGCACCTAGGCTGTCAGCAACTGTATCAAAACTCTACAAAAAAAACTGTTAGCGATCGCAGGGATCAGGCCTGACTCTGCGAATGCTGCAGTTTTGTGTGTTGTGTTTTGTAAGTGACAGTGATCGATCAATACTGCACTTGGGTGGGCTGGGCTGGACTTGGCGGAGGGGCTAAACTGCAGGTGCTAGCAGGTATCTGGGCTGATCCCGCTAACAATGCGTTTTGGGAAACCTAAACTGCTGGCGACGCTAATATAGATCTGATCAGATACTATATTACTAAGGGAGGTGTATGCTTTGCGCGTGGGTGTTAGCGGTACTGGCACTAACCTGACGCTGCCTGGGGCGACGCAGACCTTATCTGGCCCTCAAACTTATATCACCCGCCGGGTGATCAGGGGGTTAAACCTTTATTAGGTAATAAATGACGGGTGCCCTGAAACTATAAAAAAAATAACTAACCAACCAGCATCACCTGTAACAGTTATATGGTGATCACTGGTGAAAGGGTTAACTAGGGGGCAATCAGGGGGCTTTATGCGGTAGTATATGGGGGTCCCTGACGCTATAAAAAGCTGCGGCGAACCTAAATACCTACCTGCCTAACTAGCGTCACCTGTGACACTAATACAGCGATCAGAAAAACGATCGCTTATTAGTGACACTGGCGACGGGGGGTGATCACGGGGTTAAACCTTTATTGGGGGGGTTAGGGGGGTACCCTAAAGCTAAAGGGGGCTAACCCTAACTGCCCTAACAGTTATTGCAGTCACAAATGACACCAATGCAATAATAAAAAAATAAATAAAAATACAATTGGTGTCACTGTGACTGGGGGTGCAGGGGTGATTGGGGGGGTGATCAGGGGGTGAAGGGGGGTTGAAAGTGTGGCTGGCGTGTTCTACTGTGTAGTGTAGTGTTAGGTGCAACTCACTGATCCTCTCTCCTCGGTGCCGGAACGAAAAAGACCGACACGAGGAGTGATTACATCACTTCCTCTGCCTGTGTTTACATTACAGGAGAGGAAGTGATGTAGTGCTACCATTTCATTCGTCAGGAGCGATCGCGAGGGGGTGGCCATGAATGAATAGCCGCTCCCTCATCCCGGATCGCTCCTGCATGGAATCCGACCGCCGCTGGCACCGGGGGGGCCCGATCAGGCCCCCCACCCGCAGGAAGGCATGGACGTACCTGTACGCCAATATGCCTGCCCGTGCCATTCTGTTGACGTACATCGTCGTGCGGCGGTTGGCAACTGGTTAAAGGAGCTGTGTCCGTCAATGAACTTCAGAGAAAAGGATTTTACAGTTAGTACAAAAATCCTATTTTCGGGCAAACCAATCAATAATCGCTTATTGCGATTTTTTTTCTTTTACAAAAAATATGTAGAAGAATACGTATCGGCCTAAACTGAGGGAAAAAAAAGTTGTTTAATATATTTTTTGGGGATATTTATTATAGCAAAAAGTAAAAAATAATGTGTTTTTTCAAAATTGTCGCTATTTTTTTGTTTATAGCGCAAAAAATAAAAACCACAGAGCTGATCAAATACCACCAAAAGAAAGCTCTATATGTGGGGAAAAAATACGTCAATTTTGTTTGGGAGCCAAGTCACACAACCGCTAAAGCGATGCAGTGCTGAATCGCAAAAAGTGTCTTTGGGCAGCCACATGGTCCGGGGCTTAAGTGGTTAAAATACTTAACCTTTAATTGCCATTTTAACCTGTGTGTGCCACCTTCTGTGTCTAAACCAAGGCCAAACATTCCAGGGTGTGTGTGTTCTGTTATATATATATATATATTGTGGCAGCACGCAGGTAAAATCACCTGGTTGTATTCAGGATGGGAAATATGTGTGTCCTAGATTCAGGCTTTATGCAGACTTTTACAATTAGAGGGGAAGAGTTAATGAGCCCAGCTGAAGTAAGTGGGCTCATTAAGACCTCTACAAAAAACCCCAGCATGCATAGGGAGATGCTCCATCCTGGAACCAGTTTTGTGTGTATAGACTGGGGAGTCTGAGATCTGTTCTGTGCGGTGAGTTAACGCCTGTGTGGCAAACCCCTACAATAGAGACAGGGACTGGGGCAGCACAAGGCTGCACCCAGTTGTTAGACAGGGAGTCTACGTGTGTAGTTAGAGGTCAAGCTGACCAGGATTTATTTTCTTGTTTTATTTTGTTTGGCTGTTATATGTATCACTGCATGTAGCCTAAATAAACCGGACCTTTTGTTTTTTGCACCTACACCGCTGTCTGCTGTGCCTGACTTTGTGTTGTGAACCCATCCAGGGGGTCACACACACCCGCTACCGAGCGAACCCCCTCACAGTTGGTGGAGAATTTTGGCAGTTTTTTTTTTTTTTGTTAAGGCCAGCATGGAGGAGATACTGAGACAGCTGGCTCTAGCAAATGCAAACCAGCAGCAAGCAAATGCAAATCAGCAGCAAACAAATGCAGCTTTACAAAGGAGCCTTGCAGCTCAACAACAAGCCCAGCAGCAGGCAAATGCAAATCAGCAGCAGACAAATGCAACTTTGCAGCAGAGTTTGGAAGCTCAGCAGCAAGCCCAGCAGCGATCTGAAGCCCGCTTCATAGACCTGTTGCAGAAGCAAGAGCAGAATTTTCAACAGCAAATAGAGACATTAATACAGCAACGTTCGCAGACCAATGAAGCAAGTGGGTACAATAATACCGCAACCTTTGGTGTGAGCCGTTTACTGACAAAAATGACTGGAGAGGATGATCCGGAGGTGTTTTTGACCACATTTGAAAGGACTGCTGATAGGGAAAAGTGGCCTAAGGAGCAATGGGCTGGACTGGTGGCCCCTCTGTTAACTGGGGAATCGCAGAAAGCTTATTATGACCTAGAGCCTGACCAAGCAAAAGACTATGTGGTGCTAAAAGCAGAAATATTGGCACGGCTGGGTGTCACCCTGGCAGTCCGGGCTCAGCGTGTGCATAACTGGACTTTTCAGGTTGGAAAACCTCCCAGGTCTCAAATGTATGATCTCATTCACCTGAGCAGGAAGTGGCTGCAGCCAGAGATTTTGACCGCACCAAACATTGTGGAACGTGTGGTTATGGATCGTTTCCTGAGAGCTCTTCCTACTGCCATCCAAAAATGGGTAAGCCATGGAGACCCAGAAAATGCAGATAAACTTGTGGATCTGGTTGAGAGGTACTTGGCTACAGAGAACTTGACCACCTCTTCCAGGGACTCACGGACTTTCCCCCCTAAGACCAGATCATCCCCAGTGGCGGGTAAGATGACTCCAAGGGGTGAGGGTGGAGAGAGTGAGAGGGTGGGAGTTCTACCTAAGGTCTGGCGGGAGCAGCCCAGGAAGCCCATGCTGCAAGAGGCAGCGAAAAAAATTATTTGCTGCCGGCAAGAGGGACATATTGCAGCCAATTGCCCAGTTGTGGATGAGCCTATGCAATGTGACTTTATAAGGGAGAGACGTCAGTCGCTGTTTGCGACAGTTGCATGCACTGCCATTCGGGGACCTGAGAAACATTTATGTAAAATGTGTATTAATGGTAGAAATGTTGATGTGTTGCTGGATTCAGGTAGCCTGGTAACATTGATAAAAGCTGAATTAGTTACTACAGAGGTCTCTGGGAAGAACAGGGTGGCTGTTATTTGTGTGCATGGGGACACCCGAGAGTATCCTGTAACTTCAGTGTTTTTTGAGACCCCCAAAGGTAACCTCTCCCATCAGGTGGGGTTAGTGTCTCAGTTACCACATGATGCTATTGTGGGAAGGGATTTTCCAAAATTCTGGGAACTCTGGGATTGTCCTGAGGCCCCCATTGGTGCCCCTATAAACCAGGAAGATGACCAGAATTCCTCTGGGAGTGGTGAGGACTCTCCTGAATTTCCCTTGTCGGTATTGGCGGGGGAAACTCGAGAAACTGGGGAGGAGCCAACATCCTCAGATGAAAACATGCCGTCTGTGGAGTTTTCGGATCTTGAGGTTCACAGGGAAAATTTTGCCACAGAACAGTTAAAAGACCCCACCCTAATAAAGGCACGGGAAAATGTGGTGAAAATAGATGGCGAGTTAGTGAACCCAGATAAGACTTGCCCTTATCCTTACTTCACTATGGAAAGGGACCTGCTATATCGAGTGGCTCAAAGGACAGAAGAAACCATTGAGCAACTTGTAGTGCCCAAACCTTACAGGAAGTTGGTGTTAGAATTGGCTCATGGACACATTCTGGGAGGTCATCTGGGGACAGAGAAAACCAGAGAGAGGGTATTGCAGAGATTCTATTGGCCTGGGGTCATGAAGGAAATAGAAAATTATTGTTCCTCCTGCCCTGTGTGTCAGAAGTCGGCACCTATGCCACATTTCCGTAACCCACTGGTACCTCTTCCTATCATTGAGGTCCCCTTTGAGAGGATCGCAATGGATTTGGTAGGTCCAATAATGAAGTCTGCTAGGGGGCATCAGTACATTTTGGTTATATTGGACTATGCCACCCGTTATCCGGAAGCAATTCCTCTCCGAAATACCTCGGCCAAAACCATAGCCAAAGAGCTATCCCTTGTTTTTAGCCGCGTGGGTATTTGTAAGGAACTGCTTACGGACCAAGGTACACCCTTTATGTCTCGGGTTATGAAAGAATTATGCAAGTTGTACAAAGTGAAGCAATTGCGTACATCTGTGTATCACCCCCAAACAGATGGGTTGGTTGAAAGATTCAACAAAACCCTAAAACAAATGTTAAAGAAGGTGGTGGATAGAGATGGAAAGAATTGGGATTGTCTAATACCCTATCTGATGTTTGCCATTAGGGAGGTACCCCAATCCTCTACGGGTTTCTCACCCTTCGAGTTGCTCTATGGGAGACACCCAAGAGGGCTGCTGGATATCGCCAAGGAAACTTGGGAAAATGAGAGTTCTCCTCACAGGAGTGTGATTGAGCATGTCGCCCTGATGCAAGATAGAATTGCACAGGTAATGCCAATTGTAAAGAAACATTTAACCCAAGCGCAGTTAGCACAGCAGAGAGTGTACAACCGTGGGGCCAAGACACATACTTTTTCCCCGGGGGATAGGGTCTTGGTGCTAGTCCCTACGGTTGAAAGCAAATTTCTGGCCAAATGGCAAGGTCCATATGAAGTAATTGAAAAAATTAGTGAGGTGAACTACAGGGTTAGACAGCCAGGAAGGCGAAAGCCGGAGCAGATCTATCACGTCAATCTGCTGAAAGCCTGGAGGGATAGGGAATCCCTAGTCGCAGAGACTTTGTCACAAGTACAGCCTGATTGCTTAGTTCCTGAGGTTGGAATAGCAGACACCTTATCGAAACCCCAACAACAGGAGGTTAAAGAGTTTGTACTTCGTAACAAAGAGATTTTCTCTGAGCTTCCGGGACAAACATCTGGCGTAGAGCATGACATTATCACCCCGCCAGGAGAAAGGGTAAAACTAAAACCTTATAGAATACCAGAGGCCCGACGGGAGGCAATACGTGGGGAGGTTCAAAGGATGCTGGAATTGGGTGTGATAGAGGAGTCCCAGAGTGACTGGTCCAGTCCTATTGTACTAGTGCCCAAACCTGATGGGAGCTGGCGGTTTTGTAACGATTTTAGACAATTAAATAAAGTTACAAAATTTGACACCTACCCCATGCCACGTATAGATGAGTTGGTTGACCGGCTGGGAACAGCCCGATATATGACAACTCTTGATCTCACCAAAGGGTATTGGAAAATTCCCCTGGCCGAGTCGGCCAAGGAGAAAACTGTGTTTGTAACCCCAGATGGGGCATTCCAATATAAGAGAATGCCGTTTGGGTTACAGAATGCACCGGCAACATTCCAGCGGAAAATGGATAAGATTCTGAGGCCCCATCATAAATATGCTGCAGCTTACCTGGATGATGTGATTATCCATAGCACAGACTGGGTCTCACATTTGCCAAAAGTACAAGCCGTCCTAGACTCTATCCGGGAAGCTGGGTTTACGGCCAATCCAAAGAAGTGTACCATTGGACAGGAGGAGGCCAAATATCTTGGGTACACTATTGGGAGGGGGGTGATAAAACCCCAAGTCAATAAAGTCGAGGCCATACAGAGTTGGCCACGTCCCAACAGCAAGAAACAGGTACGAGCCTTTCTGGGAATCGCTGGCTATTATCGACGATTCATTCCCCATTTTGCTTCTCAGGCTGTGCCCCTCACCAACCTGACAAAAGGGAAAGAGTCGGTTATGGTTAAATGGTCCCCAGAGGCTGAGGAAGCATTTCAGTCCTTAAAAACAGCCTTATGTAGCCAGCCAGTGTTGTACTCACCAGACTTCTCTAAGGACTTTGTTGTACAAACTGATGCATCAGACGTTGGGTTAGGAGCAGTGTTATCCCAGGTCTGGAACGGGGAAGAGCACCCAGTCATTTACCTCAGCAGGAAGTTGAAGTCCCATGAGGTAAATTACTCCACGATTGAGAAGGAATGTTTAGCAGTGAAGTGGGCTCTAGATTCCCTTCGGTACTATCTGCTAGGTAGGCACTTTGACCTGGTGACTGATCACGCTCCTTTAAAGTGGATGGCTCAAAACAAGGAGACCAATAGAAGGGTAAATAGGTGGTTCCTGGCCCTACAGGAATTTAACTTTACAGTTAAGCATCGCCCTGGTGTTAAAATGGGGAATGTGGATGCTTTGTCTCGGATACATGCGTGTCTGGCTGCTTGTGTTACAACCCCAAGGTTGAAACAAGAGGGGGGGGTATGTGGCAGCACGCAGGTAAAATCACCTGGTTGTATTCAGGATGGGAAATATGTGTGTCCTAGATTCAGGCTTTATGCAGACTTTTACAATTAGAGGGGAAGAGTTAATGAGCCCAGCTGAAGTAAGTGGGCTCATTAAGACCTCTACAAAAAACCCCAGCATGCATAGGGAGATGCTCCATCCTGGAACCAGTTTTGTGTGTATAGACTGGGGAGTCTGAGATCTGTTCTGTGCGGTGAGTTAACGCCTGTGTGGCAAACCCCTACAATAGAGACAGGGACTGGGGCAGCACAAGGCTGCACCCAGTTGTTAGACAGGGAGTCTACGTGTGTAGTTAGAGGTCAAGCTGACCAGGATTTATTTTCTTGTTTTATTTTGTTTGGCTGTTATATGTATCACTGCATGTAGCCTAAATAAACCGGACCTTTTGTTTTTTGCACCTACACCGCTGTCTGCTGTGCCTGACTTTGTGTTGTGAACCCATCCAGGGGGTCACACACACCCGCTACCGAGCGAACCCCCTCACAATATATATATATATACATATATATATAATACATCAAAGATGTTCTTCAATTTCTGTTGAACATCATTGATGTTTTTCTGTATATTTTCTAAATCGCGATTGCATCGCATTATCTCCCCAATGAGGATCTGGGCATTTTCACTGGTAAAATGTGATTGTTCTTCCACATCACCTAAAAAACAAAAATAAACACACAATGTATTATAAATATGCAGACATACATACATACCGGAAGACGTGGTCTCCGACACTCACCTGTTGTGGTGACAATTTGAGAATGTAAAAAAGGAATACTTAGCACACAGAGGGCAGAAATAGGAATATGAAACATTGCTTGGAAGTGTGGTACAATTGTATTTTTTTGGCCGAGTTCAAAGGTGAGAACATTATTTTGGGCACTTTCTAAAGCAGGAATACTTACCTGCAGTGTGAACAAATGTAGTGAAGAGTAATTTGGGAAAACATAGTTTTGGGAGTGGGCTAACGAACGATGTTTATTACGAACGATTGAACCCATGAACTTGAAAGTGGCCATTTTAAACTGTACAACATTAAATCAAAGCACATGGAGCAGTATGCAATCAATAATAATATGAACACACGACAACTACTTACTTTTTTGAAGAGCTCGCTTGATCCTTCTGTGCTCCCCCAGTTTTAGGTCTGACCAGCGTTTTCTCAGTTGATCCTTGGATCGTTGTACCCCAAAATACTTCTGAAGACTTCACAACTTTAGTCATGATCTTGGCCTTTCTGATATTTGGGTTTGGGTAAAGTCCATACTTCCCATCATAGTCGGTCCTCTTCAATATGCCCAACATCTCTCCAAAATACATATTTGAGGCCTTAAATCTTCTCCTCCAGGATCGGGACGTTTCAGGCTCCGGGCTTTCCTAATCCTCCTCCTCGTTAGTGGAACTCTGCGCACCTGCGTTCTCTCCACGATGTGCTCTCCCCACTGCGCCGAAAGAGAAGGGGCGTGGGAATAGTCTAGAAAGAACATCGGGGGTGGGCGGAGTTTCACGCATGCGCACTGAAGATAAAACGCAACACGCGTGCGTCGTACCTACAATCTGTGAGCAGACTGAGGAGCTGACGCGCTGATCGTGCAAACAAAGGTACAATTTTTACCTTGGTACATCACTAGCCTATACTGCATCTATATAGGCCTATGTTGGGACAAGATTAGGAGAGTTTAGCATAGCATTATTATTATTAGGGTTTGTCTTGTGTTGTGTCTTGCAGACAAGATGGATCCTTTCAAGAACTACAATTTTATTGGGCTATTCATTGATCAGCCCAGGGAGGTGCCCTGCCTGTGGCAGAAGAACAACCCCTTTTATAATGACCGAAGAAAGAGGAAGGCAGCGCTGGAGAAACATCTTGCTTTGGTGAAGATCATGGTCCCCACGGCAGACATGACCTATGTGATGTTTAAAATTGGTGCCCTGAAGAGTACATATGTCAGGGAGGGAAAGAAGCACCAGGATTCCCTGAGATCAGGAGTTCCAGATGCCATTTATGTCCCCAGGATGGTGTACTATGAGAGGCTGCATTTTCTGGTAGACCAGGGGGAACCCAGGCCACCACTCTACAGTCTTCCTTCAAGGCTTCCTTCAACCCCAGCTGAGGCTTCTGATGTCCAACCTGGGCCTTCCAGGAAGCAACATGTGGAGGGGCCCAGCTTGAGACAGGGATAGCATTGTTGAACATATTTCTTGTTGTACATTTAATGATGTTAACTAGATGTTATTATTGATCAGTAAGTTGTGATTTATCAAAGTGGTTTACATATCAATAGACAGTAGTGACCAAAAATGTTTGGTAACATTCAATTTGCAACAGTCATGAGCACAAAATTGTGTGATTGATGACCAAAAAACTAAAACTAAAACTATGTCCCATTTTCATACACAGGAAGACCTCAGCCGGGAGGAGGCTGTGGCAAGTGGTAGCCAGGACGTCGACCATCGCCCTCCTCCTCCTGCCACAACTACAGGAGCTGAGCCACAGCCTGGAGGGAAGTGCCCAAGGAAGACTAGAGAACGATGGCCTGGGTTCAGTCTGGTCTGACAGAAGATGCAGCCTTTTGTAGGACCACAGCCTGGGGACATAGATGGCATCTGCTCTTCCTGATCTCTAGGACTTTTGGACCAGACTGCTCTCCCTGAGATATGTACTCCTCAGGCCACAAATTTTGCATTTTCAAATTAGTTCATGTCTGCCCTGGGGGCCAAAGGCTTCGCCAAATTGACCAGTTTCTCCAGCGTTGACTTCCTGTTTATTTGTTTGACACCAAAATAAAGTTTTTTTTTGGTTGAAGAAATACTTGCGTATGTGTTTTACTCCAAAAAGGACAGTTTATTTGTGAGTAGGCAGGTACATTTGAAAAATACAAAGTCAAATGAATAACAAGGGGCACCAACACCAAACAACCTCCTGTAGATTAAAAAAGAAAAACAATAAATTAACTAGATGCTGACCGCCGGCCGTCAAATGACGGCCAGGCTGCGCACCTATTGTGGCGGGAGGCCGTCATATGACAGCCTCCTGTTTAAACAGGGAATGCGCGTGATCCTGCGTGCGCATCCCTGTTTCTTCGGTGGCGGCGTGTCACGGAGACACCGCTCGCCACCGAAGGGGGTGAACAGCCATTGGTTATGGCTGTTTACCACGTGATCGGCCGTGATGAAGTCACGGGCGATCACAGATGGTCACACTCCGGCTGTGCACGGCGCATGCGCGCGAGCGCGCTGCGCGTGCACGTCGGTGGTGGCGTGTTCCCCGGGAACACTGCTCGTCACCGACGCTGGTAAACAGCCACTGGCCGGTTGTTTACCCACGTGATCGGCTGTGATCCTTTCACAGCCGATCACTAAAATGTAAACAAACCGTGGTAACGAGATGTTACCGGGTTGTTCCCGAGTACCTGTCCCAGCCCATCAGAGTACCCGAGTACCTGTCACGCCCCATCAGAGTACCCGAGTACCTGTCACGGCACATCAGAGTACCCGAGTACCTGTCACGGCCCATCAGAGTACCCGAGTACCTATCACGGCCCATCAGAGTACCCGAGTACCTGTCACGGAACATCAGGGTACCCGAGTACCTGTCACGGCACATCAGGGCACCCGAGTACCTGTCACGGCACATCAGGGTACCCGAGTACCTGTCATGGCACATCAGGGTACCCGAGTACCTGTCACGGTCCATCAGAGTACCTGAGTACCTGTCACAGTCCATCAGGGTACCCCAGTACCTGTCACAGTCCATCATGGTACCCGAGTATCTGTCACGGTTCAACAGTGTACCCGAGTACCTGTCACAGCCCATCAAAGTACCCAAGTAGCTGTCACAGCCCATCAGAGTACCCGAGTACCTGTCACAGCCCATCAGAGTACCCGAGTACCTGTCACAGCCCATCTGAGTACCCGAGTACCTGTCACAGCCCATCTGAGTACCCGAGTACCTGTCCCAGTCCATCTGAGTACCCGAGTACCTGTCACAGTTCATTTGAGTCCCTGAGTACCTGTCACAGTTCATCTGAGTACCCGAGTACCTGTCACAGTTCATCTGAGTACCCGAGTACCTGTCACAGTTCATCTGAGTACCCGAGTACCCGTCACAGTTCATCTCAGTACCCGAGTACCTGTCACAGTCCATATGAGTACCTGTCACTGCCCTTCAGAGTACCCAAATACCAGTCACCAAGCCATCAGAGTACCTGTCACCAGGCCATCAGAGTACCCGAGTACCTGTCACCAGGCCATCAGAGTACCCGAGTACCTGTCACCAGGCCATCAGAGTACCCGAGTACCTGTCACCAGGCCATCAGAGTACCCGAGTACCTGTCACCAGGCCATCAGAGTACCAGAGTACCTATCTCCAGCCCATCAGAGTACCCCAGTACCTATTTGCAGCCCATGTCTCATAGAATATACGTTGGGATGTTTGCTTTCCAAAATGGGGTCATTTTGTGGGTAATTTCACTGTCCTGGTGGTCCAGGACCTTCAAAAGTGTGATAGGTAGGAATGAAATGAGATGTGTCATTTATGCTCCTAGAACGCCTGAACGTACTACTTCAATGTTCGGCCTCTCTATGTGGCCAGGCTGTGTAAAAGTCCTACACATGTGGTATCGCCATACTCGGGAGGAGTAGCAGAATGTGTTTTGGGTTGTAATTTTTGCTATATACATGCTATGTGTTAGAAATATCTCATAAATTGACAATTTTGTGTAAAAAAAAAATGTGTTTTAATTTTTTTCCACATATTCCAAAAACTTCTGGAAAAAAATTAACCATTCAAAAGACTCATTATGCCTCACAGATTATACGTTGGGGTGTTTGCTTTCCAAAATGGGGTAATTTTATGGGCAATTCCATTGTCCTGGTACTCCAGGGCCTTCAAAAGTGTAATAGGTGGTTGAGAAATGAGATGCGTCATTTTTGCTCGTAGAACGTCGGAAGGTACTACATCAATGTTGGTGCTCTGTATGTGGCCAGGCTGTGTAAAAGTCTCACACATGTGGTATCGCCATACTCGGGAAGAGTAGCAGAATGTATTTTGGGGTGTAATTTGTTGTATGCATATGTTGTGTGTGAGAAATAACCTGATAATATGACAATTTTGTAAAAAAAAATAATAATAAAAAAAAATCTTCATTTTGCAAAGAATTGTGGGAAAAAATGACAACTTAAAAAAACTCATCATGCTACTTACTTAATACCTTGGAATGTCTACTTTGTAAAAAGGGGTCATTTGGGGGGTATTTGTACTTTCCTGACTTGTTAGTGTCTCAAGAAATGAGACTCACCTGATGTACTGAAGGCCTGATCAGATGTGATCAATTTTCAGCGATTGGCACCATAATTTGTAGACTCTATAACTTTCACAAAGACCAAATAATATATACTAATGTGGGTTATTTTTACCAAAGATATGTAGCAGTATAAATTTTGGCCAAAATGTATGAAGAAAAATTACTAATTAGCAAAAATTTATGACAAAAACAAAGAAAAAGGCATTTTTTTTTACAAAATTTACGTTTTATTTTATTTATAGCACAAAAAATAAAAAACTCACTAGTGATTAAATACCACTAAAAGAAAGCTCTATTTGTGTGGAAAAAAGGACGCAAGTTTCATATTGGTACAGTGTTGCGTGACTGAGTAATTGTCATTCAAACTGTGAGAGCGCTGAAAGCTGAAAATTGGTCTGGTTAGGAAGGGGGTGTAACTGCACTGTATTGAGGTGGTTAAAAAGATAATAATGGTGTTGTGGTAAGTTGACACACAAAACACACCAAAAAAATGCAAAGATGAGCAAACTGTCAAAAAAGGAGATGCTGATTAAAAAAACCAACCACAAAATAAAAAATAAAAAAAAGATTGGGTAGATGTGACGAATTAAAATATTGTATTGCTGAAATGAGTAAAAAGAAATACGTTTGGGAGAAGTGTGTGTGAATATGAGTATCAAAACAACTTCATTCTTGTAGCATTGTAAAGAAAAAGAGAATGCGCTGCATGAAAGAATTTTTTAACATTGCAGCGTGACGAATGTGCTATATCGATTACGAGCAGTAGTTTTACCTGAGCGAGTGCTTCCATCTCAGAATTTTATTGTGAGCATGCATGGCACCTTGTCCGTCGGACTAGGCTACACGCGATTGGAACTGACGTGATCGGATCATGTTGTCGGAAAATGTTATAGCCAAGCTGTAAAACTTGGTCCATCGGATGTTCCGACGGAAACAGTCCGATGGAGCCCACACACTGTCGGATTATCCGACAACACGGTCCTATCGGACATTGTCCATCGGAATATCCGACCGTGTGTACAAGGGCTAAGTGTGGCGGAAACTAACACTGCACATTACCCTGAACACACCATCCCCAATGTGAAACGTGGTGATGGCAGCATCATGTTGTGGGGATGTTTTTCTTCAGCAGAGACAGGTAAGCTGGTCAGAGTTGATGGGAAGATGGATGGTGCCAAATACAGAGCAATCTTATAAGAAAACCTGTTGCATCTGCAAAATACTTGAGACTGGGGCAGAGGTTCTCCATCCAGCAGGACAACAACCTTAAACATACAGCCAGATCTAAAATGGAATGGTTTCGATCAAAGCATATTCATGTGTTAGAATGGCCCAGTCATGTCCAGACCTAAATCCAATTGAGAATCTGTGGCAAGACTTGAAAATCTCTGTTCACAGATGTTCTCCATCCAATCTGACAGAACTTGAGCTATTTTGCAATGAAGAATGGGCAAAAATGTCACTCTCTAGATGTGCACAGCTGGTAGAGACATACCCAAAAAAGACTTGCAGTGAAAGGTGGTTCTACAAAGCATTGACTCAGGGGGGCTGAATACAAATGCACGCCACAGTTTTCAGATATTTGTAAAAAAAAAATGGAAAACCATTGATCATTTTCCTTCCACTCCCCAATTATGTGCCACTTTCTGTTGGTCTATCATATAAAATCCCAATAAAATACATTTACGTATTTGGGTGTAACATGGCAAATGTGGAAAATGTCAAGGGGTATGAATACTTTTTGAAGGCACTGTAATATGGATTTAAATCATCCTCTCTTTTGCAGCCAAGGAAACTGCCATCTTAGCCTCTGCCTCTTCTGTAGTTGCCATAGTGCTCCAACTGTAGTTGCCAACTGTGACAGTTACCATTCAGGACATGCCCTGAACATAACCATTTTGGGAAACAGTTCTGCTTTAATCTTATGTTAACAAATTTACACAAATTGATTAATTTTTTTGCTTGCGTCACAATGTAGCATTGAAACGGGAATAAAATATTTCTAAAGTAAGGCATATTTCTTCACTATGAGCAGTTTCATTCTTCTACATTACATAAAAGTCACACTAATGTGATATCTTAATCAGCCGACGTCTATTTTATTTTGGGGTATATATATATATATATATATATATATATATATATATATATATATATATATATACATATATATATATATATATATATATACATATATATATTGTGAGGGGTTAGCTCGGCAGCGGATGTGTGTGACCCCCTGGATGGGTTCACAACACAAAATCAGGCACAGCAGACAGCGCTGTAGGTGCAAAAAAACAAAAGAAGCAATTTATGCTACATGCAGTGATACATATAACAGCCAAACAAAAATAAAACATGAAAATAAATCCTGGTCAGCTCGACCTCTAACTACACACTTAGTTTCCCTGTCTAACAACTGAGTGCAGCCTTGTGCTGCACCAGTCCCTGTCTCTGTTGTAGAGGTTTGCCACACAGGCGTTAACTCACCGCACAGAACAGGTGTCACACTCCCCAGTCTATACAACACAAAACTGGTTCCAGGATGGAGCATCTCCCTAAGCATGCTGGGTTTTTTTGTAGAGGTCTTAATGAGCCCACTTACTTCAGCTGGGCTCATTAACTCTTCCCCTCTAGTTGTACAAGTCTGCATAAAGCCTGAATCTAGGGCACACATATTTCCCATCCTGGATACAACCAGGTGACTTTACCTGCCTGCTGCCACATACCCCCCCCTCTTGTTTCAACCTTGGGGTTGTAACACAAGCAGTCAGACACGCATGTATCCGAGACAAAGCATCCACATTCCCCATTTTAACACCATGGCGATGCTTAACTGTAAAGTTAAATTCCTGTAGGGCCAGGAACCACCTATTTACCCTTCTATTGGTCTCCTTGTTTTGAGCCATCCACTTTAAAGGAGCGTGATCAGTCACCAGGTCAAAGTGCCTACCTAGCAGATAGTACCGAAGGGAATCTAGAGCCCACTTCACTGCTAAACATTCCTTCTCAATCGTGGCGTAATTTACCTCATGGGACTTCAACTTCCTGCTGAGATAAATGACTGGGTGCTCTTCCCAGTTCCAGACCTGGGATAACACTGCTCCTAACCCAACGTCTGATGCATCAGTTTGTACCACGAAGTCCTTAGAGAAGTCTGGTGAGTACAACACTGGCTGGCTACATAAGGCTGTTTTTAAGGACTGAAATGCTTCTTCAGCCTCTGGGGACCATTTAACCATGACCGACTCTTTCCCTTTTGTCAGGTTGGTGAGGGGCACAGCCTGAGAAGCAAAATGGGGAATGAATCGTCGATAATAGCCAGCGATTCCCAGAAAGGCTCATACCTGTTTCTTGCTGTTGGGACGTGGCCAATTCTGTATGGCCTCGACTTTATTGACTTGGGGTTTTATCACCCCCCCTCCCAATAGTGTACCCAAGATATTTGGCCTCCTCCTGTCCAATGGTACACTTCTTTGGATTGGCCGTAAACCCAGCTTCCCGGATAGAGTCTAGGACTGCTTGTACTTTTGGCAAATGTGAGACCCAGACTGTGCTATGGATAATCACATCATCCAGGTAAGCTGCAGCATATTTCTGATGGGGCCTCAGAATCTTATCCAGTTTCCGCTGGAATGTTGCCGGTGCATTCTGTAACCCAAACGGCATTCTCTTATATTGGAATGCCCCAACTGGGGTTACAAACGCAGTTTTCTCCTTGGCCGACTCGGCCAGGGGAATTTGCCAATACCCTTTGGTGAGATCAAGAGTTGTCATATATCGGGCTGTTCCCAACCGGTCAATCAACTCATCTATGGGGTAGGTGTCAAATTTTGTAACTTTATTCAATTGTCGAAAATCGTTACAAAACCGCCAGCTCCCATCAGGTTTGGGCACTAGTACGATAGGACTGGACCAGTCACTCTGGGACTCCTCTATCACACCCAATTCCAGCATCCTTTGAACCTCCCCACGTATTGCCTCCCGTCGGGCCTCTGGTATTCTATAAGGTTTTAGTTTTACCCTTTCTCCTGGCGGGGTGATAATGTCATGCTCTACGCCAGATGTTTGTCCCGGCAGCTCAGAGAAAATCTCTTTGTTGCGAAGTACAAACTCTTTAACCTCCTGTTGTTGGGCTTTCGATAAGGTGTCTGCTATTCCAACCTCAGGAACTAAGCAATCAGGCTGTGCTTGTGACAAAGTCTCTGCGACTAAGGATTCTCTATCCCTCCAGGCTTTCAGCAGATTGACGTGATAGATCTGCTCCGGCTTTCGCCTTCCTGGCTGTCTAACCCTGTAGTTCACCTCACTAATTTTTTCAATTACTTCATATGGACCTTGCCATTTGGCCAGAAATTTGCTTTCAACCGTAGGGACTAGCACCAAGACCCTATCCCCCGGGGAAAAAGTACGGGTCTTGGTTGTACACTCTCTGCTGTGCTAACTGCGCTTGGGTCAAATGTTCCTTTACGATTGGCATTACCTGTGCAATTCTATCTTGCATCAGGGCGACATGCTCAATCACGCTTCTGTGAGGAGACCTCTCATTTTCCCAAGTTTCCTTGGCGATATCCAGCAGCCCTCTTGGGTGTCTCCCATAGAGCAACTCGAAGGGTGAGAAACCCGTAGAGGATTGGGGTACCTCCCTAATGGCAAACATCAGATAGGGTATTAGACAGTCCCAATTCTTTCCATCTCTATCCACCACCTTCTTTAACATTTGTTTTAGGATTTTGTTGAATCTTTCAACCAACCCATCTGTTTGGGGGTGATACACAGATGTACGCAATTGTGTCACTTTGTACAACTTGCATAGTTCTTTCATAACCCTGGACATAAAGGGTATACCTTGGTCCGTAAGCAGTTCCTTACAAATACCCACGCGGCTAAAAACAAGAGATAGCTCTTTGGCTATGGTTTTGGCCGAGGTATTTCGAAGAGGAATTGCTTCCGGATAACGGGTGGCATAGTCCAATAAAACCAAAATGTACTGATGCCCCCTAGCAGACTTCATTATCAGACCTACCAAATCCATTGTGATCCTCTCAAAGGGGACCTCAATGATAGGAAGAGGTACCAACGGGTTACGGAAATGTGGCATAGGTGCCGACTTCTGACACACAGGGCAGGAGGAACAATAATTTTCTGTTTCCTTCATGACCCCAGGCCAATAGAATCTCTGCAGTACCCTCTCTCTGGTTTTCTCGGCCCCCAGATGACCTCCCAGAATGTGCCCATGGGCCAATTCTAACACCAACTTCCTGTAAGGTTTGGGCACTACAAGTTGCTCAATGGTTTCTTCTGCCCTTTGAGCCACTCGATACAGCAGGTCCCTTTCCATAGTGAAGTAAGGATAAGTGCAAGTCTTATCTGGGTTCACTAACTCGCCATCTATTTTCACCACATTTTCCCGTGCCTTTAATAGGGTGGGGTCTTTTAACTGTTCTGTGGCAAAATTTTTCCTGTGAACCTCAAGATCCGAAAACTCCACAGACGGCATGTTTTCATCTGAGGATGTTGGCTCCTCCCCAGTTTCTCGAGTTTCCCCCGCCAATACCGACAAGGGAAATTCAGGAGAGTCCTCACCACTCCCAGAGGAATTCTGGTCATCTTCCTGGTTTATAGGGGCACCAGTGGGGGGCTCAGGACAATCCCAGAGTTCCCAGAATTTTGGAAAATCCCTTCCCACAATAGCATCATGTGGTAAGTGAGACACTAACCCCACCTGATGAGAGAGGTTACCTTTGGGGGTCTCAAAAAACACTGAAGTTACAGGATACTCTCGGGTGTCCCCATGCACACAAATAACAGCCACCTTGTTCTTCCCAGAGACCTCTGTAGTAACTAATTCAGCTTTTATCAACATTACCAGGCTACCTGAATCCAGCAACACATCAACATTTCTACCATTAATACACATTTTACATAAATGTTTCTCAGGTCCCCGAATGGCAGTGCATGCAACTGTCGCAAACAGCAACTGACGTCTCTCCCTTATAAAGTCACATTGCATAGGCTCATCCACAACTGGGCAATTGGCTGCAATATGTCCCTCCTGCCGGCAGCGGTAGAAAATAATCTTTTTCGCTGCCTCTTGCAGCCTGGGCTTCCCGGGATGCTCCCGCCAGACCTTAGGTAGAACTCCCATCCTCTCACTCTCTCCACCCTCACCCCTTGGAGTCATCTTACCCGCCACTGGGGATGATCTGGTCTTAGGATGGAAAGTCAGTGAGTCCCTGGAAGAGGTGGTCAAGTTCTCTGTAGCCAAGTACCTCTCAACCAGATCCACAAGTTTATCTGCATTTTCTGGGTCTCCATGGCTTACCCATTTTTGGATGGCAGTAGGAAGAGCTCTCAGGAAATGATCCATGACAACACGTTCCACAATGTTTGGTGCGATCAAAATCTCTGGCTGCAGCCACTTCCTGCTCAGGTGAATGAGATCATACATTTGAGATCTGGGGGGTTTTCCAACCTGAAAAGTCCAATTATGCACACGCTGAGCCCGGATGGCCAGGGTGACACCCAGCCGTGCCAATATTTCTGTTTTTAGTACCACATAGTCTTTTGCTTGGTCAGGCTCTAGGTCATAATAAGCTTTCTGCGATTCCCCAGTTAACAGAGGGGCCACCAGTCCAGCCCATTGCTCCTTAGGCCACTTTTCCCTTTCAGCAGTCCTTTCAAATGTGGTCAAAAACACCTCCGGATCATCCTCTCCAGTCATTTTTGTCAGTAAACGGCTCACACCAAAGGATGCGGTATTATTGTAACCACTTGCTTCATTGGTCTGCGGACGTTGCTGTATCAATGTCTCTATTTGCTGTTGAAAACTCTGCTCCTGCTTCTGCAACAGGTCTATGAAGCGGGCTTCAGATCGCTGCTGGGCTTGTTGCTGAGCTTCCAGACTCTGCTGCAAAGTTGCATTTGTCTGCTGCTGGGCTTGTTGCTGAGCTTCCAGACTCTGCTGGTGAGCCTTCTGCTGAGCTTCCAGACTCTGCTGCAAAGTTGCATTTGCTAGAGCCAGCTGTCTCAGTATCTCCTCCATGCTGGCCTTAAAAAAAAAAAAAACTGCCAAAATTCTCCACCAACTGTGAGGGGTTAGCTCGGCAGCGGGTGTGTGTGACCCCCTGGATGGGTTCACAACACAAAATCAGGCACAGCAGACAGCGTTGTAGGTGCAAAAAAACAAAAGAAGCAGTTTATTTATGCTACATGCAGTGATACATATAACAGCCAAACAAAAATAAAACATGAAAATAAATCCTGGTCAGCTCGACCTCTAACTACACACTTAGTTTCCCTGTCTAACAACTGAGTGCAGCCTTGTGCTGCACCAGTCCCTGTCTCTGTTGTAGAGGTTTGCCACACAGGCGTTAACTCACCGCACAGAACAGGTGTCACACTCCCCAGTCTATACAACACAAAACTGGTTCCAGGATGGAGCATCTCCCTAAGCATGCTGGGTTTTTTTGTAGAGGTCTTAATGAGCCCACTTACTTCAGCTGGGCTCATTAACTCTTCCCCTCTAGTTGTACAAGTCTGCATAAAGCCTGAATCTAGGGCACACATATTTCCCATCCTGGATACAACCAGGTGACTTTACCTGCCTGCTGCCACATACCCCCCCCTCTTGTTTCAACCTTGGGGTTGTAACACAAGCAGTCAGACACGCATGTATCCGAGACAAAGCATCCAAACGAAATCTATTGGATAATTTAAACTTTTTTAGCAAATAAAAAACTGAAAAGTGGTGCGTGCAAAATTATTCGGCCCCTTTACTTTCAGTGCAGCAAACTCACTCCAGAAGTTCAGCGAGGATCTCTGAATGATCCAATGTTGTCCTAAATTACTGATGGTGATAAATAGAATCCACCTGTGTGAAATCAAGTCTCTGTATAAATGCACCTGCTCTGTGATAGTCTCAGGGTTCTGTTGAAAGCGCAGAGAGCATCATGAAGACCAAGGAACACACCAGGCAGGTCCGTAATACTGTTGTGGAGAAGTTTAAAGCCGGATTTGGATACAAAAAGATTTCCCAAGCTTTAAACATCCCAAGGAGCACTGTGCAAGCGATCATTTTGAAATGGATGGAGTATCAGACCACTGCAAATCTACCAAGACCTGGCCGTCCCTCTAAACTTTCAGCTCAGACAAGAAGAAGACTGATCAGAGATGCAGCCAAGAGGCCCATGATCACTCTGGATGAACTGCAGAGAACTACAGCTGAGGTGGGAGAGTCTGTCCATAGGACAACAATCAGTCGTACACTGCACAAATCTGGCCTTTATGGAAGAGTGGCAAGAAGAAAGCCATTTCTCAAAGATATCCATAAAAAGTCTCGTCTAAAGTTTGCCACAAGCCACCTGGGAGACACACCAAACATGTGGAAGAAGGTGCTCTGGTCAGATGAAACCAAAATCGAACTTTTTGCCCACAATGCAAAACGATATGTTTGGCGTAAAAGCAACACAGCTCATTACCCTCAACACACCATCCCCTCTGTCAAACATGGTGGTGGCAGCATCATGGTTTGGGCCTGCTTTTATTCAGCAGGGACAGGGAAGATGGTTAAAATTGAGGGGAAGATGGATGCAGCCAAATACAGGACCATTCTGGATGAAAACCTGTTGGAGTCTGCAAAAGACCTGAAACTAGGACGGAGATTTATCTTCTAACAAGACAATG
The DNA here is from genome assembly GCF_037356315.1 of Lithobates pipiens. NCBI lineage: Eukaryota > Metazoa > Chordata > Amphibia > Anura > Ranidae > Lithobates > Lithobates pipiens. The sequence goes on from NW_027507748.1 coordinate 547,285,352, forward strand.
ATCCCAAACATACAGCAAAATCTACAAAGGAATGGTTCACAAATAAACGTATCCAGGTGTTAGAATGGCCAAGTCAAAGTCCAGACCTGAATCCAATCGAGAATCTGTAGAAAGAGCTGAAAATTGCGGTTCACAAACGCTTTCCATCCAACCTCACTGAGCTCGAGCTGTTTTGCAAGGAAGAATGGGCAAGAATTTCAGTCTCTCGATGTGCAAAACTGATAGAGACATACCCCAAGCGACTTGCAGCTGTAATCGCAGCAAAAGGTGGCTCTACAAAGTATTAACGCAAGGGGGCCGAATAATTTTGCACGCCCCGCTTTTCATTTTTTTATTAGTTAAAAAAGTTTCAAAAACCCAATATATTTTGTTCCACTTCACAATTGTGTCCCACTTGTTGGTGATTCTTCACAAAAAATAAAAATTTTATATCTTTATGTTTGAAGCCTGAAATGTGGCAAAAGGTTGAAAAGTTCAAGGGGGCCGAATACTTTCGCAAGGCACTGTATATTGTAAGGGATCTTCCCGGGGTAGGGTGTGTTTGGACACAGTTCACAGCAGACTTGGAATTTGATAAAGCAGATCTTGGCGTTTATTCGTGGTACAAACAGTCCAGCAAACAAAATATACAGCAACACCGTGCTTTTCTAAGTACAACAAAAATAAAAGTCCTAGCCCGGCTGGGCGCTTACTAACAGGTTCTGCTCACCTATCTGACACTTACAAACACAGCGTCTTTCACCTGGATATCGCAGGGTGCGTTTTAGCTCCAGCAGTGGCAGTGCTTGCAGCTTCCTTCAACACACAGATTGTTCATTCCCTGGCTGAGCAGCAATCACCTGCAGACCCTACAGAGCCTTTAGCTTCCCAGGCTAATTAGGATCCAAGCTCACCTGATCCCAAACCCAGAACTGGATCGGGGGATGTGGAATGACAGGTCCCTCTACCAAACCTACCTGCCATTCCATATAAACCCAGGCCCGGCAAAATTAAATAACAACTCAGCAGCATATCGCTGCTGAGAAACTGATCCATCCTGGATTTACCATCTCACACTGTGTAGCAACCTAGGTGAGATGTACACCCCCTCGATCACTTCTCCAGTGACATGTCTACATATCCCCCCCCTCTTTTTCAGACCGGAGGGCTGAGCCTTTTGTCCCCACAGACAACTTACCCTTGACAATGCGTCAGCATTTGCCTGTAATTTCCCTGGCCTGTGTTCCACAGTGAAATTAAAGTTTTGTAGGGAGAGAAACCATCTAGTCACTCTTGCATTTCTCTCCTTGTTTAACTTCATCCATGTTAGGGGGGCATGGTCTGTCACCAACTTGAATTTCCTGCCTAGCAAGTAATACTTTAAAGATTCTAGGGCCCACTTCACTGCCAAACATTCTCGCTCCACAATGGCATAATTTTTCTCGGCCGGGGTTAGTTTTCTACTCAAGTACGTCACCGGATGCTCCTCACCATTCACTACTTGTGAGAGTACTGCACCTAAGCCTGTGCTAGAGGCATCTGTCTGGACCAGAAATTCTCGCCTGAAATCGGGGGTGACTAACACAGGTGGTTGGCACAAGGCAGACTTAAGGCTTTGGAAAGCCTCCTCGGCCTCTGGGGTCCACGTGACCATTGCTGTCTTTCCGCCCTTTGTCAAGTCAGTTAGCGGAGCAGCAACTGAGGCAAAGTTCGGCACAAATCTACGGTAATAACCCGTAATACCCAGGAAAGCTCTAACCTGTTTCCTTGTCAGGGGTCTAGGCCAATTCTGTATTGCCTCAATTTTATTTAGCTGTGGCCTAACCAATCCTCTTCCAACAATGTAGCCCAGATATTTGGCCTCTTCTAGGGCTAGAGCACACTTCTCGGCATTTATGGTCAACCCTGCATCACTTATGGCATCCAACACGGCCTGTACCTTACAGAGGTGACTTTCCCAATCAGGGCTAAAAATGACCACATCATCGAGGTAGGCGGCTGAGTAATCACGATGTGGTCGCAGAATCAAGTCCATCAACCTCTGGAAAGTTGCAGGCGCTCCATGTAACCCGAACGGCATCACTTCATACTGGAATAGCCCATCAGGGGTGGAGAAAGCAGTTTTCTCTTTAGCCTCGTCAGAAAGTGGAATCTGCCAATAGCCCTTTGTGAGATCGAGGGTGGTTATGTACCTGGCGTTACCCAACTTCTCAATCAACTCATCTACCCTGGGCATAGGATACGCATCGAACTTGGAGATCTCATTCAACTTTCTGAAATCGTTACAGAACCTCCAAGTTCCATTGGGCTTTGGGATTAGCACAATTGGGCTGGACCATTCACTCTGTGACACCTCAATTACCCCCAGAGCAAGCATACGTTTTACCTCGGCAGATACGGCTTCCCTACGTGCCTCGGGTATCCTATAGGGCTTAAGGTTTACTCTGCTTCTAGGCTCAGTTTCAATGTGATGATGGATGAGGTGTGTACGCCCTGGGAGGTCAGAGAACTTGTTTTTGTTTTTCTGTAAAAATTCCTGAGCCTCCTGTTTCTGTGACACTGATAGAGTATCACCTACCTTGACTGGAGGGATTGGTTGTGACAAATTATTAACAGTATTTGTCGCCCCCAAGGATTCCCTGTCTTTCCAGGGCTTGATCAAGTTTATGTGATAAACTTGGAAAGGCTTCCTTCTACCTGGTTGGTGCACCTTGTAGTTCACCTCACTGATCTTTTCAACAATTTCATAAGGACCTTGCCACTTCGCCAAGAATTTACTCTCAACAGTGGGGACTAGTATAAGGACCCTATCGCCTGGGTTGAATGTCCTGATTCTTGCGGACCGGTTGTAAATTCTACTTTGGGCCTCTTGAGCTCTCTGGAGGTGTTCCCTTACCAGGGGCATTACAGTGGCTATACGGTCCTGCATTTGTGCTACATGCTCAATAACACTCTTGTATGGTGTGGACTCATTCTCCCATGTCTCTTTTGCAATGTCTAGTAGACCCCTAGGGTGATGACCATAGACCAACTCGAATGGTGAGAACCCTGTGGACGCTTGGGGCACCTCCCTAATAGCAAACATGAGGTAGGGTAATAAATGATCCCAGTCACGACCATCTTTTGCCACCACTTTCTTCAACATATGTTTCAAAGTTTTATTAAATCTCTCCACCAATCCGTCCGTCTGGGGGTGGTACACAGAGGTACGGATGTGTGAGATTTTAAATAGTCTGCATAATTCCTTCATTACTTTCGACATAAATGGCGTACCTTGGTCAGTTAGGATTTCTTTGGGGATCCCAGTCCTAGAGAACATATAAAACAACTCACGTGCAATTGTTTTAGATGCAGTGTTTCTTAAGGGTACAGCCTCAGGATAGCGGGTCGCATAATCCAGGACTACCAAAATATACTGGTGTCCTCTAGCTGACTTTACAATGGGACCCACTAAATCCATGGCAATACGCTCAAAAGGCACCTCTATAATAGGGAGCGAAACCAAAGGACTGCGAAAATGTGACACTGGGGCACTAACCTGACATGTGGGGCACGACTCACAGTATTTTTTAATGTCATCATATATGGCCGGCCAAAAAAACCTCTGGAGAACCCTCTCTCGCGTTTTGTCAGTCCCCAAGTGTCCCCCAAGAACATGGTTATGTGCCATGTCAAGCACCTGACGCCGGTACGGCTTAGGTACCAGAAGCTGTTCCACAATCTCATCCTTAACCTTATTAACTCTATAGAAAAGATCATTAGTCACCGAAAAATGTGGAAATCTTTTTTCAGCATCTGGTTCCTGAGGTACCCCGTTCATAACAGCAACCTGCTCTCTCGCATTTTTGAGAGTGGGGTCCTGTAATTGTGCAGTCCCAAAATTATCGCTAGACACCTCTAAATCTAGTATATTTTGCTCAGTGGGAGGAGCCTCCTCCTCCCCAGCCAGGACCTGTAAAGGAAAACAATCATTTTCATCCTGCATACTTTTATCATTCACAGTGGACAAGGCAACCCCCTTAGAGGTATCCTCACTCCTTTTGGGGATTTTTCTTTTTTCCCAGAGAGCCCAGAATAATGGAAAATCGCGCCCCAATATTACATTATGCATGAGGTTTTTAACCACACCCACTTCAAATTGTACGGTGCCTTGTTCAGTCCCGACTTTAGCCAGCACTATAGGGTACATTTTTGTATCACCATGTATGCACACAACACTCATATGCTTTTTAGACTCTAAGTCCCCAGTCACCAGGCTAGCATGCACCAAGGTTACAAGGCTTCCTGAGTCCATTAACGCTTTAACAGGAAAGTCATTGATTGTAATATCGCAGATTTGCGGTTCAGTCTCTAGTCCAGGAACTGCAACACAAGATGGTTCCGCAAATAGCGACTGACGCCGGCTAGCGTCACATTCCATGGGTTCAGAGGTAAGAGGGCAATGGGCCGACACGTGTCCCGCCTCATGACATCTCCAACACTGGATAGGGCCTGGTCTCTTTGGCAAGGAGTCTTTTCGAGAGCCCCTTAGCCACCCGGGACCATCACCAGTCTTTTGTCCCTGAGACACCACTTGAGCCCTTTTCCCCCCATCAGCACCCCTCCACACTCCCCCAATAGATGGAAGTCTCTTACCAGCCGACGGCACAGATCTGGCGCTCCGGGGAGGTGAAGATGCTGCAGGAACATCACGGAGGTAGTCCTCAGTCGCCTGGAACCTCTCCACAAGGTTGACAAGTTCGTTTGCATTCTTAGGATCACCTTGTCCCACCCAGCGTTGCAAGTCAGTAGGAAGGGCTCGGAGGTAGCGATCCATCACGACCTTCTCTAGGATTTGTGCAGGAGTAGAAGTGTCTGGCTCCAACCACTTTCTTGCCAAATGGATTAGGTCATACATCTGGGACCTCGCTGATTTGTCCAGACTGTAGCTCCAGTTGCGTACCCTCCGGGCACGGACTGCAGTAGTAACTCCTAGTCGGGCAAGTATCTCCTCTTTTAGCCGAGTATAGTCCTTAACCTCTTGCTCACTGAGGTCATAGTAGGCCTTTTGGGGTTCACCTGTTAAATAGGGCGCAATTACTTCTGCCCACTCAGCGGCTGGTAACTTCTCTCGCTCAGCCACGCGCTCAAATACTGTTAGATAGGCCTCAACATCGTCCTCAGCAGTCATCTTTTGCAGCGCTTTCTGCACAGTCCTTCTCCCAGAAAAAATCTCTGGAGCGGCTCCCATCACCACAGGCGCCTCTCGATTTGCTATCAGGTGCTCAATAAGTTGTTGTTGTGCAGCCATGGACTGTTCGTGTCGTCTATTGGCCTCTATCTGAGCCTGCTGTTGTGCAGCGATCATCTGCTGTTGTTCAGCCATGGACTGTTCATGTCGTCTATTGGCCTCTGTCTGAGCCTGCTGTTGTTGCAAACTCACTTGCATAAACTGCTTCAGCATCTCCTCCATGTTGCTGGACTGTTCCTGGAGTGTCATTGCAGCTTTCACCCAAGACATAAGCAGCTGTAGCCAAGTCTGTCCACACCGTTGCCCCTAGCAACCGACTTTGCCCGCATTCTCCACCAATTGTAAGGGATCTTCCCGGGGTAGGGTGTGTTTGGACACAGTTCACAGCAGACTTGGAATTTGATAAAGCAGATCTTGGCGTTTATTCGTGGTACAAACAGTCCAGCAAACAAAATATACAGCAACACCGTGCTTTTCTAAGTACAACAAAAATAAAAGTCCTAGCCCGGCTGGGCGCTTACTAACAGGTTCTGCTCACCTATCTGACACTTACAAACACAGCGTCTTTCACCTGGATATCGCAGGGTGCGTTTTAGCTCCAGCAGTGGCAGTGCTTGCAGCTTCCTTCAACACACAGATTGTTCATTCCCTGGCTGAGCAGCAATCACCTGCAGACCCTACAGAGCCTTTAGCTTCCCAGGCTAATTAGGATCCAAGCTCACCTGATCCCAAACCCAGAACTGGATCGGGGGATGTGGAATGACAGGTCCCTCTACCAAACCTACCTGCCATTCCATATAAACCCAGGCCCGGCAAAATTAAATAACAACTCAGCAGCATATCGCTGCTGAGAAACTGATCCATCCTGGATTTACCATCTCACACTGTGTAGCAACCTAGGTGAGATGTACACCCCCTCGATCACTTCTCCAGTGACATGTCTACAATATATATATATATATATATATATATATATATATATATAAATGGGTATCCAAACCTTACATTTGGATTTTTTTTTTATACTATATACATAATTATATAATTTATCCAACGGATTTAGTTGCCGGAATGTCCGACCGTGTGTACGGGGGCTTAGGGTTTTGCTTTTAGGACAAAAAGTTCAATTTTGGTCTCATCTGACCAGAGCACAGCTTCTTCCACATGTTTGCTGTGTCCCCCACATGGCTTCTCATAAACTGCAAACAGGACTTCTTATGACTTTCTTTCAGCTACTCTTCCATAAAGGCCAGATTTGTGGAGTGCACAACTAATAGTTGTCCTGTGGACAGATTCTCCCACCTGAGCTGTGTATCTCTGCAGTTCCTCCAGAGTTACCATGGGCCTCGTGGCTGCTTCTCTGATTAATGCTCTCCTTGCCTGGCCTGTCAGTTTAGGTGGAAGGCCATGTCTTGGTAGGTTTGCATTTGTGCCATACTCTTTCCATTTTTGGATGATGGATTGAACAGTGCTCCGTGAGATGTTCAAAGATTGTGATTTTTTTTAAAACCTAACCCTGCTTTAAACTTCTCTACAGCTTTGTTCCTGACCTGTCTGGTGTGTTCCTTGGCCTTCATGATGCTGTTGGTTCACTAAGGTCCTCTAACAAACCTCTGAGGGCTTCACAGAACAGCTGTATTTATACTGAGATTAAATTACAGACAGGTGGACTCTCTTTACTAATTAGGTGACTTCTGAAGGCAATTGGTTCCGCTAGATTGTTATGGGTATCGGCGTAAAGGGGGCTGAATTCAAATGCACGGCACACTTTTCAGATATTTATTTGTAAAAAATGTTGAAAACCATTTATCATTTTCCTTCCACTTCACAATTATGTGCCACTTTGTGTTGGTCTATTACATGAAATCCTAATAAAATACATTTACATTTTTGGTTGTAACATGTCAAAATGTGGAAAATTTAAAGGGGTATGAATGCTTTTTGAAAGCATTGTAAATCAGGTTGATGACGGCACAAATTAGAATGATGACTCATTTTTCACAAATTTGCAATTGCTAAAGAAAATTGACATTCCAGCAAATGAAAGTCTAATTATGGCTAAAATTTAAAAATGACATATGATACAGTCTGTCAGTAGCAGTATCACAGCAGAATTGTTTATCTCAGTCTTCCCAAAACATAATTTTTTTACCTGGTGATCCAGACAAGTAGCCTATTGTTTTTCAACTTTTTCTGATGGACCAAGCTATTCAGACAGAGGTGGTGGTTAGAGGGTTGAAATAAACTAATTAGCACTGACGGGTACTTACAATGGTCAGCTTTTATTTAGTTAAATTAAATCTTTCCCCCCCCCCCCCTAAAAAAAAAGCCCAATATTGCTGTACCTATTTTAAAGTGTTAGCTGAAGTTGGGCTTTACACTGTTAGTCATATATGTCAAGTTCATCTAAATCTACTAGTTCATCCAACACCATCTTCTCCACTGACAGTACTGCTGTCCAAGGGTGGCTTGCTCCTCCAAAGATGCAGTGGAGGAATTAATGTAGCCACCCTAAGAAAGGAAGTGTGTGTTATGTATTGGCCAGTCACAGAAATGTACAAATTCCAATAATACAGAGGTCATAGTGCATTTATCAGTAAGATAAAGAGCAAAAGTGAAATATCTCTACAATACAACTTGAGGATAGTTAGATTGAACATACCTCAAATAGGCCAAGGGTGTACTGAGCAGTGTGTGTGGTCTGGTACAAAAATGTCTTGACATTAGAAATGATGACCGCTCTGTGACCTACAACAAATGCTGTTGAAGAAATTCACAGTACAAATTTCCACCTTGGTTTCTAATGGACCTTTTCCCAGCACTGGTCTCCGGCACCCAGTTGTGTGCTGAGAATAGAGTTGGACTGTAGCCAGGTGACATTTTATTTTCTGTGTACAGGAAAGCAAAAAGTCACCAGGACCTGTAGAAAAGGTTGTTTTTTTTTTGTTTTGTTTTTCAAACAAAAGAGGAATTGCATGTCTCCTTTGGTAAAAACTCTACCTCTTGCTGATAACTTGTTAAAGTGAGTGAAGTTCTGCTTTAACCACTTCAATACAGGGCACTTTCACCCCCTTCCTTCCCAGCCCAATTTTCAGCTTTCAGCGCTCTAGCGCTTTCAGTGACAATTGCGCGGTCATGCTACACTGTACCCAAATGAAATTGTTATCATTTTGTTCGCACAAATAGAGCTTTATTTTGGTGTTATTTATTCACGACTCCGTTTTTTTTTTTTTGCGATATAAGCGCAAAAAAAGCGGAAATTTGGGAAAAAAACAATATTTTCTTTTTTCTATTTGAAAAGAAATCCAATAAAATCAAATTTTGTCATAAATTTAAGCCAAAATGTATTCTGCTACATGTTTTTGGTAAAAAAAATTCCGTTAAGTGTATAATAATTGGTTTGTGTGATCACGGACATATGTACGCAAATGATCATGTACATATGTGTGCAGGTGATCACGTACATATGTGTGCAGATAATCATTGGGACATGTGATTTTAGTGGGACATATGTGGGGGACATGTTTTTATTATTAGGGACATGTGTTTTTATTATTTGGGGACATGTATGTTTTGGGGACATGTGTGTTTTGGGGACATATGTGGGGACTGTGTTTTCACTGTGTGGTGTGTTGTGTGTTTACACTACACTGATGATCAGTGAGTAAAAAGCTGTGAAAAGCAGCCCATACTCACTGATCATCAGCCGGCTGCAGCGTTCTGCTCTCCTCTTCTCAGCGGTGACTTCCGTGTGAGGAGAGGAGAGCCGATTGCCTAGCAACCGGCTGTTTGTTTACATCACATGATGGCCGTGATTGAACACGGCCGTCATGTGATCAGGAGGGCCAATCACAGAGCCCTCCTGCCGATCTGAGATGTGCCGTGTCCGGGTGACACGAGCACATCGGGATCCCGCTGCTCCTGAAGGACGTTCCTGAACGTCCTATCAGGAGCAGGCGGCTCCCACCCGGCCGTATATATACATTGGCCGGGTGGGAAGTGGTTAAAGTGTATTTCCACTTTATTTCCACTTTTGCAGCCAAATAAGGACAACTACGTTAAGGCTCTGTTTACATATATCCGAATTGAATGCTTTTTTAACCACATCCAATTCGCATGTAAATTAAACAGACTTTCTATGGAGCCGGTTCACATATCTGCAGTGCAGCAGCAGTGCAAATTTAAAAAGAGTCTTGTGCGTTTTTTAAGCACTGTGCTGCAGTTCAGATGCGAATTCCAAGCTATTGCCTTCCATAGGCAATCAAAAAAAAATGGCGTGGGTCATCCCCCCCCCCAGTCCATACCAAGCCCTTTTGGGTCTGGTACAGACTTTATATTGTACCCCTACTCATTCACTAAAAAAAAGTGTCAAAAATAAATAAAAACACAGAAACAGTTTTTGACAATTTCTTTATTAAAAATAAAAAAGGAATGTCCCCTAATGCAGAGCCATAATCAATCATGATGCCTGCCGCTGGACCCGAAAAAAAAAGCTTTGCCCGTGAGGAAGTCTATTGCCATCTGCCTGTTCCGCCGTGTGACAGTACTTAAATAGTTTAGGGGTGGGGTCACCTGGGGGTACCACCCCTTTGTGATGTTACCAACCCAGCATGCACCATCACAGGAGGCGGTGCCACAAGGTGAGGACGATGGCTGGCCCCACCCCTAAGCTATTTAAGAACTGTCACACTGTGGAGTAGGAAAGTGGTGGTAGCCTTCATTGCGAGCAGAGCTTTTTTTATTTTTTGGGTCTGGCAGTGGCGGTGGGCTGCATGATTAATGATGGATCTACATCAGGGGATATTGTTTTTTTATTTTTAATAAAGATATTGTCAGAACGGTCTCTGTGTTTTTATTTATTTTTGACATTTTTGTGGTGAATGAGTAGGGGTATATACCCCACACTCATTCAGATAGGGGGGAAGCCGGAATCTAGGAGCCCCCCCCCCCTTCCTGGCCTTCCAGGCTGCATGCTCAGATAAGGGTCTGGTATGAATTTTGCTGGGGACCCCACGTCATTTTTTTCCCCCTTAACCACTTCAGCCCCGGACCAATTAACAGCCTAAGAACCAGAGGTCTTTTTACAATTTCGCACTGCACTGCTTTAACTGGTAATTGCGCGGTCATGCAATGTTGTACCCAAACGAAATTTGCGTCCTTTTCTTCCCACAAATGGAGCTTTCTTTTGATGGTATTTGATTGCCTCTGCGATTTTTATTTTTTGCGATATAAATGGAAAAAGACCGAAAATTTTGAGAAAAAATTATATTTTCTACTTTTTGTTATAAGAAAAATCGAATAAACTCAATTTTAGTCATACATTTAAGGCAAAATTTATTCAGCCACATGTCTTTAGTAAAAAAAAAATGTCAATAAGCGTATATTTATTGGTTTGCGCAAAAGTTATAGCGTCTACAAACTAGAGTACATTTTCTGGAATTTACACAGCTTTTAATTTACGACTGCCTATCTCATTTCTTGAGGTGCTAAAATGGCAGGGCAGTACAAACCCCCCCCCCCCCCCAAATGACCCCATTTTGGAAAGTAGACACCCCAAGGAAGTTGTGGAGAGGCATGTTGAGCCCATTGAATATTTTTTTTTTTGTCCCAGGTGATTGAATAATGACACAAAAAAAATAAAAAGTTTACAAAAAGTTGTCACTAAATGATATATTGCTCACACATGCCATAGTTATATGTGGAATTGCACCCCAAAATATATTCTGCTGCTTCTCCTGAGTACGGGGATACCACATATGTGGGACTTTTTGGGAGTCTAGCTGCGTACGACCCCCCCCCCCTGAAAACCAATCACTGCCTTCAGGGTTTCTAAGGGTGCAAATTTTTGATTTCACTCCTCACTACCTATCACAGTTTCGAAGGCCATAAAATGCCAAAATAGCACAAAACCCCCCCCCAAATGACCCCATTTTGGAAAGTAGACACCCCAAGCTATTTACTGAGAGGCATGTTGAGTCCATGAAATATTTTATATTTTGCCACAAGTTGCAGGAATTTTACAATTTTTTTTTTTTTTTTGCACAAAGTTGTCACTAAATGATATATTGCTCACACATGCTATGGGCATAAGTCAAATTACACCCCAAAATAAATTCTGCTGCTTCTCCCGAGTACGGGGATACCACATGTGGAGCCTAGCCACGTACGGGACCCCGAAAACCAAGCACTGCCTTCCGGATTTAAATATAAAATGCTACCAAAAAAAACTGTTAGCGATCGCAGGGATCAGGCCTGACTCTGCGATCGCTGCACTTATGTGTTTAGTGTTTTGTAAGTGACAGTGATCGATCGATACTGCACTTGGGTGGGCTGGGCAGAGGGACAAAACACAGGTGCCAGCAGGTATCTGGGCTGATCTCGCTAACAATGCGTTTTTTTGGAACCCTAAACTGCTGGGGATGCTAGTATAGATCTGATCAGATCAGATATTGATCTGTTCAGATTCTATACCACTACGGGAGGTTTATGCTTTGCGTGTGGGTGTTAGCGGTACTGGCACTAACCTAGCACTGCCTGGGGTGACGCAGACCCTGACCCTAAAACCTAATTGATATCACCCGCCGGGTGATCAGGGGGTTAAACCTTTATTGGGTAATAAATGGTGGGTGCCCTGATGCTATAAAAAGCAAACTAACCAGAGTCACCCGTAACACTTATACGGTGATCACTGGTAAAAGGGTTAAATAGGGGCAATCAGGGGGTTCAAATTTTTATTAGGTAGTATATGGGGGTCCCTGGCGCTATATAAAAACCTGACGGCGAACCTAAATAACTAACTGGCTAACCAGCGTCACCAGTGACACTTATACTGTGATCGCTGGTGAAAGGGTTAACTAGGGGCAATCAGGGGGTTAAAACCATTATTGGGTAGTATATGGGGGTACCTAGCGCTATAAAAACCTGGCGGTGAACCTAAAAAAATAACTAGCTACCTAGCGACACTAGTGACACTAATGCAGCGATCAGAAAAATGATCGCTTAGTGACACTGGCAAAAGGGGGTGAAAGGGTTAACTAGGGGCAATCAGGGGGTTAAAACCATTATTGGGTAATATATCGGGGTACCTAGCGCTATAAAAACCTGGTGTTGAACCTAAATAAATAACTGGCTACCTAGCGACATCAGTGACACTAATGCAGCGATCAGAAAAACGATCGCTTAGTGATACTGGCAAAAGGGGGTGAAAGGGTTAACTAGGGGCAATCAGGGGGTTAAAACCATTATTGGGTAGTATATCGGGGTATTTAGTGCTATAAAAACCTGGAGGTGAACCTAAAAAAATAACTAGCTACCTAGCGCCACTAGCGACACTAATGCAGTGATCAGAAAAATGATCGCTTAGTGACACTGGCAAAAGGGGGTAAAAGGGTTAACTCTAGGGGCAATCAGGGGTTAAACCTTTATTGGGGGGTGGTAGGGGGCTACCCTGGACCTAACACTAACTGCCCTGACAGTTTTTACTTTTACAACTGACACTGAATGCAGTGATCAGTAAATAAATGATCACTGCAATCAGTGACACTGTGACTGGGGGGGGAGGGGGGGCGGGGGACGATCGGGGGGGGATGGGGGGGGTTTGTGTGCCTGTGTGTGCCTACATTTTAGTGTAGTGTTGGTGCACACTTACTTTCTGTCTTCTCCTCGTAGTCCGGTCAAAAAGACCGCCCCGAGGAGAATGACATCACTTCCTCCCTGCCTGTGTATACAATACACAGTGGGAGGAAGCTTCTCATTCGCCAGGAGCAATCGAGAGGGGATGGCCAGAAACCAACGGCCATCCCCTCATCCCGGATCGCTCCTGAAGCGAACCGGACCACCGTATCCAGCGGGAGGGGGTCAGATCGGACCCCCAACCCGCTGGAATGCAAGCACGTACATGTACGTGCTTGTGCCTGTACGTGCCATTGCAATGACGTACATTGGCAATACGGCGGTCCTTAAGTGGTTAAATGCTGTACCAAACCCGAAAGTGTTTTTTTCATTATTTTTTTATTGCCAACAATGTTTTTTTTTTACATTCAGCTCACAGCGGGGAACCCCTGACAGCTGATGAGCCTACCCTTAAGGCCCCTTTCACACAGGCAGATAGAGCTGGGGAAAGATCAAGTTATCCACTGCAGCTAAACTCAGACAATGCTTTCCTATGGCCCCATTCACACACTGCATTTAGCAACGGTTTTGTTACATGGGGTTTGGTGCGGTTAGAAAAAATGTATTTGACTGCATCCAGGACCGATTTATTGCAGCTATCTGTACATAACTGCAGGTAATCGCAGTGTACTATTTCGCCTTCAGATAGCAGCGGCAACAAGGAAAGAAAACAACAGGAAGCAGATCAGAAATGGCAAGAATGTTTTAACGCAGCTAAACGCAGCCGTGTGTAAACGCACGTAAACACAGCTAATTGCAATGTATAAATGCAAGTGATAACTTTGCCTGGAGTCTTGGAATTTCAAAATAACAAAACAAAAAAGCTTTTAACAGCAGCAAAACAGCTGCCCATGTGAAAGGGGCCTAAGGATGCGGCGGTCGGCTTCCCAGCCTGCTCCTTAACAACCAGCTAATGTTAAAGATGCAGGTGGCTGCTGGCTGCAAAAATTTGCATCTGCATCTTTGTATCTAAAATCACAGCTGAACCACTGAACAGCTGCTTAGGGAATTCGCAGTGGAAACAGAGGGGAAATTTGCACCAGACATGTGTAAACCTAGCTTAAAGTGGGGTGCCCCCTAAAAAAAAAAAAAAATTTAAAAGTCAGCAGCTACAAATACTGCAGCTGCTGACTTTTGATAATCGGACACTTACCTGTCCCAGGGTCCAGCAATGCGGGGGAACGAAGCCCCCCTTCGTTCCCCCGTGATACGCCGCACAGTCATCTGTTACACGTGACAGGTCCCAGATGACTGTGCGGCACGGAGGGGAAGTGATGTCACCAGCCCGGACAATGAAGGAGGTAGACTACGAAGGACCCCCTAGCAACGGGCATTTAGAGGTAAGTAAATATTTATTTTTTTCCAATTATTTTTTTGTTTGTTCTTTTATGAATTTTAAGCAATATTTTTTTTTTGGGTGGCAACACCACTTTAAGTTTTGTTACATGTACCCATTCACACAGCATATCTATTAAAAAAAATCCTAGCAGTTTACTTTGTTTATGAGGGAGTCAGGCAGTTATCTGTACTGTGCAGGCAGATTTTTGTTGTCAAATAAAACTAGATTTGATCAATGTCTGTCCTAAAGCATTAAAAATGTGGGGGCTGTATTTCTTGCATTGTATGTAAATTAGGACAGAACTAGGACAGGCTCACTCTAAAACCTGGTACAGACTATAAGCTTTTTTCATTCAACACAACAGGCTAAACAAAAACAATTTAACATATCACTGTACTAACACAAGTGATGTTAGTATAGCTATCTCCCCTGCTGTGCTATTGTGTTCTGACAGGAGGACTCCTCGCCAAAGCCACTCCCCCCCCCCCCCCCCAAATTGATCTTAGTACAAAGATCTCCCTTGCTGTGCTATTGTTTTCTGACAGGGGAACTGCCTGCCCCCCATCCACCAGGCCACCATTGGCTGCCAGCGCTGATTGGATGCTGGTTTTCTAGCATGCTCATTCAACAGAAGCCGGTCTATGAGGGAGCTGTACACATGGGCCAAAAGTCAACCAGTTTTGGGCAATTTTCAGGCCGTGTGTACCCAGTATAACATTATTCAAAAGACCTTGCAGTCAGCCATGACATTTCCTGAGAAACCAGGAATCTAAAATAGGGGTGTCAAACTCAATTTCATCGTGGACCACATCAGTATTATAGTTGTCCTTAAAGGGTTGGTTGTATCCGTTATGCCGCGTACACATGATCGGAATTTTGGCCAGCAAAAGACCGATGAGAGCTTTTTATCAGAAAATGCGACCGTGTGTATGCTCCATCGGAATTTAGCTGGCCAAATTCCTGCCAGCAAAAATTTGAGAGAATGTTCTCAATTTTCCTGATGGAAAAATTTTCTATCAGAAATTCCGATCTTGTGTATGCAATTCAGACACGCAAAAACTCACGCATTCTCATATTCAACTACGAGATGGAAGCTATTAGCTACTGGGTATTGAACTTCCTTTTTCTAGTCCCGTTGTACGTGTTGTACGTCACCGCGTTCTTGGCAGTCGGAATTTGTTGTGACCGTGTGTATGCAAGACAACTTGAGAAGAATTCCGTCGAAATTCCGTCGGGAAAACCATCAGACCTTTTTCCGACCATAATTCCGATCGTGTGTACGCGGCATAAGACTATATACAGCAAGTAAAATAAGTATTGAACATATCAGCATTTTTCTAGGTGAATATACTTCTAAAGGTACTATAGACATGACATTTTCACCACATGCCGGTAATAACCCATGCAATCCGTACATACAAAGAAACCAAAACAAATAAGAAATTCAAAAATTTAAATATGTGTAATAAAATGTATGACACAGGGAAAAAGTATTGAACACATGAACAAAGAGAGTGCAAGGCATGGAAAGCCAAGACACCCACTGAAATCTATCAGTAATTAGAAAGCAATCCTGCCCCTTGTCAGTGCAAATTAATATCAACTGGTTCAGTATCAACTGATGACCTGTAAAAAGGTGTCTCATTACTAAGGTGTCACACAAGAAGCATCTTATGATGGGTAAAAGCAAAGAGCTCATAAGACCACCCCAACCTTATTGCTGCAAAACATACCGATAGTATTGTTAATGGATGGATTGCTAAACTTCTGAATGTTCCAGTAAGCACTGTTGGGGCCAAAATCCGGAAGTGAAAAGAACATAATTTCACCATAAACCAGCCACAACCAGGTGCTCCTGGAATAAGTAGGCACAATTGTATCAAATAAAACAATAAGTAATGCACTCAACCGCCATGGCCTGTTTGCACGCTCACCACGCAAGACTATTGCTGACGAAAAAGCATGTTGAAGCTTGTTTAAAGTTTGCTGCACAACATTTAGACAAGTCTGAAATACTGGCAGAATATAGTCTGGTCAGATGAGACCAAAATTGAACCCTTTGGATGCCATAATACACCCCATCTTTGGAGGTCAAATGGCACGGCACATCATCACAAAAACACCCCAAAACCAACAGTGAAGTTTGGAACATCAGGAACATCATGGTGTGGGGCTGTTTTTTCGGCATACGGTACTGGCAAACTTCATATGATTGAAAGAAGGATGAATGGAAAAATGTACCAAGACATTCTTGATAAAAATCTGCTGCCATCTACCAGGATGATGAAGAAGAAACGAGGGTGGACATTTCAGCAAGACAATGATCCCAAACACATAGCCAAGGAAACTCTCACTTGGTTTAAAAGAAAGAAAATAAAGCTGCTAGAATGGTCCAGTCAATCACCTGACTTGAATCCAATAGAAAATTAATGGGAAGAACTAAAGATTAGAGTTCATAGAAGAAACCCACAGAACCTTCAAGATTTGAAGACTGTGGTGGAATGGCCCAAAATCACTCCTGAGCAATGCATGCAACTAGTTTCTCCATGCAAATAATTGAAGAACTCTGGACGGCCGCACTCCAAGATAAATTCAAATGCCTTTTATTCGTGAAACAGAATCACACAAAATTGGGTCACAGCAAAGCAACAATAGCTAACACGTTTCACACTACCAAGAGTGCTTACTAAGCTATGAGTAAGCACTCTTGGTAGTGTAGTAGGGAGGGAAGGAAGGAGACAGAAGGAAGGAAAGAAAGAGGAATGGAGGGACAGCAGGCCCAGATCCTACACCACAATATAAATATGTGTATTCCATAAAGTTTAACAATCAGCAGATAAAGATACTGCAAACAAGTAGTGATAGAGCTTCAGTCATCACAGAACCATGGTTGTTATGGTGTGAGGATGATTGAAGCGCATTTTTTCTATTATTACATTGTAATATAAAATGAAATAGTTTTACTCACGATAATGCAGAATCAGTGAAAGCCCTGAGCGCGTCACTTGCCATGTCGCCTGCCACCAGATGCCATCAGGTGTCCCCAGCACCCTCCTTACACCAGACATTCTTAGCAGAGTCTCTCCTTACATCAGGCATTCCCAGCAGAGTCCTTCCTTACATCAGGCATTCCCAGCAGAGCCCCTCCTTACATCAAGTGCCCCTAGCAGAGTCCCTCCTTACATCAGGTATTCCCAGCAGAGTCCCTCCTTACATCAGGTGCCCCATCAGAGTCCCTCCTTACATCAGGTACCCCAGCAAAGTCTCTCCTTACATCAGGCATTCCCAGCAGAGTCCCTCCTTACATCAGGTGCCCCCAGCAGAGTCCCTCCTTACATCAGGTGCCCTCAGCAGAGTCCCTCCTTACATCAGGCATTCCCAGCAAAGTCCATCCTTATATTAGATGCCACCAGCAGAGTCCCTTCTTACATCAGGTGTCCCCAGCAGAGTCACTCCTTACACCAGGCATTCCCAGCAGAGTCCCTCCTTACATCTGGCATCCACATCAGAGTGTCAGGGCTGGGCTCAGACCTTCTTTCTCAGAGCTCTGTGCTCAGCTGTCGGTTAATTGCCAAAGACTCTTCTTTCCACAGCGACTCACCTGGCCTTCATGTCTTGCTCGTCAGCTAGAGCTGCTGGTTATATAAACTCTTTGGCTCAGGTCTTCTGTGTCTTTGCCTTGGTCAACATATCAGGACTCTCTTTGCTGTGTTTTCCTGTGAAAGACTTTTGCCTGGCTGACTTCCCTTCTGGTTCCTGATCCTGTTTGCTGCACCCGACTCCGCTGATCTCTGGACTCCTGTTTCTCTGGCTTGTTCTGACTACCCATTCTGGTTACCGAACTCTAGCTATGTTTTGACTACGTTTGCTCTGTTGATACCATTTTATTAAATAATGTGATTTTACTGTACTTTTGTCTCAGTCTGATTCATGGTTCCTGACAGTAGGCAAAGGCCATGAATTCAGAAGTTGCAGGTGGATTCAGAAGTTGCAAGCAATCCACTTGTTGGTAATAATGTTCTCTGCCTCTCCCCTGTACTCTCGCCCCACCCCATGTTCTCAAGGTTCTTCCCTGTGCTCTCCAACCCCCCATGCTCTTTGCTGGTCCCACCTCACCCCCTCCCCCTCTCAGGGGATCTGTCAGGGAGGATAGTGGGGAAGGGGCCGGTTAACATGTCATGGGCTGCTCAATGCAAAATGCCCGGGCCTATTTTTTGTCCCAGTCCGGGCCTGCTCAAGGCTGCCTTTGCTGCTGCTGTGTTGGTACATCTGGTCCTACGGTACCTTTCATCCCTGAGGTTGATGCATCTGAGACTGGAGTTGGTGCCCTGTTGTCTCAGTGTCCTACCTCTGAGAGCGCTCTGCATCCTTGTGGCTACTTTTCCAAGAAATTATCTCCTGTGGAATGCAATAATGAGATTGGGGACAAAGTTGTTAGTGACCATTTTAGCCCTTAAAGAATGGAGGCATCTCCTCGAAGGTGCCACTGTGCCGGTTCTTATTCTGACTGACCATAAGAATCTCAAATTCTTGTCTGAGGCTAAACGCCTCTCCCCCAGAAGGGCGTGATGGTCTCTTTTCTTGTCAAGTTTAAGTTACATGGTCTCATTTTTACCCAGTACTAAGAATGTAAGGGCTGATGCTTTGTCACAACAGTTTTCTTCCACTTCCAAGATGGAGTCGGTAAGTGTTCCTGTGATTCCTCCTGATCATATTCTGGCTAGGGTTAACACCAGTCTCACTTCTTCTTTGCGTGACAAAATTCTTACCGCTCAGATTCATTCTCCTCCTGAGAAACTTTGTGACTGCTGCTTTGTCCCTGAGAGTCTCCGTACTGCCGTGCTCCAGACTTATAATGTGACAGACCCAACAAGGACAGGGGCTTTTGGAGGGGACTGCAGAGTAGCCTCTTGCCTACTGACTATGGGCCCTGGCATCTGAGGGATGTACAAGCGTTCAGGAAGATGTCCTGTTATATTATGCAAGATGACATTACCACATTTAACAGTCAAGGAAGCCATGATGACCTCTGCCAACTTAAAACTCAGAAGATGGATTTGAAATGAAAGCTGGCTAATGAGATTTGGACAGCCCTGGGCCTTCTTGAATACTGGAGCCAGGCTGTCTGGAGGGTGGAAGCCCTGACTAATCAAGGCTTGTTCAGGTGTCTAGCTGTTGATTAGCTTACTGTTATTTAGATCACTGTTAGATTTTAGTTGCTAGCTGTTGATTAGCTTATTGTTTATGTTAACTGTTAATTAGATGTACTGATGATATCACTGTTTAAAGTTCACATGGTTTAGGATAATGGGGTTACCCTTGAAATTCATACCAGACCCCCATGACATTTTTTAAAACATTTTTCAATTGCCAATTGACAGCGGTATAGTATTGCCGGCAATTTAAATGTAATTTTTTTTCTTTAGAAATGTTAGTTTTGCTGCAGAAGGTTCTATACATGGTGCATGGTACAAATGCACCACTTTACAGGAAGACTAAGGGGACCCCCCCCCCCCCCCGGCTCTATATTTAAAGGAATTTTTCATTTATATTGTTTCACTTTAAGCATCATTAAAACCACTGCTACTGTAAAAAGTATATTTAAATATTTTTTTTTTGCATTGATACACGTCCCCCGGAGAAGTACCTGGACCCCCATACCCTTTATAACTTGTACATAAGCCTTCAAAATGGGGACTTTTAATTTTTCAACTTCGGGTCCCATAAACTTTAATAGGGTTCGCAGTTCGGGTCCGAACTTTTTATATGTGCGGGAGTTCAGGTGTGAACAAAACCAGGGGGTGTTCAGTCCATCTATACTTGTAACTCAATTGTGCATAAATAAGTATTCAAGC
The DNA here is from genome assembly GCF_037356315.1 of Lithobates pipiens. NCBI lineage: Eukaryota > Metazoa > Chordata > Amphibia > Anura > Ranidae > Lithobates > Lithobates pipiens. Next base: position 547,305,426 of record NW_027507748.1, read on the forward strand.
ATTTTACTTGTCAGTGTCAGAGATTAGCGGCAATTATACAAATTCTTACAAGAAGTCATTCCTGCTATAAGAACTATAGCGCTAAGAGCTATAAGAATAACAACTTTTGATTCAAAAGGTGTATTTACTTTTTCCACAGTGCACCATTACATCTATTGATATAGATATATATATATATATTTTTTTTTTTTTTACAGTAAACAGCGCTAAAACTATTTATAATATACATATAGGTATGTAGCATATAAAATATAATTTTACCCCAACAAAAATGTTTTAAGTTTAAGTGGAAAGTGGAACTTTTGCTCATCGGAACCCTCCCCCCCTCCGGTGCCACAGTTGGCACCTTTCAGGGGGGAGGGGGTAGCAGATATCTGTCTAAGACAGGTATTTGTGCCCACTTCCAGGCATAGACTCCCATGGGAGTCTATGCTTCTTCCTGTCCCGGCGCGCTGTCTGCTGGGACACACACGGGTCCCAGAGACAGTGCGGACCATTCCCATTGCGCTGCGCGACTCGTGCATGTGCAGTAGGGAACCGGGAAGTGAAGCCGCAATGCTTCACTTCCTGATTCCCTCACCAAGAATGGCGGCGGCAGCAGCTGAGAGCCGAACGATCAATCGGCCTCGACTGCCAACATCACTGGACCCTAGGACAGGTGAGTGTCCATTTATTAAAAGTCAGCAGCTGTAGTATTTATAGATGCTGGCTTTTAATATTTTTTTTTCCAGTGGACTCCCTCTTTAAAGTGTACTGTTCTAGAGGCAAATAGATTGCGTGTCAGGAAAACTAGTGACAGTGAACAGAAAAAAATTGCAGTTTACTAGAGACGTAAATATGTTAGTAAAGAAGACATAAATTAACATATAAAGATACAGAAAGTGTAGTAGAAGTGTATAAAAACAGACAAAAGGAGACAAAACATTATCAGTGCAGTTAAAGCACAGAAAGTGAAGGGAATATTTAAATCTATTAAAAAGGAGACAAAACCTTTTTTGGTATATTAGTGACAGGAAGAAAATATACTATGGGATCACAAAAATTAAAACTGGAAACACTTCTATTTGTGCAGTGGCGGCTTGTCCATTTGGGGCGCAGCCCCCCTAATCCATGTTTACGGCCCTTAATCTACATGCAGGGCGCTGGACACATGGATTCCAATGAAGATTTTTTGTTTTGTTTTTTTATGCACATGATTAGAGCCTAAGGCTCTAATTGACTTCAACAAAGGGTGGGCTCGGGGAGCAGAGAACTGTTCCCCCGAGCCCACCCACTTGTTTGACAATAGCAAATTAATATTTTCTATTGTCTTCCTGATTCTCCTCCTGTCCAATCAGGAAGCGCCCGTGGTTCCTAAGACCCGATTGGCCAGGGAGTCTCAGAACCCACTTCCTGTTCGGCTGGAAGGAGAAGGAACAAGGTCTCCATGGACGACTCACCCGCAGCCACATCCAGTACTCTGGCTCGGAACAGTGGAGTGGGGAGGAGGGGAGATCACAGTGTCATCTTGGGTAGACTCATCATCTGCCTCCTAAGGTAAGGAGGCCCTCTGCCTTCCCATCTATCTGTCTCCCGCGGGGGGGGGGGTTTAGTGATGCTGCTGATGCCGCCTTATTGTCCGACTCCCGCAGAAGGGAGTGGGAGATGGGTGGTTGGTGGTGCTGGTGAGTGCAGGCTTCATGTCCATCTCCTGCAGAGGGGGGAGGGGTAATGGCACCCCTCCCACCCGGGGGGTGGCATTGGTTTGCTCCCCCCCCCAAATATTAAGCACCAGCTGCCACTGTATTTATGCGCACAAAAAATAAGCTGGGTGTTGTTTATATAAATTATATCTTGCCAACATCCTGAAATTCAGATACAATAGGTATATGACACTAATGGGACCTTTAAGGCAGAATCATAGGTAACACAGATAAAAAAAGCTAATTCCAATCTTGATTACTGCTTTCCTCAAACTCACCAACAATCTGCTAACAGTCAAATCCAATGGACAGTATTCAGTTCTCCTACTTCTGGACCTCTCTGCTGCCTTTGACACAGTTGACCACCCCCTCCTCCACAAAAAACTCCATGCCTTTGGTCTCCGTGACTGTACTCTTCGCTGGTTCTCATCCTACTTATCCAACCACACCTTTAGCGTTACATACAATTCTACTTCCTCCTCTCCATTTATCTGTTGGGGTTCCCCAAGGTTCTGTCCTTGGAAATCTCTTATTCTCCATCTACACCTCGTCCCTGGGTGAGCTGATATTCTCCTCTGGCTTCCAATACCATTTCTACGTTGACGACACCCAAATCTATCTCTCTACCCCTCAGCTCACTCCTTCAGTCCTCACGTATAACTCATTTACTAACAGACATATCAGCCTGGATATCATGCCACTTCCTCAAACTCAACCTATCCAAAACCTAGCTCATAATTCCCCCCCCCCCCGTCTCTTCCCCTGATTGCTCTGTCAAGATTAATAGCACTACTTTTAGCCCCTCACATGCCAAGGTTCTAGGTGTAATCCTGGACTCCGAACTATCCTTTCGGCCCCACGTCCAATCACTTTCCAAATATTGCCCCAACAACCTCCTCAATATCTCAGGAAAACGCCCCTTCTTAATCATTGATACCACAAAGTTCCTAATTCACTCCCTGGTCATCTCCTTGCCTCAACATCTGCAACGTCTTCCTCATGGGATTACCTTTACATAGGCTATCCTTCTTCAGTCCATCATGAATGCTGCTGCCAGGCCCATCCACTTTACCAACCATGTCTGCTCCTCTCTGCCAATCCCTCCACTGGCTTCCACTCACCGAATGAATTAAATTCAAAATACTAACATCAACTTACAAAGCCATCCACAACTTGCCCCCCCCCCCCCAGCTACATCACTAACTTTGTCTCAAAATACTAACCAAATTGTTCTCTTTATTCCTCCCAAGACCTCCTACTCTCTAGTTCCCTTGTCACCTCCCACCATGCTCACCTCCAGGACTTTTCCTGAATCTCTCCTATCCTATGGAACTCCCTAGCCCAATCTGTCCGACTATCTCCTACTCTTCTTTTTGACGATCCCCGAAAACCCTTCTCTTCAGAGAAGCCTATTCTGCCCACACCTAAAAACTGTACTTTTATTTTCTCCATCAGATCATCCCCCACAGTTACTACCTTTTGTATCATTTGACCCTTCCTTCTAAATTGTAAGCTCAAAAGAGCAGGGGCCCTCTGAATACTCCTTTATTAAATTGTATTGTAACTGTACTGTCTGCCCTCATGTTGTAAAGCACTGCGCAAACTGGTGCTTTACACATCCTGTATAACAATGATAGTAATAATAATTACAAAATAAATATAAAAAAGATCAAAGGTCAACATGAAAAGATAAATACAAAATACAGTAAAAACAAGTTACATTGCGGTGGTTTAGGCTACCCTGTTACTCTCAGTATTTGGTGCTCCAGTATTGCTCAGTATTGCTCTAGTAGTGCTCAGTATTTGGTGCTCCAAATACTGAGAGTAACAGGGTATCCTAAACCACTGCAATGTAACTTCTAGGGTATAAGGCCTGGTCAGTCAGGGTGTTCACAATAATGAATTCAAAGCATTTTGGAAATATAGTTTTGTTACTATATTTGAAAAGGAGGGTATAGCAATCTGTAATGTAAATTTACATTAGTGAAAATGTAAATACCATGCAGTATACAATGGTAGTACAGATAGTAGGTTAACATGCTGTTACAGGCATAATACTCATGTTGTACAATCACAGTTGAACACAGCATAGAAGAAAGTGGCAGGTCCCAGTCGGCTGTGCCCCATTGTCCCCAGGTGTTATCCAGGACGGATGGAGATTCATTCTTATGAACACCCTGACTGACCAGGCCTTATACCCTACAAGATCGGTCTGGTGCTTCAAATACTGTGAGTAGCAGAACTTAAATAGCACACCGATATGTACCTTGTTTTTACTGTATTCTGTATTTATCTTTTCATGTTGACCTTTGATCTTTTTTTTTTTTATACTTGTTTTATAATAAAGCTTGCCATTGGTTTTGTATATCTGTGTTACCTAGGATTCTGCCTTAAAAGTTCCATTTGGGTCATATAACTATTGTATACTTCTATTCAGGGAGACCTGCATGCAGCAAACAACTTAAACATGTATGTGTGGTCTTCTCAGAAGTTAATAACACCATGGGGCCATTCACATCAGTCACTATGCAAGAACACCTGATGTGGTAGGGTGGAAGTGTTGCTCATGCACTGCAAAGTGACATTTCCTGTGCAGCATTTTGCGAGGTAGTGGATGGTGGATCTGATGTGAATCAGCCCTAACAACATTTTTGTTTTTTAAAGCTTTTTTTCCCTTTATTTTTAACTGGTGATCTGGACTGTAAAATACCCAGTGTTAGGGTTGAAGCAAAGAAGCAACGGAGAGAGAAACCCATGAACAGCAGTATTTTTAACCTAAACGAATGAACAAGTAGGAGTTGTTCGGGAAGAATTTCCATCATCCCATCCAATGAGGAGTAGTGTTAATAGTCTCAGGTTGATGCATAATATACACCTACTGGTCCTTTTTATAGGCGTAACATTATTATGGATGGGACAGTGTCTTTTCATACCTCATTTTTTACAGATGCAACATTAGTATGAATGGGATAGTATGTATAGAGGACCCACACTCAAAGAGGGAGGGAGGGGGGAGCGGGATATAGAAATAGTAGTGGCAATCAGAATATCTTAAAATAACCTGTTGGTGTTACTAAATGGTAGAACGGGACACTTAGTATAGAGGTGTATAGGAAGAGAAATGCGAGTGGTCTTTGAAGGGTTAATGATAAAATTCACCCCAACGATATAAAAAGGTGATGGGAACGTATGGCCTCACCCTCAGATGATGTCAATACGACAAAACGCGTCAGGGTGGAACCATACGAGTTTAACACAGCAGGATTGATAGGAGAGATAAGAGGAGAAGGACCGAGCCGGGAGATATCAGCGGGGAGCGATCCATTGCTGAGGGTGGTAGGACTATCCTTCAACCTAGCTGATCTAATAATCCATATATTGAACCAACGCTTTGAAAGTTTTAATGTTTGTGAGTGCAATGTTTGACGGTTTCTTAATTTAATAAAGCATCTTGTTTGTTTAACGGAATTACACTATATGTGTTTTTCTTTGTAATTATCCCTCTTTCTGAGATCGAGTGGTGTGATATATGAAGGGGAAGGAAACCTGCATTTACATCTAACAGGATTTCTTGATAAGATCTGTGAAACCAGCTGAGTCTGGTAAGAGAAATACCAAAGTGGGACTTCTCACTGGCACCGACTTTCTTTGGTGTTTGCATGTGTGCACGCGTGGAGGTGTATTCTGGACAATGGTGCAATATATGTCAAGAGTTTAACGAACTATGTTAAATTTCTGTGAGATTAAAAAACTCACCATCAAGCGCTAGCATTTTAAGATTGGAGATGAACATAAAATGAGACATAGAGTTTTTAATCCACTGAATATATATACATTGTGAATTTATATAATTATAAATTTAATGAGGAGTATCTTACCATTTATTGCACACTATTGTGATTGTCTATAATTAGAATATCATGCGCTGTTTCTGACTCTCTTTTGATGGATTGATTCATCTTTAGATGTGTTGATTTATTTCTATAGAGTTTTTTGTACAGTATTTTTAACCTATGGACAGGGGCGTAACTAGAAATCACAGGGCCCCATAGCAAAATGTTGTATGGGCCCCCCCCCCCCCCCCCCCATCAAAAAAAAAAAAAAATGAACTAATGCCATTGAACAACAGACTACCACACCCATGTGGCACAGTACCCAGGCAACAGCTTATATTAATTTTGAACAACAAAGTATGCACTATACTGTATGCAGCCCCTGAAGGGAACACATTGCAGACCTCCAGGCCTTCTAACCAATTTCTGTTCTGTTATATAAAATGAAATAGTTCAACTCACCATAATGCAAAATCAGTGGGATCCCTGAGCGTGTCACTTGCCATCATCGCCTGCCACCAGATGCAGATTGTAACTTGTCACAGGTTGCGGAATGTCACCTACCACATGTTGCAGATTGTCCACTTGCCACATCCCAGATTGTCACTTGCCAAGATAGATAAGTCACACATTATGCCACACATTATGGATTGTCACTTGCCACGTCCTGGATTGTCACTTGCCACGTCACTTGCTAAACATTATGGATTGTCACTTGCCATGTCCTGGATTGTCACTTGCCACATCACTTGCCACACATTATGGATTGTCACTTGCCACGTCCTGGATTGTCACTTGCCACGTCACTTGCCACACATTATGGATTGTCACTTGCCACGTCCTGGATTGTCATTTGCCACATCACTTGCCACACATTATGGATTGTCACTTGCCACGTCCTGGATTGTCACTTGCCACGTCACTTGCCACACATTATGGATTGTCACTTGCCACGTCCTGGATTGTCACTTGCCACATCACTTGCCACACATTATGGATTGTCACTTGCCACATCCTGGATTGTCACTTGCCACACATTAAGGATTGTCACTTGTCACATCACCTGCTACATGTTGCGGATTGTCACTTGCCACGTTACCTGCCACACATTACGGATTGTCACTTGCCACGTCCTAGATTGTCACTTACCACGTCCCGGGTTGTCACTTGCCACGTCACCTGCCACACATTACGGATTGTCACTTGCCACATCACCTGCCACACATTACGGAATGTCACTTGCCACGTCACGGATTTTCACTTGCTACGTCCCCTGCCACATGTTACGGATTGTCACTTGCCACATCCAGGTTGTCACTTGCCACGTCACCTGCCACACATTACGGATTGTCACTTGCCACGTCATTACAGATTGTCACTTGCCACATCCTAGATTGTCACTTGCCATACATTATGGATTGTCACTTGCACGTCCCGGGTTGTCACTTGCCACGTCACCTGCCACACATTACGGATTGACACTTGTCACGTCACGGATTTTCACTTGCCACGTCACCTGCCACATGTTATGGATTGTCACTTGCCACATCCAGGTTGTCACTTGCCATGTCACCTGCCACACGTTATGGATTGTCACTTGCCACGTCCCGGGTTGTCACTTGCCACGTCGCCTGCCACACATTATGGATTGTCATTTGCCACGTCATGGATTTTCACTTGCCACGTCACCTGCCACACGTTACGGATTGTCACTTGCCACGTCGCCTGCCACACATTATGGATTGTCACTTGCTCTGCCACTTTCCTGCTGTGTCACTGAGTCAGGCAGCAGATTATCAGTCAGACAGCAGAGAGATAATGTCAGCTCTCTGCTTCCTGGCTGCCTGCCCAGTGAGGGGGACCCTGCACTGCAGGGATGCAGGGCGGCCAGAGATGATGTCATCTCTATGCTCCCCGCCTGTCAGCTCCCTGATTGGCCAGCCCACTCTCTCACCAGCGAACTGGCCACTCTCATCCGCCTCCCACGGATCCTCTGACCGCCGCTCTCACTCACTGAGCCGCCTGTGGACCACCCGCGGAGCCGCGGACTACCCGCGGAGCCGCCCGCGGACTACCCGCTGAGCCGCCCGCGGACCACCCGCGGAGCCGCGGACTACCCGCGGAGCCGCCCGCGGACCACCCGCGGAGCCGCGGACTACCCGCGGAGCCGCCCGCGGACCACCAGCGGAGCCGCGGACTACCCGCGGACCTCCCGCGGAGCCGCCGGCTATCTCCCGCGGAGCCGTGGTGCCTGTCCTCACCGGGCCCCACTTGACTGCGGGCCCCATAGCGCCCGCATGTGTTGCTATGGCGGTAGTTCCGCCACTGCCTGTGGAGAGGGTAGTGTAATGCCCCGTACACACGACCAGACTTTTCAACATCAAAAGTCTGACGGAATGATTGCGGCAGACTATTCGAACGTGTGTGGACTGCAGCGGACTTTTGATTTGCAAAAGTCTGACAGACTTTAGAAATGGAACATGTTTCAAATT